>NC_071582.1:20072374-20672374 GCF_024509145.1 Vidua macroura
TAGCTCTAGTTGCCTCTCAGCTAACATCAAAAAAAAAAAAAGGGGAAAATTAAAAAAGCAAGGCTGGACAAAAGTTTCTGCCAATTATATGACTAGTTATTGGATGAACTAGGGTAATTATAACAAATTTCAGTTTCATATTTTGTCTCTTATTTGTCTTGTAAATAGCTGATATAGAAAGTGTATAGCAGACTATTTCAGATTCAAAGGCAAAAAAAAGAGACTGCTTTTTAAAAACTATGCAGGAACTTTGGTTTTTTTCTCTAAAACAGTTTTACTGAACTCACAAAAGAAAGATTTTTGAAATATACTTTCTCATCAGCATGAAAATAAAAAAAACAGAAGGATGTGAATACTTTACCAGGAACAGATGTATGTGCAGTGCTTGCTGGTGGCTTTTTCAATGCTTTTTTAAACTGTGCTATTCCTAAGACAACATTTCGTATTTTCATCCAGAGGAAATAGCCACCTCGATTGCTTGAAGGCCAGGTGCTTTCCAAAACAGCCTATTTTGGAAATATCAAAATGAAATAGTAATTTCAGGAACAGTTAGGTGTGAAAACAGTAGCTTAAATTTCAGACTGAGTTACATTGGCAGTAATGCAGCAGATTTCTAAACCTATAAAACCAAAATCCACAAAATGATTCTGTCTTGTGTTTCTTCAACTTACAAGAAATGACAGAACCGCACCTGAACTGCTCTTTTATTTTCCTTCCTTTTATTTGCCTGGATAAAAATGCATTTTTGTCCCCCCCATGCTCTTTAAAACATACCTTGTTGTAGTAGCCATAGGTGATGGCATTGGGGTCGATGCCAGCCTTCTGCATTTCGAAGAGCACCCGGACTGCCAGCACGGGCTGCCCGTACTGCCCACAGAGCTGCATGAGGACCCTGTAGCACACCTGCAAACACACACCTGTGAGCCCTGGGCTCCCAGCACTGCTGGCCCTCAATCCCACGGGCTCCTTCTGGAGTTGGGGGTTGTTTTACCTCGTCAGGTGGATCTATTTTTTTGGTGTGCATTTTCTGGAGAACATCATAGGCAGTTCTCAGAGCCCTGACTTTGGAGTGGCAGACTTTCACATAGGCAGGGAGGCAGATGAACCAAAGGCCATAGCAGTGACGGAGCAAACACCTGGACCACATCTGGGGGATGGAGGAGTACTTCTTTGCAATTTTGTGGGCAGATTTAATTTCCTGGAAAGAAACACAGATTATTTGTGCGTGTTTATATCTACATCACACAAAGCTAAATGTTAAAAACTGAACATGTACCATTATATCTATGGAAACTGCAACAGTAATATTAACAATATGATAAAGTGGGAAGGAATATGAAAGCAGTGAGAGAGATTACAAAAACAGTCACTGTGCAATATTCCACTGCTGAAACCTTGCATTTCTTTAAATCTCTATTACTTGGAAAGTTAGAGCCCCTCAAATTCCTGGGCAGTGCAAAGCAGTCAAGATGTGGACGTGGAAGATTCATGGAGAACAGTGTGAAGAAAGGGGAAGGGACAGGGACAGCACAGCAAGCAACAACCTGTACAGCAGTCCTTGTAGGATATGGTGCAGGCAAGAAGCACACCCAAAGAACAATTAACACAGTGACCTTACAGTCACCAGATCAGTGAGGAACTGAAGAACCATCAGGCTGCAGCCACTGCCAGTCAGGCTTTACAGCCAAATTCAAGCTGTCCCCTTCCAAAGCACCTCACACTCCAAGAACACCAGCAAGTACCTGTTTAGTTCTTCTGAACATTGGTGATGGGCTGTTGGGGCTACTGGCTTTTGAGGACAGTTTGTTATTTGGTGCTCTGAGAAATCCTTCAGGTCGTTCAAACAATTCTAGCTTTAATACTGGAAATCCATTATAGCTGTAAGAGAAATGTGTCAATTTTGGTAAGTCAGCTCCAAAGCAAACATGTCACACAATAGCAAAGGAAATCAACTACACACTTGCACCAGAGGCTTCCCAGGAAATAAACACGAAAAGTAAACCTTTAACAACATCACTGACAGAGTGGTTCACTAATCCCTCAGCATGGGTTCATATGCCTGCACAAACAGTCTCAACCTGTTAAATTGATAAATGTATTTACTTTCATAGCATTTTCTTTAATTAATGTGTCAAATGCATTAGATTGATTCTAGTAAATAGAAGAAAATAATCTGTGTAGCTTAGTCCCCAGTGAGCATCATATGACTGAGGTTTATGAAAATCAATAGGAACAATATCAAACTATCTAAAACATTAAATCAGATTAGATATAAAAATATTTCTCAGAATTAATGAAGAAACCAACTAACTCATCTGACATAATTACTAAATTAGTGACACTAGTTTTCAGTGATTCTCTCTTTCCAAAGAGTATCTGCAGTTTATATCATTATCAGTAACAGCAGCAGGACAACAGACTGGGTCCACTAATTTCAACTTTAAGCATAAAAGGTGTCAACAGCCAGCACAATGTAATGTGATCATCACCAGCTTTATTAAGTATTATTGCTTCTGTGTGTAACACACACAAAATTAAGACTTCAAAAGAACTGGCACAACAGCCATTTCACACCCATCTTTTTTTGTACATCATAAGAGGACAGGAAAAATCTGTACTTCCTGACTCTCACAAGCAACTAGAAATTAAACTCTACAATGGCAGCTGTTAGGATTTTGTCTGGCATCCTGCTGTGTCCTTAGGCTACCTGTATTGTAGAGGGTGCTCTTCCCCATTTGGCAGATGAGGGATCTCAGGGGGTGTTATGAAAACTGTGTGCTCACTCTTGTAGGAGTCATCCAGCTCTATAAGTCGTGTTTCCCCAGTTTTGTCCATATCTACCTGGAGGAGGAAGTTAAAAGAAAAAGTAGTTACCAAGGGCATTGTATTTTCTGCTGTTAACAACTGCGTGATAAACAGGACAGAGTCTGCATTAGATTCAAAGAACAGCACTTTAAATGAAAGGACACCTTGCAAAGTTATAATGACAATAATAAGTGTTGCATTGGTTTTGTGAACTTCACCCCAACCCAATAATGAGTGTTTAATGGTATAATCTGAATTGCCTGTTTTCAGGTAAGTATTTTAAGGAGTATGTAGAGATTAATCCTTCTGAACACAACCATTTCTAGAACTATGTTTCCAACTGCAGCAGTAACTTGAAACTTATTTTTAAATATAAAAGAAAGATATTTTCCCCTCTTTTAACCACTGAAAACAATACCAAGCTTTATCAAATTGTCTGATGCATACAGAAGGTACTACTAGCACCATCCACAACTGCAATCACCTACACAGCACTTAATGTCTTGATAGTTTGCAGAGACTGTAGAAATACACATGCACTGCAAGAGAATGGAATATAAATGTGTGACTTTACTGAAGTTAAGGGAGACAGGCACAGCTTTGTTTTTCTAATTTAAATTACTTAAATGGTTTAAATGGCAACCAAATGACAGCCAAATGGTAGAATACTTCAAAGAAATGAATAAGCAACCTGTGGAACCCAAGAATGCATGTTTTTTATGCCTTAAGAATTTGGCAACAGAGTTAATGTATAAAAAGAAGCATATTCCACAGTTCTCTCCCTCCAGCGAGGTGCAAATATATCAAGTAGTTTCAGTAAAATTCTTGAATATTTAAAGTTTGATAAATATACAAAGAGGTGTCCTTAATTACACATTTTGCTGCATGAGACAGATGGAAAGCATTAGCAAATTGAACCAGCCAAGTAGCAAGAACATATGGCTCCTGAGAAGCAGCAGTAAACGAAACCTTACTTGCAATTTAAATACTTCTAAGGATGTAAAAATCCCACAGCTACAAGTTTTACCAGTGAAATATAATAAAGCCAGTAGCTTAAATGTGTGTTGAATTGAGGTAATTTTTGAATTCCTGGAAAAATGAAAACTTGTGAGACAATTACACTGTATCTTTCAGTTGACAAAATGGGTAATCAATTACAATCTGCTGCTGCTGTCTAGGACCAAATAACATAGAAAAGATTACTCTTCATCTTAAACTATCCTCACAAATTATTCAAGGCAGGCCTTAGTTGATATTTTATAGATAACTAATTTCACAGTACATAAAATTTGTCTCAAGCCAGTAGTCTGTAACTACCCAGAAGAAAGCACTGTATCACCTTTCAACTCATGACATCACTCTCATCCAAAATCTTGTCAGGTACTAATTCACCTAATAAAAGATTAAATTTAAATATTGGCTTTACTGGAACAATTCAATTTTGATATCTGGTCTTGGCTACAGCTCTAGTTGGAACAGCAGTCCTTGATATACTTCCATATTTTGACTCTGTATGTTAGTGGTAAGAACAGTATCAGAAATTAGGAGAAATCAGGGAGGAGAAGCAGGGAAGAGATGAGGCAAATATATCACTGTTCAAAGAAATCCTACATGGGAACCTGCTCCCTCAGTCAGTGAATATCCAGTTTCACAAGCAATGCTAAAGCCATAGCAAATCCTAAAATCATTGCAATGCCAGTGCCTCAATTTCCCCACTGTTATCCCTGGCACAGAAGCAGCTGTCCCATTAATAAACCTGAATAAAATCTTCACTGCCAGTAATGGAAGTTAGAGAAGTGTACGTGCATTCTGGAAAATTTGCTCTCACCGAACTGTCATGAGCATTTTTATAGTGGAAAGAAGCTGGCCAGGGCATCAAGTAGCAAAATACCTGGCACTAGGACAGACAAGTCTCTGTTTCAGCTGTACAAATGGCTACTTAACCTTTTCTAAAGGTGAAAGCTCCAACAGCTCCACAGATTATGTGCAGTCTCACAGTGACATCAGCAACCTAAGCATGACTTTTTTGAAAGAGATGTCTGAGCTCCCAGACAAGATAACTTTAGTTTAGGGCATTAACTTCAGCACCCTCATAAACTCTTCTATAAAATGAAATGCATCAGATAGAATTTGACACTGACACAGTCATTGCACTCTGAATAAACATCCTTTTTAACATCAGCCAGAGAACTAAACTGCAGCACAGAGGAAACCAAGTGCTGCTCAGCAGTTCAGCCACTGGAGACTCTTTCTGTCAAGAAGAGCTCCAGTTTCATGCACAAATTGGCACTTAGCAAAGCAAGCACTACATGTTGAAGGGTTTCTAACAGAGTTATGGGATTGATTCAACATTACAGAAATGTTTGTAATTATTTCCATTTACAAGCCACGAATACCTGCAAGTCATGTTATAGAACTGGGAAGCTGAGTTTTGAAAACTGTTGCTACTAAAATATTGAGACTAGCAAAAGCTATAAAAAGCATTAAATATCATTATACCATGCCTTTATAGCTCTCTCAAACTTCACTGTTTTCAGACTTCTTTTCAAAACAGCTCCTTTTAGCTCTTTTGCACTTCCATGGAAAAAAACAGTCATAAACAGGAACTGTAAATAGCAGTTATCAGTCTTCAGCATTGATTCCCATGGAACAATCAGCAGGTGACCTACTTTCCAGGAAATCCCAAACAACTGCACCCTGCTTAAACAGCAGTGTCCCAGAACAGAGTGGTACAGGTAGCCAGTAAGATGACAATGATGTCTGGAACTCCTTATAATATCCATAGAAATAGGCTTGTAATATTCTGGGTTTCAGTTCAGTCCTCCTTCTTGCACTTCTTACATCAGACCAGTATTTCAAAAGTTTACATACCAGGGAAAATTAGCATCTCTAATTTGTTCTCATGATATATTTACATTCAAGAATTTGAAGCAAAAATTCAATGAAGCCCAACAAAAAAAGGAAAACTGAAGGCTACAGTGATGAGAAAATAGGACAATAAAAGCAAAAACAAACTTGCATTTCAAATACATGCTGGTAGATAAGGTAGACAACAGCAGAAGCTAAACACTGTATGCACACCAAGACTTGCTTACTTTATCCACACAGTCATCAAAGAAGGCAAGGCTGGCATCCTTGTCACTGACAAAAGAACATTCCTCAATGAAGCGAATGAACATCTGGGTTTTGGTCATCAGGGTGTAGAACTTCTGATGGGAACGGTCTCTGCTCTTCAGGAACCCTGCAAAGTGCAGTCAGCAGCACAGTCAGAATGCCCACAAGGGAAAAGCCCTCACCAGAACTCAGTGCTGCTTCTACTTATATGCAAAAAGCTTCCTGCAATCTCTGCCACTACTGTGCACTTTTGTCTAAACTTATATTTCCCCCATCATTTACAACACTAACATGCAAGTATTTTTATTCTTTAGATAAAAGAGAATAAAAAATAATAAATCAATACACACAAAACAAGTTTGTAACTTTTTACCTTGTAGTTCAAAGAGAGAACTTGCATCTGTGGCTGTTTCAGAGGGTGCCTCCGTTATTGGCCTGAGATAAGACCTGTAACCTTTTAGGATTGAAGCCATGAAACAGAGAAATGCTTCCTGGATCTCCAAATCTAACAGATGCAATTTCTTCCCAGAATTAAAATCATAATCATTCATTGCCAATTCCATTAATGCATCTTCTCTTGGTCGCTGTTGCACTGTGAACAAAACAACAAAATAGAGTTTTACTTTTTTCCCCCCCTCAATATTGACCAAAAATATTCTCTTTAACTTACTAGATTCAGTGATTACTGAACTCCATTACATTTGAAATAGGTTAAAATATACCCAAATTCACTCAGGACATGAGACAGTGGATTTAGCTTGACCTCATGTATCTGTGGAAAACTCCAAAAGCAGGATGCACTGGCCTGGTCAGCACAGGAGTTACTACAGTAACAGAGAACCAGCATGGACAGAGCCTTAAAAAGCCTTCAAAGAAAGCTGTTTGTAAAACCAGGTGAAAATTTAGACAGGAGCTGATTAAAGAAGCATATTTTCAGGACAAACACATGGATGGTTTTGTTTTTTTTTTGATTGTGCCTTTCATTTCAAAAAGCACATTAAATACTGACATACACAGAAAATCACCACTTAGAGGCAAAGTGGAGCCATTAAAACACAACACTGCAGAATGCTGCTACAGACAAAATGTGGCTCTAGCAAAACCTGTATTCTTTAATTAAGTAGGTGTACCAACATTTTAAAGCCATCAGAACTCTAGCTGAGACTTGACTGCTACACACAGTTTGGTAACACTCTAATAATGTCTCAGGAAAGTGAAAGGATGGTTTAGTCACTGTCTTTCCACATCATGTAATTACAGCCAACCTTACCTCGATATCATTTTTAAGCAACCTACTCTATAGTAAGATTTAAGTTCTATTTTTACATACAGAACATAAGGTTTAGATTTTTTCTTAAAAAGCCCTTCCAGAAAAATGTATAAAAACTCTGAAGCATCAGATAATTTTCATCACCCATCAGCTATACACTTCTTTGTGCAGTACATCCCAATAAACTTCTGTTTCTGTATGTTCTAATCAGGACACAAATTCTTGTGACCTCAATAGCCAGGAATGTAAACAGCCTTTAAAAAATGTGCTTTGTTTTCAAGAATTTCACTAAAACCACCCCATCCATTTTTCTCACATCAAGGTTCAATATATCTTGCTCTGCAATATTTGAGGATTCTACCAACAACTAATTTTTACTTAGAGATGTCCAGTAATTGTGCCTTACATTTAAACCCCTAATGATTAAAAACCACTTATTATTGCCATCTTAAATTTTTAGGTGAAGTACTATTAGCTCGACTGTCAAAGTTATTCCAATTTCAATTGCCAAGACATCAGCAAAATTTGAGGATGCAAAAAAAAAAAAACAAAAAACAAAAGGTCTTTATTAGATCTTGGCCTACACTTTGCTTTCCTATTCCTTTCTCATAGAAACACTGTTCCTTTTTTTTGTATGAGGATAACATTAATAGGAAGAGATATCTATTTAAGTACTGCTTTCATATATATGTGAAGTCTCCTCTGTCCCAGAAGTTCCCACATAGTTTCTAATCTCTGGATTTAGAGCCAAGATTTTCCCATTCTGTAAAAATAAATGTTTAATGGAACTGATAACTTTGGAACATGTTTAATTAGCTACATTTATCTGTTTTTGTGGCACACTGTGCCCAGTGTAAAGTTTACTATGTACTTTCCCACTCACATTCTGCCAGTTGCTGATATAAAGTATTCAAAGTGTTCATCAGATTTTTACAAGGTTTCTTTGGTAAGATCTTCCATGCAATAGCTTTCTTGTCTCCAGTTCTAGAAAGGAAAAAAAAAAAAAAAGCATTCACTGGAATGTGTTCAGACACCAGAGAAGGAGGTTTCACTCCATTAAAACTGGACTGAGGACTGCAAACCAACTAGCAAAATCAAATTTGATTTACTGTGTGGAGATTTGATCAGAGCCATCCAACCAATGCCCCATATTTCAGGGTGATGATTACGCTGCCACACTCTTCAGCACTGAAATCAATCCAGTTACAACTCACCAGAGATGGATTAATGGTATTAAGCACCTGTTACTGCACCAGCAACCACCACTCATGCCATGTTCTGAGCTCTAATTACTTAAACTAGCATGGACAGAAGGAAAGGAAATTGAAAGAAAAACTAAAATACCCCTGCAAGTTTTGCCAAAAAGCTGGTTTTTGCTTTTGAAAACAGGAAGCAGAAAAAAATTAACAGAAAAGAAAAACTGTTGATGAAAACTTACTGAGAAATTGTGTTGGTATCCAGGTCAACACAGCTGACATCAGGTGGGGGGTCATAGAGATCAAAGTATCTGGAATCAATTCCCACTATGAACGGGCACGGGGCACTCAGCACATCTGCCAGTGCCAGGGGACACAGAGGAATATATGGGCAAGGCCAGTGGAAGGGAAATATCATCTTTGATGAAACATGCAGAGACAAAACCACAGGTTAAACATGTGCAATACAGCCTATGCAGGAATAAACCATATTTCACTAACTTCAAAATTATTTAACATGGCAGATTGCTATTACTGAGATTCTAGATGTAGATTATTAATTAAAAACTGCACTAATTTCTTTAAAATTCAATTTGTAGGAAAAAACTCTTCAGAATCACAGATTGCACACAGCAGAGGCAGCAAACAATGCTTAGTGATGACAGGCAGGGAAAATCATGCATTTAAAATTCCATAGGAATAGACACAATGCTAGTTGGGAAAAATCAGTAATTCTTATTTAATGCACTGTGATGATCAAACACTTATTTACACAAAGAATCAACAATTTATCTTCTATCTTCATAGGATATCATTACAACAGTAATTTTTCTCTAATGATCTTTATTTTAATTCTTATTTTTAAGTAACATTTAACAGCACTAATACCAAATCTAGATTTTAGCTCAGAAGCATTCTCTCTGTCCTTTTACAGGTGTATGACTAAAAGCTGGTACTTACAGAGACCAATGCCTCTGTCACACTCGTGAGGACAGAAGGTCGCAATGAGTGGATGAGGATTTTATGTTCTGTCACAGCAAATACCAACAGAGTTACTGCATTTTCAGGTCCTAAATTCTGAAGTAGTGTAGAAAACTTGCCACCACTGTTAAAGGACAAACACACCGGTGAGTTAAAAGGGACAGTAAAAAAAAGAAATGTTTGATAATAAAATAAACGGGAATCTGCAAATCTTTCTTTTAGAGAAGATTACTTGGTACAACATTTGGCACACTTCACTGTCCAGTGAGGAATGGTTATTTCCCAAGAATAACTATGATTCCTTGAGACTTGACTCAGTCTAGACTATTTTCAGGACACAGGCATGACAATTTTTCTTTCTGAGAAGCAATTTACAGGAGACAACATCTGTTTCTTTAATCAGTCTCCTGCACTGAGACATGGAAGTCAAGACAGTAATAGAACTCCTTCAACTCTCATCCAAAACTGAACTATCTTGGGAGCCCAGGGATGACCTCCTAGAAAGGGGATCTTAATAAGATATATATTCTTCCTCAAGAACCACTAAAGTGATTTTAAACCCCCCCAAATACATTAATAATTGTGTATCCTTGTCAGGGTGCAGGTCTAATCACATGAATAAACTTCAGATCCACCAGCTTCCAAAGGCACCAGACAAGGTGAGTTAATTTACACAACTGCAACTCAAAATAGCAAATCTTTTCCATAACACAAATCAGAATACATCTCACAATTAACAAGATACTGCTACTTGCCTTAGTGGGAGTGGTGATGACACAGGCTGGCTAAGAATCAAGTTATCATGTGGAGATAGCTGAGAAAAGATTTTAAAACACATTATTTTTATTCTGAACTTTGGAAATACTTACCAGAAATTACACAACAAAGAACACTTAAAAATAATTGAAATTAAGCTGAATCTTGTATACCCCAGTTGTGTATCACTCTAAGAAGTGCTGTGCAATGATATGCATCAGGATCTTTTAGTAAAAACTGGGCAAAGCATGATCTTCCTTTCTTGGCCAGAACTGAATACATTGCATATTCATAAAGAAGACTTTAAACTAGCTAATACTGCAAAAATTTGAATATATTAACTGCTGAAAAATGAAGCCTTCTGTACTTTAAGGGCTGTGAGTACCCATATTTCATACACAGTTTTCAGGAGCTGGGGGGGAATTCTTTCTGGATTTAGGGGTAAAGAGAGGGATAAAAATTCATAAAGGGGAGAGATAGCAGGTCATAACATAAAGCTATATGTTCTTCTGAAGACGTATGAGAATTAGGCTCTTGGCTGGTAGAAACTGCTCAGCTCTGATAGAATCTTTAAAATGTGCATTAGCTAAAGATGCAGGAAGATCCTACTAAATCACGTTTCTTTCTTATGGTGACATGGCATCAAGCAAATCATTCACATATTCAGCACGAATAGGAAGACTCAGGTAAGTACACGAATAGCAAGAGACAATCAGTTTATCAAAGCCCAGCTGATGTTTTCAGCCATGGTAAATCCAGGGTAACAAGATACCAGCTGGCTTAATCCTCTTGCATTTTCTGTTGTTTAAAAGCAGTAATAACTTAGCCACAGCAGTTTGTACAACTGAGCTGCAAGTTCAGACTGTTTTTAGAAACATTTCAGGTTTGAGTGTGTTTCACCTTAGACTCACTGCAGGTGACCAGGTAATAGAAGCTAGAAGACAAGACTGATGACTTGGAAGCACAAAGTCACCTAATGCTGTGCCTGGAGAGCCACCAAATACAGGGAATTAAGAAGAGTCTGCAATGCTGTTTCCCTGCACATCTCACATCCCACTTCCCTGACAAATGTGGATGGCCACATCACAGGCTGGATTTGTCAAGTAAGTCACCTTGGGAGCACCAGCACCATTAGCTTGTTCAGAGGAAGAATTCAGAGGACTCATTTTTCCAGCCTGAGGCAAACCTTCATAAACCACCCTCTGAAAGAAAGCATCAGCCTGACATCCTCTGACTTCTGTGCTTTAGCAAAAGCACATGAACACAATTAAGCATCTATTCAAGGGGCACATCTCCCTCAGGGCAGAAGGGGCACTTATTACCCCCCTTCCCCAGAGGGAGGAACATTACTCCACATGCTCTTGAAGTCTGCAGCTTGTGATACATTAGCACAGCAACCTCTGTGCAATGAGGGGAAGCAGGACACAGTCCAGCAGATCTCAGGTCAGAAGGAAAGATCCTAGGTCAGAAGGAACCCATCAACACTGGCAGCTGGAAGCTGGCAAATGGGAACATTCCATAGTGTTTTACTAATGGCTATCATTTCTTTGAGATTTAGAAGTTTAATTGCTTAGCAAAAGACTACCACATTTTCCATTAACAGGCCTCAGAGAGAAATGGAATCCTGAAAGTTTGCCATTTCCCACACTAATTTTGAGGAAAAGTCTAAGGTACAATCACCTGTGATTTTATTCACTGCAGTTTCAAACACAACTTAAGTCCCTGGAAGCTGCTGGAAGGAAGAATTTATTCACAGATTTCAATTGCCACTGCCTACTGTAAAAGCAGTGTTTTCTCCATCTGTACTATCAGCTCCTAAAGCTGTACTAAATTAATGCACATAACATTTTGAAAATAAGGTATAACTGACATAATTTTCACAACACTTATATCTAGATCTTCAGACTTCATTCCAGGATATAAACCCATATATACTTTGACAAAATTCCCTAAAACCTCAGACAAAAAAAGTTAAAAGCTTTTCTCTAAACTCAATCATAATCTCTGTAAATAGGTGTTTAGCGTTTCCTAGCACAAATATTTTACTGAATATGAATTAAAAAAAAAACCAACAAACCTAAAACAAGAAGTGGGTTTTGAGTTGAACTTTAAAATCATAAGAAAAGGGACAGAAGTGGAAGTTTCAGCATAACTGTTCTCTAATCCCTTTTCAGTAGCAGCAATAAATATCACTCCTTTAGAATACACTAAAGAGGATCTTCAATATTCAGTACATGCCATAAAGACATAACCCAGGATTGTATTTGCTCTGAAAGACTTCACTACCATATGGGCTACACAATTAAGGCTCAGAACTGCACAGGGCTTTCCATATTTTATGTTATACAAGTAATAACAGAATAGCATCACTTTGTAACTATTTAATCAAAACCACAATTGGTAGAATACTTTGACTGCAACAGAGCTCTCTTTTCTCTGCAATAAAAATTTTAACACCTCTCTAACTATTTCGCATCTTCGGGAGGAAATAAAAAGATTTAATAACACTTCAGAAGTCCTCGAGACCAGGGTTTTTTCTCTCCTACCAACAGTGACAGGGCTGAAATTTCAAAGAGCAGGTAGCAATTCCTGTAATTATTTCACTCCCACACAGCCCTGCAGGGAGGATAGAGCAAGGGCCAGGTTTGATAAAGGGGCTGTTACTGGGTGTGGCTCTTGCAGCTCTCACTGAGAGCACAAAGCCCTTTGGGAAGAGGGGCAATCATGGATGTACATTTCACATCTGGTTTTAGTTTTATTTATTTTACACTCAGCCTTCATACAGTAGCAAGAAGAAAACAGGTCTAAAGCTATTGCAAAAGTCAGACCAGATGCTGGCTTGGAGCAGTTTTTCATTAATTTCCATATACTCTGAAAAAAAAAGTTCTAAGCTCACTAAACAGCTTCTTGTAATAACTCACTGAAGTCATTAACTGAACTGGAAACTGAAGTTTTACAGATTTTTCACATTATGTGTATGAATTTAGGAAAAAGAAATCCTGAACGAGAATAATCTGGGCACAAAAACTACATTTTTCATTTATTAACCTGCTTTATCTTTACCTTAGACACGGTTATTAAAGAAAATTACACTTACCTGAACTAGAATTCTTGGCCTCTGAGGGGATGGAAAAGGTACTTTATGCATGAAATGGGAAATGTGTCTACAGGAAAAAAAAAATACTGATTTAGTAGAAATTAAGCTTAAACTGCTTCACCTCAAGACAAAATTTTTGACAGTAAGAGAAATTATTATATAAAAATGGCACATACTTAGAAAACAGAGAAAAAATCCCAGCACCTAAACCCTATTGGGATATTCTGACCTTGAAAACCTATTTTTCTACTGATCACAAGAATATGGGATGGCAGATTCTCTTTCAGAATACAAACTCTGTTTGTGAGATTGACAAAATACAAGGAGTTTTTTTTTTTTTTTCATTTGTAAAGTAAAAATATTGATATTTGAACATCACAGTCCCATTTTAAAATCTTGCTTCTGACAGAGTTTGAAATAGCATTAAACCTCAGAGACTAGAACTGGTTACTTGCAGAAAAATATTCATGGCTGAATATCAAGGAGAATCATTAAGCTCATCCATTTTCTTCAGTTCTAAATACAAAATGTTATATAAAATTGCTGATGAAAAAGCTTTAAAGCTTTTTCACATACTACAAATACAGAAAAATGTTTTTAGAATATGACAAAGTCCTCAGTTTCATGAATTAAACTTACACAAGTGTAATTCTACACAATAGACAGTTTCACATTAAAAGAAGCTACATGGGATAAAAACCCATGAGAAACAGGTATTCCACCCTAAATTTCACCTTACAGCACATACTTTAGCAGGATTTCTACAGATGTCACCAGTATTATGACACAGACCACTACATACGGAAGAAACTCAGACAAACCCAGAAACAAGCACTGATTTGGGTTTTATTTTATTATCAGTGTATGAAGATGCTGGCCCAAGCCTGGAACATGTCACACAACAAGGGAAAGCAGCTCTTTGCAGCAGCTGAGCTGACTGACAGTGCTCAGCCACAGACAAACCATCATCATTAAAACAGCCAAAGGAAGTAGGCTGGATACTTCATTAAAATCCTGTATTTAAATTATCCACAGTAAACTGACCAGTTTAAAAATCAGAGAAATTAGAATAAATCCATAAAATCCAAATTGATAAAGCACTTCTCTTATCTACTTATTTTATTAATTCCCAAAAGTTAAAACACCAAACCCCTGAACTTAAAAACAAACAAACAAACAAAAAAAAATATATATACATATATATATAATTGGAAGTTTACACTATCAGAATTTTCAAACAAGTTCAGTGATGGGAATGGCAATAATGAAGGGGATAAGCAATCACAGAAATACTTAATCCATATAGTCAAAGTCTCCTGCAAGTTAATATTTAAGTTGAAGTAGAAAAAAACTGATGTGTAATAAAATAGAAAAGTAAATAGTGTGTTTCAAATCTGCTGCATTAAAAGATTACATTATCCTAGAAATGTTACATGGTACTACATATCAATTACAAGTATTGACCATTTCTTGGTGTAAGGATTTCCTCTGCATTTTATAATGTGAAATCCTTTATGTGAGAAAGAAATTAAGTTTATTTATCACAAATAGAAGATAATTACTAGTGCAAAATATTCAATCTGCTTTATCATCTCTCATTACACTACAAATAGGCATTTGAAAAAATGCAAATCTACTAATTTAATTCTCCTAACTTGATGTGTGCAAGATTAAGAGAGGATTTATAATCTTGCTCTTTCCAATCACTATGGCTAAAGGGTGCAAAGCTAATTAAAAAAGCTTTCAGAAACCTTTGCAGGCACTTAAATCACAAATAAAAATCCAGACTTTTTCAGAAAGTAGGTAAAGATACGTTAATCAAAGGAGAAAAGTGCAGCCATTATATTTAATGTTTGATGAGTGAAGTAAAGAAAGGGTATTATGGCAAATTTAGAACAAAAAAACCCCACCCTCTTATCAACTGAAATTACAGTTATGAATTTTGGAAATTACTTACTTCTCAATGGGGAGGACATGTGGCCCAGAAATGGAGTAACGATAAAGAAAGGTAAGAAACTTCTTGAAAGCATCAAAGAAAGGCCAGTGAGAGAGCAGACAGATGCATTTATTTGTCTGCACTGTTCTGCACGTGTCTTTTCCCTCGACACCAGCTGCTAATCCCAGCTGAGATTTTTGTTTCTCTGTGAGGTTCTCTTCAGGATACAGCTCATAAAACTGAATAGCAGCACCATATACCTGCAAACACAATGTGGATGTGAAGTCAGTAATTCTGCCTTGATCTTCAAAGCAATCTAAGAAACCCCAAACACACAGAAAATCAAGTCTGTATTATTGTTTGAAAAGATACATTAATGCAAAAGATGGTGATCTTTTGAAGTAATCCATTTTGGAATATTCTTATGACTGAAAATCCAGACTGTCTATTATTTAATTAAAACACTTAATATCATATGAGAAAGAGTAATATACAAAACAATTTATTTGAGAGAAACATAATGATTATAAAGAGTCAACTGCTCCTCCAATTGCCTTTAAAGCTATTTTAGGAATCCTTCATACACTACTCAAAGCCATATCCCCTGACATCCAATTTACTTTTCAGAACAAGTATGTACATGCAAGGTCGTTTCCATGCTTGCAATAAAAATAGCATTACTTGCATGTATATGCAGTCCAATTTTATAGCTCTCCAGTTTCACAGGCTAACAGGAAAGCAGAGGAGCTCAGGTTTATGATCAGCTGAAACTACTGCAAGTCACTCTTCAAAGCAGTCTTGGAATCAAGCCCAAGAGAATAGATTCAAACTCATCTATGAAAACATTCATTATCATCATCCTGAACAGATAAACAACTGAGTTTTTTCAATTGAATTAACTTTTTTTCCAAGGTTTCAAAATACCTTTTCTGCAGAAGCTCCAGTTAGTACAAATGTAGAAAAAACTGGGAGAGGGTATTTACTGTTAGATGGCCAACATTCAATCGTTGCACCCATAGGGAGACAAAAAAGAGGCACAGATTCTGGTAATGGGAATGATTCATAATCTTCTTCGGGATATCTGCATATTAAACCTATGAATAGAATGAGCAGAGAGGCAGTTAGAGAAAAGCCAGCAGAAACAGGTTTGGAATAGCTCATTCCATAAAATAATTGCCAGAAAATTCATATATGAGCACACAGTAACTTCAGAAGATGAGTGAAGGTGTAAATAATTAGGCAGAGGGAATAGCTGGAAGGGGCAGATGCTCCCATGACATAAGGAGAATCACCTGACTAAAGTATTACACTGAAATCCTACTTTCCATTCTAGAAACTATACATAACTGATTTATCTTTTCCTGTTTTCAGGCTGTGTGCATCTCACCTGTTATTATATAATAGCTCACATTCATCATGAGTATGAGCAAAGACTTAAAACCTAGTTTAAAAAAAGGTAATGTGAATACTTGAGAAATAAGACTGATGTTTCCAACTGTGACACCAATTAATTCTGACCAACAAACATTCCCTAAAAAATATATGTTTGCTAGATAGTTGTTTAATACCAAAAGAATCAATTTGATTATGCTGATCCACCTCAGCTGAGGACTCAGCTCTTGTGCTGCCAGGCCAATGTGTTTAGACTTATTTTGGACACAGCTGTAAAACATGAAGATGTGAAGCAGAGGCTTTTAGCACGCAGGTCCTCAGTTACATGGGAGGCTGTAGCAATCCATCCTGTCTGACTGCCAGCCCAGGGGACTCCACACTGAGAACGGATTCCACATGAAAGGATTTAGGATTAGGATTTCTCTGTTAGCACAATCACTATGCACTTTCCTAACAGAAATGGGAATGTTAATAAGCAATAAAAAATTGTAACCAAGAAGGGCAGTGGATCTCTTCATGCCAAGAATCAAAATTTTTAAAAATTTGTATTTGTTTACAAATGTACTGTCCACCCTTTAGTGCATCCTGAACTCCTGTTTACAGAGAGCAGCCTCTAGAAGGGATGTAAGTGGATTAAAGCTTAAGTGTGAATCATGCTCATGGACTTGTATGCCAAACAAAATCAGGGTTTAAAAAAACCCAACAACAAATGTAAAGCCAACACGTTTCATCAGTCATAGCAAATCTAATTCTGCCTTATAAATAAAACAATAAAATAAAGATGATACACGATCCAAAAATACTTAAAGAGCTCAGTGCCAATGATGCTCGAGGCAGTGTGGAAGTCTGCACGATTCTTCAAAATGTTTCTTAAGGAAATTGATCATGAAAATGCATCAAATAATTTCTGTGGCATTTTCTTCTGCATATACACACACATCCTTAAGAGACAGTTACCAGTAACACAAACAGAAATGGGAGACACCCAGATTTGTAGAAACCTATCAGAACATAGCTGGGATTCCAAATTAAACACAAATTTTAAAACAGCATGGGCATGATACCCATGCTAAGTTCTAAGGCCTCTTTTCTGACATGATTTTAAAATAATTCTTTAGAGAGATTCCTTTTTGAATAATGGCTAGATACTGTCAATTCTTTAGTATAAAATGTATTACATTACAAATGAGCCTGGACATTCTGAATTGAAGATAAAAAAAAGCTACACAGTAGTTACATACCAGCTTTATATGATATGGTGTTGGTTTTTGCCACAGACTTTTTATAACATAAATAGACGGCTGAGCCCCACTGTAAAATAAAAAGTTACTGGATTAAGTGATGAAGTATAACAAATGGACATAACTGAATATAACTAATAATAATGTTGATAATTATAAGTATTTAAATTCTCCGTTTCTGGATATGAGAATAAAGAACAAGGAAAGCCATGGAGCAGAAAAGAGCAGCACCCATAGGGGGAACACAGAGCTTTTACAGAAGGGAGAAAGGTGTAACAACTTCCATCAGGCAGCACTCCCGTAACCCAGTCAATATGGGAACTATCAGAACTGAAAAATCCATTGGTTAATGCCTACAGGCATTTATTTAAAAACAAGCACAAATCAATTCCCATGATCTTTTTTACATGATCCTACTTGCAGAGCAGTCAGCATCCTCCTCAGCACACTGACTTCTGAGGACCCTGCAAGAGCCAGCACATGGAGCTGCAAATTTACCCAGAAAACACCTAAATATTCAGTTCTGCAAATCAAAGTTGTGTGAAACCTGTGTATTTTAGCAGGTCAGGCTTTGGAACCATATTAAACATTTAAATGTGCTTACAGTCAACACATTTAAATGTGCTCACAGGCCAACATCACTCACACACAACTTTCTTTAAATAAGAAGTTTGTGAAACTACTGAGGAGAAAAACATTTATAAAATAGCATTGTAGGTAAAGGGAGGAGATGGAAAACAAAACAGAAGCTAGTTGCTAGATATAGAATTCCCACCACAACAGTAAAAACAGTGTCAGAAACAGCCACATCTGTAAAACCTCCAGTTACACACACGTACTCAACAGGTTCTAAAGGACCAATCCAAAGATGCTGGAGTCAGCACTAAAAAAACCCACACATTTGCTCTAAGGCTTCCAGAAAGACTTTGTTCCAAGTAGGAACAAAGGAATGCAATTCTCCAACTCTTCCAATATTTGATTTATCTTTGGAGACCTCTTATGAAGATTTTTCACCAGGAACTCCAAGAGCTGCCACAAGTACTCCACAAAGGTCACATCCGTGAGTATCAAGCGTTCAAAGCCCAGCTTTTGAATCTTACCATGCTATTGTTCAGATTCTTGTCCACCTTGCAGAAGGTGTGTGGAGGAGTCTCTCCTTTGCTGGGGATGATGATGCAGATGTCTGTGACAGCCAGGGTGTTCTGGGTCATGTTCTCGGAGGCCCTGCGGTAGGTGATGTACACCCGCTGGGACGAGGCGCTGCCGCTGATGTTGGCAGGCCGCCCATACGGGGTGCTCTGAATGATTTCACAGCCTTGCTTGACTCTTTCTTTCCCATCATATAATACCCTAGTTAAAAAGGGAAGGAAAAACGTCAGGAGGCACATTTTAAAAAACACTTTTGAGTTTTGATCACAGCTCTTGTCTCATTGCTGAGCAAAACATTTTTACTGACAAGTTCAGGTCCCATTATCTCCAACTGTATTCTAACAGAAAAGCTTCATGGTGAAACTATACTGGTTTTCCTTGTATATAATTGCTTTTAAGCATTTTGTTTACTGCAAAATAGTGATATTTTCAGTTCTATTAAAGATTCATTGCCTGATCCTAAGAATGTCATATAACTTATCTCTTTCCAATCTGTGTTAAATAGGTTAAGCATCTTATCCCAATCCAAACATATACATTAAAAATTATAAATGGCTTTGAAAACTCCAAAACGGAAAGGATTACACTTGTCATTAAAATCCACTCAGCATGCATTTTCCCTTCCATACTGGGTTACAGTATGCTCAAGTCAACAACTGTCTTCCTGTTTAGAGTTTTGCCTTTTATTTAAAAAGTATGGCATTTCCGTAAACCTACCTTATCTGCTCCTTAGTTAAATAAAATGGTGAAAATCACCCACTGGAATGGGGAAAGCACTCACCCCAAATCAGTAAGTGGAGGCTTATCCCTCCCTCGGCGATAACAAAGGTATATCTGCGGTCCTACAAGGCTGCCGTTATTGAGATCTGCAGAGAGGCCCGAGGGAGTGACATCTATGCATTTATAGCCCTGAGGAACCTCCTCCCCCAGGGATTTATTGAGGACTGTCACGTCTGTGATGGGTTCTTTTGGTCTGGCGATTTTATGGCAGGCATCATTGAAGTGGATCTCCTCCTCCAGTGGCTTTGAGATATCCGTTAGTCCTGCGACAACAAAGTAATCAGCAACACGGGCCCCTTTGTCTTCCATCTTCCATCACAAGGTGTTACAGCTTCTAAGAAAGAAATACAGGTCAGAAATGATAAAGTTATGGTTATTTTAAAAACCAGAAAATCATAGCTTGCAAATAAAGAAAATGCTTTCTGCTCTCATGTGGAACATTGAGAAATGGGCTAAAAATGTTTTACCAAGACACCCATATGCACTGGAATTTTGCTAGAGTAGCTTCAGGAAGTTTACTGTCATCAAGTTCCAGACTTTTAAAACCAGACAAGCTATTTAAGACTCCCTTTTGTTGAATTAATTTTGTTTGGGTGCAAAATTTTATTGTAAGAGAAACTGTTACCACACAGGAGTTTCAAGAGCTTGCTGACATTCTGAAACTGAACAACTAGAATTTAAAACAGTTTGAATGGCTGATAGAAGACTTCAGTTTTCATGTAACTTTTATTCCCATTGCTTTATCTCCCTTTATTTCTTGCTCTAGGTAGCAAGTGTTAAGACTTAGCAAACTTCATGGCATCATGATTCTTGGATTTGACCAAGATTTTTACTCAAACATAATAAATTCAGACGTTTCTTACTGGTAATTTGGAAAATTATGTCCCAGTTTGACAATGTGCATTTAATCAAATTGTTCCAAGCTGGCCTCAGATTTCCAGCACCAGCCCCTGCTCAAGCAGGAAGAATGTCAGGCTGTGCCTGGTCCCCCCTACCAACCTCATCCACCAGCACAATAGAGGCAATTCCCTCTTCCAGTTCTTATTTTGTAGGTTGGTTGTGTTTTGCTGGACTGGCTTGAGAAGCTTCTAACTTTGCAAGGAAATTAGTACAGTTTTTTTTATTTTATGCTTATTTACATTGTTCTAGAAAATGCCAAGAAGAAAGCCCAAATGATCTAACTTTTATTTTTCTATATGGCTAATAAGCACTATGGAACACTTCAAACATGATTACTGCAGGCAATCACCAATATATAGGAAAGTAACACTCTGAAAATAACTTCAGCTTGTGTTTGAAGAGAGAATGCAGTTACAAAACTGAGCTTAGTTTAGCCTACATACAGTTATTTCAAACACATCTGGAATATGTTACTCAGCATATATATGAAAGCCATAACTACAAATTCAAACTCCTCCCTGAGTGATATATTCAAAGACACACAAACTCAACCTCTGCACATGCTGCCTATTATCTCTCTGTCCATCTGGCTCCAGCAAAATGCAGAGAAGGAGATGTTTAACAAAGTATCCTTAAAGGCTGGCATAAGACCAAATACTGACATCGTTCAGCTAACATGACAGAAGTTCTAGGTATGTTGTTACATTAACAATTCTCTGTGAAACTACATTACAGCTATTGTAACATTGAGATTTTTTCCCCTTTCTTACCAGCACCATTTCACAGAACTACACCGATTTCTAGAGTGATTCATTATGCCTTTTAGGATGAAATTATATATAATTTTTGATTACTAAACACTTTAGTAATCAAAAATTATACAAATGATGGCTGTTAAAACTGCAAGCAGAACCTATAACTCCAGTGTATTAACAGCACTACTCCACTTTAATCATTACAAATTATTAAACTCCAGTTTAGCATTACAAATAAACAGAATGATATGTATGTATATATGTATATAATATTGGAGAATCATACCTTTACACAATTTAAACCTCACCATTATTCCATATAAAGTTTATACCAAAAGTCCTAAATTCAAACATTCCTTTATTCCCAAAAGCACTTTCAAGAAAAACTGGGACAAGCTCTCCTCATTTAGAGATAGTTAAAATTAGAATCCCCTACATACAAACACCTGCTATCACATAAATTTGCTTCCTAAGGTTATAGCACATAATACACAAGTCAGCAAGACTTTCATAATTTAATGCAGATTTTACAGAAAAGAAGGAAAAAAAAAAGGCCTGGCTAATGATGAATTATCCCTTCATATTTACCCCATCCCTGGCAGTGTCCAAGGCCAGGTTGGACAGGGCTTGGAGCATCCTGGGACAGTGGAAGGTGTCCCTGCCTATGGCAGGAGTGGAATGAGAATCTTTAAGGTCCCTTCTAACCCAAACCATTCAGGGATTCTACAATGGTTTTATGATTTCTGTCTTTTGATACAAAGGCTTACAGTTAAAAATGGAATAAAAAAGATTAACTTAAGTGGTATTTTAGTCTAAGGCTGACTTAGACTTTACTAGAGCTACTGTGATACTCAAATTTTCAACATCGGGTTACTGGCAGAGCAGATCTATGCAAACTTTATGTTAATAGACCCCAGAAAGGAGATATAAACTGTGAGTTAACTCACTGACAAATAATCATTCTGTGAAGAGCATTTCACATAAACTGATGGAGAATTTCTGTAGAAATTCCTACCATGAAGCCATTCCACAGTGATTTGCCTCGTGCATCTTAGTGAGTCGTGGTTGTGCCTTTCTGGTGTGAATCTCAGGACAGCACCTGAGATAACCCTGGGATGGGGACAAGGAGAGAGATTTCTCCACAGCTGCTGATTCCACAGCAGGATCTCTTTCCTTATCTCCCCTGGTTTTCAGCTGCTGTGTGGCTCTACCAGCTACAAAGTCCCTGAGTTCCCTCCTCTGCAAGGGTTTCAACACAGCCTGGCCATGGGGGTCTCCACTGCACCCCTTGGTTTGTGTTGTGTGGGAGGTCAGGAATGCTGCTCATGTTCCATCCAGGGAGTAGCAGATTTTTCCCTACAACTTCCATACTGTAATCTTTTTACCCTCACTCATCTCCCTACAGCATCTCACCATATTGCAAGACATTTTTGAGGGAAAAAAAAAAAAAAAAGCCCAAACCAAACAAACATGAAAAACACAGCAGAAAAAGTCACACTGCACAAGAGGGTTGCTTGAGGCAGCTAGTTCCAGATGAAATTCAACATCAGGAGTGCCACACTGAGAAGCTTCCATTGCTTCTCTACACTTCAGTAACCTGGGGACAAAAGGCTGCACATTGAAGGCAATACCATGGGATCATAACCATAATCTCCTACAAAAGTCCCCAGAAAAAATCCAACATATCGTCTTTGAGCCACTTCATGATAATGAGTTTTAATGGATGTCATACAATTAATACAACTGTAAATTAAACACCATAAAGATTAGAAAGAATCAAAATATCCTTGCAAATAACAAAGTCATGTGTAAAAAAGTTATTAAACACACACACGCTAGATCATGACTATATAGAGGAGAGAGCTTTTTGTAACTTCTAAAAATGTAGGACCAGGAGAAACAATCAGATAATCTCTCAGATCCACAAACTATTAGCTTGATTACTTTGCTGAAAGACAAAGGGTAAACACATTTTCACTGTTTATTCAATGTAATTTTCTAACATCCTATCTTTTCATAAACATTCAGGAAATACTAATTGAAGATTTTTGCTGCTCGTCACCACCATTGTAATTCATTCAGTTTCCAAGCTTTTTGAACAGATCACATTCCTCATTCAAATACTATAAGAGGAAAGCAGACATCAGCTTTTCCCCATCACATGACCAGAACTGATGTGGATGAGCCATATATTCCATCTGTGCCGCAGGAACAGGCACGATGCCTCATGAAGTAGTTTACTACAGATGCACTACAACATTTGCAAGGAAAAAAATACTGATCTAATCCCTACAACCTGCTCCTACCCACAGAATTTTACAGAGATAATTTACAAGTAGCTGCAGACCAGAAGAATTGCTGCAGCCATGCCAGTTTCTTTCCAGGAGCCAACTTTCTCAGGCAGCAGTAAGGACCCTCTGACTCCATTAAAAGAATTTCTACCAGTCCACCTCTGACAGACAAATACAACAACTGCTTTGTAATCTTTTAATCTGCCTTGTTGTCATTCTCATTCCTTCCTGCATTCTTCTTTGAGAATATTAAATTGCTTATTAATTTGAGTTCCTTATTAGATCCATTTACTGTCTAAACCAGGTGATATTTCCCTTTGTAATCCTGACTCCAAAGATGTTCCATGTGTAAACAAGCAATGAATGTCTCCTAGAGTACGCTGGAAACCAGTGCAGAGCAACCTTTTTTAAAAGAGTTCAAAGCTGGCGATTTATTTTTTTTTAAATATTCATCATACAATAACACTCCAAGAACTTACTCCCTTTGAAGGAACATGAAGAGCAGATGAACAGAGACACAAATCAGAGGCTAATTATTAAAAAAATGCCAGTAAAGTTCTAACAGTCCCCAGCATCTCATCTCATCAGTGCATTGCTACATTAGGCTGTTGAAGTAACCAACCCACAGAGATGTGTCAGCTGGGCATGCAAGAGCAAAGTGAAGTTAACTGGATCAGTCAGTCCTGCTCTGGCTACTCAGAACCACTTCTCAGACATAACACCAAACAAATCACATGGGAGCTCAACAGTCTTAAGACATGGGAGTAACTGCAGTTACACAACGAAAAAACTTCACCCCATCTCTGTACTGCCAAAATTGCCTGGCAAAATTTTCAGACAAGCCTTTTTCCCCCCCTCAATATTTTCTTCACAGCAAGCAAACAATCATGGGTACAAAGCAGAAGCCCTCTAATTTCACAGGAATTCCCAAGGCAGAACACAAGCCTTTTGCCCACTCTACCAATGTGCTCCCTACCTTTTCATCAGGGCATTGCTTCTACACTTTTCCTCTCTTGCTGTCAGCCAGGCTTTAACATAGACTTCTTGTTAAAGTTTCATTCCCTATAGAAACAGTAAAAATAAGAATCAAACAATGAACACATTTGTTGAAACTTACTTTCTGCACACTTCACTGCACCAGTCACATGAAATGAACACTGTGGGTTGCTGTAGGACTCCTTGCTAAGATAAAGTTACTTATCACTTCACTAAAAAAGTAAATTAAACCAGACTTTAAAGCTAAGAAACAAAATATCAAGTTTTATGCTGCATTGATATTTTAAGAATGCAAACAACATTTAATGCTTTAAACCAAAATAAATCAGAGATGAGCCAGCCACTTCAAATTACTTCACCTCTTCCATTATTTTTTGACAATCAATACCTTTTGTGTCTATTCCTAGGTGTTAGCCAGCTATCAAAGTGCTCTCTCAGCCCAAGAACCTTTCAAAATCTACTTAAACCATTTTTCTTTGCAAGATTTGGATATTTAAGCAGATCCTTCTTACTCTACAATCAGCATCTTTCATCTAGTCACCTTACCCCAATTCCTCTTGCAGTGGGTGACAGTCTTCTTGCCCTTTACTGCCACAATTCATAATTTTTTTTCAGATGTGGTGAACACCAGTATGGCCACTTTTAAACATTGGTATCACCACAGCCAGCCTGAACTTGTGTTTTACACTGAGGAACTTGCAAGCCCAGGAGCCTGTGCTACCTTGAAGCATTTTGAAGCAGCAGTTTTGCACCACAGGACTGAGGATAGCACCTCACTGGAGGCAGAGAGACTCTGGGCTCCCAGAACAAGTCATTAGCATCAGCAAGGCTGTAGTAAAAAGAGAACTTGCTTTAAAGGAAGCTTCTATTCCCCAAGACTCGTAGAACACTCTCAGAAGAGTATGGTGAGAAGACTGTAGCAAACAAAGTGTAACATAAGAGAGGCTGGGAACAAACACATCTCAGGAGGGTTGAGGCAAACCATGAAAGATTTGCTTCCATTCCTGAAGCAGAAAAATCTGGGGAATTAGATTATCAGAACTGTATTTCTGGGATCACCAAGTTCAAGGTTCTGTTCATAACACCAATCTACAATGCCATTTCTTTGAGATCTCACAGGAGCAATCAGCACTGTTAGTTCATTGCTCTGACAGCCTAGGGAGTGAATCCAGCCCCAGTGATCTCAAACCCACACAGCACCATAGACCTGCACCAGTTACAGTCAGGTACTTCCCAGTATCTGACTTTGAACATTTTCTGACAAGACTACAAAGAGAGAATACAGCAGCAGCACGACAATTTTCTCCAACTAGAGAATCGTTAATATCAAGCTTCCAGGAGTGCCAGAAATTATAAATTTTGGGATCACCTGCAGATGTCAAGCACAGCTGAAAAAGTCCAAGAAATAGGCAGCATTAACACATGATTAATTTCCCCATGGACACTTCAAAAAACTTCTTTTCTAGTCAGCTCTCTGGAAAACCAGTGAGGAAACTTAAATGAAAGCAAAAAATATAGATTTAGGCATCACAAGGAGCACAGGCAGAACTGCTGCCAGTGTACTTGCAGGTCTATTTTGTATTACTTGCAGAACTAATTTACAACTAGTTTCTTGTCCTCTACATATCAAGTAAAGGATCTACTTCAAGAAACAAGAATGCAAAGGACTTACATCATTACCCAAATACAAACAGAACTTCTCACAGCATTTTCATTTTTAGTAGGACAATGTCTGTACTTCTTCTTCCCATTTCCTACTACAGTTACACAAACAACAGCAACAGAAAACAGGGCTAAAGTGATAAATGACTTTAGTTTTTAGACCCTACTGTACACATCTACACTCAGTGATGTTAGACAACACAATAATTCTCAGGAAGCCACCAGCCTCCAATAAGCTCCATCAATTTTTATTAGAAAAGAAGAAAATCGACAATAACCCAAGAGAAAACCCAAGATTTTTCTGTCCTGCATCACTGCACTGGAAATGCTACCAAGTGTTTTGCAGGCCCATTCACAACCATGGTTTACACCTCTGATCCAAACAGCTGAGAAGATAATCAAGAGAGCTCAGAAAACTTGGCAACAAAGGATCTCCAAAAGGTGCTGGGAAACAGAAAAGTGCTGGATAAAATCACAGGGACAAAACAAAAGACCATGAATTTGGGAGAAGAAAACAGGAATGTAGCCAAGAACTGAGGGACAAGCAGACGTGCTCAGCAGTGCTGAGGAAGAAAGAAAGATTAGGCCTAAATTCAGAGGCTAATCTAGATTCAGCAGGATGAGTACAGCGAAGTGAGCAGGAACTGGTCATCCACAGCACGAAAGCTCAGAGGAGGAGGCAGAGTAAGTGGCAGAGAGAAGGCAGGAAGGAATAGACTTCACCCTGAGGGCGAGATCTGGCATATCCCACATCTTCTACACATTTCTCCCTCACTCACCAAGTGTTATTTGTTTGTTTTTCAGTGCTGTTTGTAGTCTCAATCAAATCAAAGCATTTACTAAGAGGGTCTAACAAGGCTGCTTTGGTGATCATTCCAGTTGTGCCACAGCAAAATCCCAGGAAATTCAACCCTGCCTACAAAAATTCAAGAAAGGGATGTTCCAGTATCCCACAAGATCCATGACAGACAAATCTCAGTAGGGCCAGATTGAAAACTCCCACTTTTCTTTCTAGATTACAGTATTTATGGCCAAAAGGCACCACCAAAGAATGGAAAGGATTTCTGAAATACAACTGTGTTTGTAGGGAGGGATGCAGAAAACAAATTGTAGAAAATCAGGGGGAGGAAAGCCAAAACAAGCACTATAAAATGTAAATATTACTTCATCCAAAGCACAGTTCAGCAGAGCGGCCTGTTCATGTTTTTGTACAACTATTTACTATACAACAACTTTTTAAAAGGAGAAGTTCCCCAAACAATGTTCTATTTTTCTTGACACAGTAGATAAAGGCAAATGAAAACAGAAAATCTTCCAATATTGAGCTTCAAACCCAAAATCTGTCACTGAAAATGTTGAAGTCCATCAACCAAGAGTGACAGAAGTGACCTGCTTTCACCCTGCCACATTTGGACATACATGCCAACCTCAGTTTTGTTTTGAAACCATTCTCTACCCAAATTAAATTTTGAATTCATGGTGTGATAGAAGACAGGTGGAGATTGTTTCTAACAGTTTTTGCTACATTTCAAAACACATTTTGAGACTTTTAGAACGTTTTATATGATTTTCTTTTCCTTTGGCCAGCAAAAATGTTCTGTAATGTGAGAAAATGGGACCCAACCACACTGCAAATTATAGACAGGGACAGCCACGCACAGACTGCATCTGCAGGGCTGGAACTGCTGCCTGCAGATCATCTACACCCCACTGGAAAGGTTTAATGGAGGGATAACGCTCCCTAATACCTCTCTCATCCAGCAAACCTCTACATCCACTTACCAAATTGTTCAGCATCTATTCCACAGAAAAACAAGTGTGCAAGTACCACTACCAGCTCAGCTACAAATACATCTACTACTACATATTGTTGGGACAGTTTCCCAGCCAGCAAAGCAAAAAAAAAAAAAAACAACTTTAGGGTCTCCTCCCGAAAATCACCATAAATCAGCTGAAGAGCAATGACATGCCAAGGTAACTGCTGCTGATCCTGATCAAGAAGAGTTAGGAATTTGGAGAATAATTCCTTAGGCCCACAGGTTTCTTCTGAAGCTCAAGTCAAAACCAAAACTGAAGAGTCCAGCCCACAAAACCCTTCTCTGTGTTTGCATAAAGCTTGCACACAAGGTGGGGGCTATCTCCTGGGACATTTTATTTACATACATGTACTTATACATCACACTTACTGCCTGTTCACTTTCATTTCAGATGGCCAGACTGAAATAACTTCATTAATTAGTATTAATGATTTTCCTGACCCAGATTTTTTGAAGTCAAGTAAATATTAAACAGGAGGATATAACTGGCTAACTTCTAACACGCTTCTTATTCTTCTCATCCCATTTTTAGACCACAGTTCCTCCTCCTTTCACTCCCCTCCCATTATTACTTAGTTCATTCTATATTAGCCTCCACAGTAACCATTATCTAATATACCCATTAGACACATGTCTAATGCCATTTTTCATATATATATATTAGATAATGCAATGTATTTTACATCCAATATATTGAAAAGGTAAAAATACACCATTTAAAATAGTCAGGCCAGCCAACACTTTCTGAAGTCTTTCATTTCCACTTCTCAGTTTCCTCCTGGTACTGTTTCTGAGCTCTTTAGGGAACTACCAGTGACTAGTTCTGCATCACACACTGCTACTGAAATGAGTGTTATAGATCAAACCTCTGGGCACTGCCCTGCATGGTTTAATTTTGACTCTGGAGTCTGTGGGAGCACTTAATAAGCATCAGCAGCCTATTTCCAGAGCAGCCACAGACCAAACTTGCAGACCAGGAACAGACTAAACCTGAAGGACAGCGGAAAACATCCAAGGATTATTATGCCATACAGCAAAGAACCTCATTCACTTCAAGTAATTAATTGGTCAGTACCAGTGCCAGAAAACAGCTGATTTTTAACAACAGTTGAACAGCAGTGATGCTTTCACAGCTTACACATATTCATCCCCTACCTGAGGGCTGCCATCAATTAAAATAAGGCATAGCTGGTTTTAGTTTCTACAGGATTTGCTGCTCTTAGTATGGCAAAAAAATGTCATGATCTCTGTCTGCAGTAGCAGATATTATTTACAGACAGAATTGATAGATAGGTGAAGACACCAAGGTTATTTTCTGTGCTCTTGTCACCACCCAGTGAAGCTACAGAGAAGGACAAGGGACAGGTAATGTCAGCCCACCACACCTGCACTCTTGCATGAAGGCAAGCTCAACCTCAACCTACTTCAAAGGTCCTACAGGTTTGGTTTTGGAGGGGGATTGCAAAGTGAGGAGGGAATAGCCTGGTTTAGATTTTGGGCTTTTTTTTGTTTGGGTTTTTTTATGAGTCATCTTAACAAAAGTTTGAAATTTGAATACATTCCAGAGAAGCGTGATTAAAATACTGTAACAAGCAAGACATACTGGAAATACACCAATCATCATAAATTGCATCATGCTTTGTTAAGGCACTTATACTGAAATTATTTTGGTGTATTTTTTTTTTTTTTTTTTTGGTTCTTTCATTATTGGTATTATTCAGTATTACAGTTCTTTCCAGGAAACTTCAGAAAAAATACTTCAGTTTTACAGCAACACGTGTATGAAAACCTTTACCACTGGAACCCTGCCACACAGCAACATAGTTGGAAATCACCAAACATAAATTTGAACATTACAAGGCTATACTGAGTTTTTATTTCTTAATCCAACATAAACTGGGCAGCATTTGGCCTCCAAATTTCTGGTCAGACCAATACCCTATTTAAAGACTCAGGTCAAAGTTGAGGAAAGGACAAAAAACGGAAAGAAGTCTTCCTGCAAGTCTTCATTTCAGGAGATAAATTTAAGATTGAGAAAGCTTTTGACTAAGTACCTATTGTACTATTCCCATTCCAACCTGCCTGTGTTTGGCCAGGAAGCACAAATGTTTCTGCAGCCACTGTTATAAAAAGCATTTCAACCTACTATGACTTGCAAAACTAACAGCAACTCAGCTGCTAGTGAGCATGATGGAAATAAAAAAGGATGTTGAATATTGAAGTGACGCTGCAAATTTCTTGTTCTTGTATTAAAACCTCAAGGTTACCAAACCCCACTATCATTCAGCTTAGTCTAGGAATTGTCTTCCTCTCTGAAGAGTTTTCTCCAGCTATCACAAACTACAGCAGGAATTAACCTAGAAATTAGTAAACCCTCAATGCAAAATCCTGCAGATTAAAAACTGACAGACTGGCTTCTGGCACTGGTGGTGCCCACAATTCTTCTTTAAGAGTCACACAGAACAGCTGTATTAGTTACAACCTCACTCCCCTTAGGGACCAGTTGGCTTTACTCTCTCCCTTTCTACTTTCCCTTTCAAGCACATATTTGAAATAGAAGCAGGTTATTGACATTGTTTCTAAGGTTTGACCTGCATCAGCTGCGTGCACCTGAGCCCTCCAGTGTGTGCCAGGCTATGTCAATATTTGTGCTTTTTCTAACTAATAATTAACTCTGGCTATATTAACTAGATAACTGTTAATATTGCCATTAACACATATAGTAATTCCATTAAGCACCATACTGGGGTTATGTTGTATAGAACAAGCTGAAACACAAACCTGCAACCATACGGCTACAAAAAATATGAATACTCGGAGGTTTGAAAACCTCAAATACTGGGAAAATATTTTTAAATAAGTCCCTGTTTAAAGAAAATAGCCCTGGTGCTTTTTGTCTTACTGCTTGCAGAAGCAGATCTTATATTTTGTGCTGCTTTCTAATAAATTCACTTTTTAGAAAAGGCCACTGGGTAAAGCCTGTTCCAAAGGAGCAGAAGCCACTCAAACTTGAGGAAAGTACTCATCCAGCTGGAGCCCAACATTTCCAGAAGTAAAACATATACATTACAGAAGCTCTTAAGGCTGTAGAGAAGCTTGATCTTTTTTGTTCTGTCTTTAAGGCTCCATGCAACTTTCCCCTTCCTCAAGCTAACCACAGAAACTCTAATGCTCTATTTTTGAAAATTAAACTATTTCAATGCCAAGTCACGATAGCCCCTAAAAACCAGCTCCCTTTACCAGAGCTCCACTTTAATGCTCACTTTAAATAAACTTACAGACTCCTCAATACTTTAAAAGCTAGATGAAGTTTCTCCAGCACTCTAAATATATGACTTTTTTTAAAAAGATGAGAAAATCAAGCAAGAGACTCTTACAAAGTAAGACTTGCATGCTAGACACACAAACCAGAAATAATCCATTTACTCCTCCTTGACCTTTCTTGGCTAGACTAACTAAATTAGTATCCCTAAAGCACCAGACACTTGCCAACATAACATATTTGTGTTTAATCATTCAAAAAGTGAAATAATATGTACTGTAATGTAACACTTTTTACGGAAACCTCCAGTTGAGCAACAGTTCCAGAAAAAATTGTGAAATGAAGTAAAAAGCTGCCCAGAACACCATACTTCCACTCAGTTAATTCAAAAAAATTAAGTTTCAGAAACAGGCAGAAAGTCAAGACCTGATTTTTAGCAAAGTAGAAGCTTTACATTTTTAAACGCAGCCTGTTTGGAATAACTTCAGAATAACAACCATCACTGGGAAGTTATTGAATGCCATCACCCCCTGGCCAGCAACTTGTGCCACACGCAGACCTCATGACAGAACGACGATAAAAATGCCAGGGCTAATTTCTACAGCCGCGTCCAGCGCGTTGCATCAACCCAGGCACAGGGTAACCCGGGCTGCCGAAGGGAAAGTCGGGACAGAAACACTCACCGTGGAGCCGAGCACCACCGGGCAATCGAGGCTGACGCAGCGGTGCTGCGCGGAAAATCCGCACATGGCTTTGGGGGACGCGCACACACGCGGATCGGGGGAACGCGCACGTTCGGGGCTTTGGGGAACGCACAGACTCGGGGCTTTGGGGAACGCACAGACACCCGCGGGTTGGAGGACACGCACACACAGGGATCTGGGGAACGCGCGCACACACGCGGATTCGGGGACACGCACACCCCGGCCCGCCGGCGTGCAGCCCGTACAACATGGCAGGTCGGCGGCGAGGGCTCGGCCGGCCCCGCGGCCCCGCGGCCCGGGGAGCCCCGCGGGCCCGGCGGGGGCTGGCGGGAGCCTCGAGCCGACGGGCACAAGGAGAAAGGAGAAAGTTTTCCCCCTCCCACCGCGGCCCAGCGGAAAGTTACCGCCGCCCCCGCGGCGCTTCAGCCCCCGGCCCGCCAGCGCCGGCCTCCCCGCCCCCGCTGACAGCCCCGCGCCCCTTCCCCGCCGGCCCCGGAACGCGGCAGCGCCCGACCCGCGGCGTCGCCTCGGAGAACCCCCCGGCCCGCGCCCCGCGGCGGTGACAGCCCCGCCACCCTCACCTCAGGCGGGTGCCGCGCTCCCCGGGGCGAGGAGCGGGCGGTGAAGGGGTTCGGGGGGGCAGCGCGCTCGGTGCCCGCGCCCTTATCTCATCCCAGCGGAGCCCAGCTCGCCCCCGCCGCCTCCCGCCGTGTGGGCGGCTCAGGCGGGATCCCCCCTCCCCTCCGCCGCCATCTTGGCTGTCACGGGGCGGGGGAGGCGGGCGGCGACCCGTGATCGCGGCGGGGCGGGCGCGGGACGGCACCCGCCGGGTCCCGCGGCTCCTGAGGGGGAGGCGGCCGTGCCCCGCCGCCCACCGGCTCCCTTCTGAGCCCTCCCCCTCGCTCCGCGGGTCCGCCGTTCCCGCCTTCCTCCTCACGGAACGCGGCCCCTCCGCTCCCGCCTTCCCCCTCACGGAACGCGGCGCCGGCGGCTCCGAGCCGTGAAGGGGGGAGCGGGGCTCCCTAAGTGAAAGCGCCTAAAACACAGCGCGCAGACCACGGGCTCGACTGTGCCTCCCCCCCACCTCCGCCTTTTAACCTAGACAACATCTTTAATTTAAACAGAAATTAATCTCCGGCCCAGATAGGCCGGGATTTGGCTCACCTGCGGCGCCCGTCGCCTGGACCCGGAGGAGGTGCCGGCTGTCTGGAAAACAAGGGATGAGAAAACCGAGGGATTTTCTGCAGGCTTGATGTAACCCGCAGCAGGCTGTTGCATCAAAGACTAGAAAAAGAACCCGAGACAAAAATAATCTTTTAAGAGCATGCAGCTAAGATTAGTGCAGCGTCTCAAGATGTTGCTGAGCGCAACAGAACGAGTCCTGCCTTTACCCACACAGAAATAAATACTACTTTTCTGCCACCTTGTCCACTGCAACCCTGAGTTTCCAGATTTTATACCAAAGTGCTGATTAGGGATACGTTCTAACCATACAATTTTGAGTTTGAATTCAGTCTTACCTAAGTTCTGGATGTTTGGCTTAAGGGTTTAGATGTGGTTCATTATAAAAGACATAAAATTCATATGAAGTTCTGAATTTGTAAATATTGTGAATTTATCAAAACTGAACTGTACATGCTCAGATATATTCAGACCTATTCTCTTGGTTTACCTCATCCCTCTGAAAATCTGACCAAATAGGAGAATATAAAAGCCAGAAAGTATAAAATAACACCATTTTTCTCCACGTGTTTTTATTAATTAAATTGTTTATAGCAGAAATGCTGCTCCTCGTGCCCCCCATGTGGGAAATGTGGTGGCTGACACAATTCCGTGTCTACCTGGGCAGGAGCACCCATGTGCAAGCCTGCACATGCAGGCACAGCTCTGCGCTGCCAGCGTTGATATTTGGGAACTAAGTCTGTCCTGTTTTTTTCTCAACAGGCAGCAAACCGAGTAAGGAATGTGTCAGGGACTACAAGAACATTCCCATTCCTTGTGTTTCTACGTGAAATGCATTTCTAGCCACACCCATAAAGAACTTGTCTCTCCTGACAGGACACAGTGGGGTAAGTGAGGGACCAAGAGCCTAGAATGTCATTATTCAATACAGCAAGATGCTTTGCGTTCAGTAGCGTGTCCTTAAATTATTTGGTGTGCTGGTAGAGACTTTTCTAAATAAATTTTGGATGTATTTTAATCCTGGAAATGCTTTTCAAATAAATAGCAATACTGAACTCCATCTTCTGGCTAATGTTAGTAATTTTTGATATGCAAACTGTTCTGTGCTCGCTGCCCTTGCTCATTTTTCAGGTAGGCTTAAATTTTAGGCTTCAGCGTTAACATCCAAGATTAATGGGTCTGTTCCTACTTCTAAGAGTATTGTTACAGCTGCCTGTATACTGAGCAAAATCCCTGCACTGATGTATGAATAGCTCACTTTGCAGGGTTTAAGTTCATAACCATTAAAAGATTCAGGAGTATTTCTAATGGAAACTCATTTTAGAGAAACAGAATTCTTAAATATTCTCTGTCAGTTTTCATACTTTTCAGCTCTTATATAAGTAAAGCGTTGTGTAGATGACTTTGTTTTGCTGTTAATTTGTTTCCCTCCCCCATTTCTGTCCTTCTAGGACTATCTGCATTTAATTACACATTGTGTCAATGTCAACAGATTGTGGTCAGGGACGGGATTCTCTCTCTTCAAGGCCTGATACAAACACCAAAGTAGTTTCTGCCCCATGCTGCTATCACAGCTAACAGTGCTTATCTCTGTCCTGTCTTTCTTGTTCTTACATCTCCCCCTTCTTCCCACCCTGTTCCATCAAACCTCTGCTGCATTCTCTCCCTGACCTACCTGCTGCTCATGCTCTTGGCTGTGGCACACTTTCTTCCCCACCAGCACGTTTAATTGCAATGTTCCATTTCATTATTAGCTTGTCACCACCTTTATCAAGTCACCTTTCCTAACAAATCTCACTGCGAAGCTTTCCTGCATAGCCCATCATCAATTTTCCACTTTAAGGCTCTTCTAAAGCCACGTGCAAAAGGGCCTACGAAAAATTGTGAGTGTAGTTCTGTATTTATTTGTGAATAAAGAGCAGCAGCAGTGAATAGTGCTACTGTACAGGCAGAGACAGATTTACTGTGTGCCCAGCTCCTGCCAGGCTCATTGCACAGAGATGTGTCTATGTGTCAGTCAGACAAAGCCTTTCCCTTCCCAGGGATTTTTGGGATCTCCAAGCAAGGATCTCCACTTGCACATGAAGACCCAAGCCCAAGATCATTAAGTCTCTGAAGTCTATTTAATTATTCCAGTCAGTGTTGGATCAGATTCTTCTTGTGCATAGCAAGCTAATTACCCAAGTTAACAACTGCATGTAGTGCAGGTGGGCAGACACCAAGCACGCTTCATGTGGGATTCTGCTGCCTCTCAAGTGCAGGGTGGAGCCCTGGCAGCCAGATTTAGCCTCCCCTGTAGTGCAGCCAGAGAGACACGCAGGCTTTCTATGGACCAGCAACCACAGAATGATTTTTTTCCATGTTACAACCCCAAATTTCTAGCTTGTGGCACTGAAGTAATTTTCAAAGTCTGGTTTAGATTATTTTAAATGCATTTTACACATGGGTAAACTCAAGCAAGGCAGAGGACAAGTGGCAGATGGTCAGTGACAGAGCCAGGAATAGAATGGAGAGCTCTGCTGTCCCAGGACATGATTTTAAGAGACTTTGTCCCAGGATTGTGGGTTTGATGATTTATTATTCATGGGGCTTCAGAAGTGCTTAAAAAAAAAAAAATGCAGCTATCACTACTCCCAGTTTTTCCTGGCAGAGACTGGCTTCCATAAGCAAGACGATTTTAGTTCAGTTTCTTAAGTGTGCAGTTTGGGACTTAATCTGTTCACTTTTTCACCCGTTTTATGCCTTTCAACTCACTTGGCTGTGCTGTGTGCACTGCTCATTTACCTCTACATGGGAAGGATGAACCTCCAAGAGAACCCAACAGAATACCTTTCAAATAGACCTATCTGTAACCTTGGTAAAAATAACTATGGAGATAATGATAATGGATAATTATAAACTCCATAACTGGCAAAACAAGACTCTGCATTTCAGAAGATGAATTGTCTTACCCTGTCCAGTAACCCACTTTACAGTGCAGTAATGGATCTGCATCCGGAGGGTTATGCAATGAAATGGAGCCTTTGGCAAGCTGGAATCACACTGGAAATGAAGCAACATCTTCATGGGTTTTTTCATACATGCATATTTGTAAATCTGGGACTTATCCCTTTTGACATAAAGAGATCGTCCCAGCTTGGAATGATTAAATTCTAGGACAGATTATGAAATAATAAAGCATTTAAATATTATGGTGCAGCAGTACAACAGTGCAGTCACCCTTCCTTTTACTGATTCAAGTACAGTATCTCTGAAAAGCTTTTTGCACTCCAGAGAAACTACTGACTATACATTATAAAACAGGAAATATAATATATGTATATTAAAAATATATCTATTTTTCAGACCTTTCTCTAGGTAAAGTAATTGCTGAAGCAGCTAAAAATATGGGGAAATGAAGCAAATACAGGCCCTGATCCAAAGGCCACTGAACTCAGCAGAAGCACTGGAGTCATGTGTGTCATGAATTACAATTCACAAATACAAATAAAGAATGTTACTGTATCTGTGTAAGGATACAGTCTAATTATCTAGTTGCAGTATCTAGGCATTCCACTTGGATAAAATGAGATTTTTTTCTCCAGCAGGTAGAGAGAGCTTCTCAGCAAGCATGTATTGCCAATATTTATGGGAGAGTTTGTGGTCCCAAAAGCACAGAAATACTGGGAAACAAAAAAGAAAGAAAATGTACCCAAGGAGGAGCTCCAGCTGCTTCCAAGTCATTTCTATAAATAAAAATCTGATGCAAACTCATTATCATTTCCCTTTCCAGCACCGATTTGCTTCCTCAAGATTTCAGAGTGTGCATCTGAGGACTTAGGCTGCGCATCGTAAAGTTTCCTTCGGCAACTGCTAAAATTATTCACAAGGCACTGCAGCGTGGCAGCAGCTATCAGCTTTGGAATGGTAAGAGAGGCAGGGGATGGCCTTTGGTGTTAGTCAGGGATAAAACAGTGAAGTTGTGCTTGGCTGTGCTGCTGTGGGTTGGGGTGTCAAGCAAGTGATGCCATCCGTGCCTCTTGTCCTGTCGTTAGCGGGCAATCAGCGTGTACACTGGAGCACATTTCTGGACACTGGAAGCTCCCAGACAAATATTTGCAGCCCATTTTGTGAGCACGGGACAGCAGAAGGGTTGCTTGAGGACGGTCCAAATCCTAATGCATCTATCAAAGCCAGCTTGCTGGCTGTGCCAGCACTAACCTGGTTTAAGTATTGCTGTCATCAGTAATGCCAGATAACAAAAGCTGCTCTTTGTGGACTAATATCAGGAAGGAAATTGTGCATGCAGATTCGCCAGCAAAAATAACAGTCTGGGGCTGTAAATGTACACACTGATACTGCTGGTTTGTTGCTATTTTCAGTAGCTCCTCTTCCCTCAGGGGTGAGAGGACTTAACTGCTATCCCTGCTGTTCATGCATCAGCCTTAAAGGTTCCATGTGGATGCCTGCTCTTTGGCCCATCTGGGGGTGATTTCTGCAAATAGCAGTTTTCCTCTGAATCAGTATTCAATTCATCACCAGAGTTACACATGATACTGTGGGGCCATAGAAAACCACTTTCCTTCACTAGAGATCTCTAGTGAAGAGTTCTTTATTATTTGCACTTTATATTCACTTTCAAATCGTGTCCAGGCCAAGCAATTGTATTCCATGTAGCTAAATCTTCCCCACAGTTTTGCCTGATGGGGATACTTCAGGCTCTAAACCCTTGTGTAGTCCTGCTGTTTAAAGATTTTGTATTTTGTTCTAGAGATTGCTTATATCATGGTGGGTGAAGTATATCTATCACTTAACCACTTCTCAGGAGTACTATTAGGCTTAATTAATGTTTGTAGAACACTACTGAGATTCTCAAGAGAAGCAGCTATAGAAGTGCAAAGGATTATAATTAATTTAAAACTAATTTTTGAGTAAATGGCTAACAACACTTAAGAGATGAGATTTTCCAAGTAAACACTGAGATTTTCCAAGTAAAACTAATTTCTTTGATTTTTAGACAAAAACATTCTGAAGTCTGGTTTCCATTTGCTACTACCACTGTATGATGCATTTTGATTTTTATTATTCTTCAATATCCTTGCTATATCCAGGCACACAGTACACCTTGTTTTAGTCCAGGAAATACTGCCCAACATAAGTAAGTCAAGTTAAAATGAAACTAACAAAGTTAACTAAATTACTAAACTCAAAGACAATCCCCAGCACCATTTGCCCTTAGTATAATAAGTGTTTGAACCATAAAGCCTGTAATTAATATTTTGGAATAATTTCCATATTTATTTATAAGGCATCTCATTTACATAAATAGTCATTATCTGGAAATAAAACCAGATCATTAAAATTCTGAAAACTGATTGAGATCAGTCAAGGTGTACCAAAGAGATTTGCTAAACTCCCTGTTTGAAACTGTTCTGAGACGAAATCTCTTCTCCCAAACAAGCTGAAACAGGACTCTGCTGTGGGAATCCAAGCAGTGCTTCATGCACATGACATCATCAAACAGAACGGTTATTTTGTACGGTGAGAAAACATTGGGTCACTCTTCTCACTAACTGCCATGGAGAGTTTCCAGGGAACTGCATCTGACACATCTGCACTGAAAATCTGACCCAGATTGTAGCTGAAGCTCCCCTAACACAGATATCTGCTTTTCTGAGATTCTACAGTGCTCAAAATAAGTTTCAAAATACTCATTTCTTTCAAAATACTTTTAATGCTTACAGTATCTTCAATACTTCCAAAGGTTTGCATCTAGTTGGAGAACACTTCATGCAGGAAAAAAAGAGAAGAAATGGCAGTCTTGTGTTTCTATTTGCAAGCTGGATTGGTCACTCCTCTGTTATTAGCTAGAGAGTCACAGGTATTAAAAATTATGTCCTGCTTGTCACAAAGAATGCATCTCTGGTCCTGCTGTCAGTGCTTTTGCCTTTCAAGGTCCAGAGTGCTCTCTATTCGATTTTTTCTAGATAGAAATAAACTCAACATTTTTTTTTAAAAGCTACAACTACAGAACATATTTTTAAAAATTGGTAATTGCCCTGAAAAGTCAGACCTGAGTCTGACCTTTTTCAGTGTGAGATACATCTTTGAAGTGTGTCAGCCCAGAGAAAGGCAACACACCACGACCTACCCTGTTTGGATGATTCTCTTGCTAATTCCTAGAGAATGGAAGTTGGCTCAAGTACTGAGTCACGAGGATTTCATCTCAATACAGATATTTTTAGTATCTGTTATTTTATCTTGGGTACTTTTTAAATCTGTATCACTGCCCAACTCCTCTCCTAATTATCTGAAATTCTTTTCTTCTGTAACAGCTTTGGAATGTGCCCTTCTATTATTACAAATACTGGCTGCATTAGATTGGGTCCTAACTGCTCATCCATCGATTGGGTTAGGTAAGAGTGCCTGTGTTTAAAGCCTCAGCAAGTGCTGAGAAACCAGCAAAACAGAGGAACAACATTACATCTCATGGTGAGTCACTGTGAATGTAGGTCAGCCCAGGCTCTGCCCTTTGCTGAGCTCTCAGAGGGTTGGCTCCAGGTTACCTGAAGGAGCCCCAACCCCAACAGACCCCCACAAAATTATGTTTGTGTTCCTTTGCCATACAGCGCTGCCACTTCCATGGGGGAGTTTAGAGCAGACGAACACCTTCTTATCCATAACCAAGAGCTGAGAAAGGATAGGAGAGAAGACACAAACCAAATCACCTTGCAAGTAAAATACACAACCTGTTTGTTTAACCCAATTTGCGCCAAACAACATTACAGAGCCGCTCAATTTCAGCCACTTGAGGCTCAAAATCAATGTTCTAAGAGCAGAAGAGGGAGGGTGATGTATCTGCTCTGATTCATACCTGGAGGAGACCCTCTCCTGCAACAGTTAGGGGCTCTACATAATGAGGTAGGCAGTGAGGACTGTGAATTGACTATTAATTAAACTGCTTGATCACCTTGAATTGGCTATTAATTAAACTGCTTGATCACCTCCTTGGAAAATGTATGACCAAATGTTGATGCACAGAAAGTAATTTACATAATCAAGTTTGAATTTGACTCATAATACAGTACAAAACTACCTTAATAAATGGCAATTTTAAAAAGTCACACTCTGACTCTTGATACAAAAAAAAAAAAAAAGAGTACTTCCAGTACAAATAATGAGATGGGAGGAAATGTCCTTGGCAAGTCAATTTGTTCCATGCTGCTGATGGTTCCTGTTAGTGACAAGGATTTTTTTTTCAAGAAGGAAACAATGGAAAACAAATGCAAAAGCATTTACCAGAAGGCCAGGCAATGGCAGCTTTTCCAAAATGTCAAGTGTGCAGAATAGAGTCAATTTAAAAGAGAATTAATTATTTAAACTGAATTAATGTGACTACAATGAAGCCCTGTTAAACCATCTCATCCATCCTGCTTCCAACTGTGCTACCCCTTACAGTCTAAGTCTAAATACTGTGACCTCAATTTTCAAACACTTCAAACAAAAACTCTCTTACCCGGTCATAGTACCAATATATTGATTTTTTAATATATTTACTGCATCTCTACCAGGAACTCACACACAGAATTGTGCTCACCTTCTCTACATTCCCAACTCATACGAATTTGACCTCTGGGTCCCCTTTTCCCCTCTTTTTCTCTTTCATCTTCATAGTTCTTGTGTTTTCCCAGATGTTTCTGGCAGTTTCTATCACTGTATTCTTCAGATCATCCTTTACCTGCAAGTCTGCCCTTTGCATAAAGTCCTGATATCTTAATTTCAACAACTTTTCTCTTTTGTTTCATGCATTGTCTTGTCCTTGCGTGCCTTTGGGGACAGGAAGGTGACTGAATTTTAGGTCTCTAGCTTTCACATGGAAGCTCATTTTCTCAAAAGAATGTCCACACCTACTTCCCCAGGAACCTACTGTCCCGAAGGGCTTCAGTTCCTCCTGGACTATGGGCCATGATGTTGCAATATACTGAATATCACCCCTAGAAGGAATACTCTGTACCCACTCTTTGCATTTTCCAGGTCAACATGAATTTGCAATGCTATCAGCAATTTAAAGGTGCAATAATGGTTACCTAGTGCTCTTTTTCCTGGACAGTGTTACATGAAATGTGGCAAACATCAACAGAGCCACTGTGCCTCTTTTGTATCCCACAGGAATATCTATTACCATGTCTACCAGTGATAAGTCAAAACCGTCACTTTTGGTTTCCAGTTTCAGCATGGGCAAAGGAACCATTCCAAATCCATCCTTTTCTGCTACCCTTTAAAGCAAAACATCTGGGCTAAAATTTACATAAAATAAATTTTCTTTATTTCTTCTATTTCACGGAGGAAAATAACTCCTATCTAATAAGTAATGAACTTAATTGCCCTGGGTCTTGACTGTGTTGGGAATGCATATTAATTTAAATGCATCAGTGTAAAAATCAGTCTCATTAAACTATCTCAAAGCCCTAGAATAGATGGAGCACTGCATTAACACTTGCATGTAGTCATTCATATTAAAGTTATAATTTACAAGAGCTCATAATGAATATAAACAGGAATTAAAACTGAGCTGAGGTGCAATAAAAAGGATTAGTGGCAGTGATATTTAAATTGACAGTTAAAAACTCTTCTGGAGCACTTTCAAGGCCTTGGAGAAATACAGTTGGTTGGATATACTATTCTTTATTTCATGGTGTACTAGAAACAATGTATAAAACATGAGCACACCGAGGCCAAATGAACATCTTCACTGCAGAAATTTATTTCTTAAGTTATTTTTTGATTTGAAATGTCATTTTCGTGTCGTGCGAGGGGAACAACTGAGGTACATATGGAAAATTGTGAGCGAGTTCTTAGAAACCATACTATTTTCTTGATCATTCATAACCAAACACATAAAGAACTCGTCAGCGTATCACTATCGCACAGCTTGAACGAGATCTCCATAGCTACCCTTGGCACAACAAGCACAAAACCCAAGTGCCTTTGCAGGGCTGATAAGCAGGCAGGAAGCAAGTGAACATCTGCTACAGCTTTAGATGCTTTTGCCTTCAGTAACCACTGAAGAACGTCAGGCTCTGCATTCCACGTCCTGCTCGCTTGGCCTTTGACACCACCAGCTGTTGGACAGGAGATGTAAAATGCTATACCTACAGAAAGGGAGCTGCATTATTTTCTAAAGGACCATTGGGATATTTAATGGCATTTTTTTCTTTCTGTTCTCTGATGACTGAAAGTGCTGGATAGCAGAATCTGCATATGGAGTTACTTCCTGAAAGTCAACCACTTCCTATTTAACAATTTTTTTTTTTAATGTTCTGTTTTCCTTTCCAAACCTGCTTTGTTTTGTTTTGTTTTGTTCTGTTTTAAACACCAAAAACAATTGCCCCATATACTGAATAGTAATTATATTCATCATAATCATTGTAAGGAAGCCATGTGCTTCCCTGGATCAGGGCTGGGGCTTGCAGCCCAGGCAATCTGTCTTCTTGGAGCATAACAGCATTTCTATAGCATGGACAGCCAAGGAACAGAGTTACACAAAATAAATATCAAACAATTTAGTGCAAACCCTCTCTTTGTTTAAAGAAAGAGCGATTGAACATGATGTTTTATAAAGGAGCTCAGCCAAATAATGCAGATTCTCTGCTCGTGTGCGTGTGGAAAATCTGCTCCAGATACTTCAGCAGTTCTCCGCCACCACAGTATTTTCATTTGCATGGAAAACTACTAACAGAGAACAACTGACAGCAGCATATTTTTAGGATGTTGAGGCCCATGCATCTTTATGTACTTCCTCTGAGACTGTAATTTTGTCTAGGAGATTGCAACAGTTGTGACAAAATCGGACTTAGCCATGTATGGTAGATCCTATGGCTCTGACACAATGAGATGAAAAGGGGCTCAAAGTAACAACAAGAAAGAGGAAGACACTACTCCAGAGTTATGTAAGTGTAACTGAGAAGAGAATTTTGCCCAGAAATTCTGTATTCTGTGCTTTGGAATTCTCTACATTTTTAAATATGTTCTATTCTTAAACTGCAGATGGATGCTGTTTTGCCAGAAAAATAAATGTGAAGATGACTTCTAATATTTGAAGGAATCTTGTTGCCACTCAAAATACAGAAACATCTGTCATATGAACTGTCCTAGTGAGATCATAAAAGCAGAGACAGAGTGATCAAAGAAGAAAATGCAGGACTCTTACTCCATTCCTAATGAAAGCTGTTTCTTTTTTTAGGACCTTTTTAGGACCATGAGCCTACCTGGCACAGAGATATTCTCATAGTCTACAAATACAGTTGCTGAGTACCTGAGGTGACTACTTTGCCAATATTTATTCAGTTAAATATAAGAATAGTCATAAAGACATTGGATTTAACCCTTAAGATTGACAAATGACTGGCTCAGGTTATTATTGTATAATGGAATCATGGAACCCCAGAATGGTTTGGGTTGGAAGGGACCTTAAAGATCATCCAGATCCAACCCCCCTGCCATGGGCAGGGACACCTTCCACTGTCATAGGCTGCTCCAAGCTCTGTCTAACCTGGCCTTGGACACTTCCAGGGATCCAGGGGCAGCCACAGCTTCTCTGGGCACCCTGTGCCAGGGCCTCACCACTGTTACAGGGAACAATTCCTTCCCAGTATACCATCTATCCCTGCCCTCTGTCAGTAGGAAGCCATTCCCCCTTGTCCTCTCCCTCCAGGCCCTTGTACAAAGTCCTTCTCCAGCTCTCTTGGAGCCCTTTAGACACTTGAAGGGTCTCTAAGGTCTCCCCAGAGCCTTCTCTTCTCCAAACTGAACATTCCCATCTCTCCCAGCCTGGCTCCAGAGCAGAGGGGCTCCAGCTTTTGCAGCATCTCCGTGGCCTCCTCTGGACTTGCTCCAGCAGCTCCAAATCCTTCTGCTGTTGTTCCCCAGGGCTGGAGGCAGCTCTGCAGGTGGGGTCTCACCTGAGTGGGGCAGAAGGGCAGAATCCCCCCCTCACCTGCAGCCCTCACTGTGGGATGATCCCAGGACATAGAGCCTTTCTAGGCTGCTCTCTATGCTTTTTACCTTCTGCATTTCACAGGGAACTGAATTTTTAAAACTATATTAATATTAGAATAATTAAATAGCTGTCTTGAACTGTATGCACATTGCATTTAACCAGCTTGAAAGCAAGCCAAAACTTGTAGCAATTTTTAGAAGAATTGTAGAATCAATACATCAATTCCCATTAATTTGGTGTCAGAGGAAACAAATGTGTACCTCTCTGAAATGTGTGTGTTCCCTGCAGAGAAGTACTAAAATAGGCATCTTCTGTCTCCCTGCCTTCCCGGTGCCCACCAAACATCAGAAACCAGGGTCAGAATGAGGGAAAACCAGACTGGCTGCAAAATACATGAAAATGAAACCACTTTTATTAACCCAGTATCCTGGACAAGTTATGCACCAACTGTGCCACATTGAAGCCATCCCAAGCTCTACCCCATCCGCTGCACTGAGTTCCTTGTTTCTCCCCTGATGCTCCAGTCCCTCCCAAATACATCTCCTTCCCAGGGCTGAGAATATCTAGGCAAGCTGATGTGAAACTCCATTCAGTCTGTCACAGCCATAAGCTGTCATTCTGCACAGCAGTGGGACAATATTAGTGACTAATCCCAATCGAGAGTGCATCTTAAACCAGCCAAAGTTCTGGATCAATCCAAGCTCCCTAAAGTGTTGTGCTGCATCCAAGCATCTTGCACATCTTGCTCACTGCACAGCTGGCTGCTGAGCAAATTCTTGTCTCGGGAGGTATGCTCAAGCACATGAAACATATTTTTAGCATCCCAGAGGTGTGAGTACTCCCAGAGCTGAGAGTGCAACCTCGCTGACAGCAGGTTTCCAGAGGAAAGAGCAGGAAAGAGGCAATGGGTGATGAGATTACCCCCCACAGAAGGAGACTTCTGCTTGGAATATCAACACATCTTTTCAGTCTCTCATTGTGACTGTTTGTGCTTTCATCAGATTTTCCGTTTGCTCCTTCAGCTACGGGACCAGATGGCTCCCACACATTATGCTCTGAATCATGGCAAGGCTCGAGGTGTTTGTTGTATGTCACAGCAAACACAGGCACCAGACCAGGTTAAACTCCCTCACAGCCAGCATATGCTGCACCCTGCTCAGGGGTGGGACTGCAGCAGGTACCTACAGATACACACTGGGGTAGATCTGAGCATCCTTTTCTTGTTGCTGGAAAATGACTGCCATACCTTGAGCACAGATAGCAGGGAAGAGAGGCAGAGCAGTGACACATGGCAGAGGACAGATGCTCGGCACTTCCCGTGATGCACAATGCCTGATGGCAAAGAGTCCTGGTGGGCCAAGGACGGGAGGCTGTTGTTCCCCCTCTGATTTCCCCTTGCAGTTTGTGATTAAACTGGTGCTGACACCTTGCCCAGTGCCTGTTTGCAGAGCCAATAGCCCTGAGCAGGACTTCTGGCCATGAAGCACCTACTGGAAAAAGAGACAATCTCATTGTTTGAGAGCATCTCTGCCTCTGGCATTTGTTAAATAGAAAACAAAACTGATTTTCTCCTCACTTACCTTGCATAGATTTGGGGTAGAGCCAAGCTGTGGCAGTCCTGTGAAATGAAAGTGAACAGGAGGGGTGTTTGCAAATGCAATGGCCCCTATTTAGGAAGGTAAGACTGGGAGGATTACACGGAATATGATTTGTGCTTCAGTTATAAGACCATAAAGATCACCCTGCAATTCTCTCTCACTGAAATACTGCATTTCTGAGCACTGAAAACCACTGGAATAATGAAAGGTGCTTTTTCAATACCTAGGAGATATCTGGGGCTCCAAATAACAAATCTGGAGGCGGAGGAGGGATGTCCTGGATAGCACAATTGATACGGTGAGTGCGCTCCAGGTCACACCATGGAGGAGCAGCCAAGCAGCTGGAGACTGTCCAATGGCCACACTCCACCCCAAGTATTTTCTGAGATGAGAAAATTCCCCTTTGGCTGTTTTTCAGCTTGCTTTTCTTGCTATGCATTTACATGGCCCCTGTGTTGGAAGTGACAGGGCACCTTGTGAGCGTGTGCTGTGCTGGCCTTTGCTGACAGGTGCTGGCAATCAGGGAACACTCATCAGGGACGGGGACAGTGACCAGGAATGTCACAACCACAGCCTGTGCAGAGCAGCTCCCATGAAGGTTAACGCGTGTTGCCACCACCTTTGAGGTCAGTGTTGGCCTCACTTGAGCAGTCCTATAAATAGATGCCCAAGGTTGACTGAAAAGAGGATTTGGCTCGGCTGGATCTTGTTTAGCATTCCCAGGAGAGGAAGGCAGATTCTTTTCCCTTTTTCTCTTCCAGCCCGTAACCTTGAGTTGGTCTCTGTGGGGAACATTAGTGGCATTTGCCAAAAGCACTGCCGCTGCGAGCCGGATGTCCTGCTGTGTCACACAAACCACACGTGCACATCTCTTCAACCTGCAAAACCAGACCTAATTCCACTAAAGCCTCAAACTAATTCCTCACTGGCAAAACTAGGGAAAAACCCAAACAAACCTTGAGCCTAATTGCTTGAAAACAGTAGGACACCTAGTGGATTTATAGGGAATATCTTTGGGATTATCAGCAACATTTTGTCATTTTCTTGGCAAAACCAGCTGTGAATTTATTTATAGAGGAATCACTGAAATATCAGGGTTTCTATTTAATAAATTAATCTTGTTATAGCTGTTACAGCCTTCAGTTTGCTTGAAGAAGTTATTGCAACCTATAGAAAATCCAAAGAGCATTGTTCAAATGACTTGAAAAAAAATAATTATGGAAAACTGGATGGTTCCCAAGGTCTGGGAGCAGGAGGAAGGATATTCTGCCAGATCAAAGCCATCCCAGTTGTTCCATCTGACAGCTCTCTAATGATCTTAATGAGCAAAGTTTTACAGTCTCAGCCTGGCTCCCAGTACAGTCATGCAGCTCCACAACAACGTGGCCATGCTGAGCACAGCCAGCCGGCCCCGCCGGTTGTTTCAGCAGAGAATGACTTGGCCACAGAACCCAAAGTGCTTCTTCATTCTCCAGGGCTGATCTTTTGGATCCAAATTAGAAGATGATGGGCCACGTGATAACGCCTGCGCTGCTGTCACCGCATTTGCCTGGTACCAACTCCAACATCAAGCAAATTTTGACCCTAGATAGGGAATAAACCCCTCTGGCAGGGTGTGTAAGAGGAAGAAGATTTTGAGTGATGATTCTATGAAATTATATCTTGGCCAGCAATTATCCTGGGGCTGCCAGGGTTATCTTACTGGTGTCTCTGGAGGCAGCAGACACAGACAAAGAGATGAGTGATGAGTTCAAAATGGATTCAGGAGACTGATGACTTCATTTTGACAGTCATCACAAGGAACACCAAGTCATTGAGTCTTGCACTCAATTCTTGTTTCCAAAACACACTGAAAACTTTACTTCCATTCTGCTTACCATAATATTGTCCTAGTGGAAAATGTCTCCAGAAGATGGTTAATTTTTCTGTTGCCTTCCCACTCTTTCTGCAGAGCTGCAGGGATTGCTAAAGAACAGCAAAACCAGAATGAGATTTGATTTTGGATAAAAAAATCTCTTCAGATGCAGGTCTTTTTATTCCAAGTTCAAGGTTAGGAAAGGAAAGGCTAATTTAGAAATTAATTTTGATTTGGTCTATTTCTTCTTAGAGCTGTAGAAATCAGAAAGGACATAGCAGGTGATGGAATGCAAATGAGTTATCAACAGAAAAAATCATATTAATTCTATGTATTTTCATTATTCCTACCTGTGGCATAGAATTGCCTGAAAAATAGAATCCATGTACATTGTAAACCCTTTAAATTGGTCTAGGTTTTTAAAAATAATTGGTTTTTTTAAAATTTCTGTGGATAGATTTTATATTTGAAGGGTTTTTTTTCTGACTGGCATGTGAAACTGGGGATAGTGCGTGCTAAGAGTATGCTTGTCTCTAATTTAGCAGCTGGATTGGAAAGCTTGAATTATCTCTGCATAATTGCAATGATTAATGGATTGTTAGGAAATTGCAAAGTATTGATTGAATTTTCCCCTTAGGAAATATTTCTCCTCTGATAAAACACAGTTCTGGGGCTTTGCTTTTGTCCTTTCTGCTTTCTGCCCCAGGGAAGCCAGGGGCTGCTTTTATCCAGGAAATGGGAATTTGGGTCAACAGCCCTTCAAGGACAATTTTGAATTATTGTGATTTCCAATCCCAAATCTTCTCTGAGCTTTGCAAAGAGATGGATTTGAAAAGTGTGAACAGGGATTTCAGAGCCAGAAAAACGCTTTTTCTTTTTTTTGCTGGGACCAGCAGCAAATACTGGCCATCCCTGTTTCACATTCTGCCATTTCCATGTCACATACCACCAGTGTGCTCTGCAAAAACACCTTGACCTTGTTGTGGGAATGCCACAACCATCAAAGATGGTGGTAAATTTTCCACTTTATTAGGCCAGGATTACTCTGGGGGAATCTCAGGAGATGGTGGGAAGAGGGAAGTGGAGAATGAAGTGGGAATTGGATGCAGGGAGAGCTTGATGCACAGTGCCTGGGGCTGGGCAGCTGAGAGCTGGGAGCCCTGACACACATCTGCACCTTAATGGTGCTGGGCTCTTTTTGGCAGCTGCTCTGGGAATTTCCAGAACAGACCCGTAAATATGCAGTTATGAGTGCGACCTCTGCTTCTTTTCTTCGCTAAATTGACCATCCAAGGTCCAGCTGAGTATCATTCCTTGTCTCTGCTCCAGTTGCTTGGGACGTGCTGCCTCTGCAAATGGTTCTGCCTAAGTTAGGAATTATGAGAGCGTGCTCATTCAAGGTTTGCCATGAATTTAGTGTTCCCACAAGGATGACACTAATGGCAATTAATGCAGCAGAAATGCCAGTGCTGAGTGACTGTTCTCACATTAAAAGCTGTCAGTTGGAGAGCACACAGTCTCTGTTATTCCAGGCCTGACCTCTGCTTTCTGGCTGTGTTTCCTGTGCACGGCAGGTGTCCCAGGCCATCCCATCACTGCAGCAATTCACTCTGAGAGGAGACACAGGGAGAGAGCAGAGCAGCCCAAACCAGCCTGTGCTGACAGTGACATTTCCTGAGGCTTTGGATATTCTCCTCTGGGGCTTGAACAGCAACAAAATTAACCCGGGACTGAACAGGATATAAGACTTTAATTTCTGGAGCTCCTTGCTAGTTCAATGCTCTCCTCATGTCCTGCTCTGTTGATTCCTGTTTAGACACAGAGCTCTTTCTACTGTTTCAGTTTTCACATGAAGAATCTGATTTTAAATGATCAATTGCATTTAAACAGGCTTAGCTAGAAGTAATCCCCACTGCTGCCCAACTCCGTAGCAATCTGTACAACTTCTCATGTTTTGCTAAAAATCATTGGTAAAAATGCCTTTGCTTTACAATGGCTGAAGTTCAACAAGTGACAGTGCTGCAGCAATGTGGGGATTGTGATTTTTACCTAAGCCAGAAGAGCCACTGTCCTCACCCTGTGTCCTAAACTGTTGCATAGGGTAAGTCAGTTCCAGATGAGGAACATCTGCAATGTGGTGCAAGAGGAAGTCATGCTTGCACGCATGAAAAATGTAAATTAAGGGTGTTTCTAGGCTCACAAATACAATCAAAAGCATGAAAAAGAGAACAGCTCTTACAGGAGGATGACTCCTGTTATTTTAAGGCTTTTTAGCTCTAACAGCAGTTCTGGAGGATAAAACCAGGTCTGGGAAACATCAAGTGAAAATTAATAGCTTTTTAACAACAAAGTTCAATGGACAAGTGCAAATAGGATATGAGATGGAAACCTGAGCTCCTGAATTATAAATATACCCAGCCTCTACACAGACAAGTATCTGTTATCTATTTGATGTACTACTCAATGCCAGAGGATGAGAAAGGCAGGAGCAGGATTTTCAAGATTTTGTGTGTTCTGGGTTTGGCTGGAGATAAAAAGGATGAATCCAAAGACAATACAGATTCCTATAGCCCTGACCACTATGCTACCCCCTGTGAGGAGCTGGACATGCAGGGCACATCAGAGGCTGGCAGCAGGGTGTGGGTGAGCCCAGACTGTGATGCTCCCGATGCTCCTGGGGAGCCTCTGTACTCCTGTGGAGGGACACACAACAGTCACACATCAGGTGTCTTTGTTATTAATGTTTTGTTTTCCCCACTTGGAAGCTCTGAGGCAGCATGAAGTATTTCTCTTGAAATGCAGAGGATCACGTTCTGGCTCGTTATGGTGCCAGCAGACGGTAACTGATGCACAGCACTGCTGCTGATGCCCGGGGGTTACTTTCCACACACAGGAATGATGACACAGCCACTGACTGCAGTGATGGCAAACATGCTGTTGCTGAGGGCAGGCTGGTGGGAAAAGAGCAGTTTTAAGGGATTCTGTTTAATCATCTGGACACAAGTGCTATTTTTATCCTCTGTTGTTTGAATCTCAAGCCTGCACCAGGAGAAGCTGATGACAAAGTTGGTGTCTGCCATGGCACAGGGGAGACAAGGGGAACTGGCCACCTTTTGGGAAGGGAGAAGCAGGGGTGGCAGTGAGAAAGGGGCCTGTGCTCATGGCTTTTTTGCACCTCATGAGTTGAAAGAGCTTGTTGACCTCTCTAATACCTCCACAAGCTCATGGGCCTCTCTCAGCTCAGTTCATAGGAGGGATCTTCTTGGGGGACTTCCCACTAACCAACCCCAAGCTCCCCTGTGCTAGTGGGTGGCTTTGGGACGAGGCCAGTGCCTGCCTATGGAGACAGAAGAAGGGCACTCACCCCGTGGTGGGGGTTGAGGTTGGTGAGCACCAGGCAAGAGGTGAGGTGAGATTATCACAGTGTGTGAAGAGGCCCAGGGAGCTTGGAGCATGCCCATCCATCACTTGGGCACAGGAGTCCGGGGAGCTCAGTGTGCCCATCCATCCTTTGGGCACAGGGACTCACTCGGGTAGCTCAGACAAACAAACCCGAGCATCGTTTGGGCACACAAAGCCGAAACGAAAAAAAAAAAAAACGAAATGTGGGAAGAAAAGATTCAGGTTCCACCGAGATTTGAACTCGGATCGCTGGATTCAGAGTCCAGAGTGCTAACCATTACACCATGGAACCGCTCTGCCACCACCCCCTCCCGGCCACCCCTAGTTCCTTCCACCGCTCCCCGCCACAGCGCGGCCGCTCCCTCAAGGGGTGCCGGAGGGGGATCGGTGCTGGGGGGCTGCGGTGGCCGGGCGGGACCCCCGCTCGCTTTAACCCCGGTGAGGGCGCGGCCGCGGCTCCGGCGCTGCCCCGGGCGCGGTCGTGCGGCGGCGCCGCTGCCCCGGAAGCGCCTGTGGGCGGGCGGGCGGAGCGCGGAGGGCGGAAGAGCTGCGGCGGCTGCAGGGAGGGTCCGGCCCCGCTCCGCTCCGCTCCGCTCCCGGTCCCGCTCCTCCGCCACCCGCCATGGGCACCCGCGACGACGAGTACGATTATCTCTTCAAAGGTGAGGCGGGCAGGGCCCGGCGGGCGGGCGGGAGAGCAGCGGGGCCCGCGGGCGGGGCCGGGGCCGCTCCCTGACGCGGGGCCCGGCGGGTGGGGGGAGCGCTCCGGGCATCACCGGGCCCCGCTCGGGTGTCCCTCCCTCACCCCAAAATGTCAGCTCTGGGCCGGGTTTGGCAGCGCGGATTTGGTGTCAGCGCCGGTGCGAGGCTGCCCCGGGCGCAGGCTGAGGCGGCGGCCGGTCTGCGGGGTGGCGAGCAAAGATCGCCAGGAAGGATGCCCAGGGCTGATAAGGACTCGTCAAGGTTGATAAGAACCCTTTCCAGCTGTTAAATAGAGCTTTAGAGTGGGTGAGATATACTGGTCATTGGTAGATGATGCGCTCATTTAATCAAGTAGTACTCCTCGCTGCCTTCTGTGTTCAGAGCCCTTGGCGAGGAGTGGAATGTCCCTGCTGCTCCACACCCAGAGATCATAAAATCCTCCTGGAATCATGGAATGTTTTTGTGGGAAGGGACCTTAAGATCATCGCATTCCACCCCCTGCCATGGGCAGGGACACCTTCCACTATCCCAGGGTGCTCCAAGCCCTGTCCAGCCTGGCCTTGCTCTGTCCTGGCTCCCCTGGGGAAGGGCAGGAATGCCTTGTTTTCCAGGGCTGGTGCCCCTCCAGTCTGCGATGCAGTGGCAAGTTGGGTTAAAACCTTCCAGGTTGTTGTTAAATACTCAATTTTCACTCCCTGCAGAGTAAAACACCAGCCTGCTGGACAGGTTCATGTAGCCTGCTGTGTAATGTGTACAGAAGTGCTGATGTTTTGAAAGTTGTCTATCCAGTTTTTAAAATCCGACTGTAAAAGCAAGCAAAGCAGTGTAAAAAAGTAGTTGTTTATTGTGATGTGGAATTGTAAATTTGAATTTAGGATTAAGAGCGTTGCTTGTTGTGTTGTAATGGTGACAGACCCTGTGCTTGTTATCATGAAGGTAAAGGAAAACACTGATGTTTTTTCCTGTGCCTTTAAGCTCCTGTAATAACTTTGAGGAATTACATTTTTTTTCTTGTTGGCTGTTTTGTCCAATTGCATGTGGAAAGTGGCATTATTTCTACCTATAAATCTATACTGCTATGGAAATCAAATCAGGAAGGTCCAGAATGGGCTGTTTTCTCAGCTTGCAGCCCTGGCAAAGACCTTGCTGACCACTGGTTTAATGGCATCAGGCAATGTTATTGTAGGTACAGGATATCAAAGCCATTGAATTACCCTTGTTCATGCAGTTCTGTCAGTGGGCTTGTAATTAATGTTTTAGCTGTGAAAGCCTGGGAGTATCAGTGACACAGAGTTTGTTTGGAGAGCTCCCGTCTTTCATTTGGCCTGCTCCCTCTTATAGTTGGGAAAATACAAAGTTGGAATCCAGTTATAAGGAGAAGTGCAAAGCTGATTTAATTGATTGCCTTTGCTACATCTTTTTCTGTTTAGCTTGGTTTATAGAAGCTGTTGGGGGTGCAGGGAATGTTGTCAAAATGCTGTTGTGAAGATAAATGATTTGGATTTTTCCAGCCTAAAGTGGACTGCAGGAAGTTGATGCAATGTCTGTCACTTAACTGGGATTGATGTGGCAGCTGAAATAACACAAAAATGCAGAGTAATAAAACTGTGGAAACTTTTGTAACTTCCCAGAGGTGGTGGTGGTTCTAAACAAGCTGTCGCCACTGTGGAATGATCTGGAAATTACTGCAAGTAGGTCTCTGAACTGAAGGTCTCCTTGCCAGGAACTGGTCAGAAAGGCTAGAGGTAGGTAAATATTTTGGAAAAGGAAATGGGAACTTGGGGACAACGTTAAATCAGTGTTTGAATTTGAGACAAGAGCATCTTGGAACTTGAGGTGAAATGTAGCCATGACAGACATATCCATTTTGAAAGGGATGTTGTAGAATTAAAAAGGTGGAGAAAAGCATCAAAATGATCAGAAAAGAGACGTAATGGATTCATAGCCCTTACACTGAATTGATGTATGGCTTGATTAAAATTTAAACAGTGAGTGATAAGGGCAAATAGGGAAAGTGTCTCCTGTTTGTCATAATTTCTCTGGATATCTATAATGCTTCTTTTATTGGGTAGCGGGTGAAAGCAAAAGGACAAAGTCCCTCAGGTGTGTATGCAAATTTTGGAGTGGTACATTGCCATGCATATTATAAATGGATTTGAAAGCCTGCACAAATTCATAGAAGCAAAAAAATCTTGTTTGGGGCATGTCAGTGTGATGGTTACAATGGCAAGTCTGAAGGCATTACTTATTTGAAGATGCAGGGGCTGGCTAGGACAGAGATTAGCCAGTTTGCTGTGATGCCCATCATGATTTTTGGACATCAGTTATTTGGAGTCAGACTCTGGGTGTTGGTCTGTCAGGACACTTCATCCAGCAGGACATTTCTGGGTTTATGAAGGGGCTGTATGGGTAGGTTGGTGGGACTGAGTTCAGAGTTTAACCTGGTTAAAACAATCATGTGATCTTCTCTAGTCTGGCTGTCTTTTACTGTTCCTGGGCTAAACTGCCACGTTTCTGTTTGTGAGACCTCTGTTTTTGTCCTGTCAGCCCCTGACTGCAGCTGTGTGTTGAAATCTGGTTGACTCTGCTGCTGGGTGAAAGCTGAGCCCACCTGTGCTGCTGTACAGTAAAATCCAGGGACCTGTTACAAAATACACTTCTCCTGACTATGTTGCAACACTTCAGCATATAGGAAGGACTAAACCTAGCTTGGAAAAAAAACCAGTTTCTGTTAAATTCTTCTTGTCCAGCTTCCAGTCTTTGTATTCTTCCATACTTTCAGGGTCTGGCTGAGAGCAGTGCCTGCTGTTCCCAGAATGGCCCCTGAGGAAGCACAAGGCCTATGAAGTCCAGTTCATAGAAATCTTGCTCTAATTTTAGTAGGAGGAAAATATAATAATGATATATATCTATTGCTTTATTACTTAATAAATTAAGCCTGGCTTTAGTACAGGGACCTTTTGCTCTTTTTGATCAATGTGCTTGCAATAGATGAGCAGTTACCAAAGGAACCCTCACTTGTAGTAGATGTTTTCTATGGACAAAGCTCAGGATGATTATGTCTGCACCTTAACCATCTAGGACTCTGGATTTGGGGCAGACTCATGTCATGGACCTGACTTGTGGTGACATTCAGTTTACTGCTAGGAAAAACTCCAGTTTCAGCTCTTTTCTTCTTTGCATCATGTTCATTTCTCCAACTTCTCCTTTGATATTGAGGAAATGCACTGAAACTGAACCAGCTTGCTGGTTTGGGGTTTAGAAGACGCATTTTTACTTGTGTGTTTAGATAAATGTGTGGTTGCATGATATCTGTTGGTTTGACAGTGGTAGAAGCCCTTGGCTTTCACTGCCTCAGATGTGGAGGCACTTTGGTACTGCAACAAAGCTGCTGGTGCAGCCATTTACTGTTGGGAAGCTCCCAAAGCTGTTGGGAGGTGTTACTGATTGCATGGACAGGTAATCCCTGCCCCAAAGGCCTCTGGGCTGCCAGTTCCCTTTTTGACAGAAAAAGAGTGGATAAAATGGGGCACAGCTGAGGAGGGTGATTAAAATAAGTCATGACCATGTTGGGTTTATGACCAGCTATGATGTGTAGGATGAAGTAATTTTTTTCACATGCCCTTCAAACTCCAGCTGAAGTGGGCAGGGAGAGGTATTCATCAGCAGGTTCTCCTGGAGGCCATGAAGACATGTCCAAGCTTTTTATTGATATGTCTCTTAATAGCAGAGCTCAGTGCAGAGACAAGTTTTAGACATGGTGATTTCCTTGTGCTGGTGTACTTGTCCTAGATCATGTAATATGTGACTTGTGCAATAACTTTTGCCACAGACAACACAAGCTAGTGCTGCTGGATTCTGTTTTCAACCTGATCTCATATTCATTGAGATAATGAAAATATTTTCTGAAAATTTAAACTAAGAGGTTCTACAGAAATAAAAATTGTGAGTGAGCTGGAATATTGGTGAAAAATTAATAACCCTTTCTTGACATAGTTCTCTAAATTGCTTCTCATGCAGCATAGGAAATTGAGTTCTTATTTTGGTCTTTTGCAGAAATAAATCTGGAATTACAGAGTGAAATTTATACAGTACTGTGGGCTTCATACTCTTTTTTTTTTTTTTTTTTCTCTCCACTGAATGCTTGTATGCTTGTCTTAAATGTTTGGGGTAATAAATGCTGTAGAAAGTCAAATGCATCGATTGAAAACACGTGGTTGCAAGTATTGAACTGTCCCACCACGAAATCGGTCACTTGGGGCTGGGAGATTATTTCCATGACTTTCAGATGTGCCAATACAATATTTCTTGGTTGTGCAACTTCTAAGGTGCTGCTCCTGTGAGGGAGGTGCTGCTCCACAGCTGGTTATTGATTAATGTCAGGACTGGGTCTTGTGGCTGAACTGGCTCAAATGTTTCCTCCAGACCTTCCTCCTTCCAGTGCTGATGTAGAAAAGGAATTTGTGGGTGATGCAAGTTGGGTGGGACAGAGGAAGTGGGAGTGTAGCACTGAAAGCGCTGTGTGCAGATGAGGTCTGTGGTCCTCCAGATAAGCTGGGATTTGGGATGTAAGGGTTTATCCCTGAGGACTTGGACTCTGGTAAAGTAAAAGTTTGCCAACCTAAAGCTGAACAATTAGGTCTGATAAAAGGCAGACTGAGCCATCATGGTGAAATGGTCAGGAGAAGTAACTCCAGCTCCAGGTGTGCCTAGCAGAGATGGAAACACTGAAATTCTTGTTTGCATCTCAGGGAGATCCCACTTAGAATGATATGTGCCGTTCTCACTGTGCTGAAAAGAATTTAAAAAAATTGTAGGGAAGGTGTTTGGGGAAATGAGCAATGTGTTTATGCGGAACCATTTGACAAGTTTTTGTATTTAGCAAATAGAGCAAAGCCCAGACAAGCTGTGGTTGCTTTCTGTAAATACCCCAGCCTAAACACCACTGGGAGAAGACACTAATAAGCTAATGGAGAATGCTGGCACATGGACACCACCGTCAGCTGACCACTAATTCCTTCCGAAAATCAGAAGGCACTTTCTAACCATTAGGAGTGAGTTTCTGGAAGAAAAGCCCAATGAAAGGGACAATGTGCAGGAACAATTAACTTGTAATCATGGCCTAGATAACGTCATTTCCCTCCTAGAAACTGTTTGCTTGGGGTGTTTAGTATGGGACTTGGCCATCCAGAGCCATTCCTACTGCATTTCTATGTTAAGAATGTAATACGTGGGAACAATGTAGTATAAAATACCAAAATATGGTGGCTTGATAAGGAAAGCAAAACTGAAATTAATAACACAACCTGAGTGGTTGTTAAAGCTGTTTCAGCTCATAATTTTATTTAAAGAGTGATACTTACCCAGACTGGCAGAAATGCAGAAGTGGTGAGGAGTCTTAGGCGCCTGCTGACATTCCAAGCTGTCCTTGTGCCTGTGTTCAAGAGGAGCTGCAATGGCCCAATTAAGTAGAGGAAATAGCTGCCTTCAAGGAGGAAGGTATTATTTTCCCCTTATAATTGGGACACATTAATCTGGTGCTGGAAACCATTCAGAACATAAGCAGTGTGGGATTCAGACACGGTAAGGAAAAAAACCTGGCAGAGGAATTAAAGGGATCCCTCTATTATTAAATGAATTAAAGGTGGGCTTTGCACTGAGTAACAAAAACAGGTTTGAGGAAATATTTAACAGATATATGATGCATCCTATTGGGAAAAGGAAGTGGTGAGTGTGGATTGCTCTTCTTGCTTAGAGAAGCTTCTGTCACTGCTGGGTGATAGCAGGACTGAGCTGTGCAAAGGGAGTTGTCAACTTTTCCCTCCTAGGAATTCGTTGTGTGTCCCAGTGAATACAAACATGATGTCATCTAAACCCATGGTCCAAACCTGCCAAAACAGTGTTGAAGAAGTGATTTGCCAGTGGCAGAGGAAAGCTGTGGCTGTTTGCCAGGGGTGATGATGCAAGTGGTGCCCTGTCCCCTGCACTGGGTTTATCAGGATGTAGCATCTCTGTGCCAGCAGAGCTGTTCAGCAGTGACCCGGCACGTAGGGAAGCAGGCTGCTGTTTGCATTCAGGGGCCTTGCCACCTACCTGCACTTGTGATCTTCCTACACAGGAGAGGTTAACAGAGGGTGCTTTCTGCACCTCGTGTGCTTGGCCGGCTGCGTGCTGAGTCAGCTGGCACGGGCAGCTGGGAAGATGTTTGTTTTGATGAAGAATTCTGCACAAGGCCGTGCTTGAAGCCAACGTTTTCTGCAATTTTCATTTATGGAGGGAGTTTAAAAGGTGCTGCTCTGCCCTTCCAGTCAGAGCAAAGAATTGCTCTGCATTATTTAAACAGAAGCTGCAGAGGGCTGCAGCAGCAGATGGGAGTGTTTCTGCTGCTAGACTGAGCTCCACGGGGGCTTGTGTCATTGAGCGTGTTTGGTGCACTCGTTGCTTTGTTGTACTACAGAGTCTTTAACGCTGTGTTGTGGTGTCTTAACAGTTAATGATGTGTGTTACTGAGCAAGTAATTGTTTTTTTCTAATTAAACAAAGGCACAATGTTTGTTGTCACCTGAGTGTGCACTTTTTTGCTTGGACTGGCATTGATTCACTGCTGAACTTCGCTATTGGCCTTTCTTCTCAATGATTTAATCTTATTTTTCTTCCCTTTCCTTCACTACCGGTTTGGAACCTTATCATCCTTAAGGCCATAGGATCACCCAATGTGACTCTGGTTGTGAGCACATTTCATCCACTGTTCTGCCTCGTGGTACTGAGTTTTAAGTTACAATTAAACTTGCACCTTTCAACTCAGCATTACAAGATAATGCAGTGAATCCTCGTGATGCTGTTTTTCCTGCAGGAACTGGACTTTGAACCTTCTGTCAGTCTCTTGTCAAGCACAGCTGAATCCTTCCAATTAGTTTGCTTGGCACTGGTGCTGGGATGAGTCAAGCTGAGCCAGGGAATGGTGGATCCAGTTGTGAGGCTTAGCGATCCCCTGGCAGCTTATTTGAGCAGTTTCAGCCTCTGGCCTGATGTGTGAAGGAGCCACAGCAGCAGTGGGGACTGCAGAAGGGCAGAGAGCTGTGGCTTAGCAAACATTTCAAACTGGTGATGGTGGCCTTGTGGGTTCTTTGGTTTGGTTCTCTTTTCATTCACAAAGTTTTCTGCCCCAGTGGGGAGCCTCTCTCCTGCAAAGGCATGAGGAGTGTAAAGTGAAAGCAGAGCCTGCTGCTTGCCCTGTGTTTTGGACTTCTTCAGCAAAGCAGATTTCAGTTGTGTGGTTGTAGGGTTTCTGTTTTGCTTTTTACTTCTAGTATTATTTAAGGAAATATAACTGGTCACCAATGTTTGCAGTGACAGCCGTGTATGTTGTTCCTAAAAGAGGAATGTTGTTCCATACTGGGCAAAGGAGGCTGAAATATAACCATTGAAAATCAAGTCTTAACATCTGTTCAGAATGCTGGTGAATGTGGCAGGTCTGGTTTTCCAGAAATATTGAGACTTGGACAGCAGATCCATGACAAGGATGGTGCTGGTGCCATTCTTTTCCTTCATGCTTCATTCTTTAAAAGAAATATTTCTTGCGCCTGATTTTTAATGTGTCATCTACATCTGGAGTCTGAGTCTGATATATTTTTGTCTTGCAGTTGTACTTATTGGAGACTCTGGAGTAGGCAAGAGCAACCTTCTGTCTCGATTCACTCGCAATGAGTTTAACTTGGAAAGCAAAAGCACCATTGGAGTGGAGTTTGCAACGAGGAGCATCCAGGTGGATGGGAAGACAATAAAGGCTCAGATCTGGGACACAGCGGGGCAGGAGCGATACCGAGCCATAACCTCAGCGTAAGTGCAGCCCGGGTGGCTGAGGACAAGCTTTGGCTGAGGAGGACAATTTTGGACCCTTCCAGTTCCTCAGCAACTGCAAACAGGGGTGTTAGTGTTTATTGGGTAATATCCACAACCTCTGGTGGTAGGAAGGTTAAATATTATTCAGCCCAGAAACTCGATCTGGTGTGTTCCTGCGCAGACTGATTTCCTTTGCAGTGCTCTCATGACACGTAACTGGGGGCATTTCAAGTTTAGAATGCAGGAGCTGTGAGAGACTCATTTCCATGGAAGTGAATGATAAAGGAATATCAGTGTTCCTGGCCGTTTTATCAGTGGTAACCTAAGAGCTGAAACCTTCCTGTAGCAGCCAGGAAAGACTGCTCACTTGTGTGCTTGTTTAGTTGTTAAAAACCAGCATAGCAAAAGCTGGATTTCAGTAGAGCAGGAGGGAATTGTGGGGTGGGAGAACACAGCCTGTTTCCTTTTGAATACATTGCTGTGGCTCTCACTTGAAAGGAGCTGTGGCCTTTGGTAAAGGAAGTAGATCAGGCTGACATTTTTATGACCCAGTGAGTCACTCTACAGTCTCCCTATCACTCTGGGCTGTGCCTGTGCTGCACCCACACTGGTGGGTGGGGGAGAATTTTCAGGAGTGGATCAGAGGTGGAAGGTGACAGCAGCTTCCTACAGAGCCCAGAGTTTCATGTCTGGGATGCAGGGTTTCCCCAGAGCCATGGGGTTTGCCTTGCTCCCAGACTCTGAGCTGGCCCTGTGGTGTAACTTTGTCTGGCTGCTCCGCTTCCTTGTGTCCTGTCCCACTGGGGAATTGCCCTGGGCACCGTTTGCGTAGCTGACCTAGCCAGAGCTGTTCCCCACTATGGCACAGCCTCCTGTAAGCTGACGGTGTCTGGCTGCCTGTCCCCTGCCCCAGGTACTACCGTGGAGCCGTGGGGGCACTGCTGGTGTACGACATCGCCAAGCACCTCACGTACGAGAACGTGGAGCGGTGGCTGAAGGAGCTGCGGGACCACGCTGACAGCAACATCGTCATCATGCTCGTGGGCAACAAGAGCGACCTGCGCCACCTCAGGGCCGTCCCCACCGACGAGGCCAGAGCTTTCGCAGGTGGGGAACTCGGGAATTTCCTGCTGCTGTCTGCGGATCTGCCCGCCTGGCCTGGGGAGGCTGTGGGCAGGAGGGAAAAGACCTGCGGCTGGTCGTGTCCCTCAGTGTCACATGTCACAGTCAGTCAGAAGGCAGATCTTGTAGAACATGCATGTTGTTTCAAGAATCAGCCAGAGGCTCCTGAACATCTTAAACCAGATTTATTCTCTTGGCTGGGCACTGTTTGTCTTGCAGAAACTGTGCCTGTGGCTTTAGGTTTGAGTTTCTGGTGTGTTGGTAGCTAGCTTTGCCTTCTGAGTCCCAACTGACCTGCAGCCTTACACAGGTGCCTGTGGCTGAACACTTTCATTAAACTGACTCTCTGACTTTTGTTATGTAATTAAGATCTGTGAACAGTACTTCTAGTTTCTCTAAGCCTTGGTTCAGGCCCAGTCTCTTTCATCCAGGAGTGTAGCTGGGTTCCTCACATTAAAGTTTGCTGTGGCTCCATTGGCAGAGTTTATGGCCAGTGAGAATCCCTGCCTGCAGCTGGAGGAGTGTCATTCCCCCTGCTGCTCTACTCCTGTTAAATAAACTGCTGTGATATATTAGCAGGTGGGAGGTGGAGAAACTTGATGAGGTTGAAGAAAATCTCAGAAACTTTCTCACACAGAGAAACTGTAACAGATTATCCCTTTCAGTGATGCAGGAAAATGTGCCTTAAAGTAACACAGCATTGGGCTGATCCTGTGCTTGGGAGTGGGTGTAAATTCTAGTGTTGGTGTTGGGTGGTGTCACTTTCCCATCACTTAAGGGGGAAAACCCCACAACTTGTTTTACTTTCTCTTGATACCTGGGTGTCTCATCAAGAACACTACAAATATTATCTGGTACAGAAGTTTTTCCAGATGGGAAACAGATATGTGCTGTACCTCTCTAATTATACTATTTCTGTCCACACAGAGAAGAATGGTTTGTCATTTATTGAGACGTCTGCTTTAGACTCTACAAATGTGGAAGCAGCTTTCCAGACTATTCTGACAGGTGAGTCATCCAGGGCTTTGTGCTTCAAGGGGGAAGGGCAGAAGGCTGCTCAGATATGATGCAAATAGGCATTTCTTTGCCTATAAAGTGTTTAAAACGTTGCTGTTTAATCATTCTTCATTAGCCATAAGATTTGGAGTCCAGTTTCAAAGTGTCACAGTTGAAAGGTCAGCCTTGAACTGGGGAATGAATCTTTGTTCACTTTGATCTGCCCCAGGTTTGTTGTCATCCTGGTTTGTGTTTCAGTTTCCATCTCCCATTTCAGGGAGTGCCCACGGGGGGAATTGTCTCATGCTGGCATCAAGTGAGAGCAGCCATTGTCTATCAAGGAGAAGTCAGTGCAGTTTGTTTCCATCTTTAATGGTGACTGTAGCAGTTGCCAAGGAAAAAGGGATGAAAGAGCAGAGATCCTTCCTTTGAGACACAGATCCTTCCTTTGAGACACAGTGACTCCTGAGCTGCAGGAGTTGCTGTTGTTGCATTTAAGAGTCCTGCCTGGACTTTTGGCCTGTGTAACATGTGACAGCAGTCAGTGCTGCATTTTTATGCTCTGTGGATTATGTACTTCATTTTTGTTTAAAGCCTTGTTTAGGTAGGCAAAACTTGTTAAAGCTGAGACACTCAATTTGGAGAACCTTAACTTAACCCTGGCTCGTAAAGATGGGATAGGAATTCACAAACTGGTGTGGAAGTCACTCACTGCCATGAGGCTTTTGCATTTCTGAGCAGTCAGGGCACAGTGGGACACTGTGGCCTCTGGTTTTGGATTTTCATTCTTCTCAGCTTTGGCAAATGCTCTAGTCTGAGTTTTCAAAACATCTGAGACACTCCTCTGCTTCCTGTGTCTCTCTTCTAGGTGTGCCAGACAGTCTCCTGTTTTCTCCAACTGCCTCCAACATGTTTTCCATGTTTAACTTTGCAAATTTAAAGTCCCTCCTTCCCAGTGTAGCATGTGCCAGGCTACGTGATGTGCTTGGTATGAGCAATGGCCCCACTTCCAAACTGTCTGTAAATCAGATCTCGTTGCTGTGACATTGACACCTAGTTAGTTCTGAACTACTTCTCCCCTTTGGCACCTAATTTAGACATTCCTTTAAAAACACACCAGAAAGGTCCTGGTAGCTATAGTGGAATATGCATGTGAGGATAGAACTAAGAACTAGCAGGTTATTTACTGTAGTAAAAGTATAAATCCTGTAGCATTTCTTCAGTTGTTTGAAATGCTTTTTGGACAGCCTGGCAGTGGAGAGAGGTGTTAGGCTACTGGGTATTAGCTGCCTGTGTCCATCTGTTTCATCCTGAGTTGTAAGAGGTCTCTGACAGTTCTGACTCTATTGTGTTCTTACCCTGGGTTCCTAAGCAGTAGTGCTCCTGTGCAGATACCAGCTAAAAGTGTGTTTGTGTTAGATGAATAAAGAACTGTGTTTCCTTTTTGATTGAACCATGTGGTTCCCTTTTAACGTCAGTGTAGTCATTCGGTTGTAATTCCAGTATTGCACAAATTTGTTTCAAAAAGAAAGAAGTTCTGTTAGCTCACACATTTGTTCCCTACATGACAAACTGCCAGTGCCATCAGAGGGTGGATGACTAAGGAGTGGCTGAATGCAGAGGTGTTGGGATGCCTGCTGCATTTCCTGTTTATTTCACATGCCTAAAGGCAGTCCTGTCAAAAATGCACATGAATTTGGGCATGGATTTTTCAGGAGAAAGACATTGCTCCCTTGTCAGTGCCAAAACCTGAGACTTGTTCCTTTATGCCCACATCCCTTCTCTCAGGAACACCTTGGCTTTGAGGTCAGATTTGGCCCAATGTGCTGTGTGTCGTGTAGAACAAGCCTTGCTGCTCCCACTTTGTTTGCAGAGGGCTCGGGGCTCTCAGATGCAGGTTAGTTAATTAAGTGTCATACACCAGCACTAATAAAACAACATCACATAAATCAGGCAGTGTTTATTCCCTCCTGAGGTGGCTGTCAGGCTGTCACGGCCACGTAGTCTGGTCACCTCACAGTCCCCATCTCCTGCTGGCCTGTTGTGTTCTCTCAGTGACACTGGAGAGGTGGGAAGTTTCCTGTGTGCCCTGGGCTGCCTTCAGAGCTGTGAGATGCTCAAAGGATGCACTGCTGCTGCCATGGGAAGCACCTCACCTCTTGGGCATGGGCTGGGCTTTCTTTATCTCTCCTCACGTGCTTCCCGCAGTACCTTTTATTCCAGAAGTGAGTTTGGATTCTAATCTGTGGAGGTTTGATTATTATTATTTCTGGTTTAATATGTCTGTAAGCAGAGCTGTCTGTAATGGGTGAACAGGTGATAAAACTTGCTCATGGTGGGCTTTGACAGATTCTTGAGGCTGTTGCTTTTCCATGGATGTCAGTGTTGCCTGCATGTTGCTGTGACAGAGTTTGGGGTGAAGAGCTCTTGGGTTTGTGAACAGGATCCTTGTGATCCTTGTTCAGGAGAGGTCAGTTCAGCTGTGCTGGAAGAAACACTTGTGCTTAGTGGGCATGTGCTCTCTGCAGACAGGAGCTCCTGTTTGGGGGAGATAAAGGTGCAGTGAACAGTGCCTGGGCAGCAGGTCGGCTCCAGCTGGGCTCTGACTGGCACCTAAGGAGAGCTGTTCTGGAGCTCACTTCACAGCTGGCTTTTTCTCTTAATGACTTGCTTTGGAGGAAAGAGGGGGGCAGTCATCTGAGGAATGTGGTTTTTGGAGTCACCCCGCAGAATCCTGGCTGCTGTGTGTTTGGCAGGGCTGCCTCCCAGCTCAGAGCCTGTGGGTGGAATGCTGGGGAATGTTGGGAGCAGGAAGCTGGGGAAGCCAGCAGGCGTTGCCAGTGGCTGCGAGCAGAGCTGGCTGACAGAAGGGGCAGGACGAGCTGCTGCACCAGCCCTGCTGGTATTTGCAGTGCTGAGAACTGCACCACAGACACCCCAGGCTGCTCAGAGCCTTTCCCCAGCTGCTGGGATCTCTCTTGAACAGGGTGTTGTGACCAAGGTCTGTAGCAACCCCCCTGTCTTTCCAGCCCTCCTGAAGCTGCTCTGGTTGGGACAGTGATGGAAGTTGGTGAAGGTGCTTCCCTTGGAGGTGTAGCAGGGTTCCTGTTAAGCTTATCCACACCTGGATTCTCAGATCAAGCAGTTTGGGTAGATGGCTTTGGCCATGGGAAATACGAATCCAGTGTCATTAGCACAGCCTGAGTATGTGATCTGTTCCTACAGGTGGAATAAGGGATAAAAGCTCTTCTTTCTTCTCCCATATATAGAGGACTTTTAGAGGGGGTGTATCATACATGTGGTGGGCTTCCTGTCCTGCTGTGGATTCCAGATGAGATTTTGAGGACCTTTCCCATCTGTGACTTAGAGTAATGGTCCCTATCCAAATTCTTCTGTTCCAAGATGTCTAGACTGCCAGGGCTGATTGTTGTGCACACAAAGCTGCTTTGTATCATCTGGCAAATAAGAGAGACTGGTATTTTGATCCTAGCCATCCTGAGCATTCACAGCAGGATAAAGAATCCTTAAAGTAAACTAGAGTCTGCCTCCCTTCCCTGCCTGGCTCTGTGCTGTCTCTGTTCCCACACCGCATTCTGCCGTGGATTCATCTCTAAGGAATCCCATCACCAAGGAAACAACATCAGAGAATTAATGTCAAAAAATTGAGGGATTTCCTCTTTTGTTGCCTCTGTACACCTGAAAATGAATGGAACCCCAGTGCAGGCTGAGCAGCCAAGGCCTGGCCCACCTCCTCCTGGGAAGAAGTATCTCTTTTTCCCAGTTCTCACAGTGCAAGGCCTGTCTCTCACAGTTCCCTATTATGCAGTGATGCATTCTGCTAAATGTGCCCTTAATAAGATCTCATTCAGCTCCTGAGCAGAGCCCAGAGTGCTGTGTCTTCATTAAAAAGGGCACATCTTCATTAGCCCAGAGCTCTCTGGGCACAGCAGTTCCGGTGCAGGCTTGGCTGCTGGGCATTCTGCCCCAGTGAGAGCAGGTTTGGGCTGTTCCCCCTCCCCTGCCACAGCAGCACAGCCTGTGTGCAGCTGGGTGTACAGCTCACCAGGGAAGGGCAGGTTTTAGCATTTAGGCTGTGGCTGCACCAAGTTTTGCTCTGCAGAGGAGGGAGAAGCAGCAAATTTGGGACTGTTGATAGTGGATTCACTTGCAGGGCTGCTAGGGAGGTTGTGGAAGTGAGCATCATGGGAAAATGTTCCTAGAGTTAGAAGGAGTAGATTCATTATCAGTAAGGGAATTTGTGCTGTTAAGGTTATTTTTAAGGCTTTGGGGTTGTCTGCTGAAGATCTTTGCTGTCAGATGAGGCTGTTACACAGAGGGCACCCTGTGTGAGTCCTGGCTGATGGGGTGGAGGAAGTGTGTGATATGTCAGGGACTTGTATGAACTTGTTCAGGAAATTCTCAGTGAAACTGAGAATTGCTGCTGCTGGAGGTGCTACCAGAGAATTCCCAGTAACAAAGGTGGCCAGAGGCTTTTCCTGTTGATTGGAACAGGCATTGTTCTGCACTGGGAGTGAACTGGCTGCCAGCCCTGAGCACGAAGCTTGTCCTGAAGGTGCAGAGCAGATTTGTCCAGCTCTGCTCCTCCCACCTCACACACAGGCTCTGCTGGGCGCTGCCACGGGGCCAAGCTGAGCCCTGTCTGCACATTCACACACCGGGCTGCAGGTGGCTTTGAAGGTCTGCTTTCATGGGTTTCACTTATTTTATGAGGTAGTTTATGTGTAAGATGGTTGGAAAGAAGAGCAAGCTTGAGAAAGGGTGAAATCAGAAAATCCTTTAACCTGTTCAGCTCTTGTTTGGTTGCCTCAATGACCTGATCTGTACCTGGCTGCACATGAAAAAGCCATTTTAATGTACAGTTTGTTCCTTCTGAGTTTGAGCTGGGGCTTTTTGTAAAACTGAGCTTTAGCAAGCTTTTTTTTTAAATGGTTTTCAAATTCAAATTTGCAAGTGAGTTCCCCACATTCTATTTTTGGTGTCCTGTATTTTCTTTCTGGGGGTGAAGTGCTACACATGCTTTACTCCCTCAGTGCAGCTGAAGTGCTGCTGTAGTTGCTCTGAGTTTTTGTGCAGCACCATCAGCCATGACAAGCCCCAGGACCAGGGCAAGGCTCTTGGTGCAGGTGTTTGTCCCATACTCTCTGATTCCTCTGTTAAGAATCTCTTCATCTGGAGCCCATGTTTCTCACACAGCAGGTTTTTTAAAGGGTTTCTGTGCTGCTGAAGGGGCTGAGTCTCCCCCTTTGGGCCCAAATCAACCTTTTCTGAAGATTTAACACTGCTTGGATATGATAGACATGATGGGTCTGCTCAGTAAGAAGAAATTGCCCTTGCTGTCCTATCAGGGAGAGAAATCTGGAATGGTTCCCTTTAATCCTGTTTGTGGATACATCAGCAAACATGTGACCTTGTCCTTGGACACTGTCCTTGGAGCTTAAGAACCTTCAGAAGGAATGGATGGGCTCATAGTTTCTCATTCATAGCATGGAGATTTGTGAATTCCGTCCATTTACTGACTCTTATCTCAAGGAAAGTAAAACAGTTGTTAAAGAAGTAATTTCTGTTGCAAAAATATTTTTTATTTTCTGTATCTAGAAAACACCACAATTGAACTTTGTGTGGAAGCTTCATTGCATTACTTATGTAATTCCAAAGCTATGCCTGGTTTCCCCCAGGTTTAACTCTTCGATGGCATTTTGCTGATGTGCACATATTGATCAGCTCTTTCTCCTCTTCCAGAGATCTATCGGATTGTTTCCCAGAAGCAGATGTCTGACAGACGTGAGAATGACATGTCCCCAAGCAACAACGTGGTTCCCATCCACGTCCCTCCAACCACTGAAAACAAACCAAAGATGCAGTGCTGTCAGAATATATAAATTGTCCATTCTTTCCTAAATGGCTGTGTATATTCCCCAGGTCCAAGATTTAAATATATTTGTAATTCTCGTGGTTACCTTCTTGTGTTTAGTTACTGCTTATTCCTTCTCCATGAATTTCTCCATGTCTTAAACACTTTGATTTCAGTGTTTATCAATCTCTTACTTGGATGTGGCTGCAGTATTTCCCCAACACCGACCTGTTGGTTTGGGCTCAGTAAATTGTTTGGAACTCAGCTGATCCCTTCCCAACACGATGCCCACTAGTCAGAGCACTGACACCTTTGGAGAGCACTTGAAGACGTTATCCTGCTCCTCACAAAGCAATTACTGTCAGGTTAACAAGGAAAATCTCTCCGGGCAGAATAATCTTTCCTTGTCTTAAGGTGTTGCATTCTGCATCTAAAGCTCGGCGAAGCTCTGAAGTGCAATTTTATTGTAAGTTAAATGTTCTTGGCTACATCTTCAGATTGTCAAGTGAAGTTTTATAGGATATTATGGGGGAGAAAAGAGAATTTCTTGCAAACAAGCAGCAGTTAGCAGCAGTTCTGGCTACCTGTGAGTGAGGTGCTGTGGTTTGGCACCTGCTGCAGAGGAGGTTGATGTGAGGCAGAGCTGCTGGGAGGTGCCCCTTGTGAAGGAAGTGAATGCAGGAGCCACGTCCATGAGGAAGGGTCACTCCAGCTCTGGAACTTGCAGCATCTTTGTGCTGCTGGAGGCTTGGCCTCCACAGTGCTGGTGCTATCAGGATTTGAGGATGCCTTTTTTTCTTTAATGGGACACAGACTTGAAGGGTGTTGGCACGTATTACATATCACATCTATTAATGCATGCCACATATATTAATATATACAAGTGCTTGAGTTGATGAATTAATAACTTCCACTACCTGGCCTTAGTTTTCAGTTCTGGTTGATCCAGTATTTTTAAATTATTCCAGTGGTTTGGTGTATGTTCTTGAGCAAAACCCTCTGGAGTAGTTTTCTGTCTGGATGTGTTCCTGCTGTGGTCTGTTGCTCCGTAGCAACCCTGTCCAATCTGCCTGTTCAGGGATACATGAACTGTGCCTTCTGTCACTCGCTCTGTGCTGTTCCTGAGCTGACACTGGCATTGGGGGCCACAGCCACTGCATTCCCACAGGACTTAAAGGAGCTCCCTGTTGTGTAAATGCCTGCAGTTATTTATACAATTACAAGGAAGTAATTGATTGTAGGGGACGTTTCTCAAACTCTGATATGACCCACTTGGAAGATCCAGATGTGGTTGGCACTTCCAGCTGTCTTCTGTTCCCAACCTTTCTGTCTCGCGGTGCTCATGATGTGTGAGGCACACGGAAGGCATTGCTGTTGTCGGTCACTTCTTGTTTTTTACTCCATTTCTCCTCCTGGTATTAGTTCTGAAGATGCTATTTTGATCTGTTTGTAAATTACTTTGTATTTTATGCATGTACTGTACTTTGATTCATTATTTTTTTAGATTGATTTAAAATATATTCATCCATGATTCTAATAAAGAATTACAGGGGACAACTCACTGTGGTGTTGGTTGCACTTCTTGGGAGAATTGGGATTTGACCTGAAGGTTTTACCTCTGAGCTTCTTGGAAGAGGCAGTGAGAAGACACTGGAGTGGAAGTGTGCCTGGAAAAGGAGCTGGAAAGGTTGTGTAGCACAGTTGCCTTCCCTGAGAGCAGCTCTGATCTTCCCAGGGCTGCTGCAGTTTGTAGCCAGGGCACTTTGGCAGCTTCAGGAAGCTTTGAAGCTTAGAAAATTCTGTGGGTTCACTCTGCTCAAACCTCTGAATAACTTTTACAAACCTGTTTTTTTTTCCTCATGTTGCCACGAGGAAGAAAATCCCATGGGAGACAAACTCCTGCCTTCTGCAGCAGATGATGGAAGCTTTGGATCCTGCTGTGGTGTCCTGATGAAGAGGTGCCCATGAGCACTAATGGGGCACTGGTGGCCCTGGGGATGGCTCTGAGGGTGAGGTATCAGCCCAGCCCCTCACTCACTGCAGGAGCTGTTCTTGCAGCACATTCTCTGCCCATACTGGAGCAGATTTTGGGATTAATTGATTTCCTTTGGCAGCCAGGTTCTAAATTTGTCAGCTGGAAATGCAGGATGAGTTTCACTCTGCTTCCTTTTCTCATTCCTATAAGCAGGTGATTTGACTCTGCTGTCACATCAGTCTGGATTTTGTGTGGTTTTAGGCAAAACTCTTCCTTCTGCAGCAGATGGAATTGTAGTGCAGATGGTGGGAGCACAAACCACTGTGGGAGGCTGAGGACTTCTAAAGCAAAATCCAGTGGGGTGTGTACAGAAAAGGAACTTCTCACCTGGGAAATCCTTTGCCTCCTGTTCTGGGGGTCTCTGGTTTCCCTGAGGATTGCAGGGACCTGGATGCAGATCCTGGCCTGGGCTGGGTGACACTCCTGGGACAGGAAGGTGCTTCCAGAGGTGTTTTGGGAGAGACAAAGCAAGTCGTTATTCCATCTCAATGCTTTCCAATGGGGGATTGTCCTGTTCAGCTGCTGATTAATCATTCTGTTCCATAATTGGCACTACTTGTGTATTGAAGTGTCTCCTCCCTGCTAATGGGAGACAATTGATGGAAACAGACATTGCTTCGGGCTCTGGAAGGAGCTTTCTGAGATTCTGGGAATTCCATAGAATGCTTCAAAATGGGCTTTGCTTGCCAAAAGTTTTTGCTGTCATCTACATATTTGAAAGCCCCAACTTTTAACAACTATTCAGCGAGCATCAGTGGTTCCTGTCTTTGATGGGAGTTGAGGTTCTGACTCTTAAGCAGAAAGGACATGGAATTGTTCTGATTTAAATACATTTTTATTAAGCTAGAATTACTTATTCTATAAATTCAGACCTGATGAATTTCCTGCCTCAAATAGCTTATTGAGTGTGGCTTGTCAAATAAGAAGATTACACACTGGGCTTTAGTTAACAAGATTTTTAGAAATATGAAGCACAAATAATGAAAAGCTTCAGCACGTAGCAGTGGCTGCATTGCCTGGGACTCATTAATTCTGAAGGTGTTTCCACTGCAAATCTGTGATTTACTCATTGGGCTCCTTGGGAGCTGCTGTGTCTTGTCCCATGGCTGCTGGGTGACCGTGGCTCCCCAAGTGTCCACCCGAAGGCCTGGGAGCCTGTGAGTGGCCCAGGGCAGTGTCAGCACACATGGTGGGTGTGCAGGGGCTCTTCCAGCTGGGACTGAGCATTCCCAGGAGTCTCACTGAGGTCAGACTGCTGAGGAACCAGGAGAAGGGTGTGCAGAGCCGCTTACCTTTGGTTTACTCCAACTTGGAATGGCAGCACTGGGTTTTCTGAGCCATCCTGCCAGTTCTCTCCTAGCCTGCTGCCTGGGGGGTTTTGTCTGAGGGGAGCAGCCACATCACCTGGAGAGCTCGGATCTGTGCAGAGCTGGAAGTTCTGCTCTGCAAATGAGTTCGTTGGAGAACTACACATTGAGAGAAATTCAATTTATTTTGTACAAGGTAGGATACCTTTGCACAGTGAACAAATATATTACAAATTTGTCTTGCCTTAAAAAAGTATTGCCATTTTGGTGCCTGTTTCCTAAGCTAACGCTGATATACAAGAAGGTACTTTTTTTGTTGGTTTTGCTTTTCTTTTTTTTTTTTTCCCTGTTAAGCTCTATGCACATGATTGCATTTGGTTTCAAAATCCTGCTTTGAAAAAAACCAAACAACTGAGCACATCTCTGCTCTCTGGAGTCTCATTGTGTACTACAGCAACACACAGACGAGGGTCAGGCCAGCAGCTCAGGCTGCTTGTGCTGGGTGCCAAGGTGGGTCTTAATGAGAGTATTCCTTATCCAACCACCTTTCTCTTGGTATTTTTGAGGTAAATCTTTCTATTCATGTATGCAAAATATATTCCTACTGGGCCTACAAAATAATTGTTTCCTCACATCTCAAATAAGGCTTTCCTGGAAAACAAAATTGCTATTGCTGATCAGCCACGGCCCCCATGCACACATGCAGCATTCAGGAAACCTCGCGGGCAGGATCCTGCGGCTTGGGCAGCGCCTGCTCCAGGAGCCTGGGGGTGTCCTGGGGGTGTCCAGGCTCAGACTGGGGGTTCAGAGCCAGCCTGACCACCTGGAGAATCCTGGCTCCAAGGGGAAAGGCTCCCAGGGGCACAATGCCCAGAGCCAGGGGCTGTGATCCCAGGCATGAGGGCTGAGCCCACCTGTGGGGACACTGCTGGCTCCCACCACGGTGCTCCAGGAGTATTCCCAGAGCTGGGAGCCAGCTGCTGCCCCCGAGCTGGAGGGCTCCTCTTGCCAGTCCTGAGCCCTGCAGGTCACTCCTGGGATCGTGCTGAGAGTGAACCCACGGGGCTGGTGTCGTCCTCTTCTGCTTCCATCAGACTGGTGAATGTGCAACAGAATATTTTCTATATTTAAAAGGCAATCAACTTGCTACTTCCACATTTGCCTAATAAGATTACTTACTTAGAGTCAATACTACTTCATGCTCAAAATCTACAAGGAACTAACGGCAAGTACTCTACTTTCTAGGTCAATAGAGATTATAAATTAAAAAAAATATTATGGTGGCTCAGTCCAAAATTTTACCATAGGTCAGACCCTTGATAATTACTTCACAAACATCTGCTGAAAAAGAAAACCCAGTTTCAGCTCCATTTAATGACATTTCAGGTAGAATCATCAATGGCTAAAGTTGCACTACATGGTAATGCACATCAGATTGAAGTGTCATCAGTGGCATGCCGACAGTGAATCATGAGGAGATGTTTGGGAAGATGGGAGAGAGAAGCCGATGTGGCTCAGCTTTGAGAAAGGAAATGAAACCAGGCCTGGTCTGTGCAAACCTGCAGTGTCCCGGGGCAGGAATTGGAGGGGCAGCAGTTTAAACTGCCTGACAGATCTGCTGGATTTAGCTACCAAAAGAGAAGCTGCATAAGGAAAATCAAAGCCTACCTGCGCCAATCAACGTTAAAAGTGTGGTAAGTGGGTGTGAGACTCAGTGTGGAAACTCCATTCATTAGCAAAGATCAGGGGATGTTTGGAAAGATATTAAAAACTGCACAGAAAGTGTCTGTGTTAATATTCCTCAACTCAAATTCTCTGGTACTGAATATAGAGATGACAATCTCAATGCTAATTACCAAGCATGATCTGCACAGGTTGCACATGGTGATGGCAGTAAATGAGCTTTCCAGACAGTGAAATGACAAGTTTCCCTGCTCTCATTCAGAAAAATGTCCATTCCCTTGACAAAGATGAAAACAAATTCCAGCGTATTCCTAGTCACCTTCTTCCTAACAGTAAAAGGTTTCTTGATGCAGTTGGTAGAAATGTACATCCTGAAGTCCTTCTAAGCATGTTTTTGTGGTTTATTTTACAGCAAAGCCAGGGTTAGAACACGCACGGAGAGTTTTTGCCTGGAGCATGAAGACACCTTCCTGGGGTGATGTGCTCCAGTCCCACGTGGAGGAGGCTCTCGTTAGTTCCAGGTACCCATACAAAAATGTCTTTATAAATAACATCATGCAGCAGCAGTTGGCCCAAGCTGATGTCGTGTTAAGTCCTTGCCAGTCCGCAGGAAAGGAAGGAATGGCTTCTCCTCTGCTTCCTCACAGTCTGTGTTGGCAGCACAGTGCCCAGTGAAGTCCATCCCTCTAGGACTGCTTGTCCCAAGAAGGCCCGTGCGTGGGGCTGTGCCGGACAGGGAGCAGGTCGTAGTGACCAGGAATGTGACTGTTCCTAGGCAGGTCGTAGGGATTCTGAAGGTAGCTGGCACTCCGACTGCGGGCGTCTTGGACTATGCTGACAGTGGGCTCTGGGGGAGCAAGGAGAACTGGGTTGTGGTGACCAGCAGCAGTCCCAAAACTCCTGATCCTCGTGCGTCCCTTCCAGCTCAGGACATCCACCATGGTGGCTCAGCTCCCCAAACCAACACACCAATGCTCAGGCCTTCCCCCTGCCAGTTCATCCCTGTGCCATGCCAACCCCAGGATCCTTGTGCCAGGACAGGGGAAAACCAGCATCTCCACCAACCCCCTGCCACCCACTGCTTACCAACTTCGTAGATGTTTTTATTGGCTGTGGATGAAGTTGGCATTTCAGAATACGGGGACTCCCTGTGACCAGGCGATTTCATTTCCACGTAGCTGCTCTCGGAGTGTTTGCAGGTTAAAATGGGGGGGTCTTTAATGGTGGCGTATGGGTTTTCACTGCTGTTCAGGGAACAAGTGCTGGAGCTGCACACAGATTCTTTCATATAATCTGCAAAACAAGAGCGGAGTGGGTGCGTTAGGATCATTAGCTTAATTAGGCTAATTACAGCTGAGCCTCTGCAGGAAGGCTGGGGGGGACAAGGGGGCAGGGGATAAGGAAGATCCTTGAAGCCTCCAGCACAGACACCCGGTGCTTGTGCTCTGGGTGTTCCACACCACTGCATCCACCACTCACTAGCAGGAAAGAAATGAAAACCTACTCAGTACTGAAGGCTTTCCTGTGAAAGGTCCTAGCTGTCGTTTACGGCAAAATTTAATTTGAGGTGGCAATCCTTCCCCTCCCTCCCCCTGATTCCTACGGAGCCGTGTTTACCCCGCTCCGCCTGCCCGCAGACCCGGGCGCGGCCGCGGGCAGTGGGCTCTGCAGGCAAGAGCTGCTGCTGGGACCTGGGCTGCTCAGCCAGCTGCAGGGGGAGTCCCGGGCCTTGGGCACATCCACTGCCCTGCGCTGGAGTGCACGACGCTGCCACAGGCTCAGAAGTGCACCAGTGCAGCCTCTGCATGTGCAGCCCCTGCCGGCTGCGGGCTTAGCCAGCATCCTACAATCGGGGAATGCTTGGGTTTCCACGGAGGGGGACGAGCCTCCATCTCAGCCTCACTTTTGCTCTGCTTTTTTTCCCCCACTTTGCTGTAGACATCTCCTGCTCCTCTCCCCTGGGCTGGAGAGGAGGTGATGGAGGCACTACTTGGGGAGAAGAAGGTTGGCATGAGAGCTGTGACCACCGGCCTGCCCGGTCAGAGACCCTGGCTGGGACAGACCAGCCTGCTGTAAGGTACAGTGCCAGTCTTGCTTTAAAAATAAAAAACAATAGAGAATAAATAGGTCTTAACATTGACATTCAAGAACGTGCCATTGCTGCTGTGTGCATCCTGCTGGGCAGTGCCAGTAATTTAGAATTAGAGCGATGCAATGAAAGATGAGGCATTTTCTTGTGCTGGGTTACAGTACAAAGGCAGATCCTGGTATATATGAAATACTCCCGGTGAAATAGGGGGACTTGCAAAATAGCTGCAATCCCAGCTGCCCCCGCTGTCTAGTATGGGAGACAAAAAGAGAAATTCAGGTTAAGAAATAGACAGACAACATGACATCACTTCTCCAAACCTCGGCTCTGAGCCTGCCAGCCCCGTCCTGCTCCCTCACGTGCCAGGTCTGCTCCACCGTGAGTGATTGTCTCTCCTCCAGCTCTGGGGTTGTGTCTGTGTGTCCATCACCCCTGGCCTGGTGCCCCTGGGTCCTGGTTCAGCCCTGAGGGAGGTGCCAGATGTTGCCTTTCTGGGCTCTGATTTCAGTGGTACCAACAGGGCTGGAGGGCCCTCAGCTCCCAGGGTCAGTGAAAGCAGCTCACTGGGAAGCTCCACTGCTCACAAAGAGCTGGGACCATCAGGGATGGGGAGGCTGGCAGAGGCCTGGCACCAGTGCAATGTTTATTTAGTTAGAAACTCCTTGTATGACATCAGCCTGGGTGAGATGAGCAGTGCCTTTGCTTCCAAGTGAAACATGCCTGGTTTGGTACAGGACAGGAGATGGGAACCAAAGCAGCACTGACATTCCCTGGCTGTTGGCTCCAGGGTTTGTCCCTCCAGTGTCCCCAACCCCAGCCCAGTACAAGTGAGTGGAAAACTGCCCCATCCCATCCTTTTACAGAGAGATGGAGCAGCCCTGTGAGACCAAAGGCTTCTGCACGAGTGAGCTCAGTGTTGGCTTTTGCTGTGTGTGTGACTTAAATCCAGGTGCCACAGTCTGGGATCTGTTGGTGTTAGAAGTGAGGAACCATAGACAGACAAAGGAAAGGCTCAGCTCCACCTGCCAGCAGCTTACAGCTCCTGGTGGCTACTCCAGGAACATAGAGCTCGTTAGGAGAGCCTGAGCAGCCTCTAATGAGCCAGCTCTGCAGTTTGGGGTGAGGGACATGAAGATTGTCATCAGCTTGCTTCTCCATTTCATGCACTGCTGCTGAGCAGATGCTCACAGGGTGAAAAGTAGGATTCCCTCTGTGCCCCAAGAGCCCCCTGCAAAGTGTTCCCTGTCACACCATGGCTGGGAGGGAACAAATCAAACAAGAGTTGGGAAATGTTGATTGTAAAGGATTGCTGGCTGCTGCAGCAAAGAGCACAGTGAGAATTTCTCCTCCTGCAGAGCTGCAGCTGCAGGTAAATAGCTGTGTGGTTTGTTGATGGAATTGGGCACATTGGAGCTGGCAAAGGCAAAAATCCCAGCACATCAGCTGTTTTATTTCATCCAGCTCAGCTACTTTTATCTCCCTAAGCTAAAATCCACCTGTACTGCAGTTAGGGCTGACATTACCTCCCAGGCAGGTGTCCCTCAGCCCTTCCCAGGACCAGCTGAAGAGCCCATGAATGCCACTTGGGCTGCCCAGACTTGTTTGGCCTCTCCCAGGAATTGCCTTTTCCCAGGAGCTGTTGAGAAACAACGTCCCTGAGAGCCCATTCCTGCTGACGAAAGCAGAGCTCTGCGTCTGCCTGGGATCAGACCTTTGCTTTGGACACAATATATTTTATAGAGCACCATAAAATGGTGCATGTTTGGGATGCTGGGTACACCAGGGAGTCATTAGCCCTCAAAAAACATTATGTGCAAGATCACGGAGGATTTAACTCTGGAGGCTGTAGAAGCAGCTGAGTTACTTTGTTATTAAGGTAATTTGGGGATAATTAAGAAGTCTGGCGTCAATTGTCAAATTTTGTTTCATGAATTAATTTAAGCAGAACAAACATATTTAGAGATTCTCAGCCTGTGGTGCTGCAGGGTGTGAGCCCTGGCTGTGCTGCCTCCTCATCCCTCCCTGCCACAGGGTGCAGCTCTCATGGAGGTGAAAGCTCTGCCCCACAGTGCTGGGACTCACTGGAAGCACTCAATCAGCTGGACTTCCAGAGAAATATTGGGAATGTGCTCTAATTTTGAAGTCCCTGCCTTCTGTGTTGCCTGGATACCAATCACCAGACCTTTGGAGGGTTTATTTTTGTTAGCAGGGACTGGAAATGTCCCTCCCCCAGACTGGGTTCCTCTCTTCTGTCCCGAATTTCCCCAGGCATGCTGCAGAGAAGCCTTGGATCCCCCAGCTGAGGTGGCAGTGCTGAGGAGAGGTGCTGTGCACTGGTACAAGGTGCTCTCCTGCTGTTTAACCCTTGCTGGGATGAAGTGCTGGCTGCTGTCCCCAACCTGGGCAGCCCTGGCTGCTGCAGGGACAGTGACACAGTGACACATTGCTGCCTCTCAGAGGGCCACAGGAGTGGGGACACATCCTGTACAACAACCAGGGGAACCTCTCTGAGCCCAGCCCTGCATCCCTGGGATCAGTACTTCTCTCTGCTGGGGTTTTCCTGGCTCTTCTGCAAAGCATGGGTGGTTTTTCCTTAAAATGGTCGTGCCTGAGGTCACATCATTCCATCAGTGCAGCACTATTCATTTAAAAACCAAACCTCTAAAACCAGAAGGACTCAGCTGAAAGGAAAAGGTCAGGAATGGCACCACTGAGCACCATGCACAGGAAAGAAGCTGCTCAGAAACCTGCTCTGAAAACCCTTGTGGCTGGTGAGCCCCTGTCACCAGGTGCCACAGGGCTCAGGGCTGGCACTGTGGCAGCCAGCCCCTCTCTGCTGCTCTCAGACACTGGCAGATCTCTGTGCCCGACCCCTGGAGCTCCACAGCAGCTCAGCCAGCACAGCCCTGGTGCCAGGCTGCACAGGGGACACCCCTGTGCTGGTGCCCTGCTCTGGGCACAGCCCCCAGCTCTGGTCTCCTCAGAGAGCTGGGGCAGCAGGAGGTGGCCCAGGTTTTCCACAGCCTGGCCTCAGCCTCAAGCCCCCTGTGCCCCCTCCCTGCAAGGCTCTGTCTGGTCCAGGGGCACCAGAGACCACTTCCAGCTGCAGGACAGGCTGTCCCCAGTTAGGCCACACTGGTGGGAAAAGACATGGCTTTAAATTGGATGAAAGTAGCTAAAAACCAGGCACCTGCATGCCAAGTCTTTTTCTGACATAATCCAATTGTTTGGGACTGGGAGTTTCTTCCTCTCCATTTTCTGAGGAATGTGGTGAGTCAGGGCCTGGCAGGGCAAGGAGAGCTCACTCTGAGCACTGGGCACATTCCCAGCTCCTCCTGGGAGGAGACTCCCCTGGGACTGGGGGTGCCACAGAGCCCTGGGGCTGCCTGAGCCCAGGAACTGACCTCCAGAGGGGCCTTGGGAACCTTCAGCCAGCCAAAGGCAGCTGCTTCTGAGAGCCCTCAGCTCCTAAGTGCCTGCAGGTGAGCTCCCAAACTTCCCAGGTGTGTCCCTGTGTCCCTGCCAGTGCCAGCCCTGCCTGTCTGAGGCAGCTGAGCAGCCACAAACATTTCCAGCTGTGGCTTCTGAGCCTGATTTTTCAATTTATAAAGAGATAAACGTGTAAAGGAAATGGTTCAGATCCTAAAAATTAAAGAAATCATGTAGCAACTGAAAATGCATTTCACAGTTCTCTGTCACTGGGATTCCTTCTCTCTGCCCCACTGGTCCCCCTCTGTGTGACTGTGCCCGTGGATGGGAGTTCTGCTGCATGTGCTTAAGGTACTTTTCAACTTTGTAAACACAGTAAGTTCATTTAAACTAATGAAGTTAATAGCTCCATGTAAAGGGAACAACTAGCTCTATTATAATAAGATTTTTCTTTTGAAAAAGGGAGTCATTGAAATAGCTGAAACCAGTGGATTGAGTATTTTGTATACCATAAATCATATATATCATATACATACATAATCAGTTTGATATTTTTACTTTAGCTTTATCAACAAAGACTTGGTTGTTGGTTCTTGGTTTTCTTTGGTGATTCTGTGTGGTAAGGTGATGTTCTAGCAAATATTGCATCCCTGTCTTTTGAAAACAGCAGCTACAAAGTGAATATTGATCTCTAGGCCTGGCTATAAGCTGGTTAATGCTTTTTATGTGGAACAGCTTTTGATATTCCTTGTTAGCTGGGCCCAAGGTGTGGCTCTGCAGCACCTGAGCCATGGCAGAGAGGGGGGTCTGGCAGCAGCCCCGCTGTCCCGCGGCTCAGCCAGCACCAGCCCCAGGGCACTGCAGGAAGAGGCTGTGTGCTCTTTCCCTCCTCGGCTCCCTGAGGGACATTCCCAGGCGTAATTCACATCCAGGACTTCGGCCTGAAAGCTGCCTATTCCCCAGGAGACAGATTCCTTGCTCCATCTTCTGGAGCACAAGCTCAGTGTGCTAAAGCCCAGCCCAGTCTGCCAGGAGCTGTGGGAACCACTGCCTTCCCGTGGTCCAGACAGAACTGGAATCTTGAGAATGTAAACGTGGAGGAAAAGTGAAATGTAAAACCACTGGGCCCTGTGCTCGTGACTCATCTGAGATCCTGTTTTAGACCTGCCCTGGAGTCAGTGCCCACAAGTGCTGGTGCCAGCATGAGGGGACCTCGGCCTCAGGGAGGGCTCTTCTCCAGCTCTGCTCTAAATCCCTCTCAGCAGAGGGCACGAGCAGGGGCAGCTTCTGTCCTAGGGGCTTTCTTTTAGCTCAGCATGGCCAGGAGCCAAGAGCAGGAAAACAGCACTGTGCCACCAGCAGCTCCCCAGAGCCCGTGTGGCCGGTGGCTCCTACCCGAGTGTGCCCTGGCCAGCTCCACCTGCCCCTCCTGCCCTGAGCTGAGCCCTCCCTTTCGCCCTGTGCTGCAGAGCCCGCGGCCCTGGCAAGCTTTGCATCCATCATTCATGGCCCAGGAGTGCTGGGAGCCAGGCAGGCAGCTCGTGGGGGCGGTGGCTCTGTCCCTCCCTGCCTGGGCTCCTATCTCACCTCTTCTAGGACACCCTCCTCACACCTGGGCAGGGTTCTGCAGCTCTGGATACCATACCTTTGAAGCTTTTTTCCATTATGTATGTGTTCTGACGTCTATCCATCCCACAAGCACCTGCATAAAAATGATATATAATGGAAAACAAATAAATATTTATGTAAATTGGATTGCTTTGACTACTGAGCAGCATATATTCTTCCCTCTAAATTGTACATCAAGGCCCTCATTTAGGGAGGCTCTTAAGCACATCCTTAGCTGTAACCACACACTCAGCTCTAGTGGGGAGTCTGTGCACGCCTGGAATTATGCATGTGCTTAAGAGTTTCCCTGGAAGGGAGAGCTCTCTGCAGCAGGTTACCAAGAACTGCCATCCATCAGGAGATCAGGATAAAAACCATCTGCTGAGACATTCATTACTGGAATGGTGTGAAAGAAGCCTAAAACACGCCCTTTCAAATCCGAGTCTGCAGGTTGCGTTGCAGCACTCTGTGACTAATTTTAGGCTTTGTTTTGTTTGTGGAGAGTGTATTATTTAACTCGCAGCCTTAGACTCTAAGGTGTGCACAATCTCCTTAAATTACCTACTATCACTTTGCTCATGAATTTGCACAGTTCAGTGACTGATGTGACAACAGTCCCTAAGTGACCACGGTGCTCTGACAGCGCAGCACAGGGAGCAGAGCTGACAGCCAACAATTCTGCCTTGTGCAGCTCCAGAGGAACTTGCTGTTCCTCACAGAAGCTGAGACAGAAGGGGATGGGGACCTTTTCCATTTTTACTCCTGCAAATTACCCTAGATATCAATCAAAAGGAAAATCTAATGTAGGCCTTTAAATCTTTTTAGCTACAGAGTCTGGTATTTCCTATTGACTGGGACAATCAATACAGATTTGGTTACTGAGGAATGTCCTTGTGGCTTATGGGATTCCCAGTCAAGTAACTGAGTTATACTGGGAAAAGAGCCCCACAAACAGTGTCTCCCAGAGATCTCCCAGCTATTTGTCCTTGTGTGTCCTCTGGTCTCTGCAGAAAAGTTGTCCTGGTCATGGGCAATGCTGTACCAGCCCCTTTTTCATGACAGCTTCATTTTTTTTTTGCTAAATAAGGGAAATGACTAAATTAGACAATAAATGTGTTAGTGGCACGTCAAAGACAAACCAACCCTCTGCTCTGGTTCTCAGTGCCTGTCCCTGAGCACAGGAAAGGGGCTGGTGGCACTGACTGGCTCTCTGGGATGGGGCTTTCCTGGCCACGAGTGACCCCCCCAGTCCATTCAAGCACCTTCTGCTTTGTTTTGCACCACGAGCCAGTTCCCAGACTCACCCTGCTGCAGAGGGCAAGGCAGGCTGGGAGCTTTGGGCAGCTGTCCCAGAGCAGGATGAGCTCTGTGCTCTTTCTCTGCTGTGCTCTGCTCGGGCAGAGTCAGAGTGAGGAGGATGGAGCCAACTCATCCCTTGGCCCACGGCCACAGGGCTGGGGCTCCCCAAGGCCAGCCCTGGGGATCACATGTCCTCCTCCTGCCAGGGCTGAGCAAATCTCCAAGGGCAGCAGTGTCCAAGCAGCATCTGGGGCTCACCCCACGGAGCAAGGCTGGGAGGAGCAGCTCCCAGCTGAGGTCCCCAGGGGAAGGGGCTGTACCCATGGACAGGCCATGGCAGGGAACAAAGGGACCCAGGCTGACCCATGGGGAGGGCCACACAACCCCACAAAGCCCTTCCCAACCAAAAATTCCCATAATTCCTCCTTTAGTTTTCTCTTTTATCTGTTATAATAGTGTGGGTTTATGACCCATTTTTTGGTATTCACTGAATTCCTTGGGAGGTGAAATGAATAATAGATACATTATTTTTTAAACTGCAAAAGTAGTTAATGTGGAAAAGTCCTAAACCAGCCAGGGATCTGGCACTTCAGGAAAGTCCAGGTTTAAGTTTGAAGCTAAATTATCTGCTGGGGTGAATCAGAGTCTCGGCTGGAAATAGTTTTCCACACCTTTTGGCTTTGAGAAAAAAGTTAAGTCAGCTGTGAATCAAAGTTATAGCCTTTGGTCCTCTGGAATAAATGCAGCTTTGAGTCACTCATGATGTGCTGCAAATCCCACTTTAGTGTCTGCATCCAGGACTGCTGTTAAAAAAGCATCACAGATAAACCCAGCCCTGCCTGCAGCCACTGTGGCCGGTGCTCCAGACAATGAGACAAGAACCTTTCCTGAGCTCAGCTCAGTGGTTTGGGAGTTTTCACCTGCTTGGGATGGGAGCTGGAAGCTGGGCTCTGCCACTGCCCCGTGCAGACTGCACTAGAGCAAGAGGGATTACTCACAGGGCAAACAATTCCAGATCTGCAACACAGGAGAGAGAAAATGCAAGGACAAGCCATTTCCTGAAAAAAGGACCAGGCTGCCTTGGGCAGGCAGTGACACACAGGAAGGTGACAAAGCCACCTCTTCTTGGCACCACAGAGTTCCCAAACTCTGATGTCTCAAGTCCACATCCACAGGAATTACTTGTGCTCCTCCCCAGACTCCACTGAGCACAATCAGCTCTCTGAAAACCTGGAATTTGAAGCTCACAAACACCTGCACAAAATGCGCACAAACGCTGCTGCACATAATGTGCAGCAGTAAAAGTACAGGCTTTGTCCTTGCATTTCCCACTTGGAAAGAACATGAACCTGGCAAACAAACTCCTACAAAACAGGCAAAACACCTGCAGTCTGGTGAGACCCACTGCAATTAAGAAAATCCTTATCAATGCAGGTTTTAGGAGATGAGTGTTCAAGTTAATTTTGGTGTGGATATTCTTACAATTTCCTTTCCCCAGCTCTAATTCATGTTTAGGACACCTGCAGTTTCTAACAGGGCTGTAGACATTTCTGGGAGCCTGGTTCTCCTCATCCGCTGGGTCCCATCCTTTGGGATCACCAGAGAAGTCACTGACTGAAGAACCAGTAGAGAGTTTCCATCCATTCCAAATTTCTCTTCCATTTCCCTCTCCTTGGCTCACTCCCACCTCTGCTCTCTGTGACAATTCATGGGGTCACAGCAGAGGAGTTGGGCAGTTGTCCACTGCTATTTTTAACTTTTTAACTGAGTCCAGCCCTGCCCAAGGCTTGGCTGCTCTTCCAACACATGAGTTGGAGCATCTGTGTTATGAAACTAAGGCTGAATCATGGTATCAGAAGGTTGAACACATTTTTAACAGTGGTACTTCCTTGCTTGATGATGTTTGAAAGTCAAGATTCCCTGTGTGGCCTTATTAGACTTTTATGTTATATTTATAATTCAAAGTTGAGGATTTCCACTCTCTTTGAAATTTTTCATGAGAGGAACCTGCAGCTTTTATTGCACAACAGTAATACCAAGAAGTGAAAACTTTTTATTTGCATGTAAAAACAGCCTTGATCTCAGCAAGGATTCAACATTGTGAAAGTTAGCATGAGCAGGCATTAATTCTGGCCCCTGAGAAGAAAGGAAAAAAAAAATCTAATTTTCATTAATTAGTTTGAAAAAAGAAAGAAAAAGTTATCTTGGATGCAAAATGCTATGGGAAAAATGGAGTGTTTTGCTGGAGGCTCCTTAGCTAAAGTATTTATCACTTCTAGATCATTCTTGCTGCAGAGGCATTTAGCATCATTTCTGCTGGTAAAATAAAATGCATGAATGCAGAACAGAGGTGGCAGATGGGGAGCTCAGGACACCACAAGTTAAACACAAATAAAGCAAATAGTTTGCAAAAAAAAAAGCAGCAAAATGGTAAAAGGAAAATTAAGGTGGTTTGAGAAGCATTTGGAAACCCTCACACACAGCCACCTCCATGTCACATACAGATAAGCACAACAGTGGTTCTGCAGCTTATTACACAGAAAATATGGATGGTGTTAAGGATGAAAAGATTTTGCACTGAAGCTTGACAGATTTGTGATTTTCCTGATGCAGGGAAGAGTTCTCTTTGGAGCGAGGCACGGCGTGGGCCCGGGCAGGGGCAGGATGTGATGCCTGGTGCTGCCCTATGTTCATTCCTTTGCCATGTGAGCTGTGAGATAGTTGACCTTAAAAATCCCATAATACCCCCTAATGCTGCACTTTCCCTCCTCCTGCATATTTTCAGTGAGATGTTACTAATCCCAGGAAAGGAAAGGAAAGGGCAAAAGCTTTGGGCCACCAACGAGCCAAACTCGGAGTGCTCAGATAGGAAAACAAATAGCATCCAAAGCACTAAATCTGGGCAGGATTTGAACTAAGAGCTGCTAAAAACCCTGTTAGAACTCAAGCCAGGACAAATAGAACAGGCAATTACACTTCACTCTTGGCTTGGTTGCACTGGCTGGTGGTTCAGAATTGCCACGGAATGATTTACTGGGAGATAATGGAGCGTTGCACACCCCAGCTCCCACAGAGGCTCCACACCTTCATCAAGATGCCAGTATTTAGTGCTAAGCTTTATTAAGCATGAAAGAAAAAAAAAAAAAGCCAAATTTGAATTTTTAATGTCCTGAGTTAGTCCTTAAAAAAACATTTATAGAGTAGATGATAGTGATTCAACAGAGCAACCTTGGAAGGGAGATGAAAATGAATATTGACTTTGCTTTCCCAGTCTGTGGTTTGTGGTAGAGGAAACAATTTTTAATTCTCCATCTTTCACTACTGGCAATTCTGATTGTGAACTAAAGACAACACCAATATTCCTCATTATTGTTAATGCCTTTATGAAAGGCTGATTTGGATTTGGAATTGCTCTAAAGTCTACTAAAGTGATTAAAGTGTTTAAAAATTACTGACCTAGTTCATTCAGATAGCTGTAGGGTCTCCAGTCTGCAGTTTCTCTGTCAAGGATTTTGTTACTGAGCTGTTCAAAAAGTATGATAATGGGTTAATGCTGGAAGAGACAGACAGTTCCCACCCCAGACTACAGCCCAAGGATGTCAGGAATAAAAATGGGAGGTGACTCCTGCCTTGGCCTCACCATCTCAGCCTTTGATCTGTGTGAGATGGACAGCTGTTCACTAGCATTAGGGAAAATCACAAAGGAAAGTCACTTCACCAAGCCATGAACACAAACGTGCTGGAGAACACGGGATTTCCTTTGGAACCACGACTGGGATGCCTGTGGATGTGGGGTGACACGCTCCAAAACGACCCGTGGAGATGGATGGATCAAACCCCTACACCAGCATGCACAGAGGGGCTGCAAGGAGCCTGGGGGTCTGCTGACACAGCTGTGGGTGCACTGACAGGAGATGCAGGGGACACGAGTTCTCTCAATTCAAGGAAAATCACTTTGGCAATGATGGAGCACAAAGGCCCCTGCGGATCTGCCAGCAGAGAGGAGAGTCCAGGGCTGCCCTGCAGGTGCTGCTGCTGGGACAGCACCTCCCAGAGCGTGCAGTGAGAGGAGAGGAGCCTCTGCTTTGGGGTGCACGGCCCCACTGGGCTGGGACAGAGCAGCAGGGCCTCCACAGATGAGTGGTTACCAGCTGAGCCCTGCAGGGGGGTCTGGGAGTTGCTGTAGGTGCTAAAACTGCTGAGATTTCCTCCTCACATTATTCTCTTGAGAGCCACACCTGCTGGAATACAGCTGGTCCAGAGGAAGTGTCAATTCAAGAGCAAATCCCAACCTTGTTTCTGAAAAGATATGAAGCCATCACAGCCCTCCTGTGTCTGCTTCCAGTCTGGGAAGCCTCCTGCTGTGTTTGGAAGCATTCAGCTCTGCCATTTTACTGTATTTACCGGAAAATGCTAAACAGAAAGGAGGTTCAAATTGAAAGAGAGTATTTAAAATTACCACAGCATTTAATTTTTCCTGATGTATCATTCCTTTTTGCTTAGCTGTCTTAATAGGTTTTTAGACCTGGAACAAAACTCCCCACTGATGTATTGAAGCCTATTGGGATATTAAATCCCAGCTGGGGCCCAGCACCTACAGCCACATTCCAAAGGCATTGTCACCCCTCCACAGTCCTTTCCAACAGCCCTCAGTGCCACTGCCACCCCACCCTGGGGTACAGCATCCCTGGGTTGTCCCTGTGCCCACAGTGCTCCCGCTGTCCCCGGCACTGAGGAAGTTCTGCAGGAAGCCTGGAGAGCCCAGGAGTCATTTCTTGATCATCCAGCAGCTCCCTGTGCTTCCCCAAACTGGGGATGGAAACAGAGACAGCAGAGCAGGGATGGATGATGGATGGATGGATGGATGGATGATGGATGGATGGATGATGGATGGATGGATGGATGGGATGGATGGATGGATGGATGATGGATGGATTGATGGATGGATGATGGATGGATGGATGGAGGGATGGATGGATGGATGGATGGATGGATGGATGGATGGATGGATGGATGGATGATGGATGGATGAGGGATGGATGGATGATGGATGGATGGATGGATGGATGGGATGGATGGATGGATGATGGATGGATTGATGGATGGATGGATGATGGATGGGATGGATGGAGGGATGGATGGATGGATGGATGGATGGATGGATGGATGGATGGGGCAGTTGGACAGCCCAGCAGTGGGAGGGGCATGAAGAGCTGATCCATTTGGAATGTGGTCACTGGGAAGAATTCGGCCCTTGGCACCATCAGTTCTCCTCAGCAGAGCCCACAGCCTCATTCTCCTCTTCAAAACTTGCAGCCAGAACACAAATGCTGATTTTTCAACCCAGCTGCACCACTAAGAGCACATTTATTAAAGTCTTGGGGTTTCTATTAAAAGCTGTGGGTTTGCAGGATTTATAAATCAGCTCACAAACCTAAAATTTGGCATGAAGAGCTATGGGCTAGAATTGATTTTTTTAAATTAAATGATTTGGGGACTTTTCTAAGTTTTACTGAATGTGATTATAGCTGTCTCTTTGTGCTATTATCATTTCTTAGCACACTATAATTTGTTAACTTTTTTTTTTTTTAAGATAGAAAATATTTCAATTTTTACTGTGAGGCAAAATTGCTTTTCTGGAGGAAGAAATCCTTCATAGTAAATTTATCCATCAAAATTCCAGGCTGGTAATTTTAGCAATTTGGTTAAAACTACCTCATATCTGGCAACTTTTCTTTTAAGATCAACGAGATACCAGCCTGAGTAAACAAAGTCATTATCTGCCTGTCTGAAGTAGCTGGATAGATGACAGTAGCCACTTGATCACCACCAGCCATTTGTCAATGACCAAGTTTTTAAGTCCACAGTGATTAGGCAAAGAAGTGCTGGCAGGAATTCCATCATACCTTCATCCTCCAGGAGAGCAATCAATAATTTGACATTTATTTCCCTAACTACTGACTTCAGGTCTCCCTGGTCCAAGCTTGTGCTGCTCAGTTTTAGATGCCCATCCTGAACGTGCTGCAGCCATTCTGTATTTGCAGTCCTCCCTTTTTTGGGCAAGTTTTAGTCAAAGGTACTTAAATGCTGCTTTCTGTACTGAATTCCTTTTTATTAGCTGGGTGACATCCAGTCAAACCATTTCCAGTGACCTCTGTTTTGCATTTTCTAATTTTATGTGAAGTCTTTGGTAGAATTCAGGGCTTCCTTTAATAGATGTGAAACTGCTGGCTTTAAAAAATCAGGACATCTAATAGCAATTGATTTTTATGATGTCTGTAGAAACCAACACCTGGGCTTTTGCTGTGATGCTGGAAGGGAATGAGGGTAGAATTATGAGCTTTGCAAAAGCTCAAGGTGAGAATCCTCCATTTGCTTGTGACCAGTGCAGCAGCCTCATCCTTTACACAGAGGATTCTTCACAAACTTTTCAGCACTTGATAAAAGTGAGGTTTGTTTTTACTTCATGCACAAAGCAAACACTCAGACACAAAGCTGGCCTTGAAGCCCTGAGAGGGGTTCTGTGAGTGGTCCTGCCAAACACCCTCTGAGCAAAACAGGTCCTCAGCAGCTGAAATCTGGTCCATGGCTCAGCAGTGAGAGCTCTGATGTGAAGACACAGGTATGGAGGTATGTAATCTCCATTTATCTGCTTCGGAAATTTTTTGGTAATTCTGTGGCAAAAGGTCACCTGAGTTCATGTCTGATACTCTTCAGTAACTTGCAGCATCATCACATTGGTGATGCACATGTCATGAGAAAAAAAGGCCAAACCTACTGGTAGGAGCTCATAAGCAAAGGTCAAGGTTTGGCTTCAGTTAAACTCACAGTAAAACATCTCTTGGCTCCCATGGTCCCAGCACTTCTCCCAAACTGAACTGCCAAGCTCTCTCCTGTGGGAAGAACAATTACTTGTGGGAAAGTGCTGGGAGTTAAAAGCCTGCACTGAGATGCTGGAGCCTCCTCCTGAACCTCAGAGCTGCAGATCCATTCTCAGAATCCTTGCACAGAGATGAAGCTCAGCCCTACAAGCTCCTGCTGGCACCTGGCACAGGCTTGGGGACAGGACTGGAAGGGCTTGGATCCCCCAGTCCCTGTGTCCAGCTGCCTTTTACTGCAAACACCCAGGCACACAATCCCTCAGAGAGCTGATCAAGCTCCATTTTAACAGTAATCAGATTTCTTTGTCCCATTAGTCTTCCTGGGAAGCTATTCCAAAATCTCACTGATCTGATGGTAGAAATCTAATTTCCAGCTTCGATGCATTCATGGCCAGTTCTTCCTCATTTGTTCTCAAGCCAGCTCTGTCATCTCACTTAAATAGCTCTCCTCCCTCCTCGTGTTTACCTTGCTGTATTTATAGATGGCAATCATGCTCCCCCTCAGCATTCATTTTGCCAGATAAAAGCAGCTAAGCCTTTTTTCAGTCTCTTCTGATAGGCTCCCCCTTATCCTCCCCCTTGTTTTCCTCCTGCCTGTGTTCCAGTCTGTGCTCCACTGGCACAACCCCCAGCCCCAAACACACTGGGGAGGGTTTGATGCCTCCACTGGTGCTTGTCTCTCAGCAGCTCCAGTGGTTCACCTTCAGGACCAAATGTGTGTCTGGCAGAGGGGGCATGAGGAAGTGAGATCCTTCCCCCTGCTGAAGCCTGGCCCTGCTCCCATCCCATGCAGACAGACCCATGTCACAAACTGTCCCAGTTTAGCTCCTGCTAAAGCCTCACCCACCTCCTTCCCTCCAGAGGTGCCACCCTGGGAGCTGCAGCAGGGTCAGTGCACAGTGCTGGGAGCCCCCAGGCAGGGATCCTGGAGATGGGAGAGGGATGGAAGAGGAGGAGGGAAATAGGAATTATATGTGTAGAGTTGGGGGAGAAAAGAGAATAGGAATAGGGACACGAAAATAAAAAAGATAATAGAGTAGAGAGATCACCAAGAAAAGAGGGGAGAAAATGCAAAAGACACAGAAAGAAAGGAGAGAAGGGCAGAGAAGCACAGGAGAGAAAACTCTCCTCAAACTGGAGCAGGGCTCCCAGCTGTCCTGCCTTTGTGCTTTGCCCAGGCTCAGAGAGAGGAATGGCTCCAGCCCAGCGCCTCCAGGCCTCATCTCCAGGGAGGTAACACATCCCAGCTCTGGCTCAGCACTTCAGACATTCGGACATTCCTCTGCCTTTTTTTTTTTTTTTTTTTTTTTTCATTTTGCATCTGTGCTGGTTCCTTTGTGACCCCAGCTGGCACTCTAAAGAAATGAATCCTCCAAGTACAACTTGTGCACATTTCTCTGCAGAAAGTGAGAATGGCACCAGGCAAGCTGATTTGGAAATGAACTCGTTAAGGCAGCTATTAGGGCTTTATATGCTCCTTTGTCTTACTTGGCTGCAGAGCTCCAGACAGACAAAGTGTATTTTTGGCCATCCTCATCTATTCAGCGCTGCAAAGCATTCTCATTAATAAGTGAGATGGTGGGAGATCTAAAGGAAATATCAGGCCATATATTTTGATAAATACCCTGAAAATACCGGTTCTATTGGTCTTTCAGTGATTATCAGGACAACCTGACTACAATGGCCAGAGCTGCAGCAGGGGGAGCAGCTTCCAGGCAAGTCCCAAAGCACCACTTGGGGATTAAACCTTTCCAGCAGCTTAATTTTTGAAGTAGTTCTGTGAGATGATGGCACTGCAGGCTGGGAATTCAGGATTGGTGCTGGCTTTAACCTTTTCTGAATTAATTTAAATTTCTGCAAAAGGATTAGTGGTCCAGATGGACACTCATCCTAAATTTGACATTATGGCCGTTTGCACTTTCAATTTGGGGAGCAAAAATTCCTGATGCAAGGGGACCATCTACATCGAAAAACATATTTACACATCTGTCTAAAGATTTCTCTGAGAAATCTCTGGAGCCAGCCTTTTTATTACATTTTAATGAGATTTTCTTTTAACAACTAAGAAATTACTTACAGAAGCACATGTAGAGATATTTTTGCCTGTCCTGTACAATACTGTCTTTTTTGCATTGAACTTGTTCATATGGCATTCCAGTTACATTTGGATTAAGGTGACACAGCCTGAAACACCATCCTTTTTAAAGCTGACAACCTTGATGAAATCAACTGCATTTCCTTTTTCCCCTGCTCCCTCTGCTTTGCCACACCTGGGCTTATTAAGGCTCCAAAGGAGGAGCTGTTTTACCATTTGCCATATCTAAATTTACTGCTAAAGTGCTGAATTGAGTCACAGTGTTGTTCATGAATGGTCTGAGGGAATCAATTGCAACAAATGATAAGGAAGGTGCTCTTGGATGTTCCAGGGATAGGGCTGGAATAGCTCTGCTGGAGAGCCAGGAGTGAAGCAGAGCTCTCAGAATGTCCCTGGATGAGTCAGGACAGTCCTCAAAAGCATCCCAGGTACCTTCTTGCATCTTTCTGCTTGTCTGTGTCAGCAGGGAATTTGTGTGTCTGATGTGGGAAACAATGAAACAGCAAAGAGAGATCACTGATTAATGCTTCATTGATTTACTGGTGTTGTGTTAGTGGATAATTATATTTACTGAGTTATTTATCTCTTCTGTGAAGCAAACATACCTCAGAGTTGCTAAGACACCAAGCCTTGCTGACCCAGACAGGCAGGAGACTGCAATTCCCATTCCCAGAGACTGGGAAGATACAGGGAGGGGAAATCCAACCTTTCAGTGTTGGGAATGCTACCCTGGAGTTTGAAATAATGCTGGCAGACAACAGGGCCCGAGAGACATTGCTTTGGTTGATTTCCTTGAACTGATAAGAACATTGCTACAGTGGGGTGGGGTAATATCTACCTTACAGGAGCTGTTTCCATCCAGATTAGTGGGAAAGAAGCGTGAAGTCACCCCACATGAGAGAGTGTGGTAGCTTGGATTGGAAAAACAATGAACACTGCTGCTACCCTGGGATATATCTGGGAAGAAAACAAGTCATCACAAAATACTTTGGAAGCCACAACAGTTCCTAAGAAACTGAAAACACGGTAGAGACAATCTAGTTTAGAAATCTTTGTTGGAGTACTGGGTGTTCTAAAACATCTGTAGATGCAATCTATCCTGCATTATGGTGTGAAACTCTTGACTATTAGCCTTAAATATATATATAAAAAAAAGCAAAATATTTCAATAATACAGTCTTATCTTCTTGAAGGTGTTAATAAAGTCATTCCTGACAGTGCAGCTGCTTTGGAGGTGAGGGGAGGGAGGCAAAACTCGGGAGCTGCATGGGCTGCAGCACAGCTGCCTCCTTAGCTTAACCCATGGAAGAGCCCCTGAGCAGTCTTGCAGTTGAAACAAATGAAACCTTTTTGTTACAAAATCAGGAGTAATGTTAGAAATCAAGGTGCTGTAACTGTACCAAGGAGTCCAAAATGTTTCCCATTGTGTGCAAAGGCTTTTCAAAAACCAAAGCTGGAGCCCTGAAAGGCAAACCTGGGCATTTGCATTGTATGCTCAGAGACATTTTATCTATTTCCTCAATTTAAGTTATAAACACATTTACCAAACAGAATAATTTACCAAGAAAGGTATCATATTTATCCTGGCAGTTCTAATGAAAGCATCAATCCCAATCTGGTTCCAGCTGCATAACAAATGGATACACATTTCAAAGTACCATCAGGAGAAGGGATGGAAAATTTCAACTGGAGCAGCATGATTTAAACAATGAGGCCCTGTAAGGAGCAAATGAATGGGCTTTGCTAAAGCATGGGCTCAAACTGAAGGCAGAGAGGTTGGTTGTGGGGAACACCTTCATGTCAAAGGGAAATGAAGTGCTGGGGTGGCTGCTTGAGCCCATCACCACCTTTACTGAAGGCTGGCAGCGATGGGTGAGGAAGGACAGGGACCTGGGGTTCCCAGCCACCATCACCTCCTCTCCTTGCCCCTCTGCATTTGCCTCACTCTAAACATGCACTTTGCTTTGCTGACATCTTGTGGAGATCTAGATCGAGCCTAATTTACTGCAGAATATCCTGTTTCCAAGAAGTGGGTTTATCTGCAGGGTGTCTCTTACGTAAGGGCTGGGGGGAAGCTGCTCCTGCATGTGCAGCTCTGACCAAGCACTGCTTTTCTGCTGAAACATCCACAAAGATTTTCGAGGTCAGCTCTGTTTTGAGGTAAGTGCAGAGCCTTTGAGTCCCAGCTGTTCTCCAGAGTTGCTGCTAACAAATGGTCTCAGATCAGGATGTGATCCCAGAGCTGAAGTCTTTGCATTGAATATCTGTCAGCCAGGCTGCCAGGGCTCTGCCATCTCCCCCTGCTACACCTCTGTGACATTTACAATCAAACCAACAGGAAACACATCTCTCTTGGGGTCTGCCAGTGGGAACTGGGGCTGGAACCCACCCCTCATATCAGTGTGTGCCCCCCACCATTACAGCCTTGAGCCTGCTCGGGGGGCTTGGCTCAAGGGTCCGTCCTCTCTCCCCACAGCCCACAGTCCCAGCTAAACAGGACACTTGGATCTGTGTCTTTCTGCTCTGAAAGTGTTGGTGGAGTCAGCTCTGCCCTCCCCCTTCCCTTACCCACTGGCTGAGAGCCAGGACCAGCTGGAAGGAAGAGCCAGGACCCCGTGGCTCTGCTGTGGGGTTTGAGGTGCCCACTGAGACAAGGCGAGTTCTCACCCAGCTCAGCTGGCTGGAGCTTGTTCTCTGCACCCAAAATGAGCTGAAATAAAACTCTACCAGAGTGCTCCACTACTTAGCACAGTGTTGAATTAATGACCCTAGCCTGTACACATCCCCCAAAATCCTTTTCTTCCCCCCGCCCTTGCATGCAGCACCCTGAACTCAGAATTGCTCCTCCTACACAGTTCCCTCTGTGTAGCCACCCAGGCTGATTTACCTTGATAGCACAGTCCATTTTCTACACATTTATTCATGAAGCTCTTGTAACTGCTGGCTGGAAATACATCAAATTCAAATCTAATGTTATCCCTGTTTAAAAAGAAACCAACAAAAAAAAAACCACCCCAACCCACAAAAAATCTCTCTCTTCCCAAAGGTGAGAATTTTATTCTAGTCTGAACAGTAAGGAAAGACTTAAATGCCTAAAGGAAAGGGAATTAGACTGAGCTCCTGCTCTGAGCCTGCGCTGTGGGGTGCTACAGAGCATCAGTCCCCATCCTGCAGGACAGTATTGAGGAAACTGGGAACCAGCCCAGCCACAAAAAAGGGAATAAGAGAGCACTCTGCAGTAAATACAGACCCAGACTTCTCAACTGCTAAATGGAGGGAGCTGCTTCCTTCTCTTTGTGTGGGTCTTCTCTGCCCACACAGTGTCAGTGAGATGGATGAAGGCTCCAAACAGGAGGGTTCACTCTGCCACCTCCCACCACCCATCATCTGCAGATCATTTCTGGAAGTGTCTTGTCTAGGCTTCAGGATCCACGATGCTTTATTTGTGTCAAGCTTTGCTTAGCTCTTGTCTCTCAGCAGAGGATTCACTCATACCAGAAAGTTTGCTAAGACCTTGATAAGACCTCAAACATCACTTCAGCCCATAGCCAAGTCTTTGTGAAAGTCCCACTAAGAAATCTCTGCTGCTCTCCAGCACTACCACACAGTTTTCCATTCTGGTCCCATCTCCTTGAACTAAATAACCTGCACTTTAAAATCTTTTTTGGATGTAGTTCACTGCTCTCAGGCTGAGGAGCACCATTTTGATTTAAGGAAAGTTTGCTCTGAGATCCATGTGCTGTGGCTAAACCCTCCCAGCACGGGTGGTTTTCTCCTCCTCTGGCTGCTGGGCAAAGTGTGTGTTTTGCTGCCACATCCTTCATCCACAAATGCAAAAGAGTCCAAGGGCTGCCCAGGGGGTTCCCCTTCCTCATAATCTCTCTCACACATATGCATGGATTATCAGCCTCACAGGAGCTGAGGATGTTAAGACCAAAAACATCCTCCAGAAATAAATGTGCTGGAGGAAATTGCTGCCTCCAGGAGCTAGGGATCTGTGTATGTGACTCTGTTCAGAAACAACACAACCATTACCCAAATAAGAGTAAACAGGCAAAAGAACAGCTGGTGATTCAGGAGAGCCATAATGTTACAACCCACAGAGGGCTGGATGCTGCAGCCTTCCAGGTGGAATTCTTGCCAAAGTGCATGGGTTTACATGGGATTATATCCATTGGATAAGCACATCTCCAAAATACTTTTGCTCCTCATGTACTTAAGTACATATGGCATCAGGAGCTCTGGGAAAGGTAGCTGCACCTGGGAGGAGTGTGAAGAACATCTGTTTCTTACCCAAATGGGCAGCTTAAGCAAGAGCCAAGAAGGCTAAAATTAAAAATAAGAAGGAATGAAAGGACATCCATGATAATTTCTCCCCCACCCATTTGTAGCTATCAGAAGAAAGAATGCTCTACTGAGTTGTAGATGTGAAACTAGTCCATGGTGTTCAGCAGAGAGCCCATGATGTGGGACACACCATGGCAGGAAAATGTCCCTGGCACGAGGACTGAAGTCACTGTGCCATGAGAAGCTCCATGATTAACTTCCAGTTATTACAGCAGCCAGGCATCACTATCATTGGCTTAGTGGGAGAGGCTCCTTCCAGGCACATCCTTGGCAGGGAAGTCCATAAAAAGCTTCCAGCTGTGCCACCCTGAGGCAGCAGAGAGGCCAAGGGGCCTCATACATTTAGCAGAAAGCAGAAAGAAAAAGGCACTGCAGGCCTGGGGAAGCAGAGCTGCTGGGCCAACCTCTGCCTGCCCCAGGGGCTTGTATTTACCTGGACTTGGAGTTTCAGCCCTTTAAAAGGAAGAGAAGAGGTCAGAGAGCAGTAAACCCTGACAAGATCCCCACTGAGACAGTGGAGAAACCAGAAGGAAGTAGAGCCATCTCCTGCCTGGCATCGTCCCTGATGTTGGCCAGAGAGGAATGAGTAAGAATGACAGCGTTGAAAAGGAGACCACATCCTCCAAAATTTAGACAATCTGTCAAGAAAAGCTGTCCTCCACAGGAGTAGCAGAGGATAGAAAGAAGGAAGAATGATGGTGAAGAGCCTTTCTCTTCCTCTCTCCTGCTTTCCTCAGCTCCTGGCAAGACGATTCCCACCAGCTGTCTGTGTGACAAGGACTGGTCTGCACACAGCAGAGAGTGACAACAGACACCTCAAACCACAAACTGCAACGCAGACAAAACCAAAACCTTATGACTGACCCAGCCAGTCCCATTCCTCAAACCAAAAAAGGCTTCCCAAGGTTTCACAAAGGGAAACATCTCTGCACCACAACAGGAATGCACATGACTCAAAATTCCATGCAGCATATTTCCTGCCTAGGTATATCCCATATCAGCTTCCACACAGAAAGCAGCTTAAATCAGTTTTATATTTGCATTCTGTGCAATTTATGTGTTTAAAGATCACGATATTCTGAGGAAGAATGGAAGTGTCATTATTTTTGAGGCTCAGTAACACATGTTACACATCACAGAAACTTGTATTTCCCCAACAGACAGGAATATGAGTCTGGATTTGATTAACATAAAAAGACCCTTACCAGAAAGTGAGTAATCTGTATTAGTCATCCTCATGGCTGGAGTGTAAGATACACTTGGCATGTCATGGCCCTTCTCCTTCTGTTTCCGTCGATACCACACAAAGAGTGCCAGCAAGACCATAATAATTAGAAGGAGAATAATAATTCCAATGATTGCTCCCACTGAGTGCCTCTCTGATCCAAGAGCAGGGCTAATTTTAGTATAGGGGTTTAATTCTTCCATCATAAGAGCCGCTGTTAAAAGTAATTCATAACACACTGTAAATTGAATCGTGCATTTCATTTTTGAAACACTATTTTTTTTTTTTAAGGCAAGTACATCATTGGAGAGGGGGAGAGAGAGAGGGAGAGAGGGATTTTAAAGAGAGAATTCCACTGTACCTTGATCACATCGGATTCCTTTGAAGCCTGGACTGCAGTAGCAAGTGCCTGTGACGTGGTCACACGTTGCATTGTTCATGCACTCACACAGTTGTTTGCAACCATAACCAAATGTTCCTGGAGAGCACTCTGGGGAGCCAAAGAAAAACATTAGGAAGAATTCTTATGGTTTTGGGAAGGGGCACAACACTTGCCAGGGGAAATCTGGTAGAGAAGTCTCCCTGGTTTTAGGATCTCTAGGATAACACCCAAATGTGAAATTCTTATTAGTCTAAAGCAGGAGCTAAATGTATTCTATGTGTAGTTTGTTACTTATTAAGCTGGAACTTTCTGGAAAATTAATAGAAATAAATCAATGATAGGTACAAAGGCTTTAGAAGACTTGATGTGTATTACAAATGTTCAGAGTTTAAGCTTGAGCTCAGAAGCTGTAGACAACAAAGCTCAGCATTCTTCACCAACCTACCTGCTTTATTTTTTCAGGGAGGGACTTGCAAAGAAAAGTTTTAATGTACCTTTATATGAACCCAACAGCCTTTACCAAACAAACCCCACATGCTTTCCTACTCATCCCTACCAGTGCCAGGTGAATAGATCTCTGCAGGTGGAATTTCAGAACTGAGCATCTGAATGGTTTGATTTGCTCTGCTTCGGTGTCAGGATTCCTAATACAGAAGGAATTTCTATCCTGTCTTTGTGTTTCTATCAAAGACAAAATGACTGAATGTCCAGCTGAGAAATTTATTCATACAATTACCATGATGGGCTATTACAATAAATCTGTAGGCAGCTTACTGTACTTCTGGAAGCACTATTCAAGAATAAATTGAAAGAAACAATGTCTGTCACATCCCACTTATTTCCATGAAGAAGCTGCATTACTGAAAACATGCACCCTTGCTATGATCCTGTGGAATATATTGTTCAAGATGTGACTCCTGGTGTGTCACTGCAAATGTTTTTCATTGCATGACAACACCTCCCCAGTGTCAGTCTCAAAGTAGTTTCTGGTAGCCAAAATTTAATATTAAGTAGAGAACCATACCCAGTATCTGTTTATTGATTTTTGCAGTGTGTATTAAAATTGTATCTTTAATCTGTTGGTACTCAAACAAAGAAAAAGATAAAATTATTACAATTAATGCTCATTCTTTTATTAGTCTGCAGCCTACTTAAAATGAATAAGGCCTAAATTTTGGGACTGCACCACAGAAATGATGCCTGCAATTAAGCATTTCATCTGCAATGCAGTGTGACTGCCCATTCAGCAGGATTTGGAGAAGGAAGAAGCCTTAATGAAGAGATTCTTCTACATTAAACTGTAGAAAAACAAGTAAATAAATACATTTGTAGTTTGTATAGAAAAGAAAGCCTCAGACTTTATACAGGGGTCAAATCATAAAGCAGCTCCTTGTATAAAATCTGCTATTATGCAGTTCTTTGTGGGATTCTTTAGTTTCCTATTTTGATTGTGGCTGCAGTGAAGGGTGTCCCCAAATTCCAGGAAGTTGGCCACTTACAGGATTACAGTGGTGCCACATGCAATCCCCCAGGAGCACACAAATTTGGCCCTGAGATATTCACTTTGCTGAATGCAAGTGTGTGCAAAAACATATTTATGAATTAAGTTACGTGCACAAATTCTTCCATAAAGATCCACGTAGCCACTTACAGTTAAAAAGCCTTCCCTTGCAAATCTGGCAGGAAAGTTACTGAATTACCTTACTGCCAAAAAAAGTGAGGGAACCCTGTGGAATTAGTGCCTTGGGAAGATGAAGTGGATTTCACCTGTGTTTAGAATCCCAGTAAGTGGGTGAGAATTTACTGGACAAACAAGTAATTATCCAGTTACAGCACATCCAGTTTCCAGGACCCTCATTCTGTGTTCTTTAAAGAAGCCATTTGGCACAGCCGGCTAAATATTCCAGTGGGATATGGACAACAATTGCAGGAAAACATTCCAGATCCCTTGCAAGGGAATTGAGGTTCATTGGGAAACACTCACTGCTCAGGCTAAACACAGACCCTTCCCAAAATGGCAAGCGACCTTGTTTCCCTTGGTCTGCTTTTATTGGAAAGATGAATCTTTATTTGGTCCATGTCTACATCATAACTTCTGTGGGAAGGCCCCATATCCCCAATATTCTTTGGAAGGCAGAGGGCAGAAAAATGTATTCCTTTTAACCCTTCTGTCTGTGCACTGGGAAACCTGGGGCTGCTGCTCTCAGCAGCGTTAACAAGGCCTGAGGCAGCCTCAGGGCTGGGGTGTATTAATCAGGTACAAGTTGTTTGGGAAGGCCCCATCCAGTCAGCACTGAGTGTAGGGATTTGCTTTCTCTCACTTCACTTTAGCCTGGGAATGAAAGGCCCAATTTGAAGGGATTCACTGAATTTCTTTACGCTTAAGACTGTCCAGTTTTCCAGAGGTGCCCTCTCCTCCCTATAGATTATATAAGGTGCCTGGGGTCATTGTCCTGCTGACATCAACACCTCATTTAAGAGCCAGTTTGTGCAAGAATTCTGAAACACATCCCCCTCTCTGGAGAAAGAGAGGACTGAGGTCACTGGTACTTACTCTGCTCACACTGTTTGCCTGTAAATCCCGTCCTGCACGTGCACTGCCCAGTGATGTGGTCACAGTCGGCTCCGTTCTGGCACTGGCACACATTGGCACAGTTCTTCCCATAAAAAGCAGCTGGGCAACCTTTCAGCAATCAGAGCAAGGAAAGAGTAAGAAATAAGCTGAAAGTCAAACTCAGATGTGTTATCAGCACAAAGTATGTGGGCATATAAATCTATGGATTTTCAGCCTCTGTATGTTTAATGACATTTATTTGATGGTCTAAATGCAGAGATTCTGTGACAGCCAATTTTCTTGAAGTAATGTTTCTCATCTTTACAGAATTGACTCTTAAGTGTTTCAGAAGAATGAAAACTTGACCCATCTATACAAACTACATTTTCCAGAAGTGAAAGAAGATGCTAAACAGAAACTCTCTGGAAGACCAGGGATCAATCAATTATTTGCAAGTGAAAGAACCTTCTTAAAAGGCTCACCAGAACTGGATCTCCTCTTTCATACTGGTAATTTGGTAATTTCTCACTAGGGTGAGAAATCGCTAACATTTTCCTAAATCAGACCATAAATACTGGGGCATTAACAAGCAGGGACACTGACTGTGCAAATTCTAACAATGAATCAATAATCTAAATGATTTTTCCCTCCTTTACCGAGCGCCAAAGGCATAAAAAACCTTGGAAAGCTTCAGGACTATTTTCTTAGGGGTGATATGAGGTTATCAGGAGTAAGTAGCATGTGGTTTCCCAGGGAAAACTGCAATACTTGGAAGAGACACGAGGTAGCAGCACATACTTTGACAGATTCCCTGTCTCTGAAAGGCTTACGCTGAGTGCAGTAGAGCCCCGTCCAACCATGGGTGCATCTACATTCTCCATCGTAGGGGCTGCACAGTGCTCCGTTGTGGCAGTTGCATGAATGAAAGCAATCAGGGCCCCAAAACCCAGTGGGACAAGCTATGAAAATAAAAAACATTTGTTAGCTGACAAAACAGAAAGCAATGATACTGTGTTAGTGCTGTGGAGGAGCAACAATAAAGGGAGAACCCGTGAGAAATCAGCAAAGGCAGAACCTCGCACTGCTGAGCTTGGCAGAGACTCCTGGACAGTGACCAGTCCTTCCTGGACAGTGACCAGTCCTTCCTGGACAGTGGCTGGTCTTTCCAAGCCACCAATTGCTCTCCAAACCCTGGTGCCACCCTGTAAGCTCTCCCTGGCACAGGGATTTCTCACAGCAGGTTGATGGAGGGGATTCTGCCCTTCTGCCCCACTCAGGTGAGACCCCACCTGCAGAGCTGCCTCCAGCCCTGGGGAACAACAGCAGAAGGATTTGGAGCTGCTGGAGCAAGTCCAGAGGAGGCCACAGAGATGCTGCAAATGCTGAAGCCCCTCTGCTCTGGAGCCAGGCTGGGAGAGCTGGGGGTGCTCACCTGGAGAAGAGAAGGCTCCAGGGAGAGCTCAGAGCCCTTTCCAGGGCCTAAAGGGGCTCCACTAAAGCTGGAGAAGACTTGGGACAAGGGATGGAGGGACAGGACACAGGGAATGGCTTCTCGCTGCCAGAGGGCAGGGATGGATGGGATATTGGGAAGAAATTCCTTCCTGTGAGGGTGGTGAGGCCCTGGCTCAGGTTGCTCAAAGAAGCTGTGACTGCCCCATCCCTGGAAGTGTCCAAGGCCAGGTTGGACAGGGTTTGGAGCACCCTGGCATAGGGGAAGGTGTCCCTGCCCATGGCAGGGGTGCAATGGGAGTGGCTTCAAGGTCCCTTCCAGCCCAAACCATCCCAGGATTCTGTGATTCTGTGATCCTCTGTGTAGGGCAGGAGGCAGGATCAGGTCTGTGCTGCAGTGAGCCAGTGACCCTCGACGTGACCCCGCTCTGTGCTGTGGCCACTCTCCATGCCTCACTGGCATTATCTGTGAGGACAATTTAGGCAGGGTTGCAAGATATGGAGGTAATTTAATTTTCTTTTTGACATGCTGGAATTCTTGCACAATAAAGCCCAGCTATTCAGGTTTATTTTGCTATGCAATCAACCACTAAAATTACCACATTCATCTGAAGCACAGACTGCTACTCCAATCATGAAAAAATGTAAAGAAAACTTCTTCCAGTATGAATTCCCATCCACAAATTAAGATTGCTATTGTTGTTGGGGGGGCTAATATTAAATTAAAATCTCTGGGTCTATTTTATATTTCAACAAGTACAATATTAATACATTAAAAAAAGTTATTGTAAGCCTCCCTCCAAAAATGAATGCAGTCAGTTACAGTTGTTAGTGTCAGACTAAAAGATCCGAAACTATGATAGGCCTTCAGTATAACAACTATATTTTTGCTTTAAAAAGCACTTTCCATTGCTTCCTGCTAAAGACATGAATTAATAAGGCACAGTTCCCAGGAAACCTGAAAGTACAGACACCAGGCCTATTTCCATGGATGCCAATGGCTCCATGGATGATAAATGGAAGTTTCTGGCATTTGACAGACACCTCTAAAGCCAGAATGAATGGCCAAAAAACCCTGCCATGACGTAAATCAGCAAAGGTCACTGGACTCACACAACGTAAGCTGAGCAGGATTTGGCCTGAAGTGTTTGTGCTATAAGCAACCAGAAATACTTTTCCAATGCTGTTCTAAGGCAGAGCTGCAGGGGCTGTTAGTCAATCCAGAACTGGCTCTGGAGTCGGAGCTAAAATTATCTCCAAGCAGCTCCAAGTTCAGGTCACTCCAGGTTAACGAGAACAGGGCTGGAAATAGCCCGGGAGGGGAGGCCAGGTGCCCACGGGAGCCTGGAGTGGGACAGGGTCACCTTGGGAGAGGTTCCCTTTGTGTGCAAGGAGTAACTGAGCAAAGAGCCACGTCCCCCTCTGCTCATCCAGAACACAGAGCGCCCACAGCCAGGTGCTGCCTGCTGAACTGCTCCTGCTGACCTGGCCTGCCTCGCTCTGTAAGGAAAACCATCTTTTTTCAAGGTTAACAGACATTTCCCAATTAGGTGGCTAAATATAATGAGGAATATGTGCAACTTTCTGTCTTTTTTGCCTTTTTTTCTGCTGTTTTTGAGTGACAGCAATATTCTGCCTGTGGAAGACACACAATAAAAGCAAAATTGCAGCCATCTGTTTTTATCCGATTCCTGCTTTATCACTTGGAGTTTAATATATTTTACTCTGGAATGCTGTCTAATATGCTAGTTGTATTCTGAATATGAAGTAACATTTCTGAATGATTGGATATTGCCTCCCTCTGTGATCTAGCTTCAATTAAGGGATGCTCTCAGGAAATGACACTTTGGGATCAGCAAATGCCAATCTTCTACCTGGGCAATTTTCAGAAAGAAATCCTTCATCCCTACAAGGCCACATTGACTTTTACAATTAAATTACATTTAATAGAAATATTTCAGCTACCTAATTTCTCAATTCTAGGGATTTGGTACATGAAAACATTTACTGGTTAATAATGTCTAAATGTAATAACTGAAAGAAAATGATTTCAAAAAAATAAATAAAAAGGAATCCAGCTAGAAATTAAAAGGGAGCATAGAGCTTTCTTTTCTGATAAGAGCTTGTGACCTCCCTTTCCTGGAATAAAAGCCAGTCAGGGCTTCTGCAAACTCCAAATGCAGAAACTAATTCAATTCAAAGCTAACTTAGATTAATTAAAAGAAATCCGCTTTAAAGAGAGTAAGGCACTGGCTGTAATACAACAGGGATTTCCCCAGAATCTGTCTTTAACTTTGAGAAAGCACTAAACAAACACATAAATAGGATATTTGAAGGCAGAGATGGAAAAATGACCCTTTGCTTACTCTGGGAGCAGTCCATCCCTATCCAGCCCGGGAAGCACTGGCACGATCCGTCGATGGGGTTGCAGGTGCCGTTCTCGGTGCACTGACACACCTCAGCACAGTCCTTCCCAAACTTCCCACTGGGACACACTGAAAACACAAGGCAGCCTCTTCAAAAGCAATGTGAGGAAATCACAGGACTCAACATATAGCAATTAGAGATAAAATTAATTACAACAGTTTTTCTTTGATGAAGCAAAATTCCTCTGGAAAGCAGGAAAAGTATTCGAGCCCATTTTGCTTGCATCCCAGGAGTAAAAACAATAGGAAAGAGTAATATCAAAATCCATTTTTCTGCTGGAAAATGAAGCTAACATAGCCAGAAGATTACAATTATTGAAGGGCAGTATGGAAGGATTACAAGAGAAGAGACAAAACAGAGAAGAGAGGTCTTTAGGAGAGGAAGAGAACAAGAAAAACTTAGGGAGAATTCAGTGAGTAGCAGCTACAAGTGAGTGGCTGGAACTGGTTTGGTTCCCAAGGATTTTATCTATATTTATATTTATGGATCCTATATATCTTTTTGACTGAGAGTTATTTAACAAACGTGCTGCACCCCAACAAAATCAGCACCTCTCCCCCTGTTTGCCCACCTAAGTGAAGCTGGAAGAAAAGAAACTGTCATTTTTTTTTCCAGAGTCATCTTCTCACATCCTAAGCACAGTGACAGGAAACTAATAGACATGTAGATCTTCAACCTCCCACCAAATTATTGGAAATCTTTAACGTTAAAGTTGATGGAAAGCTCTGCTCAGTAATGAATGAAATGTTTTATTTCTGGGCTCTTATTGGCTGTGTTCCCTGACAAAAACTGATGCATTTTCAAAACAAGATAAAACATACAGTCCATCTTTGCAAAGAGCGTAACAAATGGAACTGGACTTGTATCCTGGTAAATAATAGCAATGTCAAAAAAGTGATTAAGGCACTTCCCTGAATTATGCAGCTGTTTTACCACTTCAGCCTCTCTCACTTTCTCAAAAGTAGTCTCTGCAGGTGACCTCAATCTATCCTGACTGTGAATCAGCCACAGATTGAAATCCTGAGCTGTGATTCATTGGCTTTTATATAATATACCATCCTGTGCTCTTACAACAGCAGAGTATTGTTTTCTGCTTGTGTTTCTGTAGACTATGGACTTATCTGTAGGAGTGGATAAAGTTGGGTTTGGCTTTCACACTGTGTGCTAAACAGAACTGTTCCTAAGTGAAAAGAGATAAAACTGAGCACAATACACAGCCAGGATGGAAAGAATACACAAAGAGAGGAAAGCAGAACCCTCCTATCACAGACAGCAAAAACTGAACTGATCTGTCAGCCCAGGCTCCTGGACAGGCCACACCATTATTCCCTTCCAGTGCTCTGCATGAAGCAGCTCCAGGCACTCTTTTATGGCATCTTTGAGATGGAGATAGGCAACACCACCTTGATGAAGGCTGGGGTTTGTATGTACAAAAAATGGAATTCTCAAAGGACTTCCTTAGAAGAGGAGCTGATTTGTTCTGCACCACGGAATACTGATGGATCAGGGCAAGCTCTGATGCAAACAGAGCTGCTGGCAAAGGGACCAGGTCACACTTTGGTGCTTTGGTGCACACAGGCAGAGCTGGCAGAGGGGTTCCCTCCACAGGAGCTCCCCTTGTCTCTGGGAAATGGGACAATGCCCTCTGGAATGTCAGCACAGAGGGATGACAAAATGGTTCTTCTCCCTAATTTAAGCACCTGGTTGTGGACTGACAGAGAGACTTGTGAAGATGTGAGATCCAAATCCAAGCACTTTTTAAATGTCTCAATCATTTTTAGAGAACTGTAAAACAAGGCCTAATGCTGCTTTCTTCAGCAGCAACCTGACTGTACAACAGATTGGGATGTTAATTAGCTCAGAAAGCTCTGAAGTGGGACTCCCAAAGTCCCTGTGGGATGTCAGGTGTGTTCTAGCAGCGATAACAAGTTATTATCAACCCATCTCGCTCCAGGATTGTGAAAGACATTCATAAAACAGCTGTTTAGTTGTTTGCAGCTCTGAATCCTTGGCACAACTGAGTCAACCTGTGCAGTTTTGGGGGTTACACAGCTCCTCACATGCACATACTGCTGGTGGAAGAATGTTCCTGCTGCCAATGGCACAAGGAAATGAAAATTCCAAAGTGAAATCTTAATTTCACGTTTTTCTAATGGAAAATTAATTAGCATTTTTCTTTCTACAAAATAAAGTTACATGTTAACTCATTATGACAAACTGCAACACAAATTGATTTTAATTAGGACATGAATATTTTAAGATTAATTTGCTAGATAGATCACCATTTCAAAGTAAAACCAGAAGTGCTGAACATCTGAGCAAAAATAAAATAGTTTTCTTAAGAGGATAATTAGACCTGCTTACGCTTTGAAATCTGGCTAACGTTTCACATAAAATGGACAAATTCACTGAAATACGTTCATTTTAATAAATTAATTGGTGTAATGTTTAGTTGACTATACAGCACAGGGGAAAAAAAAAAAACATGGTTATATTTAATCTATGTTTAATGATTTTGGGTAACTGCTGCCTGCAATCCCAACTTACTGAAAACCAGGTCATTGAATGTGTCATTCAATGTTGGCAGGGATGGTGACTTCACAGGGGCAGTGGCCACTACAAATCACTTCTTTTAAATATCTGTGTAAAAAATACCCACTGCAGTATGCAGCAACTGAGAGTGCAGAAGGCTGAGGGACTTTGTGGGTGTTTTTAGGATGAAAATGACACCTGGAGTTAAATGTGGAACTTTGAAAGGTACAGAAAGGTGATGGGTGTTTGGGGGAGCTGAAGTTCCTCTTCACCTGTGAAAATGAATTCACTTCTCTGCCTCACAGCAAACCTTCCTGTCTCCTGCACTTGTGTCCATGGTTTTAGCTATTCCCAGCCAGGTCCTGCACAGTGTCAGTGAGGTTTTGTGCACAACTGGCTGTTTGGGATTGTTCACCTGAGCTGGTCTTTACCTTAACCAGTACCTCCCTGTCCTGCTGCAAAGATCACTCGAAGGTGCTCTCAACATTCAGGTGAGGACAGGCTGAGCAGCAAGAAAAACGAAGCCATTGGATGCTGATGTATTTACAGCAGGTGTCTCATTCCACAGTCATTTCAATCCAGAGTGGCAGAGCTGGTTTATTTATGAAACAAGGAGCACATCGTATTTACAAGAGGGTGACAGAGTACCTGTTTGCATTTTCCCTCTGAAGGAAAGATTTGTGTGAAAAATGCATACTTTATGTTTGGCTTTTTGCAAATATTACAACGAATATTATATGTGTAATGTTAGAAAGTTATGCTGTATTAATTCTCTTAAGTAGTGTGTTAAATATATTTTTAACACATATATATATATATGTATAATATATATATATATTTTTAAGTTATAACACAATGTTAAAATAGGAACTATACTATGTAAGATACTTTTTAACTAGCTCAAGAAAGAGATGAGATAATCAAGAAACTCTTTGCACAGAGATAACAGTGACAGAGCACACAAAGAGTTACAGCTTCCTTATCAGAAAAGACAAACATTCTTCCACCTTCTCTCTGTCTTTATGGACACACCAGGATTAAGGGGAAGCAGTTGACAAAAACCAGAGAAATTCTCAATTTGCAAGAAATTTATGCATAATGTATGAGATATATGAATATGCAACAGGCTGTTGCTTTTAAGGTTATTCCTTTGTTCACAAGGCATGCTTGTCGTGACTTAGTGTCCGAGAGCACCCGGACGTCGGTAATTCTTTGCTTTTTATTGTCTTGTAATTGTCCTAACTCTTAAATTTTTATTACTCTAATTGTATTTCTATTTTTATAACCATTTTATTATTATTATTAAACTTTTAAAAACCAAGTGATTGGCGTTTTTTCACAATTTGCTTGGCATGCAAACTGCCGAAACAAGCGAAAAAGGCAGGAAGCTGGGATGGGACTCGCTGCAGAGCCCCGGGCGGTACCTTGGTTGCAGAGGGGGCCGGAGAAGCCCGGCAGGCAGTCGCAGTGCCCGGACACGTGGTGGCACGGGCCATTGCTGTGCACGCACTGGGGACACGGCTGGCTGCAGTGGTGGCCGTAAAACCCGGGGGGGCAAACTGCAAACAGAACAAACCAAGCTGTCACAGGTTTTCCAACATTTTCTCATCACTCAGAGCTCGAGAATTCTCTGTCTGTCTTAATCCCAAACCAATATTTCTTAATTTATCAATCGCATTTTTGTGGACAGCTGAAATGATGAAGGCTGTTGGATTGTTCCATGTCTAATAAAGTGCAGGCTCTGGTAAAAGTGCTCCTGTGTTCAAATATTCCCACCTTCCTTCCTCCTGGAAGTCCTTGGCTATTTAATACCACAGCAGAATTCTCAGCAGCCTCTCTCTCTCAGGACATTCATTTGAGTCTCTCTGACCTGGACACTTTGACAAAACAGGAATTTAAGATGCCTGAGACCTCACAGCAGATATGGTTAATAACACACATTCCAAAGATTTTAGGATAGATAGGAAAAGAAACACTGGCATACATGTACAGACAACAGAAACTCAGAAGTGGAAATTGAGTCAAGAAATCAGAGAAGGTGTATTAGGAAAGAATATTTTATGTCAAACCTACTATGCCAAAAGCTGATTTCCAAACCTATCTGGTGCAATGCCTGTGCTCAGCTGGGGCAGTCATTTTATACATTTCATGGGAGGAGCAACAGCCATCAAGTGATGAACAGAACCCAATAATGGTAATTATGTAACACCATACAAAACCACCTGATTTGAATCAGTAATCACACCAGATAGCTGGGTGAACTTGTAATGAATTGTGTGCTTATTTTGTCTAAAACCTGGATTGAAATTATTATAGAATTTGTACATCAGGTATAGAATCAGGATTATGGCTCAGTATCTCTTCAAAAAGCAGGTTTTTGCTTCTAAGAGCATGTAGAGTGAAAAAGCATCCACTGTCCAAACATCCACTGCAATAGATAATACAAAGAAATGTTAAATTGCAGTAAGTGACAGTAAAAATAACTTTATATGTTTTTATTTTTACTCCTGCGATTCTCTGTTCTATAGTTCTGGCTCAGTGGTTACTAAATCATGTCTGTTCTATTTTTCCAGCAAATGAGAATTTTCTCTTGGACTGTATGTTCTCAGAGGGTGTCAGGCTCTTACCCCACTGCACATTTCCAGCTGGAGCTTAGCTGACAGGTTGGTTGATGATGCAGTAGCTATAAAACAACCTGGATCATTCCTGGAGACATTTCTGCAGGCTTAAGAGCACTAAACCATCCCAGTGTCTCATGTAATCCTGATTACATGGACAGGACAAGTTGGCTGAGTATCATCTTCAGTATCATCCTCAGCTCTGCCTTGTAATAAAACAGCCTAAATCCTGTTTCTAAATGAATTTCTAAGAGAAAAATATGGATGATTTTGAGAACAAGCTTAGCAAGGTCTCTTGTTCACCAGGTATTCTTGAGCTCAAATCTCAGAAAAGAGCTGGAAGCAAGCTGGAGTCTCAGGCCAAACACTCACAGAGGCAATAGCAGAAGCATCCACAGGATCCCTTTGCTGTCACCCCAGTGGGGAGGAAAATTTCTCCCCATTAGATCCTTAGCAAACATCCTCAGGGAGCAGCCTGATTCCTGGGCTTGCAAACTGGGCAAGTTTTACTCTTGTAGCCTGCATGCCAACAGCTGATAGAACCAAGCTGGGTTTTTTTCATCTCAGAAAGGTCAGAAACTATTAACTTCTGGAAGTTTTGCACTCTTAAGGTTTCAAATTTGTAAAACATTTTCTTCTTCATCTCCCTGAAGCTCTGAGCTCCACATTTTAGCCTTGGAGAGAGGTTTTACAGCTACACAGATATGCTGAAGCACCTGGAAATTGGGGTTTATAATGGAAATGCTTATAGGCCATTAACGACAGCAGTGCTAGAGGTCATTGTTATAATGGCTTTAAATAAAAACTGTCAGCTACAAATTATTTTTAGAGATGAGTGTGTTCTAGTGTCAAGTGTAACTGGTGAAATCAAAGGGGATATATGAACTGGGCATGCAGGATGTCTTACAGCAAGAAGAAGAAATACTGAGCAAAAAGAAAGACAAATCCACTCATTGCTGACATGGGAAGATGGTTGGTGTAGTTTGGATCAGTGAATTAGGGTCCCTATGGGGCAAATGCAGATAAATTCCCAGATAAAGCAAATGAGAGGATTTTTATCTGCTTGGTACATTTTAATATGTAGCAGCAGAGCATCAAACAGGAGCTATTTTGGGCTGCTGTGTTTCTTTTCCTGGCATATAAGAAAACATTGCCTTGTTATTTTGATGCCAACACTCATCCACTTGTCATTATATGATGGCTGGTGGCTGACTAACAGGTCTGACTTCACTGCAAATCTGTGTCCTGCCAGCTTTGGTTTGTAAAGGTGCTGCTCCTCCTTCCAGCTCACCTGTGACCTCCAGGTGTGCTCAGAAGATGAAACACAAGGCACAGTACAGGAGAGTTCTTGATGAAGGAGCATTTTCCAGGCTCTTTTGCCCTCAGGAAGTCATGAGCTAAAGCAGCTCAGAAACTGTGGATTTGTCTGTTTGGTGTCATAAAGGAGCATTTCTACCTGCCTTGCTTCTGCCTGCTATGGAAAATCTTACTTCTCTGGCACAAGGGCCCTCTGTATCCCGGTGCACAGTCACAGGTTCCATCCTCAGGGGAGCAGGATCCCCCGTTCTCACAGCTGCAGGAGATGGAGCAGTTGGGTCCCCAGCGGCCCTGGCTGCAGATGTTGTCACAGTGGATGCCTAAGGACACAAAGCCACACGTTAGGCTTCCCACAACTCTTACTCTGCTCATTGATCAAAGAAATGCTTGGCTGGACTGATGCCTCACAGTCCCTCAGAGCCAGCGAGGGAGTTTGGGAAGGAAACAGCTCCTCTTTTATCTGCTTAATAAAGTGAAAATTAAGAAAATGCCAGAGAGGTGAATTCTGTAGGTGTTAGTGGGCGCCTGTTCAGTCCTCAGCACCATTAAAGAAACTCTGCATGTCATCCAAGAGATGAAGGTCAGGAATTGCTTTAAAGTCACAAAATAGCTCAAATAACTGGTCTGGAAATAGGCAGTTGATTGAAGCCTGATTACTTACCTGTTGTGAATTGGACGACCATAAAAAGAAAAATCAGGATTTTGCAAAAACATGTTCAGTATTTGGATTCTTGAACACAAGTAAATTAAGCTCTATTTTCTGTTCTGTTCCCTTCCTGGCTTAAACCCCTGTGCTCTGGTGTTTTGTGCACATACCCCACATCCAGCCAGAACTCCCCAGTTCTGTGTGAATGAACTGAGTTCTGATCCAGCAAGTGGCCATATGTGAGCACAGGCTGAGCATTTGCATGTTAAATGGAGACTGAGACCTGCCAATCCAGCTCCCAGTGCTTCCCAGGGTGCTGCTTTGATATTTATTATTATGAAGAGCAAAGCTTGGAAACACTGAAAGGAGCACACGGCCAGGAAACTTAACACAAGGCTTCTGGCATGGTTTCAACTGGCTTTGTTTAAACTGGTGACTTTTAAAAACAACCTTGTGCCATGGCTTGTCACATATAAATGTGATTGAAGGAGCTGATCCTCCACAGTGTCTGAGAGGCTCACACTCCACTGGAATAAGGCAGTACCAATACCTGCAATTAGCAGGGCTATTTGCATGATCAAGGGCTGCTTGGATGGGTTTGCAGGAGCAGGAACTAAGAGGGACACTGAGCAGTGCCAGCTGCAGGGAGTGGCACTGGCAGGAGCATCTAAAACAGCAGAAGTGGATCAGAGACTGGCTTGGAAAGTTTTCTTAGAACACGACCCCAGTGGGAGCCTGGCCCTGAGATCGGGGGGTACCCACACGCCCCAGCTGGGCTTCCAACCTTGACCTGAGATGTTCTTTACTATCCCTGACCTGAGTTGTTCTTTACTATCCCTGACCTGAGATGTTCTTTACTATCCCTGACCTGAGTTGTTCTTTACTATCCCTGACCTGAGTTGTTCTTTACTATCCCTGACCTGAGATGTTCTTTACTATCCCTGACCTGAGATGTTCTTCACCATGCCCAGCCTGAGTTGTTCTTTATCACCCATGCACACGTCCCACAATGGGATCCAAGCAGCCCAGGGGTTGGATTAGTGCAGCTCTCTGCAGAAACACAATCCCAGTCATTTCCTCCACCTCTGATAACTTCATCTGGATGCTGGAGGTAATGCACTGCATTTGGGGAGCTGGGATCTGTACGGTCACCAAACTCTGAGCATTATTAAATCAGCTGAAAGTCATTATAAATACACTTACAGTGCAGTTTCAAGTTGGTTTTATAAATCTCTGAAGTTAACACAGTAAGAAATACTGCAGAGCCAAAATTTCCCTTTTCTGAAGATTAATCATACAATTATAATGTCCCTTCCTAGAAAATCTTAACCAAGTCTGGCAAAAGTACAGTTTGAAATGTGATTTCTAGTAATACATGATCTTAGCTTTATTTATAAAGAGACATGGACCATTCTGTACAGCTTAATAAAAACCACATTAAAATACAGTAAAAACTTAATACAAGCTCAATTCCTTCATATCCAAGTAAATAAATCTGAAAAAAGGGACTGTGAAAAGAGACAAGGAACATTTGTATTAGTAAAATCAAGAAAAGCAAGTATTTTAAAGTCTTCCCTGCTCCCTTTGAAATCAAATATATCCTTGGATTACTTAAACAAGTGCTTTGTGTGTGCATTTATGTCTTTTATTCACAGTAGTCTGTAATTAAAAAGTCAGATGATAAATTTTAAATAAATACATGTGATTGTATTTATAAATACATATAGATGATAATTTATAGCCTTGAGTCTCAGTGTGAGCTCCCTGAACTGAAATTCAGACACAAACACAGAAAAATGTGCATTCTTCCTCCTGATTGCAGCATTAAAATTACAATTCTGTCATTGTGTAATGTCTATTTATAAATGGGGACAATTAAACAGCATTATTTCTTGTCTCTTTTGACAAAGTTTGGGGAAGAATGACACTGACTCTTTTCTTGTGGAAGGTGCCTGAATTTGAATGCCAGGGCTGTTCTTGCAGCAGCAAAGCCCTTCCTTTGGTAATGAGTAATGAGGGATGTCTTCCCTCTCCTAACGAAGGCAATGAGTCATTGTGGAGCTGATTGTTGTAGCAAAATGGAAAGGGGGGAAAGGAAACTTTCCTGAAGCCTCTGGCACCCATTACAGCCCTTATTTATTTGTACATTTCCAGAAGACAACCGAAGTGGTGGCGCAATCAGGTTTTATTACTTTTTATTACTCCAAGTTAATTCTCATGGAAGACTTCATTTTTGAAGGCTCCTACATGCATTGAATTGCAAATATAAATGAGAAGTTAAAATTGCATCTGAACATGCAAGTCTTATGGAATTGTGCTGGAAAAAGCACCTTAATTTTACAATTCCCTAACCTGACAGCATGTGAAGGGGGAGTCCCTCCCTGCCAGCTACTTTACAGTCAGAGTCAGTGAAGCAGCAAGATTCTGTAATGTAAAACTTTAATATTTATTTAGGAACTTGCTGATGAACAGTTCTGATAAGCAATTAGTTTTCAATTTCCATAACTACAAAACCTGCTGAAGTTGACACACCTCTGTATTACCTCATGTTACAACCACAGATTTCTAATTTATGAACAAAGTCCTGGTTTCTCATGCATGGTGTAGAAATTAGAAAGACAACTATCAGAAGTCCTTGAAGCTGCAGGGAGCAGTTCTATACATAAACTCTATTGCCTGGGTACCAGGGAATTATCTGCCAGCCCGAGGCTGTGGTTCACAATTGCAGACACTGATATAAAATTACACTTTCAAGACCTTTTTAAACAATGTTCTGGGGCTGAATTGTAAATGAAATTCACATAACTTATAAAATTGTAGTTATCCACTGGACATGGGCAAAAATCTGCACTTTTGCAGCAAGGCAGAGCCCAGGTAAGAGCAGAGCCCACTGTGGCTTTAATTCAGTCTGTGAAACAGCAGCCACAAACTCTCCATGGCCCAGCAGGGATTTGGGGTATTGGATTTCTGCAAGCACTGGCTGCTTTCCAGTGGGATTCCCTTTGGACTGCTCTGTTCATGGCATTTAGCTGACAGTCCCAGGAGTGGCTTCACTCCCTTTTCCCCACACCAACCTCCTTTGCACACTTGGTGGGGAGGAAAACCAGCCCTGTGGGCCTGAATTACTGTGGAAAACACAAACTGGGTTCAACTCAGCCCATCAGAGCAGTCACAACTGCACTGTTCCAAGGAACAACCGCACAGGAGAGCTGCTCCAAACTCCTGCCCCTCCAGGACAATTTCCTACCAAGTGTCCCAGCAGCTGCTATCTGGGACATGGGGAATTTCTGGGGTAACTCAGCCCAGACTTCCCAAAGGTGAAGCCGTTTGGTTGGGCAGGGATCTCCCAATGTGGAGCTGCAGATAATCCTGATAAAGGAAAGCAGCAGGGAGAGAGGTAGAAGAGGAAGAGAATCCCAGAATCTCAGAATGGTTTGGGTTGGAAGGGACCTTAAAGCTCATCTTGTCCCACCCCCTGCCATGGGCAGGGACACCTCCCACTGTCCCAGGCTGCTCCAAGCCCCATCCAGCCTGGCCTTGGACACTTCCAGGAATCCAGGGGCAGCTCCAGCTTTTCTGGGCAGCCTCTGCCAGGGCCTGCCCACCCTCACAGGGAAGAATTTCTTCCCAATATCCCATCTAACCCTGCCCTCTGGCAGTGGGAAGCTGTTGATAGAAACATGTGTCTGTCTTACATGGAGCAGTTTCAAGTTTGACCAGATGAAGTCAGTCTTTGTATTCAAATTTACAAATCAACTGTGATGGATTAATCCAACATCCACCAAGCATCAGGAAAACGAGCAAGAAAAAGAAGAGGAAAAAACCTCCCAAGCCATACAACTGGGATGTGAGGCATCTGTTAAAGAGCTCCTTCACAGGCTGCTTCCGTTAATAATCTTCAGTGGCTTCAAGAAAGTTTGTCAAAGTAATGCAGATTTAGTGCTGCCCATTACTACATCATGCTGAAGGACTTTGGAGGGGAAAATTCCTGAAAGCCAGACATAAGTAGAACTCCCTTTTTTCCCTCTCCAACTTCTGCAATTGCACTCGTGCTTGGGGATTACGTCTCTGGCTCTTAATAAAACTGCCATTGTTTCTCTGCTGTGTCTCTGGATAGTTGGAAACTAATACTCCAAACACAATAAAAGAGCAAAAATGGATGGAATAAATGAGAACCAGTGGCCTGGTTTTGACCACTGCTATCCCCCTGACAGTAGCCTCTGCAGCAATGCCTGCACACTGCCCAGGATCTAATTATTTTTCAGGGACGTAGGAATTTGATAAATTATAGGATGTAGTTCCCTCCCCCCCAAGTACTTTAATTTTACATCTACCAGTGTATAACTGTAATTATTTCTCTGAATAAGATCTTCAGCTTTTTTTTCCCCTCAATAGTCCCAATCTAAAGACAGATGCAACATCAATTAGGAATGACAGGAATGATTTCAGCAGACATTTGAATCCAACACAAACATTGTGCTCTCCTCCACCTGTCTTTCAACATGACATGAAGTCATAATAATCTCTTATTTCTGGCATTTGAATAGCTTTGGAAAGAGCTGCTTTTTATGCAAAAATAGGCACTGGATTTATGCAGGCAATGCTGTGGAGGCCCGAGGTTTGGTGAGTCACGCTTGGCTTTGATGTGGAATGCTGGTGGCTCGTGTCTCTGGCAGGATGGATCCTCAGTGGTGGTTTGTGCCTGCTGACAGGCACCCAGCACAGCACACACCCTCCAGCTGCTGCTGCAAGGCTGCTTGGGGTGGGCCAGCAGGGAGTTCAGGTACTGGGAGCACTGTGGGAATGTCTCAGTGTGTGTGAGCTCTGCAGCAGGCTGCTCCCTGGGGAAGATGTGAGACCCTCTCTCTGGTCTCTGTCCCACCTGCAGTGATCCCACTGGCAGCAGCCCCCACCCAGCCCAGGTGGCCGTGCCAGGGGCAGAGCCAGAGGCCACCCAGGTCACCCTGAATCCTGCCTTGGCCTCCTGATTGGTACATTTATTTCTGATAATGGCTTCTATAGTCACACATTCATGTTTTCTTTAACCTTATTCTCTTGTCTTTCCCTGATACTCTCATTGCTGTTACACTTCTGTTCTTGTAAATTCTATTTAAATTGTATTTGAGGTTAGGTCCGTGTGCTTTCCTAAGCAGAGACTATTCTGCTTCAGTCTCTAAAAGGGAAAAGACAATTCACTAAGAGCACAAGGAAGAACTGTCCAAGCTGTGGATCAGCTGCTCAGAGGGGCTATCACAGAGCATGGACAAGAGTTCACAAAGAATTCTTGATGCTTTTCTATCACTTTTTGCATCTTTATATTTATTCCTACCTGAGGCAAGCCCTGAAGTATTTGACTCAGAGCCAGTCAGAAGCACCACAGCACAATTCCTGACAGCTCAGCATTTAAGAATGCTGAAGAATGAGAAAATCAGTGTGGGGAGGGCAGCAGATAGAAGGAAACATAAAGGGATCTCTCATAAAATTAAATGGAAACATTAAGAATTGATGGCTGCTCATCTAGTCTGCAAATAAGCTATTTTTGTTTTTATATAGTGAAACTACTCAGCAGAGAACAGCAACCACACTCACATTATCTATGAACTTCTGTGGTGCTCTCAAATGCTTTTTTCAATTATTTTTTTCCCCAAATTGGTGCCATGGAGCCCTTCCTTCTCTTGCTGAGCATCTTTCACCAGTGGATTCAGAGAGCCAACTCCTGAGTATAACAGCCCATCAGTCTAAATGAAAGCTCCATGATCTGGTCCTAAATAATGAAGAATAAGCCCTTCCCTTCAGCCAGTGAAAAATTCTAAATTGTCCCTTCTCTCAGCTGTGCAGGGGCGATTTATGCACCCATTAATGTAAGTGTTTTTCTGAAAGTAATACACTTAGAGCCTAATGCACCTCTGTGGAGCTCTAATCCTACCCCTATTTTTAATTATCTAGAGAAATCTCCAGGTATGAATCACCCAACCTGGGGAATTTATGCAATAAAAGCTTCTGAGGCAAGAGACCTACCTCACAAGAAATTAGGTAAGTCAAAATGTTTGCTAAAATTAAGGATGATCTGGTTCCCTTTGCTCCAGGGTATTCTCCAGGGTGCACTCCTGCAGGGGAAGAGTTGCCCTGAGCAGGCAGGGCAGACCTGCAGAAAATGGGGCTAAAAGGAGTCAAGCCCTGCACAGCCCTGCTTCATCTTCAGAGCTTTCCTATTTCTCAAATGCTGGGAACAGTTCCAGGCCAGGAGGGAAGAGAAAGCTGGGGAAGATGTGAGCAGACCATCAGGCAAACAGGAGGACCTGGTAACTGGGAAAAGCTGGGTTGTTTTCCTGCTGCAAATGTTCAAGCTCCTGAACGAAACCATGAGTGAAGAACAGCTGAGCAAGAGCTGGGGCACAACCACAGCCTTTTGTGGTCAATGATGTTGAAATTCCACCCTTTCTCCTTGGTGTGGGAGGGGAAGGAAGATGTTTACAACATTTTTCAATGAGAATTCTTTCATGAATAACATAATGTATTATAGAACTGTGGATGGTTTGGGCTGGAAGGGACATTAAAGATCATCCCATTCCACCCCCTGCCATGGCAGGGACACCTCCCCCTGTCCCAGGCTGCTCCAAGCCCTGTCCAGCCTGGCCTTGGGCACTGCCAGGGATCCAGAGGCAGCCACAGCTGCTCTGGGCACCTGTGCCAGGGCCTGCCCACCCTCACAGCAAAGGCAGCATAAAGAATATTTCTACTTTTTAAAATATCCAATCTAACCCGACTGTCTGGCAGTGTGAAGCCACTCCCCCCTGACCTGTCACTACCTGCTCTTGTAAACAGTCTCTCTCCACTATATAAATATAAAAATGTATATCCACGCCTCATTTTAGCTTGCAGGCTGTTTGCTGAGCACTCTTCCCTCTCCTCCTTTCACACCCAGCATGCCAGCAGCCAGGATTTAGTCTGCTGAAATGTGCACAAATAATTTTTCCCCACTTCTCACCCACATTTATTTATAGGTGACTATTGTACACGGCCAGGCTTATATATAGAATGTCTCCACATTAAAATGGAAAAGGGTTGGGTACCTCTAACGTCAAGTCCCATGTTTTTAAAGCCCATTAAATTAGCATCACCCAGGATGCCATCCAAGCTCTATCTTCTCTCAGAAATTTAAAAGCTGTCCTTTATTAAGCAAAATTAAACCCAAAAATAAATACAAAGATAAACAAACTTGTGTATCTTCTGTGTTTATAAGCTTATTACTGCAATGATTTGCATACATGCTGAAGTTTAGCAGTAGCCTCACTGCAGCTGCTAATTATAGTCTGAGGGTCTGATCCAACTCCCACTGAAGGAGTGGCAAAAATCCAACTGATTTCACAAAAGGTGAAATATATACAAAATCTGTCACAGGACAAACACAACTAAACCTCAGTCAGATGAAAATCAGGAGCCCCCCAGATACCTGCCAAGGAAGGCACGGACATAATTAATGTCAGGACATCAATGAAATCTTTGATATAACTTCAGAATTCATATTTTTGAAAATTAGCCCTATATCAGCAGGAACCATCCTTAAAGGTTTCTGTCAAAGAGAGAATTTTTAAGCACAGCCTGACATTAAAATCTTATCAACTCACTTGAAATTAAGTCAATGAAAAATTAAAGCTAATTTCTAATAAGCTTATCTTACATTCATAGACTAAAGGGCACTTGTCGAATCCAGAGAGTAAGCACACCTTTCATATGGAAAAGATTTTCACACTGGAAGGGCAGAGGCCAGGAGAGAGGCTAAAATGCACCATTTTAGACTGACTCTAGAAATGTCTAGTTTCCCTGTCCATTTAAACCTAATGTAAGGATACAGAATAATCACAGAAATAAATTATTAATTTAAAAATCTGGGATAAGACTGCCAGAAGTGATAAATGCAAAATATGGTGTAGATAATGGGACTAGACATCTAGAAAATGCATGTTTAATAGGAACTTACTATTGCTCCATTCTGGTATTTTAGGCTCTCTCTTACAAACCAATGGTACGAAACAATCTGATGGGGAAAAAAAAGTCAACCCATGACATTGTGAATTCTAAAACGCTCTGGATCTTTAGCTAAAAAGCTGCAGGTGCATGAAACAATCCCTAGATTTTTTTCTGGTTTTAAATAGGCATGGAAAACCAGCTCCCAGTTTTACCATCACATAGGTGAGGTTGATCTACTAATGACAAGAGAATTATTTAGGCTTCAACCCAGTACAGCTGAGGACAGGATCTGGCTCTAAGATTATAAATTGGATACAGCTGCAATGAAAGAAAAGTCATATAAATACCAACAAAATGTACTTTATAGAAAGGGTGGGGTTTTTCTTTCATGGATTTTTCACCTCCTTGCAAAGAACTCAGAGAAAGTGAAGTTAAAAATACCTTAGAGCTCCCCTCAAAGTGGTCACTGCTCCTTTAAAATTCAAAAAGGCTTTCCCTTGAGTAACAGGCTTATCAGTTTTCCTGAATTAATGTGTCCACAGGAGGCCAGAAACATGTTTCTGTGTTTGAGTGACAGTGCAGATGTCACTGCCAGCCTGCAAATGTTCCCAGCCCTGCAGCCTCGTCCCTTGGAGCTGCCCAGCAGCACCTCCTGAGCCCATCCCTCCCTCACACCCCCCAGGTGGAAATCCTGCAGCTCCAGACTCCCACAGCCACTGTGCTGCAGCTGGACACGAGCAGAGACCACCAGGGCTTGTGTTCTGGCAACGTGGGACAGTTACTGAGGTTGTAAAGGACAGTGAAATGTGTATTTTGATTTCCTGTAACAGCAAAGAGGGAGGCTGCTCTTACGAGCCAGGAATGAAGCCTGAAGGAGAAAAGCACCAAGGTAAAAAGATGTTTGTTCCTCAGCAGCAAGCATCATTTGCATACCTGTGTTTGCCATCCTGATTAATTAAGGAAAATCTATATGGGCTTCTTTTATGATTAACTACGGGATACACACTTTTATGTTTCCCATCTCATATCTACAGCACCAGGCTAATTTTCCCCACACATCTTTGGGATGTTAAAATATAGTGAATAAACTTTGGCTTTGGATACTGAGAGAAGCCTCTGGGTACCCCAGCTCAGTGGGGAGCTGCGATACCATCGCCACAGCAGCTCTGCAAAACCAGAGCACCACACAAGAAAAAAGGCAGAACAAGATGCAGATAAGACAGCATTTCAGATTAAAGGAATTCAGATAAACAGGATTTTAACTGACCTTAGCATTTAGAGGAGTGGAATATATCCCCCTGCAGATCACTTCCCATTTAAACCCAGTGCAAGAGCTGAAAGGGTAACAAAACACTCACTGCCACAATTAGCCTGGAGCACATGGGCTCATCTCAGGGAGGAGCAGAGCTCAGCATGAGGAGCAGCCAGGCCTGTGGCTCTGCTTCTGTGGTCAGTCAGGGAGTGGGAAAATGGATGGACTCAGGTCTTGGGGGCAGGATGGGCACACCTGGGTCTGTCTTCCCAGGGAGCCTTACCTGGCTCTGGTCAAGCACCTCCAGAAATCAGAGGACAGCCAGCAGCTTTAATTTAATTATTGAGGGATGTCGTGAGGGAAGCAGCTAAAGGCTACACAGTTTCAACCAGCTGGAATCTGTGAGGAAGCCATTTTTGGCACAAAACCTGCTGCCAGCAGCTGCCTGAGCTGGGACCAAGCTGAGGGGGTTTGAAGTTCATCCTGCATCCCCACAGGTGATGCAGCTGGAGCTGTCATCTCCAGAGCCTCAGCACTACATCTGGCACAGCAGCACTGTCATCCTGCTCACCCAGCAAGGCCACCAGGGCAGCTGGTCCTTTCCTGTCCACTTTCAGATGATAGTAATTAAGAGGAGCCTAACTGAAATTTATAACCTTGTCATTGTCCCTTGAGCATCCAGGAGAGGAGGTTGCACCTGGGACAGGTGAGACTCATCCTGCTTCTCCAGGACCTGTTTGCTTGCAAAGGACTTGCAGGAGCTGCTCTACCATGCATAATTTCTGTGTTTCCATTCCCTCTGTGGATTCAGTGTGTGCAGGACCCCTAATTAACCAAATGTAATTAGCACTGAGCATTTTGATTTCAACCTGAGTGTACATAAAATAACACCTCTTCCACAAATGTCTGGTGTGTAGGGAGCTCTAAGGGACCTGTGCACACACACAGAGCTGCAAGCACAGAAGTGTCTGTACCCAAAATGCACAGCAAAGGTGGAGAAAGAGATCCTTATTAATCCTTAAACAACATCCTGAACAATCAAGACTTGGTTTTCTGTGAGCAAGAACTTCCCTTTTTAACCCAGCACTAGATATAAGCACCTCTTTTTTGGATTTCCAGGGTACTATTTATACACAAAGTTATACATGTCCAACCTGGAGAACTCCATCCAATGCAGGGCTGAGCCCTCAGTGTCACTGCATCCCCCATTTCCTTCCTGTGGAGGGAAATTCAGCTCTGCATGGCATCAACAGGTTACAGTTCTGATTTTGGCCAACATTTCAACACGCTTCATTTTGTTTTTACCACATGAGAGCATTTTGCCACTGTTGTTTTGGGCTTTTGTTCTTGCTGAGCTATCTCCAAAGCCATTGGTGGCACCACGTGCCACTTGGCTGGTGATTTGCAGCAGTGACACCAGGCACAACCATCCCCAGAGCTGATCCAGCCCCTGCCTCTGGCTGCACGTGTGCAATTCCCCAGGAGCTGACAGGGAGGGGATGTGCATGGCTCGGAGCAGCTTGCTGCCTCTGTGCTCATTCATGCACCCAGCTGGTTTGCACAGCTTTGTGATCTCCTGCTTGAGACGTGGGGATCTCTTCATCATCTTCCCATCTGCCAGGGACACTCAGCTCCTGAAAATTACCTTCCCCCAGCTGGTATCCACAGAAGGTCATCGTCCTGAGTAATTGTCTTGCGTGGCACTCATGACATAATAAAAGGATGGTAGAGTGCCATTACCTTACGTTGTGTGCTACTCTGGACATGACTTTTTCCTTCTTTTGCCAGTCCTTCTCCATGCTCTTACCATCTAGCAGTCCCTGAAGGTTTATATCAGTAACATCTTGAAACCACTTTAAAGAAAATGGGTTCAATCTTCCCCTTGATCTTTACATAAAACACAGACATCAAGAGGGAGTCCCACGTCTGGGATGAACATATAGAATATGCTGTTTCAGATGAAGTTTTGTGGCTATTAGGATCAGAAAGCCACGTGAATTCTCTGTTTGGTGTGAGTGGGCAGGAGAACCTTCAGAGGTTCCATGATCCTGAACTTTTCTGATATTTTTCAGGCCATGCCTAATTAGTACCAAAATCAGAAAGCAAACATTTCAGCCTGAATTATTTATCACCTCATATTAATAAAATGCACCGCAATACACATCATGGCCCAGTTCACAACAACTGCAGATAAGATTAATCTTTCACTGATGCCATACTCCTTCATATGAAAATATAATTATCTAGCTGAAGAGTTTCTTAAATGACATACTTTCAAACTGGTAGGAGCAGAATTTATCCTTGTGTCTGGTGCCAAGCCAAGTGGAAAAAACATTGGAACAGAATTGACAAAACACATGTTGGTTCTGTCTATCAACATCTCCACCTTACAGAGCCCTGTTACCATTTCAACTCCAACCTGGTCTCAAATATGGATATAATATTTTCCTCCCTGAAATGTGATCCTGGAGAAAAGAATTCCAGAACTGCAGGAGCACACTGATGGATAAAGTGCTTAGGCTGCAGCAAACCCCCTCCAAGTTAATATACACTTACCTTGCTCAATATGGAAATTCAAACAAGGACATCAGAAATTATTCTTACCTTTAATTAATTAGTATCTGCATTTGATGGGCATTTACAGATGTGCATGGGAGTAAGCACAAAGTATTTGCTGCAAATGCCTTTGAGAAAAAGCCACACCTTCAATCTGCATTGCCTGCAAAGGTCAGTCCCTGCAGTTTCCTCTGGAATGCTACATCCAGAAGATGTGTAATAAACTTTTAGAATAGGTGTATATAAATATCTCTCTTCAAATTACTCTACTTTTAAAAGCCATTTTTTCCCTTGAAGAAGCTCAGAGTGACTACAGGGATATTCACCAGCTGTTTGTCTGCTGATCATAAGTAATGAACAGTAGAGTTTTAAAGCCTGATAGATGGATATATTGATGGCAAGGAGGTTCAGAGAAAGATAAATGCTGCCCAGCCAGTGAGGAAGGCGAGAGAATGAAGGAGGGGATGCAAGTGAGCTTATAAAATGGATTTTCTTGGGGGAAAAATGTCCTTTCCAGGGTTACATGTCCAGTATCTTAGAAAAGTAGCTTTGTTGTACACAGTATGTAGAACTTAGTATTTTTACATTTTATTTAATTCTTTAAAGATTATTTCCATTGTATGTTTTAGGCATAATTTCATTGCTTTTGCTTCATGCTCCTGGGAGCTGGGCTGCTGGGGGATGTCCTCTCCATCAGAAACAGAAGGCATGTGTGGGTTTAAGGCATAAATCAATGGGAAAGGTGACACTATCCCAAATGTTGGCTGCCTGATCAGCTTGCCTTGCTCCATGCATCCTTCCAACTTGTACTTGTTTGAAAAACAATTAAATTTTCCAAATGACTTGCTGTTAATATAAATGCATTTTGACTGTCAGTGCCACTGGTGGTTTTGCAGTATATGGAACAGAACTTTATTTCCACCCAGGGCCTCAGCAGAGAGCAGAGAGAGATTAGCCAGCATTTTAGGCAGCAAAGTGTGAAATGGTTGGGTCAATAACTTGCCCCCTATTGCTGTCAAAAGCTGGAAAGAGAACATCAGTGTGGAGTCAAGTGCAGGTCTAATTGTACTGAGAACTCCAGCCGAGACTCTCCAACTTCAGTGAATATTCCTCTCTGTAGCTGTGTAGTCACAACAGCTCTGTCAAACCAGCATTAATCTGCTTTCTGCAACTACTCTGTGATGAGAACCATTGGAAAATGGGAAAACTCTGAGTTTTGTATGATGGAGCAGCTGTAATGACTCATCAGAAATGCCCTGTCTGCATCCCAGGTATGATGGTCCTGGGATTTACCATCCCACAACTGCACCCCTGTGGAAAGGGCAGCTCAAGGAGAAAAACTCTGCAGGATTATGGATGATCTGCATCCCTCCTGAGGATGCTTTTACAGAAGGCTAACATCTGGCTGCAGGTTTGGAGCCATCTTCAACTCATCTGAATACAAATTTAATGAATGCCAATTATTGTCATCATCATGAGTGATTTAAATATGGGCAAGTTCAGCTGATCTTGTCTCAATCCATTATTTAGAAGTTTGCAGTCACAAGTGCAGGGCTATAACTGATGCACAAGCAAAGCAAAACAAACCAACATAACCCCCCAAACCCCAAAATGAACCAAACCCCCAAGGTTTACAAAAGGAATTGCTGGTTTTACCTGTCCAGCCTGCAAGGCAGCAGCAGTACCCGGTGACAGGATCGCACCCATCCGCGTGGTTGCAGTCACAACGCTCACTGCAATTAAGGCCATATGTTCCATCCTTCAAAAATGTAAATAAAAAGCCTCTCAGTGATCAGCTTTTTCTTCTGAAATGTGCAAAATCATCTATCATGTCCCTCTTAATGCTGAGTTGCATTTTTTAAATTAACATACAGAGAAGACAGAAACTCAGTGCCTAATGTTTCTATACAGAACCAAATGAGGAATCACTTTAAAAAATGACGTTCAAGAAAACGCAGATAACACAGCAATAGCTCTGATAAAATACAATGCAAAGTCTAATACATCCAGTTGACTGCTAGAACCCCAATCTGTTATTTGCACTTGATTTCCTCAGACACCACAGACAAATTGAGATCCTCCCCTGCTCTCTGTTCAGCAGAGCTATGGGGACTGTGATTTACAGGGGTGCAAGAGCACCCCAAATTGTTATTTGCACTCACAGGACAAGGCTGGTCACAGAAGTCCCCCTGCCATCCTGGGGAGCAGAGGCAGAAGCCATCAGCTGGCCTGCAGGACGCTCCATTGCTGCAGGAACACGTCTGGTTACAGTTCAGACCCCAGCTTCCACTGGAACAGGGAATAGAGCAATCCACTCCTTGCCACCCTGAGGAAACAAGGGAGGAACAGAATCTGAGATGTTTTCATGAAAACAGCAAGGCAGGCAGCTGGCACGCTGCAGCTCTTTGTTTCTAGGAGCATTTCCTTGGTGTAAATTAAGACTAACTTGGGGTCAAAGACTGACCCTTTCACTGTGACCTCCCAGCTCCATCTCCCAGCATCTCTACACACAGATGGAGGTACCACAGTGTTTGCTGTAACCAGATTTAGGTGTCTGATGCCTTTCTGGGAACTGCGAGTACAGTCCCTGTCTGTCAGGCTGGAGACCTTCTGACCCACAGGACTTCATGTGATGCTGCCTGTTTCCGACTTTTTTTTTTTTTTCTGAGAATGCTATTTAATATAAAGATATAAAGCAGCTATTACACTTAAAATAAGACCAATGCCATAATTTCTAGCCATTAAGGCTCAAATCTTAACTACCAGGAGCGCAATGACTTTCATTACACTGCAGCTCTGTGTCATGGAGTTGAGCAGTAACTCATGGTTTATACACCCTCATTAAATGGGGTTCTACAGTGTTCCATTAATTCATGTTTGAAATGCCAGATTTTATTGTTATTTGCCTCACTTCTGTTTTAGGGCTTATGTATGTCATACAGGCATAGCTCATGTTGGGATTTTGGGGGAACAGAAGAGCTGCTGTGCCATGAAGCAGTGAGGAATTCTCAGGTGGTTACTGGATCCATGGGATGTGCTCACCACCATGTCCAGGAGGGAATTAGAGACACATGTGGGAAGAAAAGATGTCAGTCACCTTGGAGCAGGCAAGACTTCTTATCTCCCCAAATAAATGAGAGCCACAACCTAAACCCTGTGCTAGCTCAGGAGACAGAGGACACCTGCACAAGGCTGAGGTGTCACCATGTCAGGGTACAGGAGGATGAGCAGCTGAGGATGGCAGCAAGGGCAGAGAGCCAGGGCCCAAGGGCAGGGCTGGCAGCTGGAATGAGCCAGGAGCCCAGGGCAGCAGGAATGAGACCAGCCCAAGGTGGAGGTGGGCAGGCAGGAGTCAGGTCAGGGCTGATGAGGATGACCAAGGCCAGGCACAGCCCAGTGCCAGGGGCTGCAGGACACACAGGTAGGAAGCTGCCTCCACTCCTGTGCCCAGTGGCTTTGGGATCTGGGAGAAACAGGGCAGCAAAGGCCTAAAAACCCAGCAGCCAGAGGACTGTTCTGCATTTCCCCTGGAGAGGAGCAGTGCTTCTGCCCCCACACCCAGTTCTGTGAGACATTTCTGTAGCAGAGCAGAGAAGTCTGGCCCCTGTTCAGGGCAGAGACTGGCCTTGCAGTCCAGCCCCTGTTGAGCTGGGATACTTGGGAGGACAAGAAAATAGTTAAGTTCCTGACTTTCAAAGTGGACAGGCATTGATGGCAGGGACTTGTCAAATGTGAATTTTGTTTACCTTCCTTGCAGTAGCACAGCCCATCCACAGGGGAACAAGTGCCATCGTTCTTGCAGTTACAAACCGACGAGCAATTGGTTCCGTAGGTCCCTGCCACGCAGGGAATGGTGCAGTCATCTCCCTGCAAGCCAGAAAAGTCAGAGTCAGCTGAAGAAATGTGGCATGCAGGAAATTCCCAGCTCGGCACAGGGAAGCTTTCTCTCTCTGAACAGTGAGCAGAGTGTTGTGAGTTGATTGCTGAGTCTTCAGCACTCGAGCAGTCACCGCTGCTTCCCATGATTATGATGCAATTAGTGCTTTGATTGACTTGGAGGAAAGGGACAAGTTTCTGGCATTCATTCAGCAGGAGGTGGGGAAGTTACAAAAACAAACCTCCTAGAGCAGATGTTAGATCATTAAGCAAAACATCACTTACGAAGCACTAATCACAAAATATACAGTCTGAAACCGTGCAGAGATTGCTCTGCGGTTCTTGGAAAATATATTCTAAGAATAGGGTTGTTAAAAACCTAAAGGGTCTCGTACATGCTCATCTTCCACAGATTGGCAGAGAGGAAAACGACGTGGCAGGTGCATCAGACCTTTTTGATGTGTAGCTGGTACCTGCATTTGTTTTCAATTAATTTGCATGAGATTGTGACTTTAGGAAAAAGCAGAACAGGAGTGATGTGTATGGCAGAGACAGGAGGCACACAGCAGAACACAGGAACGTGGTCTCTGTCCTAATTCTGCTCTAGGTGTGGGCAAAAGGAGGGAAAGGGGAATAAATACTTATATTTTACAGAAATACAAAATGCTCTAACACTGCATTCTGATGTGCTGCATACACTGATCATCTTGTGTGGTGAAAGGATAGACACAGTTCTTACTAATACTGTTCATCTGATACAACAAGGGAATTAAAATGTGAGCACAATAAGGTTTAAAGCAGTTGTGGTTTAACCTCACTAATTGAGGTTTAAGCCTTAGTAAACTTACTGAGTCCCACAGCTGGGTCTACACATTAACATATACAAGGTATTTGGGTTTCCTTTTCCTCTGTGTGTAATCCTGACTTTCACATTGCAAATTAGCTCCTAAATTTACTACTTCAGTGAGTCAAACTTAAATAATTTAGTTCCATGCAGGGAAAGTGAGCCTACTACAAGTTAAAAAGTAACTCCATTGCACGGTGTAACCTGTGCCATAGCTCAGGGGAAAAGATGTTGGTCAAAATGTATTTTTGTAGGTGAGAGGCTTCACTGTTTGATAGGAGGATCCATTTATCAGGAGTGAAATGTGCACCATGTCAGCTTCCCTATGCTGTGACAAGTACCTCCAGGAGCCTGTATATCACACAGCAGACACCCAGACAGCACAAGGAAATATGAACAGATTTCTGAGCACCATAAACTCCCACCTGCTTTGCTGGAGCAATTCTGCCTCACACCAGTGTGACTCATCCTATTTTAGACCTTTCAGAAAAACTTTGTTTCAGGGGGGAAGGAAAGGAAACAGTTAAAATATTCTGCTCACAAGTAAATCCTGCAAGTTTCTGATTTTTGAATGAAGGCACTGTTTGTAAAAGATGCTATCTTTGACCTTGGTGGAGTAAAACAAGTGCCCCTGGAAAGGCCTGGCAGGAAAAGATGCTGCCTTGACAGCCAGAAAATCCAAAGCAGGCTGCCCCTCATTACCCTGCCAGCATGCCTATGGAATGAGCTCCAGGAGCCCGGGCTGGCAGAGGGGCATTCAGTCTCCACGCCTAATCAATCCTTTGCCTTTCTCCTGTGTGTGACAATTAGACAGCCAATTAGTGCCACTTAGGAACTCTTATCCTGTGTGAATGAAACTCCCAACTCATTTCATGTACTACACAGAACTGCTGGTACTGCTAATAATTTCTATGACGACTGACCTTATCTGGATTTGAACTAGTGATCCAGAAGGAAAAGAAAATTCCTTTGAAAAGGAAAGGAGAACAGAGTGATGTGGAGTTAAAATACCCCTTAGGGAATCACATTAACCAACCACAGAATCATCAGGGTTAGGAGAGACTGAAGATCATCCAGTCCAACCATCAATCACCCCAAAACCACATTCCCACATCCTGACACCTCTAAAACACCATCTGGGCCAGGGCTGGAGGCAGCAGCAGGATTTCCAGTGTCTCAGCTGATGTTCTGTGACCACAGAGCAGCTGGTGCTGGGGGCAGTGTTCCCTGGCCAGGCACAACTGGAGTCGATTCACTGGTTTTCTGTAATCACTTTGGATTATCCCAAAGAAAAGGGATACAACTCCCTGAAAAGGGCTTGTAGTGAGGTGGGTGTCAGTCTCTTCTCTCAGGTAACAAGAGACAGGATAATCAGGTGAGGAAATGGCCTCAAGTTGCACTAGGGGAGGTTTAGATTGGATATTAGGGAAAATTTCTTCACAGGAAGGGCTGTCCAGCATTGGAACAAGCTGCCCAGGGAAGTGGTGGAATCACCATTCCTGAAATCTTAAAAAACCATGGGGATGTGTCACTTGAGGACATGATTTAGCGGTGAACACAGTGGTGGTGCTGGTTGATGGTTGGATTTGGTGGTCTCTGAGCACTTTTCCAACCTTAAAGATTCTGTGATTGTCACAAGGTGAACATCAGGCTGTTTATTCCAAGCCTTTGAGTGTTGGCATTTACTTTAATGTCCTTGGCTTTATGGACTGACAGAGCTGGGCATTCTGGCTGCCCACCATCCACTCATGTACTTTGCAAACAAACCTTAACTGAAAAAAAAAATACCTGGTTTAATGAGATTTCTATCCCCAGGTTTGACAATTGAGATCTTCAGAGCTCTCTGAGTGACAACTGCCAAATACACTTAACTTCTTAATTACATAAGAGGAAAATGCTCTTGAACTATACCACTGGCTCTAAGATTTTATTAATTATAAATGCACACCTTGTTATTAACATTTTGAACTTGATTTGGGAGAATGACCTCTGAAATGAAATGCATTCAGGTACTGTTAAAGATATGTAAATTCCACCTCCCTCTCACCACCTGCCCAAGTGGATAATGCTGCAGTGTATGCATCCAGCTGTTAATGAGTTATATATTCTAATAAACTGATTTTAAATTGTGTGTATTGAATCTTCACTCTTGCAATATGGTACTTTATGTTTCTATCCTATTTAGTAAAATTAATCAACAGCTGTGCTCCTTATGTTGATTATTCTTTTTTTTTTTCTATTAAGATTGGGAGGTTAATGAGGATAGTGCAATGCCTGGATGTGGTATCTATGCTAGGAAGGAGTAGCTAATTCAATCAAATATATACCCCTGGAAATGTTAAAGCTGTATTAAGAAATTGAGCTATAAATAACTTGGTCTTTTCCATCTCTGTGTTCCCAATCAGAATGACCCATATGGACTTTGCAAAGTTTCAAAGGTGTTTCATTTTCAATATTTTCACTTACAGGAGCCAGCTTATCAAAATATACCCCTAAATCAATCCACTGGATTATTTCTAATTTCAGGGGTCAAATCTGACTTTAACATAAACAATGGGAAATCTCTTTAGGGAATGTGGGCTCAGGGCCAGCTGTGGGAAATGCCCTGCTCTGTGTGGAGCAGCAGGTTCCTGCTCTCTGCTCTGCATCACCCCAGCCTGGGAGAGGCCACCTCAGTGCCACCAAGCACGGGGTGTCCCACACCTCACCCCTGCTCAGAAATTACCACCACAGAGCCTCTTGTTGGAAATCCAGACCTGGGGGGAGCACCCCAACATGGCAAGGATAGAGGATGGAAGATACAATTCCTGGGACCCTAAAAGTCTCCTTTACACTGGAATGAATGGTGGCAGTGACCTAAGCAGCCCCACCTATGACTTTCCATGCGTGTAAGCAGAAACACCCATTTCTGCTGGAACTGACAGCCCTTCCCAGCACCCCGAGAGCTTTGGGCATCCAATTCTTGTTATGTTTAATTCTCCCCCATGGATTGAGGGTGAGGTCCAAGGAACCAAACTCCATTAATAACTCAGGCTGCCAGCTCACATCCATCAGCATCAAATATTAATAGACTCCGAGGGCCACAGCATCCATCTTTCCAGATGGCAGTCAATAATCTGTCTTGTTTCTGTTCAGGGAGAGGGGAAGATTTTCCTCCACCAAAATTATTATTGTTCAATATTAGTAGAGCTTAAAGACACAATGCTGCCTTAGGTGTTGGCTGTGTTAACAAGTTCTGGCTGCTTCAGAAAGTGTTTTCCCTGGATTAATGTTACCCTAACAGGTTACATTTCTTGTTTCTTTTAAAAATGCATTCCTGCTATAAGCAGTGATCAACTCCCTTAAAATCCTTTTCTGGTTATCAGTACACAAATTTGTATTTATTCCTGTGCATTTGGGATTAGGACTTCAAGTCTGTGAAATGTATTTTGAAAGGAAAAAAAAAAAAAAAAGGGTATCCCAGACCATAAAGAGAGTTAATAACCCAGCAATGGTCAGCAACATCCACCAAGTTTGCACCCACACCTGGTCTGTCACAAAGTTTGCTGTTTAAGGATGTGAAATTAAGGATTTCAGAAGTATCTACAATCTACAGGAATACAATTCCCTCGGAGGGCTGAAGTCTGGTTCCACTGAACTCGGTGGCAAAACAGAAAATCAATTTTTCAAGGCTTCCGCAATGCAGAAGAGGAACAAGGTGTTATTGAACCTGGCCTCAAGTTTGCATGACAAAGACCTGGGTGACAGCTTTGCTCTGGAGCTTTAATCTGCAAGGAGCTGAAATTCCTCAACTCCCACAGGTTACTGGGGGCAACTGACAGCACTGAAAGGCAAAAGATTGGAACTTTGGTAATCTGCAGTGGGACTCCAGCTAATCAGAGACTTCTAACACCTGATCTGATCCCTCCCTCGCCCCCTCCTCGCCAGGCTGGGCAGGTGAATCAGAGGTGCAGCCCCTGGCACCAGCCCAGGGATGCTCCACGCTCGGTGCCCAGAGCACTGAGTGGGAAGAAGGGCACAGTGCAGAGGCTGCTGTGTGTGCTGATCTGCAGACCAGGGAGGCAAAGTGCTGCTGCTGTTTGTACCTGAGGCCTGTGTGGCCAGATAAGCTGATCAGTATGGATTTAGCACCTACAAATGTATATTTCTGTGTACACACAGCACGTGGGACACCAGCGTGCTGGGACGTGGTGTCTGCGCACTGATGCAGATCACAGATAACACTCCTGTATATTTACTTATTTAATTGTGACATTTACAATTAACCCAAAGTGGTTCTCCACAAACATTCCCTCAAGGTAAACATATGGTATCCAGCAACACAAACTGTCAGAACAAACTAATTTCCTTAATGGTGTTCATTGGAAATTACTGTGCTCTTCATCAGCACATCAGCAGCAGGGGGAAACTTTGTACTTGCACCGGGCTTGTCCTCCACCCTGGACTCAAACAATTTATTCATGACCTTACTACACAGCGTCTTTAGCTTTCCAGACATAATGATGTCCTCTGGCAGAATTCCTTTCCCCTCTGGGTGTTACTAATTACTCCCTGCAGAAGCTATTATTGGTGCTAATGATAAAATGCAGTAAAACCTTGGGGAAGGCTCCTGTGCCAAGTGTTCCGTGTGCAGGTGATTGCTGTGACTGAGCACTGACAAAAGTTCCTTTACCCACCTTGTCACACGATGTGATGGAGCTGTGCTGGGGTTTGATACACATCTAAAAGGACAAAATGAAACCACCAGTGATCTTATTCAGTCTCCATTTCCCTGTGCCCTTTTCATGGGAAAGGCAGAAAGGATGGGAAAGAGTTTTCTTACCCTTAAAAAAATGACTTTACAGCTCATGACTCATCCAAAGACAGAACCATTGGCAGCCTGAATGCCAGAGTCTTTCATGAAATCATCAACCCCTCCAAGAACCATCTGCAAAGCTTTCCCCAGCCTGCACCCCGGTGACACTGCATTCTCTGAGTAAAACATGGAGATGCCAAGCACGGATCCCTTCGGGAATGAGCAGAACCTCCCCTTTGCTTCCTATAACTTTACAGGGATTTACAAACCTTTACAAATGGATGTCAGCATTTTATTTCACCTCTGAATTTGTGCTAATATGCTAATTCATACAGTAAATTTCACAGTAAATGCCAAGTCCAGGATTACTCAGCCTGATATTAATTCTTAAATTTGATGATGGATTAGAAGTATTCAGCAGAACATGCACACAAACAAAATGGAAACTTCATTTGTTATAAAGAGAGGGTAAGCAAAGTATTATAAATAATGTCAATTTTAAGAACCTACAGTATTTTATTAGATACAACTTAATTTTACTTTACTGATCAGAGTCTTTTCTAGCAAAGCTCTGAGCTCTGGGTGAGAGGGGAGTAAAAGTTACCACAAAGTAACTGGAGTTGTTATTTTCCAAACTCTAAAAAATCTGGTTAAATTTCCTGTATTCCTTTTTTATAAACCCGGATATATTTGCTGTGGCCTGTTACTGGCAGAACTCACATTACTCTCTCATTAAGGCCACAGAAGAACCAGGACCATTTGTTCTCATTTCTGGCCTCTTGGTCCCCAGAACCTCTCACTCCCTGCCTGGTAGTTTCCCACTTCACAGCCTCAAAATTGATCTGAGATGCATTAACAGTATATTTGGGTTACTTTTATTAAAAAAAAAAAAAAAAAAAAAAAAAAAAAAAAAAAAAAAAAAAAAAAAAAAGAGTACCTCACCCTATGGTGCCTGGGCTACAATGGGTTTCAGAGCAACAATTATCCATCCATCCTCCCAGAAGGGACCTTTCCCAACCCATTGCCCAGGCACCTTGGGAATCATTTGTCACAGCTTAGGAGAGCCTTTGGATAGGATCTGGCTGCCTGGGGAATAATTTGAACCTATCAAGATGGGAGAACTTGTGCAGCCCCTCGGTCTGGACACTGTGCATGTGGAGAACTGGAATTAACTGCACAGGGCTCATGGTTTCCAGCCCAGCAAATCCCAGCTGTGAGGGTTTCTTTTGTGGAAGATGGAAGGATTTGTGCATCTCAGGAGTCAGGCACTGCCTGTTGGCTCAGGGTCCTCTCACACTGGGTCTCCACTGGAAATTCATCTTTTCCAGTGGAGGGTGCACAGAATCTCACCGCTCTCCTGCCCTCCAGCAGCTTGGCTCCAACGTGCTCCATACAGCCAAAAGGAACAATGCCCTGGCACAGTAAAACTGATGAATAAAAGCAGCAAATCCTGGCTTTGGGAGGGATTTTTCCCCTCCATGAAATCCAGTGAAAACAAACACAAATAAAACCTTCATTTAAAAAATTGGATTTTGCATACTAAAAGCCAGCAAACCTGAGCTGGATTTCTGTCAGCAGGCATTATAATCCCCCTCACCACCAGGGAACAGTTTTCTAGTTTGCACTAAAACTATGCCCAATACCAGTCAGTTATCTGCAATTAAAAAAATCCATTCCTACAGTACCAGTTACCTAAACACGGTTATTAAAAAAAGGAAAGAGAATTCAATAAAGAAAGCGGGCAAGAAATCCCACCCTCCCTCCCTCTTCCCGTAAATCAGGGCAGCACTTGCTGGCAAAAAAAAATCTAGCCTGACTTTACAACACTTGAATATCTGCCTGGTTTAGTATTTAGGCTTAACTGCAGAGCCCTTTAGTGTCAGCAAGGCAATGAATACAGCATCATATAATTAAATGTATTCAGAAGGAAAGTAGTGTGGAGAGTACAAAAGATGATCATCAACCTCTGAACAAGAATATTTTTTTATGCAGTCAGCACTTTTCACCTAATAGAATATCACAAAACACATTTATCCAGGAAGGACCTCTCCAAACTCAGGGAATTGGATTTAGACTGGGTAAACCAGGTAGATTATCAAGGCAGGTAAATCATGTCTATACCAGAGGGATTTCTTGTGTCCAGTGTGGGGCCAGCTGGGAAACCAGGTCCTCTCTAGTTAAAGCAATTTAAACCTGGAATTTAAACCTGGAATAAGGCCACTGCAGATTTATACAGGTGAGGCAGGGACCAAACTCAGAATATTTTAAACTTACTCTGGGGAAGCTGTGAAGAGTCAAACATGTGTGGGGATCATTGCTCTCACTATAACCAGCTTTGATCAGCTGCTGTTTTACAATGCTCCAAAACACATGGCCAGATCACAATTAAATATCCTCAAAGGTAAAATGGCCCAATCATCCTGTGCATTATTTCAAGTTAGTGGGAATTATTTGCATCCCTGATAAGTACATCTCTGGCACATCTCATGATGTGCCCAACAAACCACTCATATCCAAACTGGGGATGGAAGGTGGCTAAATGTCAAAATACCAAGCCACAGTCCTTGAATATACTGGTAAAGATTAAAAAAATCTGGTTTTTTGGGCCTTTTTAAAATGAAGGCATCAAAATCAGGGTTACCACTGTGGTAAAGTAAAGATTTTGATACACTGTGTGCAGTTCCATCATTTCCTCCCCCAGATTTGGGCAGAGCAGATCAGTGGCTAACAGGAGCCTTCTGGAAATAAAGATTAGCATTTCACAGCCAGGCAGTGACCTTCAAAATGGGAACCCAGAGCTGCCTGTCAATTCTGCCCCAGCTATTTAATGGAAATACCTTTGCCTGGACATTTGAGATGGTTTTTGGTCTATCCACACAGCCTGAGTGTCACAGTCCAAGATCCTCCTTGTAAAACAGCTGTGGCCTCCTGACTTTTTTGCAATAATAAATGTGGGTTCTGGCTGTCAAGTCTGAACAGTTCTGCAAAAAGGACATCAGCTAAAACAGGAAATAGAAGGCATCATTTATACTTTCAGCCCCTATGATGTTTTCTGGCAAGAAGATCCACAGTTTAATTATAAATACAAATGAGAAGAAACATCTTTATCTGCTTGCTTCAAACCCACTGCCTGATTTTTAATTGGGAAACTTCTTATACTGTGATAAGTAGCAAGAATGCATTCCTTCTTCCCCTTTCCCCATGGAGTGAGAGACCTCTCACATCCCTACCCTCAGTGACCCCTTCTCTAAGGAGAATCATCCCACTGTTATTCCCATTTTATGGGAGCCATTTCACAACTTAATTACGCATTCTGTGAAAAGCACTCTCTTTGTTTTTAACCTGCTGTGCAATCATTTAATTGGTTGGCCCTTGTTCCTGGGTTATTAGAAATAGTAAATAACCATTCCTTGTTCATGTTCTGTGCACCATCCCCAGTTCCACAGATCCCTATCGTGTCCCTCCTCAGCCATCTGTTTTTGGAGCCGACTTCCCACTTATCGAGTGACTCTCTATAGAAATCGTTCCATATAAAAGATGATCTTTGTCACCATTTCCATTCTACCCTTTCTAAGCAGGAATCAGCCAAGCTGTGTGCAGTAATTTGAGACTTGGATATATTATGGATTTACACAATACCAAAAAAATGGCTTTTCCATCCTGTTTTATTCTCATCCCGACCATTCTAACTATTCTGTCAGGCGCTCTGGATTCGTTTGAGTTTTTGAAGCTCATTGAGGGGTTGAGTTTTTCAGAAAACCACCCACAGTGATTGCCTGATCTCTTTCCCTGAATAGCAGGAATTAAATTAGAACTCATTTTTTGTGTATTTACTTAACATTATTTTCCTATCATCTATTAGTCTACATTGTTAAATACTGAATTTCAATATAGCCAGTCATTCAGGAATCTTTCCCCAAATTTGCTACTGCCTTGACAATCCCAGTATTTTCACATTATTTGCAAACTTTCTTTTAGACTTCCTCCACAGCTGTATTGTCCAACTAAGGACAATGTCCAAGCATGGCTTCAAACCAATCCATCAGTGCATACCTGACCTCGTGTCCACACCCCAAAGGACTGGGTCCAGGAGGAGCTAAAAGTGCTGGAAACAGCAGGAATTCTCCACTGGCCCCTTGCTATGAGCACTGGAGCCATGGAAGTAGCAATGTGGATGGAAAACACAAAGGAACAGGGCTGGTGCTGCAAACAGCTGTGGTGGACCTTGGTGCTGAGCTGCAGGATCCACAGGTGAGAGGATAAAAGCAAAAAAAAACCATCATCTAAAAATCTAAAAAAAGAAAAGGTCATCTAAAAAAAGAAAAGTTGTCAAGTCTAAGCTAATGGTTTTTGTGATGTAATTCTGAAAAGCTGGTAAATAACCAGGTTACCACACACAGGCAGATAAGAGAGATCCCCTTCAAACTCTCACAGATATTCCTAAATCAAAACCCTATAGCAAAAGAGTTTGAGATCAGGTAAAATTGAACTTGCTCTTTGGCATAAGAAAACAAAATCAGGATTTTTCATTTCTACATGTTTGATTGTGAAAGACAATACAGTTGCACAGCAAATAAAATGCAAAACTAACCTACGACTTAAACCCTGTCCTTAGGAAGTTTTAACAAAGTCAGTTTGCAATTTGAGCTACCAGGAGAGTCAGCTACCAACACTTACATGCACAGAACCATAGATAGTGTGGATAAAGATATATACATTTGGAAGCCTAATAGATGAAAGGAGACACTGCTATTGGCAAGCAGTTCATCCCTCTGCAAAATTCATATCAAATAACTCAGTCTGAGCAGAATATTGAGCTCCACTGGCTCTGAATGAGGCTACAGAAAGAGAAGTGCAATTTGACACAGCCACATTGCCAATTAAGGATAAAATACATGAAATATGTCAACTAGCAACAAAGGCAGAGGCTTTCAGGCTTTCTGCACCAAGTTGGTTCCTTTGGACCCACTTAGGAAAACTTTGGAGTTATTCGGGTAAATAAAACTGCAGCAGAGCCCAGTAAAAGTAAATACAAGAAGAAAGAGAAGACCTGGGACTTGCTCAGAGTTCTTATCAAATTATAAACTCTGTGTGTGAGTGAGTACGTTCTCATTAGTAGAGGCAGACACTGAGGCAAACCCCCCTCTTGTGTACCTGGGACAATCCCACTGAAGGCAGCAGTTGTGTTCAGGTAAACTTGGGCTGGCAAAGTAGAATTTGAGCTGTCACGGACAATTTCTGGAGCTTGTGCATTGACAAGAGAGTGAGCAGAGAAAAATGAAATGGAATAGCTCATAAAAGGTTCTGAAAAGTTCCACTGAATTCAAAGAATGGGCTGCAGTTTGCACAGCTGAGCGGGAGCCACTGTGTCCTGTGCATTCAGTGACCTTGTTAAACACTGCGGTACAACAGTTCACCTGCTCTAAAGCATCCACCCAGAGCCCTGAGGCGGGAGCAGAGCCTTTGTTCCTGCCCCTGCAGCCGGGTGCTGACAGGGGCACTGCAGGCTCTGGGGGGGCACTGCTGGCTCTGGGGGAACAAGGGGCACTGCAGGCTCTGGGACAGCACTGCAGGCTCTGGGGGGGCACAGGGGCACTGCAGGCTCTGGGGGGGCACAGGGGCACTGCAGGCTCTGGGGGGGCACAGGGGCACTGCAGGCTCTGGGACAGCACTGCAGGCTTTGCGGGGGCACTGCAGGCTCTGGGAGAGCACAGGGGCACTGCAGGCTTTGGGGGGGCACTGCAGGCTCTGGGGGAACAAGGGGCACTGCAGGCTTTGGGGGGGCACTGCAGGCTCTGGGACAGCACTGCAGGCTTTGGGGGGGCACTTGGGGGGGCACTGCAGGCTCTGGGGGAACAAGGGGCACTGCAGGCTTTGGGGGGGCACTGCAAGCTTTGGGGAGGCACTGCAGGCTTTGGGGGGGCACTGCAGGCTCTGGGGGAACAAGGGGCACTGCAGGCTCCGGAGCGCCGCGGCTCCTGCAGAAATCCCTAATTGGTCCAGAGGAGCTCGGGGGGAGAAGAGCACCAGGCCTGACTGACAGCACTGACATGAAAACCTCTATAAAACTGATATAAAACACTGATATCAAAATCAATAGGGGTCTGGAACCTGGAATACACCAGGCCTCCCCATAATGATCTTCCCTGTTGGCACTGGAATGGAGATTATCTCCTCCTGTAATTCAGCAGAGCCAGGAGAATACATTTGTGAGTAGTTATTGAAATCCTGGCTTAGCCCACATCCAGCTCCCTTGCACTGAGGTGAAGTCCATTGTTCCCTGAATGACGTGTGGCAGTGTCACCCCATAGCTGGACTGATTTTCCAGCTTCACCTGCCATTTGGGAAAGGTGCAGGACAAGCTGGGTGGCTCACAGTGCTCACGAGGGGTGCTGCTCCAAAAGCTCTCTGTACCTGTGCTCTTTGTCCCCAGAAAAAGCCCTACAGGGACCTTGAGATGGATCACACAGCCACGTCACCAGGCTTGACCTGAAGCAATGGTTTGTGAAGGGAAAATGGTAAAAAGGCTCAATGTGCCAGCAAATTTGCTAGTAGCTGGTGATAGAAATGGGGATTGTGATGTACACACTGATCCACAGGGAGCTGGACTGAGACCAAGTCATTCCATGCAGGGCACTGCACAGCCATGGGAAGATCATTCTCAGTCTGTACTGATCACTCCGAGTAGTTTTGGGATGAAAAAATTTATAGTCTGTTATTAGCCCAAATGGACTACAAAAAAATCAAAGCACAGCCATTGCATGCACACAAATGTTCTTTTGTAAGCACTGAGAAGTGGGTAAGAAAATTCAGATGCGATCAGTGAAAAGGGACATCAAGATGTGATTCAGAGGCAGTTTTCATCTGCTCTGTGAAGGTGCAAAAATATTGGTAAGTGCAAATGATCTTTGATCAGCTCTATTTATGTGGAAAATGTACCAAAACATTGTGTGTGAGATGTTTTGATCTCTGTTTGTAAACTCAGACCTTCCAACTTGCAGCCCAGATGACAGGAAAACTTCTGCCCAATGGGAAAGTGTCAGTTCCTTCCTTCGAAAAACATTTTCCCAGCTCACTCTTGGGCTGTATGGAACAGAGAGGTTTTGTTGCCTGCTTTTGTTGCCTCCATTTCTTGTTCCACATCCACTTGTGAAGTAATTTGTAAGTTTCAAAAAACAATCAGCTGAGCTTTCAGACTTACCTCTATCTAGAAGATACCAAGAAAATGCAAATTCAAAGGGGAGTCCATTCCTCAGAGACCAAAACCAAGTTAGTGTAATGGGCCTGGTTGTGTTGCTCTGGCTGACTGATTTCTATCTTTATTCACTTTTTGAATATAATTTTTTTACTTTCATCATGGTTTCCCACAGCACAGCTACATCTTCCATTTTTTAAGGTTACTTTAGTTGAATTTCCTATGTTTCTGCCTTTCACATCACCTCCAGACCTAAAACTGACACTGATATCTGTTATCAAAGAGACTGCATTTCCTTCTTGCTGGCTTTGACAAAAAGAGCCTCTCAAACCTGCTCAGAGCACTCTGAATCTGCCAGGTCTCTTTGGTGACTCTTCAGCTGCATCTCACGGCTCCCTGTATCAGAGCAGGGCTTTCCCCTTTTGAGCTGTTTCTGGGATCACCAGGACAGTCCTCCTGGCTGGCTTGGTCTTTCTTTCCCCTGTCTATGTCTCTTTACTTCAGGGGTAGCTGAGGAATTAGTCAGAGCTACAGCGGGATATTCCCAAACTTCTTAAAATTAACTCTGCTAAGAACTTTTGGATAACTGAGGTGAAACAAAGGGAAAAAACAATAACCATGAAAGAGTTCAAAGGCTGGGAGAATTGGAATCAGTTTCTTCTATGTCTTGACTTCATATTCAACTTTTGCTCAGGCAAAGCCCTTTTCTTTTTTAGGGAATGTGATCTATGGTACTTTGAACCTGGTTATGCAGTCAAGGGATTAAGTGAGTCTGAGGTCCCTGAGCTCACCTGAGTGTTCTTGGCCAGGTAAAGCATCAAAAGAGACCTGACAGCATTACTGCAGCGGGGCAGGAGAGGCCAGAGGACTGAGGATAGAAATCAGTGGCAAGCAAGGCTCTTGTAGCTCCCCAACTTCTAAGACAACTTGTTTTACTTTTATTTTCAATTAATAATTCATGCCCTGCCAGCTACAGGCCATGCTCAGACCCACCTGCACAGTGAGGGTGCCTCTCCTCGTCACCTCTGCCTCTGCTCCTCGCCCTTCTCTGTGGGTTTGAGACATTGGGTCATGGACACAAATGGGAAACCAGTGAGGAGAAAATGCATCTTCCCCCTGCTCCCGGGTAATTCATGAAACCAGACCCTGCAAACCATTCCTGTTGCTTGTGATACTCCAGTTAATTGGACAACTGCTGTGCCAGGAAACCTCTCCCCCACCTACAGCAAGTAAAATTTATACTGGTGGCTGGTAACAAGAACATCTTGATAAAATGGTTGAATTTATTTTATACCTAGAAATGAAAAGAGCTCTTAACAAAGGGGGGTAACTGATATGCTCGGTAAATCAAGGATAAAAGGACACAGGCTCTATTGAAGATTTTTTCCCCTCGTCTTTTCTTTTTAAACCTTTTGATGAGGTGCCCTGTTGCTTTGAGATGAGCTTCCACTGAAGTACTTTTGGAATTATCTCAAAGAGAAATGGATCATTTAAATGAGTGAAAGCCCCCAAACCAGATCCTCTATCTCCAGCCTTACGTTCATTTTTTATATTAAGAATTTTGTGAAATTTATAAAATAATTTTACTACCGAACCACGGGCTTATAACACAAAGAAGTCTCATCCATTTTTTCCCCTGCTTCCTTGTGAAGTGGTGAAGAATGATATATTTAGAATAAAGATGAAAGTTAGTATGTAGAAGAGAGGGAATACTCTAATAAATTTGTACCTTGTGTGTTTAGAAAACACCTACAGGCAATGATGCTTCCAATTTCTCCAGACCTACCTGGGACTTGGGTCCTTCAGGGAAAATTCAATTGCAGATAAGATAAGGTGCTCCTTTCTATTTACTCTGTTTTTTCTTGTCAGACAACAGAGAGAATTTTAAAGGTGTAGGACAGGAGAACAGGCTTCCACTTTCTTAATATAAAAATGAAGATATTTTTTCTCTCCTCTATGCTTTTTTCAGGGAACAAGACATATGGTATGTGCCAGAAGGAAGCCTGTTAGGGCTGGAATATTCAACAGACTGGACCTCTAAGTGTTTATGACCTCTAAAGGACCATAATCATGGCCCTTCTCATTCTATGGAACAGTAAATGGGTCATTTTACTCAGTGAGTAGGCACAGAGCAGGCTAAGACTGGTCTGAGTCTGTGTGTGGGTGTTTGTACTGACCAAGAGATTATCCATTACAAAATTTGGTGTGCATTTGCTTTGCATTTGAATAGCTTTACAGCACTATAATTTATACTTATTTTTCCTAAGTGCTTGAGCAACTGTTCATTGTGTGCTACAAGGGCTGACTTTTACTCAGTGTGCAGGTAGGTTGTAAAGTTTTACTCTGATGTAAACCCTGGGAACAGTTTGTACCCCTGTGGTAGAGAAAGCATTATGGTGAGAAATTCAGGCATGCCAGACAAAATTATGGACTTACAGACCCAAATGAAGCCTGTGTTTCAGTACTTAAGTGCCTGGATTCCCACTGAGCCCAGCCAGAGATCCATACACATAAGCACCTCTATAAGGATATATTTGAAAGGCATTAATTGTGCTTTTAAAATGCAATTTTGATACAATGCCAACAGAAGATGCAAATAGCTACAGATGCACAGTACTGGGATAAATCTTGGAAAGCTTTAGAGAATCCAATTCCAAAAGCTGAAAGCTCTTCTAGTAAGAGATCACCACTGCTGTAGTTTCCACACTTTGCAGCATGTGATTGGCTTGTGTGGGATCTACCAATATAGTGAAGAAATAGAGAAATGTCAAAATGGATTCTTTCATTTTGGTGATGAAGTGCTTGCTCTACTTGCCAGCATGCAGGGTTCAATAAAAGCAGACAGGTCTTCAAAAAATAGCAGCATAAATAGATGAACTCTTTAAAGTAATATAAGTTCTGTCATCTGGATGTGAAATATAGACCTAAGTGCCTGCTGAAGTAAAAGCTGACCACACATTCCACAGAGAAGTGTTAAAAGTTTTCTTGGAGTGTCTTAGGCTGAGAAATGTTTTAACTACAACTCTCCTTGCCACAACACACAGAATGGAAGCATTTGAAGTTAAACTCATTTTTCAAAAGAAGAAAACAAAGCATCCATAAAGAAACAAAGGCGTAGCACGGGATGAGGTCTCTAGGTGGCCACTGCTTTCAGGGAAGCTGCAATTAGCTGTGCAAGGGAGAAGGTGAGGTTACTTGTATCTAAATAGCATTTATAATGATTTCAGCAGCTAAAATGCTGATGGGTATGTGCAGGGAGTTGGTTTCAAGATTTCCTTGTGAGACACAAGGTCAGGATTCCTGTGGTCTCCTGTCATATTTAATTCATATCCTCTGGCCTTCTCCACCATGTTTATTGAATTACAGAAATAAAATTCAATGAACCAAAAACAAAAGAGAGAGAGGACATGGCAAGTCCCGCTTTCTTTTATGTCCCTCCTGCACACCTGAGTTCACTGGACTTATAGGAGAACATGTTGGAGCAGAATTTGGAAGGAGGGGGAGGTACAAGTTAGTATAACCCCTCTCACCATCCCCATAATTACATCCAGATAATTTATTGCAAGCTGCAGCCATTTCCACATGGGAGCGAGGATCCAATTTCTACCATTCAAGACTCTCCTTGGTGCTTTTTAGGGCTGATCTGTGCACTCCCTGTGTGTGTTTGCCAGGTTCCTTCTGGTCACAAGCGAGATGGCAGCAGAACAGCTTTAGAAAACCATTCTTCAGAAGAGCGTTCTGGCAATTCATCACTTCAGTGCTAAGAGGAAACCCTCAAATATGTTAAAAGTCCCAGTTGGAGGGAAGTGCCCTCTTGGTGTGCTTGTAATGAGGATTCCCTGCAACCATCCGAGTTAAACTGATACAGCCTTTATCCTCCTTTACAAGTGGGATGCAGGAAGCAAAGCATTCCCAACAGGCCTGTGGAGCAATGGGGAGTAGGTCTGTGATTTTGGGGAGGATTTTGTTGTGTCTCCTTTACCATTATCCTGTTTCCATTGCCCTGTGTGCTGCCTCCAAGAACTGCCTGGTTTGGGTCGTGGATCCCTCAGCCAAATCCATACTCAGTTCTGCAAGGTGGTTCAGAACCCACAGAGGTAAAACAGAGCCATCCCCCCATGCTGTGGGGGGATCAGAGCAACACCTCACACAAATACCCTGATACCCAATAACAGTTTTACAACTTTGTCATTTGGGTTTTGAGCCAGACATATGCAAATCTGGCTCTTGAGTCTGACCCAAAACATTCACAGAAAAAATAAGGCAGAAGATGTTTTGAAATTCTATCCTAAACTGCAAGCTCACCACTATTTAGCTTGGGCATTTTAATTTTTGGAAATGCCACAGCTAATAAATAATGTATTTTCTTTAAGCTACCATATAAATTTTTATTTTACAACTTGAATCTGCTTAAATCTCCAACAATTAAGTGCTCTCCTCACGAACATGGCAGCCTATGGGATGGCTGCCTTTTCACTTAATACATTTAATAAAGGTGACCAGATGCTTTGTGTTTTTAATGGCTTGTTCTGCATCCCAACAAAATGTCCCTGTTTTGGCTGCGAGAGCAGATGATTCATCCTGAAACCCAGCCCAGCTGCCCTGACACAGGCAGGGTGAGTTAAAAACCCACCATCTGTGCTGGAGGAGTGGGCAGGAGGAGTGCTTTGTCAGGAAAACACTGTCCTTCCTTGGGCACTACATATTCCAGGCAGCCAGTAATCCCAAAGTCCTGTGGGTCCAACCCCTCTGCCTTTGCAGATAAATTCAGCAGCTATAACCCCTCTCCCACCATTTTTTCTTCCTTTTCCCCTTCCTGAGAAGCCCCTCAGACTGCTCTGCTCTAGGGTCACAAGTAGATCAAACATTGCTGTAAAATATAAGATGTTGCTCCTGGTTTTATTCTTTCCAATTATATGGCAAAATTCCTGCCTGTGTGGCTGCCTCAGCCAAGCCTCATACTCGAAAAAGCAAGAGGGATTCATTTCTGGCTTTTGTGAATAATTAGCTGTGCCCAGCTCTGCATTAACAGCACTGCTCTGCCAGCTCTGCCAGAGGACACATCCTGAGCTCGGAACCGGCGCTCGCCCCATTCAAGGGCAAAGCTCGACCCCAGGCAAAGCTCCCCTGCTGCCTCAGCAAGAGCCAGGCAGGGATATCTGAAGGGAAAGCCTGGCTTGGAGTGTGTCATTGGGATAGGGCACTTCCAGTCTGGTTCTGGCCCCACAACCTTTTCTAGCTCCCTCCTCCCTGCCCGGAGCATCCTGGCAGGATAACGCCCCGGGTGGGAGGGGAAGGTTCCCAGCAACTTTTCTGCACAGCCTGTGTTCTGCAGCACTTGAAAGAACCATTGCAGCTCATCTGGCATGCACACGAATGACAAATATGCTTCAGAGGCAATAAATTAGCAATTTCAAGGCTTTACTTCCCCTCATGGACTAATTGCCAGAGATTATAGTATATTATGTGAGAGCAATGATACTAATGCCTAAATATGCTTCAGTGATTATAGAGCTATCCTCAATAACCAAGCTGTTTAAATGTCAATGCAAGAAAGCTCTTTATTATGAGATTAAATATTATTTTGAAGCAATGCAATAGGAACTTCCCAGGCTTTCTGCCTCCACTAATGCTGCCTTGGGGCAATGTATATTGGACAAGGTATGCTTTTTTAAAATGTGTACAGTAAAGGGTCCCTAAATGCTTTTGTGCTGCAAATTTGGACAGCATTCCTAATAAGAAGGAGGATCTTGGCATCTTTTTTATTTTGTAGTTGTTGCTAACATGCTGCTGCCTTCATCCTTCCTTGACTTGTGTATCAACTACTGTATAGAGAAGATAAATTCTTGTTTTCTGATTGTGGAGTTGGGAATCAAACCTCAAAGACCTTTTCCTTCCCCCTCTCCATTCCCCTCTCTAAGTACCATTATCTTGCACAGATGCTTTTGAGTCCAGCCCCTCACACCTAAATAAATCTGGCATTGAGACAACCCCTGGAAATCAGTGGAAGCTCCAACTTTCAGGTTCAGCTGCTGACATGAGGCAGAGAACAAAAGTGTCTTTAAGCCATAGCTCCAATTGCACAGCTCTGCATATGCCAGTTGAGGGTCACAAGCTCAGGTGTGGAATTAGAAGGAAGGGAGGCAGAAATGTCTTTGGCATCCCACTAATCTCATACAGGACATCCCCACTACAGATCTGTCCCAGCTGTGCAGCCTGTGCCTTGATTTCTAGTGAACTTAGTAATTATAATTCATAATTGTTATAATAGTATAGAAAACATAGATAGGCCTGTGGGGACAGATAATGTAAAATGAAGGACAGAGAGAGACAACTTTTTGTGAAGTTTGGTGGAATTCTCTCTTTAAAGTATTTTTTTTCCTTTAGGAAGTATTGTTTCTTAAACACTACTGCACTTCTACTCCACAGTGTGCTTCTGAGGGGGAGGAGCTTCATATACAGATAACCAGGGAACTTACTGGCAAGAATTCCATTTTGCCCAGCCTTAGCAGGACTGGACACCTGGATCCATGTCCCAATACTTTCTGCTGCAATTGTTAACTCTGAAGTTATGATGTTTTCATCTTGGCTTGTTTCTTCAGCCATTTTACATCTCAACTATAAAATGCAATGCTTGTTTACCTCAGAATGTCTGCAGCTCTTTCTGATGCTTGGTAAAAGACACCTGCCACACAGGCTCAGAAAAGACATAAATTGCTCTATCATTTGTAACATTTTAAAATATCTTCATCTATTAAAATCACAGTGTGATTGACAAGGAACATGCTGAATGGCCATGAGAATTCTTTCTTGCTCTTCCAGGCAGACAATAATCTGACACCTTTTTTGTTATGTCTTGACTTGGAATATACTATGGGAAACGATATCTTTATAACAGCAATAAAGTTAGAATAGAGATGTTAACTAAACAACCAACAGCTACAGACTGACACTGCTCAAAGGACAGCAATGTGGACTTGGCACAGAATGGGCAAAATGACCCACATTTGGCTGCTTCTGTGCAAATATAATTTCAAATCAGATGAAACCCCTCTTTTATTTTTGCAGCCACTTTATGAAAGCCCTCCCCACGCCCAGCCCCACTCACCATGAAGCCTGGGGCGCAGATGCAGCTGCCAGTGATGCTGTCACAGTCGGCCCCGTTGTGGCAGGGACAGGGCACCTGGCAGCCCTCGCCGTAGTAGCCCACGGGACACGTCTCGTTGCAGTAGAGCCCAGCCCAGCCAGCCTTGCAGCTGCACTCCCCAGACAGAGGATGACAACTAATGAAGAGACAGATGTTAATGAGATGTGGGCAGGAAGGAAAAACACAGCCCAGAACATTTCACGTGTCACACTCAGAGCAGGACAAGCCTGGAAACTCGTTAGGTTTTGGTGGATATGAGCAGCTGTATAATTTGGGACATGAGTAGAGAATCTGGTGCTAAATAGCCCCGCATTTCCAAACATCAGGAACTGCCACAGCACTGGTTAGTGTACACCTTGAAGTTTATGCTCTTCCATTCTCAAATCAGTGTGACTTGGATTACTGGCATCACCCACACCATTAATCCTTACAAGCTGTAGACAGATACATGCTGCACTATTTGGCTGTAATGCAGCCAGCTAAAGATGTTCAGGGATAGAAGTTCCAGTGGGTGGAGGAATCAAGAGAGCTGGGAAGATAAACCTGAGTTCAAGAGCACAGCATTTCTATTCTATTCTATTCTATTCTATTCTATTCTATTCTATTCTATTCTATTCTATTCTACTCTACTCTATTCTTTTTCTATTCTATGCTATGCTATGCTATGCTATTTATCCCATCCCATCCCATCCCATCCCATCCCATCCCATCCCATCCCATCCCATCCCATCCCATCCCATCCCATCTCATCCCACTGTCATTTGTGTTTTAAAAGTGAGTGCCACCTCAGCAGAACTTTCCAGCAGGCACAGGTAGGAAGGAAAGTGCTTTGGAAGGGGAAAACTCTCCTTGGAAGAAAAGTTTTGCAAGAAATATTCAGCCACAGTGACCAGAACTGATCAGCACCTGAAGCCTTGGGATTTACTTGGGACAGGAGTTAACAGGAGCCCTGGGACTAAGTCACAGCTGTACAGGGAAATGAGTCAAGCTCCTTTTTGCTGCATAATGAACAACATGAATCCTCTGGCTTTCATTTCTATTCAGTCAATTCCACACCGTTGTGAGAGCACATGGAAAGAAAAGGAGAAAGGAGAATCGAGCCCAAAAGAGCAGACAATGCCTGGTCCCTCTGCATCCCTAGGGGGAACACTCACCCCTCTGCTCCTCCTGTATGAAACTGTTTATCTTTACTGGCACTTTTCCTCCTTGAGGTTTCCTCAGGGCACCACCTTCCCACAGCAGCAGGCTGGGGCTAGGAGAGGAGGAGAGGGAAGGCTGGAGATGGGTTAACTCCTGGTTTGAAGGGATGGAGGATTCTGTGGGATGTTGTCTGAGGCCAGCTGGGAGTGTGAGGCTTCACCTGAGAGCTCAACACGCTCTGTGGCCTCTGCACCTCAGCACTGCACAGTAATGGCACTGTGCAATCCTCAGTGAGAGACACGAGAAATAATATTGCCAGAAATCCTGTTTTCTTTACTCTCAGAACAAGAAGAATAGACTTCTGCAAGGTAGGATCTCTCTCTGTGCCTGAGTTTTTTGCATCCCAGAAACAATTTCTTTTTCTTTACACTACATCCACTCTCCCTCACTAAATGCCTCTTGCTTTGAAGCAGTGGCCACAGTGAGGCTGCAGGGCTCCTCCTTCAGCCTTGTCCTGCACATTATTGACTCAGATCAAGGCAGAACTCCATGGAAGCTCCATGGGGTTTGTTACAGTTTAAGACTGTAGACATGACTGAATGGGTTTCTTTACACCTATAAAATTAATATTGTATATGTTAATTTTCAAGGTAACCTCATAAAATGTAATTTCCAGCTATGTTTCAGGCAATTTCTGTTAGGAGAGGTTGGTCATATAGTGTTGCAACTAAAAAGGATCAAATTTTTAAAGTGTCAAATGTTTCATCATAAATAGTGTTTTGTTGACTAATTAAAACAATTCATCAGCATAGCAAACTACCATCCATGACAAAGCAGTCCCTGAAATGATGGTTTTCACAAAGCACCTCTTAACATTCAGATAAAAATAACAAAAGCTCATGTTTCCCTCCTGTGTCTATTAATCATTACCTAATAGGAGCAGAAAGCTCAACATTAAAGAAGGATTTTAAAATGAATTTTGTGTTGCTCTCTTTCCACTACTACTACATGTATCGTGTGCTTCCATGAGAATTGCATCTGGTGGGTAAATTAAATATTTCAAAGGTAATATATGACCAGGGCAGTTTGAATCAGACTCTGACAATTCAGCAGAAAATGCTACACTCACTCAGAATTTGAACTCCGAGGTTGGCTCCCTCATCAGCAGGGACAGCTTTTCTGCATGGGATACAAGCTATGCATTAAAAAACTCATTCTGATGTGCACTAAAACAAGAATCAAAACCAAACAGGCTTTCCAGAAGAATCTACTGGAGACAGGGAACTTGCACTCCAAAACAAAGGCCAGTAGAAGTCTGAGGGCATATTCTGACCCATGAAAGCTTTGCCCACATTTTAGGGGACTGTGAGCCAGAAAATCCAATGCAGATGTTTGGGTCCCTCCATCCACATAATCTTCCCATTGAATGAAGGATAATTTTGTTATCAGCCTGAGCAGATTGGGGTTTTGTTTTTCTCCTAACTCCAAAGCACTTGTTTGACAATGCAGGTGCCTGATGCAGCGTTAACTTCAGGAGGACTGAGATTTAGATGCTTTCCCAAAATGCACAAGGCAGCTGTTCTCTTCCCAATCCTGCCAGGGAATCTTGGCCACCTAACTGACTCTTCTGCCTTCATTTTCCCCCTTTCTAAAATGATGCCATTCTCCCTTTGGAAACCCTTTCAAGATCTGCAGTTGATATCACTAAATAGTGCAAAATTTTTTCTATTAATTCTTTTTTCTCTCTGGTTTGTATGAACTATTCCACTAATTAAAGTAAGCAGAGTTACATACTAAATATATTGCAGCTCATGATGTAGAAATAGTGTATGTGTATGTTTGTTAGGGAGGCTTCTCTCCTGCTGGCATTTTGTACAACCACATTCTGGTCAAATTATGTACCTAGATATAGAACAGAGCCAGGAAATTCATCTATCACCCATCCGAACATCCACGTATCCAGACTGCCCAGTGAATTAAATTCTATTTTGGACTGAAGCTGAAATGTTTGAGGCAGAACAAAGCTTGAATAGGAGATGGAAATACAGCTAGAATTTTTTTTTAATATCTGTATAATTCCTCCCCTCCTGTTTTGAGTGCACCTTCTCAGGCCATGTAGCCATGGAAGATTTTGCCAGCAGGGGTCACAGTGCATGTGAGGCATTTCTCCAGCGCCCAATAAACTGAAATTAATGAACAGAATTCCTCTGCAGAAGGATCGCTGAAGGATGGGTGAGAGAATGGGAGGGTTCCAAAAGGATCCCAAAGGCAAACCCACCAACATCTGTTTTCCAAGCCTTGCTGGGAGCAGCGAGGAAACCTCACACTCTTCAAAGAGTTTGGCAGTGTTATCCTTTGTAGTTTGCGTTGAATCTTAACGACTTTTATTTCTTCAACACTCCTGCATTGCAGGAAGAAGCAGAGCAGAAACCAGGAGTGAACACAGGCAGCCAAGTGTTCCTGTGGCTCCAGGCCAAGCAGAGGTGGATCAGAGCTGTCCACACACACATCAGGGCTGACAAGGAAAGGGTTCCAGGGCTCCTGCTGCACTTTGAAAGTTACTGTGCAATCCCTGGCTTTTGAGCCACATTTACAGCAATAAATGATTTATTTTAAAAATTTTTATTAGCTGAACTGAAAAGCATAAGGGCATTTTTGACCTTTAAATTTTTAAGCATCTAATTTTGAGGAAGTCTGAGGAAAGCAGGTAAATTTCTCAAGGCAAATTAGAAGTGTTTTAGACAGCACAGTCTGTTCCAAATTCTGAATTTGTTCTCCACACATCTTTCAGCCAAAGCAACACCTTCCCAGTGAATTTTCTGACTTTCTCTTTATACAGCAGCACCAGTCCTCTCATTTTTGTTATCAGCAGCCTAATCCTCATTTTACAGTATTTTCTGTTTTATGGTGTCCACACTACATCCAGTCTCCCTCACTAAAATGCCTCTTGCTTTAAAGCAGTGGCCACAGTGAGACTGCAGGGCTGCTCCTTCAGCCTTGTCCAGCACATTATTGACTCAGATCAGGGCAGAACTCCGTGGAAGCTCCATGGGGTTTGGCCCTGCACATCTTGCCAGTGTTGGGGCAGAACTGGAGCCTCTGGAGATCTGCCCATTCCATTTGCCTTTGTCCCAGTGGCTTCCTTCCTTCTCACATCTCTGACCTGGGAAAGACATTACCAAGGGCACATGGCTCCCCAGGCTGGCTCCACACCAGTGCTCAGGAAGGGTGGGTGCCCAGGGCTACTCCAGCTGTTCATTTCCCTCCCTGCCTGACAGAAGAACAGGATTATTCCCTTCCAGCTATTGTAGGCTGTCTCAACAGGGACTTTTTGCAGAGGGGAGTTTTTTACAGGTGTATCCTTTCCTGTGGAAGGACAGTCCAAGTCACCACCACGTTCTAAATCAGCTAATTGTGGGGCTGTTCAAAGTCCTGTACAAAGTGCCTTTCAGTGTGCTTTGATGCAGAAATTATTGGATGGTGTCCTTCAGCCATTACCATGCTGGAGGTTAGACTAGATGATCACTCTGATCTCTTCAGACATTAAAATAGATAGATCTATGAAAATGGAAAAGCTGATTGTGTATTTCCTACTGTTCCTCCTCAGCTACTCCTCAAAGCCCTCAGAACTTTCCATTCCAGTCAACTCTCCAATAACCAGATCAAATGAGACAAATCCAGGGACAGGAGTTTCCTTCACCTTTTACAAGTGTTTAATAATTACCCTCCACACTTGGGGATGACAGCAAGAAGCCAAGGGAAAATAGATGGCTGTGGGTAAATGAATCACTTTGGAAGAGCCCAGTTTCAGTACAAACACTCAGGGAGGAATGGGAAGAGGTGGGTGGGCAGAGAAGTGCACTGTATGGGACTGGTTAAACAATCAGCACAAAGATTTGTTCAGAATATGGACTGCCTTTGGAAAAGGTCATTTTCCACCAGCTCTGATGCTCCTTGGCTCAGCAATTGACAGCACTCTGCAGAGCTGGTGGAAAAGTGGAGAGCTGAAATCCCGTGGATGAATGAAAGAACATTTACTGACCTACAGCTTGCTGGTATCTCTTTGTTCCATAACAGCAGTGATAAGATTTAGGGAAAAGGGAGATTTTATCAACAGAGAGACCAGACTCATTTATTAAGGAACCAGAGATTCCATCTCAGCAGAGGATGCTGCAAGGGACGCTGACAGAGCAGAGTTGGGAGGGAAGGAATAAAATGTTCCCATCAGACAGCAAGCAGGCACAGGAGAGTGTGTAGGAATGACCACATGCCCAGAAAAGAGCTGGGAGAGGATTCAATCCTCCCCCTTTCTCAGCTCTCTCAAACCTCTCTGAGACCTCTTCTTTTCTCACAGCTGGAAGGTGCAAGTGTGTTCTTTCAGGAAAGATCCTCTGGCAAACTCACAGAGTACCTCCCAGGTAGTTCTGAATAACACAGGGTGAATTCTTTCACCCTCCAACCCACAGTCTTACCTCACCTAAAAGTCTCTTAATGAATTGAGCATGTAGCTGAGAAACTGCAGCCAAGCTCAGCCTTGCCTGTGGCCTGCAGTCCTTCCACTCTATTTCTACCTTTATGGAAACAAACAGGTTTCTGCAGGCTCAGGAGGGGTGAAGACACAAGTGTCAGCTGCTGCCCACAAGAAGATTCTCACCCTCCTGTAGACCTGAAAACAGTTTACACTGAGGAGCAATTCAGCTTGGATTTACCACAGGTGCTGCAGTGATGTGACACGTAGGAATTCATCCCTCGGCTCACTCTGCAGTAATTCCTGAGGCATCCCCCAACACAGCACTAACCTTTAGTGTGTAATGTGCAGCTCATGCCTCAGGGATGGTATTTTTGCAGTGATTTCATGATACACAACATAATCAGAAGCGAAGGAAGACTCTTGTACAGAGCTCCCTGGGAGCCTCAAACCCTTTGGATCCTGGCTGTCAAACCCAATTGTGCTGGAGCTCTCTTGCTGCACAGGAGTTGTATCACCACAATTACAAGCTTTAAATAATCCATTGTGAGCTCTGACTTTCAGTTAAGCAAAGCCTCACCACTCACAGCTGAATTCACAAGGAAAATCACCTGTTTATTTCCAGGACAGAGACAAATAGGGTCTATCTTAAGTGCACAGAGAGATTTGCCTGAAGTGTTTGTGTGCGTGTCTGTGTGCACACAAACGAGGTGCCATTTCTTGCATACATAATTAAGTGTAGTTTTATTTTAGCAGCAGCAAGATGGCAAGGTGGGTTTGTCAGCATCAGCAGGACAGTCAGGTCCCCACTTGTCTGATTCCAAATTGAAGAATGTCTGTCAAGGGCATTTTTGCCTGGGCATCAATTATCTAATTATCTCCACCTCCTCCTGAAGCCTACACAACCATAAATTGGCTCTGCCTGCTGAACAGCAATGGGCAGGAAAAGGAGGGAATCCAGTGGAGCTGAGGGGCTCAGCACTGTCCAGGTGAGGAAATGTGGCTCCAGAGCATCAGACAGCTCAGGCCAGGAGGTCTGGCTGTCCAGGCTCCCTTTACTGCAAGACAGGGAGTGAGGATTCTCCAAACAGTAATTCCAGCAGTCAGTAAACAAGGCAAGGAGCTACTTAAGGTAGCAAAGGGGATAATAGGAAAGAGTCTTAAATTCTTCCTTCTTTTCAAGGTTTGCAAAACTTATTCAAGCCTGCAATGGAAAAGTAAATTCAAAGTGCTCAAGTCTGTTTATGGCTCTGTCTCATAGTAAAGAGAACCTCAAGAATCAGATCTTTAAAAAAGCAAAAAGGGAATAAAACATCAAACTCTGACCTTTTAAGTGAGGCTCATTCCATTGTAAGTATAATTCCCTGATATTTATTTTCCTGAATATTTTCCTCATACAGAAAGAGAATGAAGAGCAAAAATGGGCTCACATGAGGAGTCTATTTTGACAATGTCAACCATGTTATAGTTCCACAGACTGACTCAGGGATATTGATTTCAGTCTATTTATACATCTGCCTCAAGTGTTTCCAACAAGGTAATTTGCCATGAGACATCAGCTGAAGCAAATTAGGTTTCATGTTGAAAGTCCCCTTGCTGTCTATAGATCTAGCAAGCAAACCCATGTCATAAAAAAGAGGGCAAGTGTTGGATTTGAGTAAATATATATCTATTTTTTAAACTTCAGGGGGTTAATATCCACACATATGAGCATCACCTGGTGGTTCCTCTGCCTAGAGGGTTTACAGGATAAAGCTGTATGTCAGGCTGTTTCAGGTGTTACCAGAACTGTTAACAGACACATGCTTTGTATCTGGCTGGACTGAGGCTTATGCTTCCAAACCTGAGGTCATTTAAGTCAAATTTTTGCAAACCAGAGAAAATCTCTGTGTTTGCACTTAAAACTACAGAGAAAAGGACAGTAGGTGTACTTGACCGAATTTTTTCCCAATGCTTTTATTGGACCAGTCCCTGCACTAGGATATTACATGATGTACATACCTGAGGGTGTTGGTAATATTGCAAGGGCATCTCTTGTTGCATTTGAGGCCATAGAAGCCTTCAGGACACATTCTTTCCTGGCAGTGGATGCCTTTGAAGCCAGGGTCACAGATGCAGGCCCCGTTGACGTGGTAGCACTTGGCCCCGTTCTGGCAGGCGCAGGTCTGCGCGCACTGGAAGCCGTAGGTGCCGATGGGACACTCCTCCTGGCACCTGCCATGGCATGGGACATGGGACCCAGTTACTACCACAATCTCAGCAGGACATTGCTTTTCCACAGGAACCTCTTTGTTCATGAATTAAATACCAACCAGAGCAATTATTGCTCATTTATTGATGTAACACACTGAACTGATGGTATCACCGGAGTGATGGGATATCTTGGGCATGCAAATTGCTGCTGAGAGAAACTGCATTCATCCATGCCCAATTATATCCTGCTAAATTTGCATTAGTTCATATTACCTTCATTCACAAAATCCATTCTTCTTTCCTGAACCTTGACAGCTGTGTTCATCAGTCGTAAGAAACTGATAGGCAATAAAATATTTTACTCTAAAACCCCTCACCTGCTTGACTTTATCACAGGAGGACTGTGCACCTCCCTTGAAAGCACATGGCCCTGTCAGTGATGAGGAGGGTTAAAAGGGAAAGCGTATTTAGCAATATTGAGCAAAATGTTCTCTAGCAACGTTTTAGTTTTACTTGCCCTCTTTGTTGACATTGCATCAGTTTTATACCAACTAGGAGAAAAGAAACCCCTTTGTGTTTTGTGTGTGTTCTGAGTAACTAGAAGCTTAAATTTGCTTTTCTTCTCCTACTCCAGGGTAGCTCAGTAGTATAAAATCTCAATAAAAATCACTTTCATGCTCCTTAGTGGAGAATCTTCTTAAAAATTGCCAACATTCTAATATTTGATGCACATGCAATTGGAACCTGCAAACACTTTACACAGATTGTTTTAAATTGCACCTTCCATGCACTGTTAAAAATATCACCCTACTTGGATATGTTCTGAGATCTGCCAAAAAGTCTGTTTCGTTGTCCTACACAACCAATTTAAGAGTTCAGATTATTTCCTACTTGGAAAAGCTCAGCTAAGGTCCTGAAGAAAGCAACTGATTGTGTGCTTGACATAATTCAGTGGTTTCAGAATTCTGCAATGAGTCAGTACCACAGTTTACATGATCCACCGTGAAATACAGATAGGCCTTTTCAGTTAATAAAAACAGAAAAAGAAGCCCAGAAAAGCCCAATTCCCTTATCACATGGATGCCAGGCATTGGAAATTGCCTATCAGCATTAATTTAAGCCTGAGCATTGATTAAAGTGTATACTGTAAACTCAGTGGATGGAGGCAATTGTTAAATGTCTTTCTGCAGGTCATTTCACAGCTGGCAGGTGAGAGTTAATATAACGATCAGTAATAAAAGATTAATGTGTGATGCAAGCCAGGCAAAACTGCAATGAACACAGGCTGTATATAAGAAGGGCATTACTTTTGCAGCTTCAGATTATCACGTTTTACTAAAAATAAATGAACACAGCAAGGGCCTGGATGGTGATTTAATTCCAGCAGGCACCGACGCAGTTGCTGGTTGCAAATCTGAGTTGAGGAGTTCATACGACCCAAAGTGAGAGGAGTTTGGGACAAAGAGGGAAAGAGTCTGGAGTGACACCAGAGAGAGAGAGAGCTCTGCTGCTCTCAGGGGGTTCAGCTGCAAAGGAAAGAGCCAGCAAAGAATGGGAACAGTGGGCTGGAACACTCCCAGCAAATGAAATGCAAGGAGGAACAATGAAGCTCCTCATGTCCTCACTGCTGCACAGGCCCTGAGTGAGCAGGAGAGCTCTGAGCTCCACGGGGTGAATTCTTAGTCAATAGTGCACTGTATCATTCTATATTTATAGAAGATGAAGCATTACCTAGCAGGGAGAAAAGCATCTGGAAATGAAATATTGACGACCCAATCCATTTACATAATTAGCCTTTTTCTACTAACAATTTAACCAACTTATTTATTTGGAGATCAAGCAGCTACCTCTAATGAATTTTATACAAAGAATACTAATAATGACTCCTCTGGAACATGAGAATAATCACAGCAGGAATTAGCTTTCGACTTAAACATCTTTTCTTTGCAACATATCAATCTAATGTGTCCATAGCACCATTAACAACCAGATACATTGTTCAATTAAATTACAAAATGAGCTGCTAAGCCCTAGTTATGTTTCTTGTTTAATTTACATTGCTTTCTGCCTATCTGGGGAGATTCGTATTATAATATCCACTGAACTTTAATATGTACCATAATTATTTGGGTTGGGATAGGATAATATGGCTGTCACCTGTAGAATTAATGGAAGCAATTTCACAAAATATTAAACAGAAGGCAACATGCTTAACAGATGAACTTAGTACATGCTCCTACATTTTCCCCCACAATATTCTTTTTTTTAAGGAATAATGCTGCAAAGTTTTTTAGGCTGTCCTCTTTGTTTTGAAACAATGATCATGTTTATGTAGCACAGACAAATATGAAAAGCCATCCAAAATGCACTAACCTGAAGATAAGAGATACAAGTACAAACACAACAACAGGAGATTAAATCTGCCCATATAGTTCTAATAAGTGTGAGATTTATGCTGTTAAGATTCAATCTTTCGATTTAAGGGCAATATGGAAAGTAAAGCTAAACCAGCATGTTCACTTTTCCTGTGAGCCACTCAATTCTGAAACACTCCATTCTCAGCTTCTAACTGTGCCTCTGCTATTATTCCTTTCCAGTTTGTAAAACACACATTTCTGTGACAGATCCAGTCATTTCAGTGAACACAAAGCATCCTGCAGTTATTAACAGTGCTGCCAATTTCCTAGAGATTTAGTGCAGTGCCACTCTTGGAAAACAGGTAGGGAACAAAAGTGTGGCAATTACACTCACACAGACCTTTATGACCATTTCAGCTCCACAGATATTTATCTAACTCTGTGTTATTATCTTCTGCACATGATGATGAACTGTAGCATTATATAGTACTTATTGACAATTTAAAGATGACAGTAGGTAAAATGTATTTATGTCTTTATTGCTGTTATTCACAGTATTTGTCATTATTAAGATTTTTTTCAATGCCTTGTAAAATGTTAAAGCAGGCAGTGTTTTGTTGTTCAGCAGATTCTCCTGCTCTTCTTTTTGCTGTGACACTGCAACAGCAGCAGATGCAGAGTGTAAAACAGACTCTGAGCTAAACTGGAGCTGCCTGGTCTGTCCCATTGTCCCTGTGGTGTGAACACAAACCCAAGGAAAGCCATTTAGGCTCTTTAAAGACCTCGTCCCTCACTGAAATCAGTGGGCCCCCAGGCAGGTGAGGCAGGTGTGTGCCCAGAACAAACCAGTACAGCCAGTACAAACCAGGGCTGAGACAGCAGCAGAACTGCAGCTGGACACAACAGGCCTGAGGTTTCCCATCCTTATGGAAGGGGGATTAAAGGCTGAGAGATCAACATGTTCTAACCTTCCAGGAACCTGTTGGAAAGGTGGGAATTTCTAGGCTAATCCAGTTTTACCCTGCTGCAGCAGAGCTTTCCTAACTGCCTGTTTACCTTTTCAATCCTGTTCTCATTCATCCTTTCACACATCTGCATTTCTGCTCTCCTTCCTCTCCTCTCAGTGTCTTTTACTTCCCTGCTCTGGGAAGGAAGGTGAGCCATTCCCAAGGGTTTTGCTTGAATGCAGGTCCAGAGTGTGACCTTTCCTTGCTTCTTTTCCACTTCTCCCAGCCTGATTCTGCCTTATTTTTTTACTGTCTCCCTTCCCAAGTTATGTCTCTCTTTGGAGTCCAAATCTCTCTCCCTTTTCTCCAAGTACAGATCTCCTGAGTCCACACTCCCTTTGCTCAAGGACCCCTGTGAGCTCCTGCCATGTCTTCCCTGAGGTGCCTCCTCTGCCCAGTCTCTCCCTGAGTTGCCCTCTCTAAGGGCAATCAGCAGTAAAATGCTCTTCCCATCTCCTTTCCTCATCCCCAACAGGGATGTGAGCTGCTGGCTGGGAGTTCCCAACAGCTCCAACACTTGATTGGATTGATCCATCTACAGCCAGGAATCCATCAGGGTGTGCAACAACCAAATGAGGAGAGAAGAGAGGCTCTGTCAGCCTCCCCCAGCATGGCCAGCACTGGGAGCAGCTCGGGATTCAAGTGTGGTCCCCACTATAAAGGCCCAGCTGCACAGCTGCCTCCTTCAGTGGAAAAGTCTCCACAAAGACAGAAAGAGAAACAGGAATTATATGGTACCACATGTCTGGAAACAGTCTCCAGATGGAGAATGGGGAAGAGAGGCACACTGATGTCTTCTCCTCTAAATTACTTGGAAACAATTAGTATTTCCTCCATATTCAACCCCATGCAAATCCTGACATAAACTCCAGAACCCCCTCCAATTATAACTGTCCATAAAATGGAAACAGGGAAGCTCCCTGTGTAATGGGAAGGAGCAGCCTTCTGACCCTCCCACAGGGCTGAGGGTTGGATGTTTGTGCTACAACGACCTGCTGATTATTCAGTGAGGGCAGAGATGAGAAATTCCAATGAGCTTTGTTGCATAAAAATATAATTGTAACATATGTCAGTATAGAGCTAATAAAAAAGGGAATATAGAGGAGAAAGTGCTTTAGAACAACATCCACTGGTGAGCTGTGCATCTCTGCAAACCCTGGTGCCACAGGCCCCATGCAAAGTGCTCCTGAGAGCTGCTTTAACTGCACTTCCCACCCTTTGTTAGCCAGGATTAGCTGCAGGCTAAGCCAGCACGTGCTGCAATCCCTCATTGACTTTGCTGTGTAGTCATTTTGCTGAATCCATGACACCTTGGTAAAACAATATTATCATCTGCTCTGATCGATTCATGGGTGAAGGCTCTCGTTTATAAATTTTGAGGATTTATCACCTTTTGCTGGTGGCTGAGATGGATCAGTGCTACAGCAGCACAGAAGAATGAAGGAGACATTAAACTGCAGCATTGCTTACTCTTGAGGATATTAATTTGTATAAAGATAGTTCATTTACATATCTTGTAAACATGTAATGCTCTCTATTAAATTTATCACTGTAAATATCTAAATTAAATTTAATCCATTAAATTTTAAAAGTTATATTAAAAACCCCTGTAAATGGAGAGCATTGCCAATAAAAAGTAATAACATTGCCACATTTATATTGCTTGAAGTGCTTCAGAAGGATGAACCTAATTGGAGCAATAGAAACATAACACCATTTTTCAGGGAGGGAGATTGTCCTAGAAGGGATATAAATATTGACAGTCTGTGGTTAAAATGAAAGGCTTTGGGGGTAGATTTTTACCTGTCTCCTATATAGCCAGCTGTACAGAGGCATTTTCCTGTCACAGGGTCACAGTGTCCTCCGTTGTGGCATGGACAGTCCTGGCTGCAGTTAATTCCAAAGGTTCCAGGAGGACAAGGCTGTGCACACACCAGCCCCTGGTAAGGTTGCAGAAAGAGCAATATTTCAGTCAACATTCATAATGCAATAAATTTCTCTGCAGCTTGGAATTTTATTGTCCTTCTTGCTAAAACTAGATGTAAGTGTAGTAGCAATATTTTATCTGCATAAGATGTGCTAAAGACAGTCTGAAAACTCTGCTACCACAGTAAATGCCTGCCTGGCCTGACTCCAGAAGGGATTTTTCTCACCACTGCACACTCATGGATAATTCTCTTCCTTGGATCTCCCCCACAAACTGCAGCTGGGCTTGCACTGCCCCTTGAAGAGCCACATGAAGATGTGGGAGAAGTTAAAGGCAACCAGAGAAGTCTACAAAATTCCTTGGGTGCTCCTGGGGTTTTTGTGAAATGGGGAATCTGAAAAGCTGCTGGCCACCTGCTGCACAGGGAAGGTTTGGGAAGGAGGGGATTGTTGGGAAGGTTGCACTGGGAGGGTGTAGCTGTGCTGGTTTTGATGGTCTGTGATGATCTCTCCTGTTCAGCCAGTCTCATTCATCCAACCCAGCTGGAGGCTGGAGATCCCTCTACTGCCCTTCACACCCTTCTCACTGCTCCCTCTGCTCAGATGGATGGATCTGCCAAAGCTTTGGGAGAGCCATGGAGGGGCAGGATGGGAATGAGGATTAGAACATCTGCAGAAAGCCCCCAGTGATGGCACAGAAGCAATGTGAGTCTCCACATCAGCACTGCAGCAGCCTTCTGGCCAGAAGAAGGAATTTTGCAGTGGAATATCTACCTAATCCCTAAATGACAGGATGCAGCATCCAGCATCCTCCCAGCTCCTTATCCCCACCCCTGGAGCCACATCTCAGTCCCTGAGCTGCCTCAACTCCACATCCTGTTTTATGGTCCCAGTCCTCTGCTTTCCTGCCTCTTTATTCCAGTCTATTCCAAATCCCTGTTGCAGCCTCCCTTTTAATCCTCTCCTCCACCCAGACCCCAATTCTCATCTTTGAGATGATTCCTCCTTCCAATCCCTGCTTAACCAGCCCTGGGAGTGAAGCAAAGCCAGACTGTTCCTGCTGTGCCCCTGGCACTGCTCACAAGTGAAGCAGCTCCCAGGTAATCCCTGCTCCAGCTGCTCAGCCCCAAGGCAGGGAATGCTCACCCTTGTGTGGGATCATGTCTTTGGAGAATTCACCTGCCAGTCTCAGGTGGTTCCCCCCCAGGTATCCCATAGTATCCCTGCCAAGTATCAAGGCCTTACAAGGATTTCCCCAGACTTTCTTAGAAGTTGTATGAATGTTTTCCTCCCTGTGAGCAAATATAAAGCCTGAGGCTGGCATCCAACTGAGGAACTTCAGCCAAAACAAGTCTGGCAGTGCTGGGATCTGAAGTTGTGGTCCTATAATGGAAAATGTTTGGCATCTGCAGCAAGTGGTGCTGCTGCCAGTGCCACCACAGTGCCCAGCGTGAGACAGAAACAGTGTCTGGCCACAGGATTATTTGGGTTTAATTTCTCTGTTTCCCTAACCAAGCCCTGGGGCCTCTGGGTTTTGAACAAAGCATGTATCAGACACAGCTTATTCAAAATATAAGCCAGGAATATAATGGCTGCTTTCACTCCTCGGGGCTTGGGAAGTTTAGCTGTATCAACAGCCCCAAAGTGAAGAGGCTGCTCTTCAATGTCACCATAAAACAGATACTTTGAGCCTTTCCCGACCAGGGCTGTAAAACAGACAGGTTGGCCTCTGTTCAAGAACTTTCAGATTACAGTGTTAAAAACTGGTGTCTCTGGACTTGAGTAATACACAACACTATATATCTGAAAACCTAAGTGTCCATTTATCTTGATAATAAATACTTTCTCCCTTCATGTCTCAAAAGGAACAGGATTTCTATCAACAAATGATGAGAAAGCAATACTCTGGGATGCATCCCCCTGGAGCCAAGAGAATCTTTAGCTATACTTTTTGCATTAATATGTACTAAGGGAATTCAAAACATCCCTCTCTAGAGGATCAAATGTCAGACCAACATTTCCTGCTGCTTATACATCTAATCAGCAAAGTTCACCCCATCAGCACCTTTTTTAAGGCCCTGATCTCATCAGCTTCTGCTCTTGACATTGTTTTCTGTATTTTGTAGGACAGAAAAGATTTTTTTTCTCCTCCATTTTCTCAGACACCCCCATGTTTAAAATCCACAACAGAAAGAAAAATAGACAAAAATACAAATGATGCTTCACAATGCCCAGGATCAATAGCAGAGAAGTGATGAGCAGAAAGTGCTGTATTACCACAGCACCACCATGCCTTGGGAAGGGGGTCTGGGGCCAAACAGGGGGTGTTGCCAGTGACAAATGTTCTGTCATGTCAGGAAATATTGCTGCTTTCCTGAGCACAGAGATCTAGTCCTTCGAAAGGGCTTCTGAGAAGCATTGTAAATGCTAAATTATCTTCTCTCCCCACTTCCTGAGAGTGCTTGGAGAATTTAATATTGCAAGTGAGAAAGATGTATAGAATTAAACCTGTAAATTGTTAATGAGGCCCTAAAGCAGCCACCCACCAAACTCCACAGCCACAAAGACACAGAAGTGGAAAAAGCCCAACATTGTGGGATGCTGGAAACCACGTTCTGTTGACTCTTCAACAAGAGAGGCTGTTGGCCACCATCCTCCTGGTGAAAAACCCATGGGGCAGTAAAATCCCACAGGACACTGTCCATGGAACTTGTGCTGCTGAGAGATTCAGCACTGGTGGGAGGAAAAAAATTACAAGTCATAAAAGAACCAGGCTTTGAAGATGGCAGATCCAAGGAGGAACCTCAGAACCCCAGAACTTCCTCCTTTTAAAGTCAATGCCTTCCCTTCCCCATCCCACCAAACCCCAAGGGAGCTGAGCTCCTGTTAATAAGCCAACCTAGGAAAGGATAAAAGTTGCAGCTCATCCAGCAGCAATAAAGTCCAAGTGGATTTGCACTCGTGTAAATCTAGGGAGAATTCTCTCCTTCCAAAATGATGGTACATTCAATATATATGTGCAGTCTCAAGCCTCAAAATCAGCAAGTAAAATTCCTGGTGTCACAGAAATCCGTGGTGTGAAATAAAATGAATGCTGTCTAGCAATCCCATCTCGCCTGCTCCTTTACAGCCCCCTCATGTCTCACTTCCCAAATCATTCCAACCACCAAGAGTTAAAAATATAGCGTGAAAACACACTTGTTATCCCTGTCTGTACACTGAATTACCAGCTTTTCATTAAAACCCTGGAGAGACCCTTTATACTTAAAATCTCAACATTTACAAGCTGAGTGCTTTTACTTATAATTTCAGTTTCTTTCTGCAGAATACTTGATCTTTCTCTTCAATTTTCAGTTATGCTTGTTTCAAACATCAATTGTTAACTCTAGAGTTCCTCCAGGGACTGTGCAGCCAACAACACAGTTTTCAGAAAAGTCTCTCTGGGCTCCTAAAAATGCATAAAAGAACTCCAGGCTGTAAGGAATTGGGCAGGACTGGGCTAGAATACAGCCACAGCTGCTGTGCAGTGCTCTGGTTCTTCTTAGGGTCTGTGCTGCATCCTAAAAGACATCTAAAAATGTCTGTTCTATTCTGATATTCTTATTTGTTTAGTGATGTTTTAACTTTGAAAAACAGGAGAAAACTCCTGATAAAATACAAGTAAGGAAGAATACAGAAAAACAACTCAGATCCTGAGAAATCTTGGCATGCAGGAGGAGAGATGAAAAAAAGTAATATTTTTATGTGAATCACTTTATTGATCACTTCTTAGGGGTTAGTGCCAGAATGGACTGATAGGCCCTCAAAAAGATGTGAATTGCTTTCCTAATGCTCCAGCACTCAAGGAAAGAACCTTTTCTTTGCCACCACTGATTGCCAGGTGAGGGCAAGGGGCCATATTCATACTTCTGACAAGTTTTGCCTTTGTCATTTGAAATGGAATAACCTCATCACCACCCTTGCCATGATGGGTGGTGTTAGAGAGATTCCAGCTCTCCAGTTGGAGATATCTTCCACCAAAAATGAAGAATAGCAATGTTCTCCCACAGAACATTGTTGTTGATGTACAGCAGCATCTCAGAGCCGGTACTTCTTAACTCAAAGCAGTTGATATATAAATGGAAAGGAACATCAACCTCTCTCAGCTTTTGTATGTTTGAACAGGTAGAGGGTCCCCATAAAAATTCACAGTTGTGTGATGATCTGCAGGGCCTTCCATGTAAAAATAAAAAGTTCAGAGTACTTGCATGCTTTAAAATCCAGCAACTTTGCCAAGAGACTAATTGTCAGATACAGGAAAAATGCCAAGAAGTTTAGTACAGCTAAATGGGATGAAGGCCTGTGAGACTTGGCACACCCCAAGAGAGTTCATTATTACATTATTGATAAAGTTGAGGACTTTGAAAATGCTTGGCACTGCTTTCCTGACACAAAGGATTAAAGGTTAGGGCAGCTGTCTCTCTGACACAAGCAAATCTCTGGCAATCAATGCCAGTAGTGCCTGGCCAAGGACACGACACTGAACTGTGCCCTGGGCTCAGCTCTGCTGCCTGCCTGAGCCTCGGATTCCCCCAGGCTTCCCCTCTCCCTGAAGGGGAACAGGGCACTTTGTGCCTCTGACAGTGCTGAGCTGGGCTTTGAGCTTTCTGTCCTGTGTGAGGGCACTGTGTAAGGCTGCAGGGAGTATTCCAAGGAGCTGGAACTCACAGACAACTCTCTTGTCTCGTGGCATGCTGTTGTTTTTAAACTCTGTGATGGCACCTACCAGTCAGAGAATCACAGAACCACTGAGGCTGGAAAAGCCCTCCAAGACAATCAAATCCAACCATTCCCGCTGCACTGCCAAGCCCACCACTAACCCCTGTCCCCAGGTGCCACACCCACATATTTCTGGAACACTTCCAGGGAAGGTGGCAAGGTCCCAAAGTGATGGCCTGTCTGTACAGGTGCTGTGCACACCCAGCAAATGTGGTTCCAGTTTGGGAATTGTTAGAGCCTGGTTGACACACATCAGCTGAGACACTGACTGTGAAAAATGCGTATTTTATGATTGGCTTTTTGCAAATATTAAAATGAGTATTATATGTGTAATGTTAGAAAGTTATGCTGTATTAATTCTCTTAAGTAGTGTGTTAAATATAGTTTTAGGTTATAACACAATGTTAAAATAGAAACTATACTATGTAAGATACTTTTTAACTAGCTCAAGAAAGAGATGAGATAATCAAGAAACTCTTTGCACAGAGATAACAGCGACAGAGCACACAAAGAGTTACAGCCTCCTTATCAGAAAAGACAAACATTCTTCCACCTTCTCTCTTTCTTTATGGAACCACCAGGATTAAGAGGAAGCAGTTGACAAAAACCAGAGAAATTCTTAATTTGCAAGGCATTTATGCATCATGTATGAGATATATGAATATGCAACAGGCTGTTGCTTTTAAGGGTTATTCCTTTGTTCACAAGGCATGCTTTTGGCAGCTCAGTGCCCAAAAACACCCGGATGTCCATAATTCTTTGCTTTTTATTGTCTCGTATTGTCCTAATCCTAATTGTCCAAATTTTTATCACTCTAATTTTATTACTATTTTTTATAACTATTTTATCACTAATAAACTTTTAAGATTTTGAAAAAACAAGTGATTGGCGTTTTTCACAGTGACCCATGAGCAGCCAGTTCCAGTTCCTGAGTGAGGAGCAGCAGCACCCACCATCCATCCAGCAGGACAGGAGCACTCCCCGGTGATGTGGTGACAAACGCCGCCGTTCTGGCAGGGGCAGCGCAGCTCGCACTGCGCCCCGTGGCTGCCGGGGGGACACAGCTCCTCGCAGCTTTGGGGAGAGAGAACAACAGGAAACAGAGACATCAGCTTAGAGAACTTCCAGGGAACAGCCAATGAGGAAAACACACAGCACAGGCCGTCATGGGAGTCATCATGCAAATGATGAGACCTCAGTAAGGCTCAGCTGGCACTGCAATTAGCTGAGATTCCTTTTATTTCTGCTGGGGTTGTTTATGTGGCCTGGATCCAGCCCTGTAAGGCTGATGCATGTGTGTAACCTTTCTGCATGTACCAAATCCCACCCATCTCAACAGGACAACCCATAACCATTAAAATAGCCCAGGAAAATACGAGTTGCAGGATGAAGCCTTCAATGTGAATTATATGACATGGCAATAAAAGAAGCTGCAAACAGAATAAAGGGTGGGATTAAAACGCTTGAAATTCCTCCAGTCACTACTGAATGTTAACATTTGCAGTGTATATTGGACTGGCAAGGACTCAACATCATTTAAAGGCTATTTAAACTCATTGAGTCTCTCTCAGTACTCGTGGGGGGCAATGTGGGGGTAATCCCTGCAAAACCCAGTGTGTCCTACAGCTGCACATCAGAGCTTTCAGCATTGAGGTTCTGAAATTACAGGATGTTGTCCCCCTAACTGACTGTCCTCTGATGAGGATGTTCCTACAGCATCAGGGGCTGGCCCTGCTGAGAACTGACACGCTGATGTCAAGGGGAGCACTCCCAAGAGTAAGTGGAGTGGTTAGGAGTGAGTGCTTCCATGACTGAGGTCACAAGTCTGGGAGGAAATCAGGTACTAAATAAAATATTCACAAGACCTATCACTTATTTATGAGGGTTAACTCTGTCCTTATTTTTTACCTTCCACCTCATGCAGGTCAACAAATAATAATAGACTGCAAAACTATTAACTCACCTACAATAGATCTCCAACCAAATTCAGCGACTAAATTCTCTTTTCCTCTTAAATAATTCTGAAAAACATAATTACTTCTGAAACTGCTGAAAGATCTCTAATGAGAACTGATGTTACACTGTGGGCAATTTTAAACAAGAAACTATTGCTTGCTGTCCTAAAATTAATATGCAGATTTTGTGAATCCTACTGGTAAACTTTCCATGTGGTGGATGGGGATTTAGCTACATGATTCTCGTTAAAGTTAATAGGAGTCACACCGCTAAATCCCTGCTCTCTGTGCTTAAAATTTACCCCCTAGATACTAAGCTGATATAGTTAACAGCAATGCTTTCTCAGTTAGATTGAAAGTCAAATAAATTGGGGATGGAAAAGTCCCATTTGATGCTGCACTAGACTGCTAATGAGGAGAGAGTCCAACTGCTTATCAAAACTCCACTGTAATTTGGATTGTGTTCACATTCTGAAATTAGGAACAGGTAGAGTTGTTGCGCAAGTTGGAACATATAAATTATTTTAAAGCTTATTTTAGCACTATATTTTATTTTAATAGCATAGAATCATAGAACTCCAGAATGGTTTGGGTTGGAAGAGACATTGAAAGCAGATACAACTCCCTGCCAGGGCATGGACACCTTCCACCATCCCAGGGTGCTCTGAACCCCATCCAACCTGGCCTTGGACACCTCCAGGGTTCCAGGGGCAGCCACAGCTTCTCTAGGCACCTGTGCCAGGGCCTCCCCACCCTCGCAGGGAAGAATTCCTTTCCAATATCCCATTTATCCCTGATTAAAGCCATGTCCCTTTGTTCTTGCACACTCTTGTCCTAAGTTCCCCTCCAGCTCTCTTGAAGGCTCCTTTCAGGGACACAGGTATATCCAGCAGCAAGAACAGAGGTTCCCTTTGTTCATTCTCTCTGAAATCCCGTTCCCTCATTTCTCCAGAGGCCAGTCTATAACGGGGTGTAAATTCAGCCAGTTACTCGTCGCGTTGAACGCGGCGGACCCAAAGCAGTTCAAGGGAGTCGCAGCGCGCTCCTGCTGCACTTACAACACGCCGGTGTATCCGGGCGCGCAGTGGCACTCGCCGGTCTGGTGGTCGCAGGTGGCGCCGTGGTGGCACTGGCACTGGAAGTGGCAGCCCTTGCCGTAGGTGCCCGGCTCGCAGAGCTCCTCGCAGCGCCAGCCGCGGAAGCCGTCGGCGCACACGCAGGCGCCCGTGATGGGGTTGCAGAGCGCTTCGTTCTGGCACTGGCAGCGGTTGCTGCAGTGGGGCCCCCAGTGCTCGCTGTCACAGCCTGCGAACGCACACGGAGTTACCCACGGGGGCACACGGGGCTGCCTCACCCCACAGCCCCGTGTGCACCTCGGCCAGAGCCTTCCAAAGGAACCCCTGCTCCCAAACTGCCCTCCCGACCCGGCTTTAACATCCGCCCGCCCCCCACCCCAGCTTCAGCATCTTCCCCCCACACCCAGCTTCAGCATCTTCCCCCCAGACCCAGGTTCAGCATCTGCTGCCCCGACCCAGCTTCAGCATCTTCTCCCCAGACCCAGCTTCAGCATCTTCTCCCCAGACCCAGGTTCAGCATCTTCCTCCCACACCCAGCTTCAGCATCTTCCCCCCACACCCAGCTTCAGCATCTTCCCCCCAGACCCAGCTTCAGCATCTTCTCCCCACACCCAGGTTCAGCATCTTCCTCCCAGACCCAGCTTCAGCATCTTCCCCCCAGACCCAGGTTCAGCATCTTCCCCCCAGACCCAGCTTCAGCATCTTCCCCCCAGACCCAGGTTCAGCATCTTCCCCCCAGACCCAGCTTCAGCACCTTTCTCCCCAGACCCAGCTTTAGGGTGCAAGGACACAATGGCACTACTGTTATACCTAAAGTTGAGGACTTGTTTAACACCTTACTGGATCAGGCCTGAAATCTTTTAATATCCTGTTTCTTAGTGCTTTTAGATTGCTGGAAGGAATGAATTTATAGTGGAATTAGATGCAGAGGGTCACATCCTGCCTGCAGTGCACTTAATGGCAGGTGGTGTTGCCAAGCAAATCCTGTTGATTTAATAATGCCATCAAATATTGTTTCTTTGTTATGCTCCCATAAGATAACATACAAGATAATCTAAAGAAAGCTCTCTCCTTGGTGTTGTTTGTTTTCTGATTTATTAATTTATTTATTTACTTTTGTTGTCCGGACTAAGTAGATGGGAGGAAAGAAAATAGCACTGGAGACTGGATGTCCTGAGGCTGCCCAGGCTCAGGGATGAAGGTATGGAGTGAATATATCAGGTAATTCCTGTGCTAATAACAGCAACACAGGAGGACCCCAAACCCTCTGGCCACTGACACGGAGAGGAGGTTCCCTATGGAATGCATTAAGGCACAGGGAGAACCCTCATGTGACAATCCTGCCTGATCCCTTCTCTTTTGAAGAGCTTGTGGAGGATGGGAGAGGGAAGTCAGCCCTACAGGAACAGTTTCTCCTGATTTGCTATCGAAACAGCACCTGTACAACACCTCTTTGAGCTGCATGCACTGAACAGAGCTCAAGCAATCACCTGAGGTCAAGGTTTCCTCAGCAAAAAGTCTGCAGGAAAACAGGGATTTCTTCAGCAGCCCTCCCCTCTACTTAGCAGCCTTTCACCATAGCTGTGGCAAGGATGAAGAAAATCCTCATCCTATTCAGAAGAGGCTGCTGGGAAGGGCACAGTTACTGATGGCTTTCCAGGCACAGCTGGCTGTGCTCAGAGCTGGTTTCCATTTCACCACCAACCCTCCTGCGAGTGGTGTAAATCCCACTGCCAGGCAGGAGAGGTGAGTGGAATCCCAGCAACAGGGCTGTCTTCACAATCTCTTCTATTTGCAAACATGGAAACTAATCCCAGGTGACACATGCTGCTTCTCAGCCCTGGATCTGTTTCCAGGATTAGCGAGGTAAATGTAAAGCTCACTTAAGCCTGTGCTTTTGTCCTAGAAATTTCATAGCCCTCTCCTTCTACAGTACTTGGCTATAAACCCCCACTGAAAAACTGCTTCTATCCATTAATTTTGGCAATATTTTTATTTATTAGCCTTCATTTTGAGAAGGAGGATACTCATTGGTCAGAGTGATGATATCCAGCAGAAAAAGAAGACAGCTCTTAGTTAATTTGCACTGCTGATTACCAGTTTACAAATTTGTGTTTCTTGAGCAAGTGTTAAAAGCTGAAATAAAACCCCAGAAGACAATTCCAAGGTCTCCAAAAGATCTGCAGGGTGTTAGAGGATGCAGGTGCAGAGGTTTCATGTCCTGAGCAGAGCACACCACGTCCCCCTGTGCACGATCCCACTCGTGCCTCACCCCAGATCATTTATTGCTTTGCCTCCTGTCCCCCATAGCTGTAAACAGGGATGATAGTTCCTCTCTAACACCACTGGGAGCCAAGCAAACAAAATCTTACTCTTTATAAGACTTAAATTATTACTGAGAATCTGTGGGAAGAGATGATCTATCTTTATTTCACATAGACACTTGCTAAGGCTGTGTGAGCCTTCTGGGGCAGGGAGCAAAGCTGCTGGAGCTGCTGGAGTTCCCCAGCAATTTCCATTCCAGAAACCCTGATTTGTTTTCTGCACAACTTGAACATCAAGGGATGCAGTTCTGCACCTCCATAAAGAGCACAAACCTGAACCACACAAGCACAGCTGATGTCCCTCAGCACAGGAAAGTGGAGTTCAGGGATCAAACTGCGCCCTGTGTGCGCTGGGGATTGATTCCTGCCTTCCCACACCTCACATCAGAGCCCCAGCTGCACACTGTGGCTTCTTCTGAGCTGATACAGCTCCAGTTGCAATTATTTTCCCTAATATAAATAAATAACACTCATTACAAGATATGATTCTATCCTTGCTCTTTCATGTCTCAGGTGGGTGCTCCAAGCATCCGATTTGTCTGCTGGGTTTGTGTTTTTCACTTTGAAAGGAAGTGAAGGAAAAAGAAAACCATTTGTAGGAAGGGAAAACCATTTCCCATCATTAGTTCAAGCATCTTGTTTCAACCATACAATGCCTGCCCCAAACACAGCTCCTTTTCTGTAAGTCCATCCTGCTTGAACACTTATTTACAATCAGTATTTGGTCACATGTTTGCTTCCTCCCTGTAGCAAATTTCACCCCACAGTCTCACCAAAGGGAATTGAGTGAAATTTGTTAGCAGTGTGTCAGTGTAAAATTTGGATAATGAAATTTTATCCTCACCTGATTTTTTACACTGCAGTAACCTCACATGAAAATCAGATCTTTGTTGCTCAAAGTTTATCAGTTCCTGTTGCTTTTCTTTCCCCTTTCCTCTAAGTCCCATTTTGCAGTGACTCCAATGACTGTGGAGTCATTTCACTGGAACATGATGTGATACTTGTCTAATGATATAATGATAACTCTCAGATCTGCACTGTGGGCACTTCTGCACCTTTAGCAAGGTAGATACAGGGATGATAAGCTAAAATCCAAGTACTTATTCATACAATTAACTGCATTGAGCTCAGCAGGCTCGCTCAGGTGTGAGACTACTTGAGTGTGTAACTGGCTACAGGACTGGGATCCAGTAGCTCCTGGTAGAGAATTATAAAACAGAAGAAACAAACGACTTCAGCAACCAAAAGGTATTTTTTCTCTATACATCAGTGTGGCACATCCTGGCTGGTGTGTGACAGTGACTCCAGGTTCTGGGACAGAGACAGAGAGCAGAGCAGGCACAAAGCCACGGGATCCTGCTGCACTTTGGGATCATCAGCAAGTCCTCCCATGGACAAGGAGAGACCATCTGAAACCCCAGCCCCAGCCTAGCAGAGTCTGATCCTGCTCTTGTTGATTGCCTCAGTGAGTTACTGTAATAGAGATAAATAATAACAGCAACAACGTGTGAACAGAGAGCTGATTAAAGCTCACACGAGCGCTCTGCTGTAAATGCAGATGCCATTAAAAATGTCAAAATGATACAGAGACTTTAACCAGACCATCAATAAGGAAAGCAACCTGAGAGAGGTGGTGTCAGGGAGGTACAAATGCTCCCCTTAGCTGCATGTGGGGATGTCAATACCGTGAGGGATGAGGCTGAAAAACCTCTGTTCTCCAGGGAGATGCTACATTGAAGGGAACTGCCATATTTCAGGTACATGCCCACATTCCCTGGCAAACTTGCTAACTTCCTCACTTTTTCACCTTCAGAAATATGGCTGGAGATGAGCAGTCACCAGTAAAAATGAATGTGGCTCTGTGAGGGATGAGGCTGGGTGCCCAAGCACAATCACACTGGTGTGCACAGGGTGCTGTGACAGGGGAGTGGTTCTCTCCTCAGAGGAGACTGCTCAGAGCAGCACCAAGGGTTTTCCTCCTATTGTCATTCCCACTCTCACACTGAAACCTCAATTCCTTCCTGAAATGAGGGCTAATTCCTGCAGGCTCTGCAAGTAGAATCATCAAATCCTAGAATCCTTAAGGTTGGGAAAGACCTCCAAGGTCACCAAGTCCAACTTTCAACTGAACACCCCTGTGCCTACCAAACCATACAATGAAGTGCTACTTCTGCTTGTTTTTGAATCCTTCCAGGGGTGGTGACTCCACCACTTCCCTGGGGAAAGCACTGGAAACTGTTCCAGTGCTTAACCACTCCTGCAGGGAAGAATTGTTTCTGCTGTGGTGCATGGCACCCTGCAGGCAAAAACACCTCGAGGGCACAGGAGAAGTGCTGCTGAGCTTCCCAAAGGTTGGTTATCCCTGTGGGGATGATGAGGAAATTCCTGTGTCCTGGGGCAGCAGAGACACCCAGTACCCCATGCAGCAGCACAAGTCAGACACAATGAAGCAAACACAGGAGTTTGAAAAGGTAACAGATGAACAAAAGGTCTCCCAAGGAAGGGGTGACATTTATGGAGTGACTTATCCCAACGAGAGAGAGTCAAGAGGGCTATTCCAGAGCTTTTCCATCACTGCACACACACTATTCATATGAAAACAGCATCTCTTATCACAGCAGCAGCACAACCTGTGGTCTCAAGGTCTGAGTTTATTCTGCTCTCATCAGCATCAGCCTCCCTGTGGCTCTTTTATAGCCAGGGACCAGTTCTGTATTGCAGGTCTGCAAAGTCAGCGGGATGCTCACAAACATCCTGCACAAGGCACAGCTGAAAAAACCCCAGTGGCTGATTTCCTTGGCCCAAGGACTCAGGACCATATTGGGCTCACGGGGAACTTCAATTAATCCACACTTTAAAGAAGCTTTCTACAAATTTGCTAAAGCACAGAACGTGCTCATATTCAATAATCAATATTCTGGAATATTTCCAAAATCAGTTTGTAATGTTTAAATGAGATACTAGCCCTTAAAAATGCAAACAGGAAATGAAATTAACTTATTAAATCTAGGAGGACATGGTTTAAGAGAGATTATTTTAGAATTTACTTTGAAATTAGGACTAGATTCTCCTCTTAATGTAACTGTACTGTTGTAAAATTATTCTATGCATAGAAATTGAGGTGAAATGTGGATTTAGCTCTGGGTGGGTTTTTTTTTTGTTTTTTTTTTTTTGTCTAATTCAGTTTTGGAATCAGATGGTTGACCCAGCTAATGCAAAGCAGGCAAAGAAACACCAAAAGGTAAAACATATACCTAAATATAATGAAGGAAAGTTTAAAATAATCAATTAGGTTTTTATTCCCTCCACTTTATTCAGTAGGAGAATTACAGCCCTGTGTGTCCGCTCCCTGCACAAACGTGACTCCTTCTGGGACAGTTCAACACCTTGGCAAACAGAAGCCAAGCAATAGGTTTGGAACAAGGTGCATGAAGAGGGAATTCCCCTACAATGACACCTCCCAGCACTTTGTGTTGGCTCTGAGCAGAGCTGAGCCCCTCAAGTGACACCAAGACACTGCTAAAGGCAGGAGCCAGGTCACTGGCACATCACCTGCTGATCTGCTTGATTCCAACTCAAAAATCTCTGTCTCATAAGACTGATCACCCTTGGAATGTCTAACACATGTTAACAACACTCAAAATAAGCCAGATTTTCAGAAGTGCCCTTCAAAAATGTTCATCCAAATGCTTAGAGACCGACATTCTAATTCCATGATTTCACCAGCTGGGACACCTGCCACTGCCACTGTCCCACACCCAGGGGTGTGCTCATGTGTCTCCAGTGAAAATTCACCTGTACTCAATCAAACTATCAAAAATGCAATTTGCAGATCCTCAGTGCCACCCCTGGATAACTCATTACCTGCCTTCCTCAAAGATTCCAACCGTATGAAAAGCAATCTGAAATTAAAGACTTCAGGGCCTTAGCAGGACTCCTCTTACAATATTTCCTGCGAGCAGCCATGGGCCACTGGCTGTTTAATCTCTGTGCAGTAAGTGGCCCATGGGGAGGGTGCCAGCCCTGTGCTCTCAGTCCATCACCCACATGTCAGGGCTTTGTTCTGTTCCTGCTGATGAACCACCTGAACATCAGCCTGATGACACTCTTGAAGAGATTTTTCTTATTCTTCATTTGCTGTCATTTGCTTCTCCAAAGCATACAGGGAACATCCCGTGTAAATAAGACATTTGACTTATGGAGCTGGTGTCAGAAACAGACACCAAATGACAGAAACAAAAAATGTCAGATTAAAGGTTGGAAGGACAGCAGTAATTCAGTACTTCAGCCTATGAATTATGATATTTTCTTTAATTATGTGAACACAGGGTACCCTGGCACTTGCTGACTTCTGAGCTTGTAGCTTTGCAGCCTTAAGGTTCCCAATCCTGGATTCCTTTTATCTCCAAAGCCAGACTTTCAGTCACAGCTCACACAATTATAATGAAGAAAATGCCAGTCTCAGTGTTTACCACTCTAAGACTGCCCAGAGAATGTATTTTGCATATGTAAATATGCATTTGTGTATCCACCCAAAAGGAAAACCCCTGGGGTTAATCTGAGGCTGGCAGGACTTGCAATCAGTCACATCCTCCCAGTTTATGGATCAGTCTTCATCAGGTAGAAATGGAAACTTGGGAAGCAAACATCAGCTGATTTTTCCCAAAATGTATAAATTATTACTCACAGGAAGAAATCAACCTCATTTTGTGTTTAGTTTTTTTTTGTTTGGTTGGTTTTTTGTTTGTTTGTTTGTTTTGTTGTTGTTTTGTTTGTTTTCTTTGTTTTGTTTTGTTTGGTTTTTTTTTCTTTCTTAAGGACAGGAGAACAGATTTTCATCCTTCAAGAAAGATTTTGCTGATTCTCCCTGAAGTTCCTGCTCTGAATCAGATACAGAACATGTGGCTGATTTGGGCCCTGATTTAATCTTGGATGATGATCTCATTAGTCACTGACTTTCCAACATGTGGTACCTAACTCAGGCTCAGCACTTGAGAGGCCCTCCAGTTTATTTAGTATCCTCTGAGGAAACATTTGCTTTCCAAAGTAATTCTTGTTTAAAGAACATTCCTACGGTATTCTGCAGAATGCTTACAACTCTTACCTAGCTGGAGGTTTGTCTTTTGGATAAATGAAAACAAAATCACTCCAAGTCAAAGAAAAGTTAAGTATTTGGATGTCAGCCTCATCAAATCCTGCAATGAACTCAATATATTTTGGAACCAGCAAAAAGGAAGAAACAACTTCTACTCCTGACAGATATTGAAGTGTGGTGCTTACAGAATTTCTACTCAGAGTTATTTTGACAGACGCTTCAAAAGAAGTGAAAATTAGAACATTAAAAAAACCTGAGAATATTTCCTATTTCTTTCTGTAGAAATTACTGCTCTGTTTAATGAGCCTTTAACTCTACTGACACTCTGGATCTTACAAGGAGTTTAAAATCATGAAACGCTTCATAAGGGAGCGACAACATTCTATACAACACTGGCAGCTTGTCTTCTCATTATAATTTTTGTGGAGAAGATGCTGCATTCTTTAAAATGTTTTTTTTTTTTAGTGTCATATTAATGGGAGGCAAAGTCTGTTCTTTAATTAGAATTTTACTGTGGTGAATTAAAAAATACATGGGCAGAGTATCAAGAGTCTAATAAAACTAAATGAAGATACTATCGTTCCTCTGTATGAAACCCAGCAGTCTTTGCTCTGGCAAAACTTCCATCAATACTTCATTATTATTGTCTAGGACAGGCTTGTAATAATAATATCTGCAAGTAACTTACTTCCAAATTCAGTCTTCCAACTGGGTAAAACATTCTCTCTCTCAACTTCTGTAACGGACTTTAGATGTTTTCATTGACTAGGTAATGAAATTTTCTGGTAATGCCTCTGCACAGAAGTAAAATCAGTTTTACTTGCAAGAAGGGGTAGAAATACACTGGATATGCCTAAAACACCGCACAAGGACAGGGATAGAGAGGAGATGAAGCCTTCAAGAAATTCATGTTGGAGGGGCTCAGGGGTGGTGGCAGCAGAGTTGCTCAGAGAGGCCTCTGACCCTGGAGATTCAGAGCTGTTGACCCAACAGCAGTGAGAAAAAGCCACATGCAGTATCCACATGGGCTCCTTCCTACTCTAAATAATCTAAATAAACAACCAAGGCAGTTGTGGGAGCAGAAGCAAAGCCCCCATGGGTCAGTAATTCCAGCTGACTGATGCAGTTTGGAGCAGACCCACAGGGCCCCCGGGAGCTGCAGGAGGCTGCCCAGGCTGGCTCCCTTCAGTCACATCCTCCCCCAGCTCCCGCAGCTGGGCAGGACAACTTCACTCTTCACCTGGGGAATCCAGCATGTGGAAAGCAACCTGATCCAGCCCCTGGAGTCACCTGTCCAGCCTGTGTGACTGCAGAGGATGGAGCAGGACCAACCCTGCCCAGCCAAGCTCTAGGGATGTGCTCAGCTCCTTGTTTTTCACAGCACACAAACCCGGCCTTGTCGAAGGTCACCCTGCTGATGTTTTGCCAGATAGGCAATATCTCTTTATTTGCAGTTGAAGCAGTGCTTAAAGGAGAAAAGCTTCTTGTCACTACAACAAGGGGTAGAGGATGTTCCTTCTCCCCGTCCTTCCCATCCAGGGATGTGTCCCTTCTCTTGCAGCTGCTGAGCAGAGGGAGCAAAATTGAGACCTGGATTTGCTGATCAGGATTGGCCAAGCAGTGGGGAAAATCAAGACATGGATGTGGAAGAAATGCTGTATCCACCTCAGCAGCTGCAAATTGTACCATAAAATTTCCCCTTAGGGGGGATGGATAAGCACATCCTTCATGCATAACATAACTCGCAGCCCTGACTCATCAGTCATTTTTAAGATGGTCAATAAGCAATTTATTATATTGTGTTGATATTGAAACACAAAGTAAATACTGTGGATTGTGGTATTTGCTTTTATTTCTTACAGGGTAGCTGGAGAGTAGAAAGAACCACTTCTTCTCTTTGCTACAATTCCCTCCCTGTGACTAATCATAGAATCCTGGAATGCTTTGGGTAGGAAGGGGCTTAAAGAACTTGTTCCACCCCCTGCCATGGGCAGGGACACCTTCCACTATCCCAGGTGGCTGCAAGCCCTGCCCAGCATGGCTTTGGACACTTCCAGGGATCCAGAGGCAGCCCCAGTTTCTCTGGGCACCCTGTGCCAGGGACTCCCCACCCTCCCAGGGCAGAATTCCTTCTCACCATCTAAGCAAAATCTCTCCTCTTTTAGTTTAAAACCCCTCCCCCTTGTCCTATCACTGGGTCACCTGTACACTTCTCTTCAGCTGAACAATATCAGCTTAAAGGATGTTCTGCCCCAGCAAGTGAATCTAGGAAAAATCTTATCTTTTCCAGTGTGAATTCTGTTACTTACAGACATTCAGAGAGAATTAGAGCAGCAGAAAGCCCAGTGGCTTTTGAAAAAGGGGTGTCTTTTATATCTAAAACAGTTCAAAGGCTTGCAAAAAGCTGTATGCAGGTATCCACACCAGCTACTTGCTGTTCTCTTTTCTTCTGGGCATACTTGAACCTTCACATGGCTCTTTAATGTTACCTAATGTCTTCAAGATATCTTAAATACACCGCTGTCTTTTTCTTATAAACCATTAATAGTAATGTCCCTTTCAGGCACAGAAAAAGAAACAGTTTTGTAAAAAAGTCTTGCCCCGCGTGACCCAGTAAAAACTGGAACATTCACTCATCTAAACACATTGCGAGACTCAGCACAGTCTCTGCAAACCTCTCTGATATTTATCAACAGAAAATAGCAAGTCTGAAACTACTGGTGGGGAAAAAAAAAAAGCAAAAATACTGGAATATTAGAATATTACACTCTCTTTTCACATCCCTCAGACATGGAGATGTGGGATGTGCTTTTGACAAAGAAATAATCATGAGGCAGACAAATACTGCATAGCTAAAATAGCAGGAGCCAAAACCTGAGTGTCCCTGGGTGTGTTGGGAAAGGCAGAGGACACAGAGCCCAGCATCAGGAGAGGTTTATGCCAGAAAAATTCCAGTGTCCCTAGAGCAGCTCCTTAGACTGCACCAGTGCTGCAGCTCTCCTGCACCACTTCTTTGGGATGCAAATGCTGAGAGAGCAGAGCAGCCTCAGCAGGCAAAGCACCAGCCCTGAGTGCTGGGCAGAACATTCAGGCACCTCTGCCCCATCCCTACAGCTTCCTCTGCCCACCAGAGGGGCTTGGGTTTCCTTCTGGAGAGCCAGGCAGGAGGAGAAAGTCTTGTCTCATATATTATTGAGATTGGATGTTTAAACCTTGATATTTTATTTTGACTTCCCAACATGTTCCAATGTTGTTCACAGAAGCGTAAATTAATGCCAATTTCTAAAGCAGAAGTTGCTCTAAACTGGGAAGTGAAACTTTCTTGTTATGATGTTAAAAACAGACAATTCTTAAACTGTTTTACATTCTGAAAAACAGGCTGATCAAAACTGTTCATGCTCACAATCAGTTAGGGGTGTACTGAGCTGAAATGTTTTGACAAAATCCCAGCCATATGGAAGCCGGTGCTCTCGGAACAGTTTCCACCGTGTGGATTCCTGCATTAAGCCATCAAGTGTCAGGCAGGCAGAAACACGAAATCATCACTCCACATGTGTTTTCCTCATTGTTTACAAACAACCTGTTTATACCTGCAGCATTGTCCATGGGTGAGCCTCACAGAAACCAGGACAATCCACACAGCATCTCATCTTCCCATGCTTGGGGTGTCAGTTCCTGGGGGTTCAGCTGCAGCCCCAGGAACTGTGGAACAGCTTCACCCCTGGATTAATTTAATTTCTCTCTTTTTTAGTGACAATTGCCACTGACAAGGAAAAAGCAAAACAGACACACGTGACTTCCTGGCTGGATGGCAGCAGGGAAGTGAAGGGATTTTGCTGGAAGAGAGCACAGCACCTGTGCATTAAAGGTTTTAAATGCCAGACTCCCTTTAAGGTTCAGATCTCTATATTCTCCTAGTGGCAGCAGAGATATACCTTAAAAAATTACAGGGAAAAGGAGGTTGTCTGATGAGAACCTCACCTAAATTGTCACTGGCCAAGCTGCACAGTGCCATCAGCAGCACCTCGGGCTCACCCCAGTGCCCTTTGCAGCCAGGGAATTTCTTTCCATCATCTGTAATCATCTCTGATAAGGGCTGGCCTCTGTGGGTTAAGTGAGTGCCATCTGGCAAATGACACTGATTCCACAACTTTGCTGTTTCCTTGGCTAAGAAAGGTGCCCTGCTCCCTGCAGAACCTCAGAGCAGAGCAAACACCGAAGCCCCAAATATTAAATAATCGATGAGCAGAAGCAGGCAGAGCCCACAAGAGGAACCACCCAGGGAAATGCTGATGTTCCTGATGCCTGTAGGATGGGACTGTGTGGTGGGTGGTGATTTAGGAATGCTGCTGACACACATGCACAAATCTGATGACACAGGAAATTAGCATCCGTTCCTCTCCCCCTGCTTCAGAAGAATTACTAAATATAGCTCACTCTTTAAATATTAAGGATATCTGCAGAATGTTGTTGTTTTTGAAAGGGTTCTTTCCTGACTGGATTTTCCTCATCAGGCTTAGTAATCAAGTTGTTTTATTTGGAATGGATAATTATTAGTTGAGTGATTAATTATTCAGAGTACATTACTAAAGAAAATTCAAAGTATGCTGGTGTAATAAAAAAAGTGACAATATGCAACTATTTGGGTTCTAAACTGTGCAACAAGATCAGAACATGTAGGGTCTGTAGGTATATACATGTGGTTTTGCACATTTAAGAGAATTGCTTCCATCACCAGAGTCCCATGCAAACACTGATTAGTCCATCATGAGCTGGAAAATGTATTTAATCACCATTTCATAGAAGGGAAACTGAGACAGTCAAATTACATTAAACAACAAAACTCCCCAGAAAGGAAGTGATAGCACTGAGATAGGACAGCTCCAAGATCTAAAGTGTCAATTTATGCTATAAGTACCTTAGAGTATATTTTTTCACTACATTTATAGTCCTGTGCTGAATTAAACAGAAAAATGACTCTTGAATGTATACAGAGATGAATTAATAAAGTATTTTTCTGTTTCTCATCAATAGCAGTGTTTAAAAAGTGGAAAGTTGGCACAAAGAGCAAACTGCAGTGGGATGTGGCTGGTGCAGGACTTGAACATCCTGGGAAGGGACCCAGCCCCTCCATCCTGCTCAGCCAGGGCTGGGACACCGAGTGACACTTCCTGGGATTCTCCCTCCTGCTTTTCCAGGTCCCAGCTCCACCACTCTCTCTAAGGAAGTCTGGGATAATCCAGGTTTGTTTCTCTCCATTTGCTTCCATTCCCATTAACCCTGACAGTGTTTTTACAGACCTGTGCTGATCTTCTCCCTCATTTGCTCTCTAACAAACCAAACCCAAGTTACACAACATTTGCTGCAAAATTTTCCATAGACTGTGCTGGGACCTGGTAGGTTTTGTTTCCCTGCTAATTGTCAGGGTTGCACAACTGGAATTTTTGCAAGGCAAGGGATCCAAAAGGCAGTAAAATTCCACAGACAGAGACTGCTGGAGTTGCTTCAAGTATTTGTTAATTAAAACTGCTACAAGTAAATGAATTAAATTCATATTGCACCAGAAGGACTTGCCCTTATAGAGACCTCACAGCCAGCAAATGGGGGAAATTGTTCTGCAGCTCCCATCTATGCAAACTCCTCTGTTTGGCACATCCTTAATTTCTGTCAAACTAAAGGAATTCTAACATTTTCTGTCAGGGAGCTGGTGTAAAACTTGAAGAAGGCTTAAAAAAAACTCTACTGTTGACTCATTTCACTCATTACTAGGCAGATCTGAGAGAAAGAAGATGGAAAGCAACATTATAAGCCCAAGAATTATCCTCAACTCTTGAAAGGCACACAGAAAATTAAACTGGGGGATCAGGATCAAGGTAGTGGAAATTATTGGGTCTGTGCACTTAAAAGCTGAAGAAGGTGACTTCCCACTGAGACTTGAGAACACAGGTGCACATAATTTTAAAAATCTGCATTTTTAACCTTTAAAATTTGCTAGCAAAGCAAGGAAGTTGTTGAGAAACTGCAGTAAACATGGCAATTCAATCAGCTCCTTCCAGAGTCTATCTCTCAGCTCTGTGATTCCTGAACCCAGCAGGTCAGAGGATCACAGAACGACTCCTTGGTAGCAGCTGAATGGAGCTGGGAGCAACACAGCACCACTTCTTTAGGGACTCCATAAAAAGTCTCAGAATTCCCAGCTGTGGTGGCTCTGGCCACCAATGGTCATTGTTAAAACCAATGTCCTGGTCCCTGCTCCTTCCTAGGAATGCAAGAGGAGCTGTGTAAAGACCTAAAGCCAACTCTCTAGCAGCAGTCTGGGAAAGGATTCAATGTTTCCAACTTTGGTATAAGTTTCTGCACATTTTTGAAAGCAAGGCTCTACAATTAACAATTTACAGGTGATAACAGTATTTTTTTCAAGTTTTTAAACGTGTCAGAGGTGAACACAAATTTTCTAGTGTTACTTTTCCTCGAATCAGCCAAAAGACTTCAGGCTTATTCTTAGACCCACGGACTTAAAAATGATTATAACCTCATAATGCAAATACTGTGAATTTCATTAAAAATCAAAACAGCACTTGACTGCCAAGAAACAACAAGCACTTTTATGCATAAGCTAAGTAATTCCATTTTCAAAGCTTCTGGAAAAACAGTAATTGTAGCTCATCATGGCTACACCTTGAGAGATAACCTTGCACTTGCCCCTGTCTGCCCTACAGTTTCAGAGGAACCACTGGTGACTGTTTATATCTCACTTCTGGCAACAGGACCCGTGGTGGAGGAGGGCCACAGCCGTGACATGTGACAACTGCTGCGACAAAGATTTATAAAGCAGAAACTCTAATTACAGCCCTGATCCATAGCCCACTGAAAGGAAAGCAAAAAACACTGCTCGTTTTCCCAGTGTAGCCTTATAACCTGATTTATCCTCAGATTTATCCTGGCAAAAGAGTGTCGAGCTGCTGCCCACAAAATACTGCCAGGTGGAATCTTAGTAAAAAAGATTTGAAGCTGTCGATCCAAGTGCTTGTTTTCGCAAGTCTCAATTATGGGACCATTTTCCTCGTGGGAGCTCTTTATTACTTCCCATTGGGAGCACAACTCACCCCGAGCGGAGCTGCCAGAATTCCCCTCTCAGGTTCTGACTGCTCGAGTACATCCACCTTATTTTACACTATTTACACGAGTGCTGTAAAGTTTTTTATTGATGCCCAGGTTTTACAGCTTAATTTTAAGGCACTCAACAGTTGTGCTCAGACATAGTGGATGGATCCTCCTGCTTCCACATGTTCCCCATTGCCAGGGAGGGCCAAACTGGCAGCTTGCTGAGCCCACCTGAGACACGGCCATAAGTCTTTGGAATTGGGACTTTTAATAACTCTGCTTTTCCTGATTCTTGTGCAAACCACTCAATCTGTCCTGGCTTTTAAACTAAAGACGTTTTTATTTGCTCTTACTTTTGACTGGTCTGGGAAATACACATCAATGAAATACTGTTATTGTAAAACACCTTAAAAAACAGGTTTAGGACTAGAAAAGCTGTATGAATGAGATCATAAACTCCTGGAATGCCTTGGGTTGGAAGGGAGCTTGAAAATCATCCATCCTCAGGCCATGAACAGGGACACCTCCACTATCTCAGGGTGCTCCAAGTCCCATCCAGCCTGGCTTGGAACACTTCCAGGGATCCAGGGCCTGCCCACCCTCACAGCCAGGAATTCCTTCCCAGTATCCCACCCATCCCTGCCCTCTGGCAGTGGGAAGCCATTCCCTGTGTCCTGTCCTCAGTCCCTTTCCAGCTCTCCTGGTGCCCCTTTAGGCTCTGCCAGGAGCTCTGAGCTCTCCTGGAGCCTTCTCCTCTCCAGGCTGAACAACACAGTCCCAGTTTACCACCAATGATTACTAAAAGAACATTATATTAACCAGCACCAGCAGTGACCAGTCACACATTTACCCAAACCAGTTGTCCTTTCTGCTCTCACATCTTTCACAGGTGTGAAAGCTCAGAGAAAATATTTGGCTGTAGGTGAGCAAAACACAAGAGTATAAAGACCCAAAGTAATCCTGCACTTTCCTGCTTTCATGTGTGCATGCAGAACGGGGGAAAGAAAACAAGGCATGGAAAGTATTAGACAGAAAAAGGGAAATCAGGAAGAGTAGGAGGAAACAAAGAGAAAGAGTATGTAGGAAAAGAACACTGAGATAGGTTAAAAGAAGAGAGTTAAAAACAGAGAGGAAAATAAAGAGCTGAATGAAAGACCACATGAATTCCTGCTGTCCCTGCCTTAGTGTCCCACATAATCTGTCCCTGAAAATAATGAAGGTCACCAGCACATTATAGGAAGTAGCCAGCAATGAGAAGCCCATTAGAACCAGCACAGAAATGATCAATTTGTTTATCCTTGTCATCTGAAAACAGAAAACAATGTGGGAAGGGGATGAGTTCATCTTGCTCCCCAAGGCTTTCGTTCCCCAGCTGCTTCTCCTCCCCAGTGCCACGCACATGACTCCTGCTTTTTACTCCTGGATAGGCAGGGAATAATGACTAACTGTAATAAAATAAATAGCTGCTTCTTGCACATAAGACATCTCCTGTCTGGTTTCCTGGGAGCTGCATTAGCAGGGTTTATAAGTCAAATTTTAAAACTCAGGACAGCATTAAAAAACTGACAAATGCCACTCGGTCACGTCCCTGTTGTCACAGTTATTGAGGCCTCTGGAGAGAGTGTCAAAGAAATAAAGCAAATTTCTTTTTTTGCTTAATTTGTGTCAATTGATTTCCTATTTTTAATTAATAATTCTAATTATGATGCAGCAAATTTACCCAACAGACACAACTGGTTTAATCAGCATGTATTGATTGTAACAGTAGAATTATCCCAGTGTTCCTGACACCATTGATTTTCTGTTGTGTGATTGTAAGAAAACAGCAGCTGGACAGACTCTGGTGTCAGCTCACGGTGCTGATGGTCCCTGAGTTATGAATTGGTGCTTCTGACCTGACAAATAAAAACACAGAAATTATCTACTGCTTCAGCACTCCAGAGGAGGAATCTGGTGATTACAGTATGGCACAAATAAGGGGTTTAGTCATAGCAGTGGCAGCAGGAACGTGAAGGTGGGAGACACTGATTTGAGGCAAAAAGGCAGCAGTCAGAAAAGTCCTTGTAAAACTGAGTTAAATCATTTATTGTAAGTTCTTAATTTGTCCTCGTTTTGGACAGCCCCAAGATGTCTCTTTAAGCACATGCCTAAATATCTGGGATAAAGATTTTAGGATATTTTTGAGCCTGAGTCTTGCATTTTTTGTAGAATCACAGAATCGGAGAATGGCTTGGGTTGGAAGGGACCTTAAAGTTCACCCAGACCTTAAATGTCCCCCTTCTGCCTTAGGACACTTTCCACTGTCCCAGGCTGCTCCAAGCCCTGTCCAGCCTGGCCTTGGGCACTTCCAGGGATCCAGGGGCAGCCACAGCTTCTCTGGGAAACTGTGCCAGGGCCTGCCCACCCTCACAGGGAACAATTTCCTCCTAAGATCTAATCCAAATCTCTTTTCAGTTTGAATTCCCAGTCTTGTTTCAGTTTTTTCCCCTATTTTTACTCTGTAGCTCCCCTCTGATGGTACTCCCAGAGGCCATCAACACCTGCTGCAGCTCGGGCTGTCTCAAATGTCACTGCTGCCCCCAGCTTCTCCAGAAGCAGAGCACTGGGCTGAGAAAAGAAAGGGAATTTACAGAGAAAGCACAGTGTGACCTAAACTACTGTTTAGCCTTTTTACTGGAGTCACTGAGATTTCTGCAATTTTCTGCTCATTGAGTTCCAGATTCTGTAGAAATGATATTAAAAGCCCCCTGGAGCAGCACAGAGAATTTTGATCCATTTGCAATTTGAACACTCCAGCTTTGAAAGTGTACAAAGGCTTTGCAGGAACAGGTGGGTTTGAACTGACCCTCTGGAACCAAGATGTTCCCAGGTTTGCAAGGAAAAAAGAGGAGATCTGAAGGCTGGGCCAAACCAGTAGAGAGGGGAGAAGAAAAGCCAAGGTGGATGGTACTGCCTCAGCCTGGGAAGGCAGAGACATCCCACCATTCCCAGAGGGAACAGAGAGCAGAGCATTCCTTCATCTGAGGAGTAGCCTGGGAATGGAACCAGCCTCTGGCAGAGGTGGGAAAGGGAAAGTCTGATTTGTTTCCTTGCAGAGTTAATCACAGTGGAGCAGAAGATAATTTCCCAAGTTTCCCCTCATTTGGTTTTCCACAATAACTGACAATAGGAGCACATTTAGAAGAAAAAGCTGCCATGGTGGAGGGGAAATCACGAGTAATAGAAAAATTATAATTTTTCCTGAAGCTATTAATTCATATTAAACATTTTCAGTTCTGCTTAGTCAAACTATAATGTGTCAGGAATAAACATGTGATTATACTAGTTAGCTTTTTGGCTAAAATATTTGGAACAGTAAAATTAATAGATAATTACAGTAACAATTATTTGTTCCCTGCCAAACCTGCACTAAGGCATGTCTGCCTGCAGACTTATGCCTTTTTAAGCACAAAAAGATAAGAAGTACACGTCATACATTTTGAATAATGAAGAAGATATCCTATGGCCAGCGTTTCAGAAGTGGAAACAGACTGTGGTTTGATTCAAACCATATCTATTTATGTAAAATGGGATTTTAATTGGAGCTACTTATCCCCGTGATACAAATGAGGCAATGAAAAAATGATTGATGCACTCGGGTAATTATTGTTATAGCACCTTGCAAACTACAACAAAAAAACTTTCATGTACATAATGGCTGTTTAAATTTTAATAAGGTACAGAACTGCTTGTCAGTAGGCAAAATATTAATGCTACATTTTGAACAATATTTATATTTAAATACAAACAATATTTAACTGAAAAATCAGAATACATGAGAAATGCTGGGTGGGTTTGTTTAAGTGATGAATAGATTTATTTTGGAAACATATGGAAGAAAGTAAAAAATGCATTGACTAGTTCTTTTTCACAGTGGGGGCACCCAAAGATGATACAGCACAAACTCTCTGTCTCCCAAAGTGTAAAAGGAGGCAGTGAGCGTGGTGGTGCAGATATATCTGGTCTCATAAGAGTCACTGTTGCTGCTTCTCCATTTCTACCTAACAGCAAAGGTTAAGAGTGCAAACCCAGTTTTTGTTCATTATTATACAGCATGAATAGCAATATAAATTCGTAATAATTGCTATACCTAGGGGGGAAGTAAAGCAATTCTGCTCATTTAAATGAAATGAAAGCTGAGCACTCCAGCCATCCTTTCCCTCTGCAGCCATGGAACGCTGCCCCAGCAGGATGAGAGGCTGCTCTGCTCTCTCCATCACGGCCAGATCAGACTTCCTGGAATACTGAACAGCCAAGGAGGCTCAAAGAGGCTCTTGCAGAGCACAGGACTCGGGCAGTGCAGACACCAAGTGCAAGAGTCCTGCTGGAGATGAGCCTTCTGCAGATAAAAAAACTGCAGCAAAGACTCTGTCTATACAATGAACTCCTGTCATTTGTCAGGGAGGGAAGGTCTACGTTAGCCTGAAAAAAATGCCAAGAAGCTGCTTATAAGAGAAGAGGGTATTGAGTAACAGACCAAAGCAATCAAGACCTTCTCTGGTTATAATCTCATTTGTGCATTGACAGTATTTCAGTCAATAGCCTGTCATGCACTAGCCAAGAGTTGTATTGCAAAAATGTTTGGGCCATCATCTCAAATTTCATATCTGGTGCCCTACAAGGTCAGAGAGTGCAATCATTACTCTTAATAGGGTGAGTGATCAAGCCATAAATCCAGCAAAATCAAATTTTATTTTGGTGTTTCCTATAAAGAAAAATAATAAAACTTCCAAAACATTAAATTTTTATATATCATCATTTTGAGCATCCAGATCCTATTGCATCAGGAAAATCAGAGTCTTCTGCATATAAAGCATGATCTCACTTTCACTGGAATCAATCACAAGTTCTCACTCTCAGAGAAGTAGGGGATAATCACAAAATCACAAATGGTTTGGGTTGGAAGGGAGCTTGAAGATCATCCCATTCCACCCCCTGCCATGGGCAGGGACACCTTCCACTATCCCAGGGTGCTCCAAGCCCTGTCCAACCTGGCCTTGGACACTTCCAGGGATTCAGGGGCAGCCACAGCTTCTCTGGGCACCTGTGCCAGGGCTTCCCCCCTCTCCCTTCCTAACACCCAATCTAACTCTCTCTTGTTTTTAGTTTAAAACTAGTCTCCCTTGTCCTATCACTATCTATCAGTGTAAAAAGTTACTTTCCCTCTTTTTTATAACCCCCTTTAAGGCTTCAGTGGGGTCTCCCCAGAGTCTTCTCCCTTCCAGGCTGAAGGGATATTTCATAATTCTGTGCAGTCCTGGATGCAGATTATCACCTTCTGGATGCTTCTATTGGACCAAGAAAATGCAAGGCAGAACAGGGAGCTTGGCACATCCTCCCCTACTCCAGCAGCTGCAGTTCCATCCCTGCAGTGGGAGCTTTCCTGCAAATAAACACCTTCATGGAAGTAGGGTCAGCACATAGGATCAGTCAAACTCTGTCACTCCAAAGATTTCTTTTGTTTCCTGAGCCTCTCAGTGAACCTGACTCAAGTACAAAACCCCAAATGAACCCCTCGGATCGTGGCATTTGGTTTGGTTTGCACTGTGGAACAGCTGCCCTGTGGAATGAAGGGGGGAGTGGTGCTGTTACTACGGACAGGAGCAGTTGGTTAAAGCCATGACAGCATCACTGCACTGCTCATTTTTGTATCGCATTGCAGCTTCAGAATATAATTGAACTGTTTGGCTTTTGAGTGCCATTTCATTGGAAATGCAATATTAATGAACCCTACTGAGCTTCCCCAAACAATAACAGGGAAATGAATAAAAAATTACCCCTAACTGTCCTGATTCTACATGAACCTTCCTAACCCAGCTATATTTAACACCAAAAAAGGGGGGAAAATACCCAAAGTAGAAGACATTAACAAATTGCGAAACATGGATCAAGGGCATTTTGCTTAAATCCCTGATTTGATCAGTTCAAGATATGTCCCTCTCATATACCAGTAATCACCTGGATACAGGGTTTAGCAACTAACTCTAATTATAGAGATGTTGAGCAGTGATTTTTTTAAACTGAGAGTTAAGCTGAGAAGAGCTTCTTGACTAGAAGCCAGTGTGCTCAATCAATTAAATTATCATAAGAGAAGAAGAATCAGACCAAGGGGGAATGCGGATGTGGATGTGAGGCTGATCATTAGCACAACTGAACTGTCACCTCGGTGTAGGCTGGAATGTGGCCATGCCAGGAGATTGATGGATGAATTTTACTCAGCAGAGAACAGCCCACAGTGAATTGCTGATAAGATCTGAAAATAAATCTTACAATATTACAAGGCAAGGTGGAACTGCAGCCTCTGCAGCCTTGCTGTGGCCCACAGGCTGAGCAGCTCCTCCTTTCTATCTGCTCCCAGGGGCCTTTCCTGGGCTGAAGGAGGTTCCTCTCCCCATGTTAGAGGATGTTCTTCTCCCCATCTTATAGGATGTTGTGCCCATGAGGTGTCACGCAGCAGCTCATTAACAATGGAAGTGGATGAGCTTGGAAAGATTTGGATGGGTTTGTGTGACTCAAAGATGCAGATTTTCCCTGTAACTCCTGTTTTCCTAGATGACAACTTCATGTCTGCCTATTAGAGGAAGGAGAGACTGGAACCACAGCAATTCAAAGCCAAAAGGCAATGTGAGATGGAGGGGGTGTATGGATGAAGCTGTCTGGCAGGTTGGTTTCTGGGTTCATGGAGGTATTACTGACCTGCAGAGTCCCTGTGAAGAGGGGATGGATGTCAGACAGCTCACTGAGAAAGGTTTCTTTGCTGTGTTCAGCTATTTTAGTCCTCACTGTTCAGGGAACTTTGCTTTAAGCTCCCTCAGTAGAAGGAGAGACAAAGACTGATCTTGCCATTTAGAGTCAAACCTTAAACAGACAGTGAGAGATTCACAGTGAATTCATTAGGTGCCCACAGAGTCCTCAGAAAAAGGAGGCCTGAGCTGCTGTCACAATCCCCTGGCTTGCAAGCTACAGCAATGTGACTCTGGAACCAGAAATCAGGGTATAAATCATGAGAAGATGTGAACTTCCTTCATTCCTCACTTAGGAAGTTTGTGCTGTAAGAGATGTGAGGCTCATTCCCGTCACTCCTCCAAGGGAATGGCTTTACAAATGATTATAATTATCATTATTTAACTCCTGTGGGAGCTCAAAGACTCCCAGATCTGCACTATTCTGAAAAGGTATGAGCTGTGTCTGAGACTCGAAATGTCTTGTTTTGATACTTTACTGCAAGTAGATGTTTTTGGAATACAATGTCCAAATTGAGAGACTTTATTCCCAAAATTGCATCCTAGATAAGAGTCACACTGGCTGATTTCTGTCTGGCTTGGACAAAGCTCCCACATCCCCCTTAAGAGTCCAGAGCACTCTAATTAAGACTGTAGGTAGTGAGTTGCCTTTTTATAGCGTGTGAAGTCCATAAAGCAAAGCCATTTCTACAGCTGCCCACTAAACCTCACACCCCTTTAAGGGCATGGTGAGATCTTTCCCAAAGCTTTGTAATATTCCTGTTCCAAGGGTTTTTAGTGTCAGTGACAGATGGCCAACTGAGAGCACAAGGAAGAGCAGCTCTTAACTTATCCATAAAGTTTGAGCTGGCACAAGGAGAAGTATAAAAAATCCTCACAGTTACATGTCTCCCTGAAGGATGAAGGTCTGCATTCCTCAGTGTCCTTAAGCCACAGGGAACAGGAAGGGTTTGTGGCAAGCAGGGCTGCGAAGCCCAGTGTAAACCTCACTAAATAAATCAAAATCTTCCCACTGACCTAAGATGACTCTCTGTTAAAACCAAAACACTGAACTGAATTCAGATACATGGAAATGAGGTGCCAAATCTTTTTATTTCTGGAAATAATCCAGGGCTCCCTTCTGCACTTCTCAGGTCTTCAAGCATTTGAGGCTCCTCTCATGCTGCCCTCTCGCTTCTGAGATGCCTCATCAGCAGAAAAGGGATGGCATTTGCTCTTGTGTCCCCGCCCGGAGATCAGCTCTGCCGCAGCGGCACAGGCTCCCGGCAGTGGGGAGGCAGCAGCTGAGAGCGCTGCTCTCATCCTCCTCCTGCCTCCTCCTCCTCCTCATTAGTTCAGCTACAGCGGGAGAGCTGCGGGGAACGGGGCAGGGTCAGCCTGGGACTGCCCCAGCGCTGCCCTGGTGCCATCCCTGCAGGAGGCTGGGCACTGGCCGGAGTGTGGGAGCGCTGCATTCCAGGCATATGGAATTTCCAGTTAACCTCGGGGGCAGAAAATCACCTGGCCCGTGGACAAAGCTCCGGTTTCCTTGGCTCCTTTGCTTGCCAAACTCTGTCATCTCCTGACTGACATGCAGATCTTTTGGTTCCCAGAGCCTCCAGTGCCTACAAAAACAAGCACAACTCCCTGCAGGGAATAAGAGAATCCCAGAAACTAAAGAAAGGCTTGGGCTGGAAAGGACAGAATGGTTTGGGTTCACAGAGACCTTAAACATTGTCTTGTTCCAACCCCCTGCCATGGGCAGGGATGTCAATAATATGGAGATAAATTCCAGCCTTCCTCTAGAGATGCTAAAATAATTTGTCAGCTGGTTTAGATGGCTCTGTGTGAACACTGTGCCCATCAGCACTCACCACTCTGCTAGTTCTTCTGTCATTGACAATTTTTTGCTGCAGTGATTCCATATTTACTCCTATATCAGTAATGTAAATATTTATAGGAGTAAGTGAAATAGCAGAAACCCACCAGAAATACATTTGATGTTTATTCCACATTGACAGCTGCTTTTTGAGATCTGTCATTTAGGTTTTATTCAATTATTAATACATGTTGTTGATAATTGTATGGTGCTGATTTTTTAATCAGAATATCATTCAGTACTGAATCAAACATGTCAAAAAATTTATTTTATTTGCACAGCTACTCTAATAGAACTTGCAACTAAATCTGTGATTCCATCATAGAATGAAATCAGGTTTGTGTAGAATGAACAATTTCTTGTGAAATGCTAAACCTTATTCTATTCTTTTGATTTTTTATTGATTGGATCCAAATAACACCATAACTTCTTGGTTTTCCTCCTGGAGTAAATGACATCTTTTCCAAAATCTGCACAGGACTGTGAAAACATTCAAGTTTCTCTTTGGTTTTTCTTAAAGGACATTTTATAGAATTTTCTTAAAGAGATTTCTGAGAACTTGCAACCAAGGCACCCAGAAGTGCGACTTGGCTGCTGGGCTGGCACTGCAAGAAAGCCCAGGGGGAAGAAAGAATATCTGAGTCATCCTCCAAACTCCCTTTTCCAGGTCTCCAGCACAAATCAGAGAGCAGCAGGGAATTGTTCCCAGGCTGCTCCAGCGCAGGCAGAGATTGATTTGAAGCTGCAGGATGTTCCAGAGGCCTCGTGCTCTGCACAGGGCAGCTCAGGGGGAACAGGGACACCCCTCTGCTCCCAGGGCAGGGAATGAAGTGTTGGATACGGGTTGGATACTGAGCATGAGCAGCAAAGCAGCTTTGGCTTCTCTCCCCTGCTCCCCTCACTCTTACCCTGCTCACAAAGGAATATGATTAAGATGTGAGTTGTTTAGATCCATTTTTAATATCTCCTGATCAAAAGTGGAAGCTTAAGGAGCGTGTAAGGAATGACTTTGATATTAAAGAGACAGAAAGAAGAACAAATAGTTTAATTTGCTTCTTGTCTTTCTTGGCTTGGGAATTTGAAGCAGATGTTCATATGTGAACACAAAAAACCCATATTCCATCCAAGTCTGAGCACAAATTGCCTGGATCAGAAGGAAGATGTCTGGAGAGGGATGAACCAGGGTGCTGCCTGCTGGGAGAGGTGCAGGGATGGCACAGGCAGCAACCCCTGGGAGTGGTCTGAATTGTGGGACCAAAAAATGAGGGAAGAAATCCTTAAAATGGAATAAAATACTTGCAGGAAGCCCTCCTCATAATTATTGCAGTGTATCCATGGATCTGAAAACTGGGAAAAAAAATGCAGATTGAGTATTACAGTAAGATTTTAATGGAGATCTTCAGAGACAAAGAAGGATGCAATGGTAAAAGAAAGGGGCTGATTTCTGCATCTTGAACTGATGAGAGCATGGGGTGGCACATATGAAACCTCTGATTAGTCATAAATAGGAGAAACAGACTCTCCATGTCATCCAAATTCTAAAGGGCTGCAATGTCAGATTTTCAAGAGGGTTTTGATTCATTTTGGTCTGTGCATGTAATGAGGAATGAGAGCTAAATTGTAGAAGCCACAGCCAGGCACAGGAGAGAACCCAATCAGCACAGAATCAAACAGAAGGGTGTGGGATGTTTCACAGATCTCTTTAATCCATCACCTGAGAGAAATGGCCCAGTGCAGCAACTACCACCAACCTTCCACCTACCCCACAAAGAGGCACTTTGCTCCCCAGCACAACTCCCTGCCCTCCAGGATGACTCCAAACCTCGAGAAGAGCCAACCACTCACCTCAGTATTGCCAGGAAGAGAAGGGATGTGCGCACAGGCACAGGCAGAGAACTTCCCAAGGGTAATCCTGCCCCATCCCCTTCAACATGGAACCATCACAGATGGACATTTATCACTGATTCCAGCATTTCCTATAGGCTCATGATGATTAAAATGCTTTTTAGATATTTAATCTCTACCTCTTTTACAAGAACCTCGGGAATACCCCCAACTGTTCACAATGAAGGTGGGAGAGGAAGGAGATGAAGAAAAAGTCTTCAGGCTTGGTTATAAATCTGGGATATTTGATCCCACAACAAGACAGTCCTTGAGCTCTTACCATTTAAAGCCAGATCCAGAGTGTGCAGGCATGAGCTCCACATGTACATACAGGCATTCCAGTGGATTTATGGAGACATTGCCAGTTATTTTTTTGGAAGCCAAAATGTGTCACAGGGACTTCTGTATCTCACATGTTCCAAGCACAACTCATGTCCTCCCCCTTGGAGAGTTCTAGTCACAGCAATTGCCTTCACCACCATGTTCTGTTACAGGCCAAATACTTTTCCATTTTTGCTTCTATGTGTTCTGCATGTTCAGGTTTTATGTAGGATATTTCAGAATGTCTCTCTGTGCTTAGATTTGTATTGGTAGCACAATATTTACCTTGCATTAACTGAGCATAAGCTGAGTGCAAAATCTGGCCCTTCATACAATGGGATCATTTTGGCACTGGGCCCAGACAAGAACAAAAAAACAATTGTCTGAATTTAATCAGTTGGTGTTACTTGGCAGTGCAAGAAGTCTTTATGCAGGTATTTATTTGTCCCAGCAATAACAAGAATATTGGAATTTATATCCAGGAGATAAGTGAGTACCTTGTCACTCAAGCACAACTAACAAGGGAATTGCTGTTTGGTGCAGACATGTAAATGCCAAATGCTTAGTCTGGTTATTATTGTAAATTCCATTTTTACAACCTCTTGTTTTTAAAATGGTGTCTTAATTGATTTTTAATTATATTTTTCAATGACATTTAACTACACGTGCTTTGTAAATAAACCCACACACATCCCAAAATATATTAAAGGAGCAAACACCGACACAGTTGAGGTTCTCTTTTCCCTGCCTGCTCTGAGTGCTCCCAGTAGATGCTTTGCATAAGGAAACAAGATCAAAGTGGTTCTGGGTAGAAGTGGATGCAGTTCTACCATAGGCAGCTGATGCCAGAAGATTTGGTCCTCAGAGTGTTACTGATACACACCAGAATGAAGGGGATGAAGCATAAAATGAACCAGAACATCGAATCCTGTGCCCTGTGATTTACCCAAGTTGAAATGTGGCCAGGACATACTGACCTAGAGCTGGTTTAATGTAAAACTCCATGAGGTCTTTAGTGAGCAGATGAAGCTTTAACATCTCTTTAACCTCAGAATACCATATGAAGGGAGAAGCAGAAGGAGTCTTGTGTCTCTAGTGGGTGTTTTGGAGATGAGCACCAGGCAGGCCTGTGGTACAACATGCAGTATTTAAGGACATGGAACTATAAATTGCATCCATCCAGCTGCCTAAAGCACAGGTTTGGGATGAATTTAAAAATCCAACCCAGTTAATTGAAATACTGCATGAAACTACTCAATTCCCTTGAGTTTCTGCCTCAGCATCCCTCAGGTTTGGGGTCCAGAGGATTATGTGCCATTCAAGAGAGAAACCATGCCCAGGGACAGGCTGGCAGCAGCTCCCTCAGATCCCACCACACTACAGAGCTGTTGGATTTGTTGGAAACCACTCACTGTTGTAGTTGCTGTTTCCACCAGTCTCTGCCGAAGAGGTGCTGGACTCCCCCAGCCCATCAGAGGTGGCCAAATCTTATGGAAAATCAAAATAACAACTTGAAAATACCACTTCCCATGCATTCCTGAAAACACTGTATAACCTTGATGTAGTCAGCAGGATAACAACAGGTGAGGACTTGCACCTTTTCCAATCAAACTTGCATTTCTAACATTTCCCACATACCTTTTCCATGGCCAGGATGTCACATTGTTATTAGCAGGGCTGTAATTTCATTAAAGATCACAAAGAAATGGAAAACACTGGAAACCCAGAATTTAGTATTTATCCAATTCCCAAGCTTAGCAATTATGGCAGAGGCATAGTGCTTTTGTTGGGGAAGGACCTGATTCCTTTATGCTGTGGCACTCATAAAACCCACAGGGCTGGGGAATGACTCTATTGATCTTGGGTAAGATTCACTCCTGTGCAGAGATCCAGCACAAGCCAGCATTTCCCATAAATTTTGTTTAAGCCCCATCCTGTGGAATAAAGCAGCACGCAAATCACAAATTATTGGGACAATGATGCTTTGTTCCTAAATATTGCTACTCCTGAGGAGACTACAAAATGCTTTCAGAGGCTGTCAGAGATGAGATGTGTCTTGCCAAAGGTCACCCAGCAGGGAGCAGAGGAGCTGGGACACATCCAGGTGCCAGAGCAGAGATCTCTGTCCTGTACTCTGCCCTTCTCCATGGTACAAACACGCAGTGACAGCTTCTGCCCCCTAAAATGTCTTATCAAAAATGCCTCGTGTAAAGTCTGCCTGCACAATGGGAGCTGAGTGTTCCTCACAAACTGCATTCATTAATTCAGGCTGTTTATTTTAATGTCAATGAAACCTGATTTAATTAGGTGTTGTATGTGTTCTGCATAGATGACTAAAGCGCTTCTGATTTTTTTTCAGTGGGTACATATCTCACCTGATCTCTTTTTCTGCAGTGGTAGCTTTTGCTCACCCATATCTCTTCCTGTGGGATCTGAGGAAAAAAGAATCCAACTGGCATCCCTTTCCACCCCTTAATGAAAGTAGGGTTCAGTTCCTGCCATAATGTGAAGACTGGTAAAACATCTTTGCTGACAGTTTAAAAACTTTCAGAACACAGAAATTAAGCAAAAGGAGTTGGAAATCTCAGGGACAGATTCCAGCAGACAAAAATGCACACTCAGTTCATTAACTGACTCTGAAGAAATGTGAGTTCTACATTTCATATGTGTCACAAATTCTTACGAGCAGCAAGTGTTCGTTAATGGACTTCTGGGGGGAAAAGAAGCTAAACCAAGTGGCAAAGTTCTCTGCACTTCTGTGTCTCAGCAAAACTGGCTGCAAAATAGAGTAAACTGGAGATGTATTTTAGGGAGCTACAAGTAAAGTTTCAGATTAATCCATTCCTGAACTTGTGCTGTTGCTCAAAACCGTAATTGGAAAACAATCCTGGTAAGGTTTCGTGCAGCAAGGATAAAAATCCTTGCTTCAGCACAAGTCAGTTCTCTTATTTCGTGGGGAAGGGAACAAATGTTCCTCTGGGGAATCCGATAATTGTTTGTTGTTTCTTTTTAAGCAAACATATATGCACCTGTACTTATGAATAGTTATGTTTTTATTTGGCCATAAAGTGCCCAAGTGGTCCTTTAAGCATATAATTCCCTACCTAATTGCACAGCCCTGAGTATTCAGGGACAAATTGTAATTACAAATGCAGGTTCATTCTGCATGGACAGTCTCTGTTTTAGTATTCTTAACTGCCAAAACACAAATGGTTTCAAATTATAAGAATCCCACCACTTCCCGTTTTACATGAGCACAAGACAAATTTAATAACAATTCTTTAAAGGATCTTGGAATTCAGGCTGGCCCAGCAGCAGGTGCTGTGAGAAATCCCCCTCTCTTCAGACACATGAAGTGAGAGAAATGCAAGATAGACCAAAAAGAATCAATTTGTCACAACCAGTAAAAGAGAGCTGAAGCTTCTGTTTTCATTTCTGATACCTGAACTGGCAAAGCACTTCAGCAGTGACATTTATTGATCATGTAGCCTCAAAACAAAGCTGGGGAAGTGTAGAGCCTGGACAGGCAAGAGGTATGCATTAAATACAACAGGAAAGTTCCAAAAATTGCTTTTAATGGCAGAAAAAAAAAAGAGAAATAAATCCCATTTATAGAGCTGGGAAGGATGGGAAGCATGCAGCCACTACCAGCAAGAAAGTGTTGGGATTTTGCTATTACATGGCTTTTCCTGTCATGTTTCATCACTATTTTAGATGCAGAGGGGACATTGTGCCTGTTAATGTCACTGGCCTCAATCATGCAATCCTTAATCAAGCAGAAATCCCTGCAGCTTTGCCCATAAAAGAATTACAGACTTAGTTATAGGTTTTCTGGTACAGATTTGACCCCTGCTGCCTCCCTGCTGCAATAAAACTCCTAAACCCTTTTGGATCATTACTCCTACAACTTGCCTGAGGGCACAGGGGGTGCAGCATCCATGGGGCTGTTTTCTGGTTTAATCCAAGAGCTGAGGATCCAGCCAGTGACTGCCCTGGCCAACAGACAGCATGAGAAACCATCTAAACCATGGCCAGGGCTGGGAGGGAATTTTTGCCCCGCAGTAAAACATCCCACCAACTCAAATTCCCCACAACTTTCTCATCCTTGCCAGAATGTCCTTTATTTAGAATAAAACAATAGGCTTCTTTAATGGCCAAAAAGGTTATTAGGATTGTTTATTCTAAGCTCTGAAATATTTGTTCAGTTCTTAATTTGCTTATATGTCTTCTAATTACATCAACATTGGGGTTCTGCCTTTGTAGTTGTAATTGGAAGCTGATATAAAACCAAGACTAGAAAACATTAAGCATTGCAGTGACTGGAGTTGTTTTTTGTGGCATTTGTCATCTCACTGCTTGTTTACCAGAATGAAATTTCCAATGCAATTCTCTTTTTAACCTACAATATTAGGTGACAATATTAAACATGTTCACTGGCAGATGATTATTTAGCAGAGACAAAGCCAAAAAAAGCCATACCCTGTTCAAGGCGGAGCCTGCAACTCATTATGTTACATAATTCAAGGTTAGAGAGGAAGGAATAGAAAATGCTTTGGATGGGAAGGGACCTTCAGGACCATTTCATTGCACCTTCCACTATCCCAGGTTGCTCCAAGCACCATCCAACTTGGCCTTGGACACTTCTGCAAGTCCATACAAGAATTCCTACAATGTTGGTGGCCTGGTTGTATTCAAAGGCCATGATTTCAACTGATCTTAAAATCCCCTCCAAGATCAACAATAAATTCTTCAGGATTTTCATTTTCAAGTTTAAAATTTAAAAAGTGCCAGCAAACATTAATTACAAACGAATCTAAATGCATCATCACCATGTAGTTGATTGGCCTCAGCCCTGACAAGTGAATTGTGTTCCTAGGTGCAACCAAAGGTGATTTTTGGGATAGGGCTCAGTATCCACAGGGGCTGTGGAAGCTGCTGAACATCAAAATTGACTCAAGACACCTGAAATTATTCTCCATTGAGATCCACAGGAACATTTTGATAATGCCAAGGGCCATACATCATTAGAACTCTTTATTCAAGGTGTGCTTCGTGCTTTGCCTGCCATATTATAATAGGAAATAATAATGGAATGATAAATGGAGAAAAATATTTTTTCTGTTGTCTTTGTTCGAATTGCTCAGTGTGTGAGAGCAACACGTGTCTGATTTTTCGTCTCTCCTTGAACAGCCTGAACTGACAGATTGCCCATAATCTGTTCTACAATCTCAGTGCCAGCACATGACAATAGTCAGCCCCATGGAGTGGCTTGGGAATCTCAAAGGGAATAATTTCCCACTAACCAGTAGCTGAAGGGTGACCCAGTTCGGAGAGGCCTGGAGAGAGACACATTGCTGGTGGCTCCAAGCATGTGTGGCTCCACACAGGCACAGTTAAAAGGCAGATTAATCGGCAGTCAGGTGTGAGGAACAAAGCCAAGGAGCCCTACCGGGGACCACATGGCATCCAGCCCCTTTGGAAAGCACTTTATGAATTAACCTAGGCTGGGTTTTTTTAAACTCTGAGCATCCAAAGATTCACACCAGCATTTCTCCAGCCTGATCTGTATTCCAAAGCAGTGCTGCTCACATAAATCTCTGTGCTGTTTTTTGCTGGAGAGTGAAAGGGAGAAAACCCGCCGTTAAATCAATAGGCTGCGTTGCACACCACAGTATATGAAAGTCCTGGTGCTGTGCTTATCACTTGTGCTGCCACCAACTAATTGCTGTCCCTTGCACTTCATTATCCCCTGTAATATGGTTACAATAACAGAGGATGACAAATAAGAACTGTTATCTTCTCCAGGCCAGTCTTTCCTCCCAGGGTGAGTTCTCATTCCAATCCATCTATCTGGATGAATAAGATTTACCAGATTACACATGGACTTAAAAGGTTTAACAGGAGCAGTGATGGAGAGCTGCCTTAGGAAATATTTTTACAGGCACACTTTGGGGATCTGGTACAAAGAACTCTTTACTGCTGCTTTTGTACCCACCATGGTTTCCTTTAGCTCACCCTGCATTTAAGGCAGCGATGCTGGCAGACAGAAAACCTGGTTCTATAAAATACTAAACGTGCCTTATATCCTCCCTGAATCAGGTCTGCCAGTCATTCACACACCAGAGAGGTGGTCTGATTCTTTTGATGTTAAATTAGGTCCTGGAACTAATAAAACTGCCTACATTGATTATGTAGCAGAAACAGGCAAAGAATATTATGGATAGGAGAAAAGATTTTGTGTGGCAAGAAAGGATAAAAGTATCTGATCATTAATGGGTGGCCTAGTTAAAGGAAGTCCTTTGTTGCAGCAAAAAAAGAGGAACTGTAGAAAATGTGAATGAAACCTCCAACAGCCATGTTAAGGCCACCTGGTCTCAGGTGAGGCTCAGGAGGGGAAGAGGAGCCTCTTCTGTGGCTTCCAAAGTCTCTGCAGGAGATCAGTTTTTCCCATTGGATGTGAAGGATGTGCACGGTGTCAGAAGGAAGGAGAGATGGGGAAGCCATTATTACAAAATCTTTGTTTATGCTAAAGATCCTCAAACCATCAGTGTGGGGAGGCAAACTCACATGGACTACAGGAGACAGCAATGGAAACTCAGATGTTTCAGCAATGAAATGAATGCATTTATAAATGACATTTCTTTAATCCCATGGCAGCTTCACATGTGTCTCAAAAGTCAGCCTTTATCCCAGGCATCCACAGCACTCACAAATATCACCAATATTTGTCTCCACAATTGTATTAAGGCACACATTTGCATAATTAAAGACACCCATAGGTAAAGGAGCACAAACAAAAGCATAACAAAGAACCATTTCTTTTCCAAAGCCTTCCAAACCAAATTTGAGGTAACTAATTGTCCAGTATCTGGTGGCTGCAGGTAGTTCCCTCTCTTACCTTGTGCTGTGCTCTCTGTAAATTTCTGTATTTTTCTAACTCCTTCTGGAGATGATGTTTCTTTCCTTTTAATGTTCTAGATGCTCTTTTTGTTTTCTGCTTGGTTCCAAACTAGTTATGATCAAGAATTTCTCTCAGAAAACAGCATTACATAAGTGTCCATAATTCTGTGTAAACTGGCTCTAAATACCTAAGGACCCCAACAGTCCACAAAAATAAATCTGAACATGCCCATGAATCATTGTCTCATTTGTATTATTTCAAATGCTCTGCTAGTTAATGATGTCTTGAATTGGTTTATTATTATTATAACCTCTCTGATAGTTAAATCAATCAAATAATCTGTGCTGCAGTTCATCAAATATACACCTCCAGGAAGATGCTGCTTCCCTTGCATAGTGCTGAGGAAAAACAGCATTTCTTTATTAGAGACATGATTAGTTTGTCTTAATATCCTAGAAATGTGGTGAAATAGTGCCTTGGAGGTAACAGTTAACTATTTGTGCATATGTTTATAGCATTTCTGTTTTTCTTAGAAAGACAAAGATGTAAATTGCACTGCACCAGTTCCCTGGTGGAGTCACTGGTGTGTCCTGGCTGCCATCTGTTATTCAACACTGCTTTGTCTCAGGCACTCGCCCCCTTCCAGAAACCCACCCAGCACCTTTCTCCTCACAGCTGTGCTGGATCACACTGATTTTGCTTTTTCCCTTGTATTAAGCAAGTCTTTCAGAATCTTTGCTACATCTGTGTGGATATCAGCTTCTCTGTGAACAGCATTAAAAGGAACTACTTAGCACTGCATTGACATTATCATGGCAAATTGCTTTAAAATATCACTTGTAACTGTAATATTAGCACAATAAAATATTTTAAATTTGCCTACTGTGTCTCAGAGCTTGCCCTGATTGTGAATTACTCCTCATAGTACATTAACAACGATTCTAGTAATTGTCAGGAGCACTGATGGACATTTTGTTCTCCCCCATGAAGGGAGATCACAGCTCCAAGGACACATGCAGTTTATTAAATTGCATAACTCTTGCTTTCAGGTAGGTGATGTGGAAGACTTACACCTATATATCAATTATAAATTTATTGAGCTAATAGCTGGTAGGATTAGAGCATCTGCAAGCTGCAGTTTTCTGCAGAGCTCAGGATCAACGCTTCCCGTGCAGTGCCTCCCATTACAGCCTAATAAAGATGAATGTGGCCAGTGTTGCTCAGAGAGAGCGCTCACTAAATGAAGAAAGCAGCTCAGTGAATGTGGAATCTGTACAGAAGCCAAACCCAACTCCTTTTTCTAACTCAGAGATGCAACATTTGGGCAGCTGCCCAAGGAAGGGAAGAGAAGGAAAACCAAGTTCTGCATGCATTTTTATTTCTCACTGACTCTAAGCCCACAGTTATAAGACCTAACTAAATTCTTGATTTCTTTATATGTGCCGTTCCAGACTCTTTAATCCGTGATTATAGGAATGTAATTGATATGCAGACCATGTTAAATGCATTATGGTAACTCTGCAGTTAGGAAAGTAACATATTCCCACTAAATTTCAGTATGATACAGTCCAAAGTGAAAACAAGATAAAAGGAATTCAGAAGATGAGAACTCAGTGGGGTTTCATAATCCTCAGCATGTGCACAGTTGAGAGGCAGAGCTCTAAATGACCTGGACAAATCTGCATAAAGTTTTTTAGCAAACATAAATGAATTCCTGAAGTAATCACTCCATCAACACATGGGATTGTATCTCCACCTCTCCCACTCTTCACTTCTGCTTGCAGAAGTCTTGCATAATAAGTAAAAGCTGCACTTGCAATGTGCTATTTTTTGAGCCTTTAGGATGAACACTGCTCAACCTGACTACCAGGTGGATATATTTAATAATTTATCAAAAATATCTATGCTGTGCCTGATTCCAAGGAGAGAAATAAGGAATGATAATCTGTAAACATTCGTTTGTTACACAGCTTTCAGAATCTAAAGGCTGAACAGCAGTGTAACCTCTGCATTGGACAAGGGAGAGAATTTGGCATTGACAGCATGTTCCAAATTTGACCCATCCCTCTGAGGAAGGTTCTCAAAGATGGGATGGTTAAAAATTTAGCTTGGAAAGGAAGTTCCATTTGGAATAAGCAAAAGTCAAATTCTGGTTAAACTGAAACAATGTCACACAGTTGGACTGGATGATCCTGTGGGTCTCTTGCAAACACTGATTCTGTGCACGACCTGACACAGCAGACCCTCTGCAGAGGGTTAGCACAGCTGGGAGTGACTTCCAAAGTGCTCCTGGCTTTGAGGATGCTCCTCACTGGAGAGAACCCCCCAGCAGTGCTATTCCAGTCCTGTTGTCTGTACTGGGCTGCTCTCTCAGGGTCCTGGTGCACAGGACAGCCCTGCCCAGCCTCCCTTGGGACCCAGAGGCTGCATTCAGCTCAGCCCTGGACCCTCAGCCCTGCCTGAGCTAAGCTGGAGCTGTGCTGGTCTCCAGCTCTGTCCCAGCCAGGCCTCTGCCTGCCCAGGGACCCTGCTGATCCCAATCCCATGGACTGAGACCAAGCCTGACCTCACAGCAGCCTCCTCAGCAAGGACCTGCTTGGTCCTTCTCACTTTAAACAGGGTTAAATTTGTACATTTCTGAAATAATGGGTTTGAAACCATAGGTCATTTGTTCACAGTAATTAGTGTGTGACATCACTCCTGCTAACGTTCAACATATGGTCTAATGCAATACTACATTATTTATTGCTACATTATGTTACATAAGTGCAAAACATACAAAGAGTCAAGCAGCTGAAGCCTGCACTTGGTTATGTTAATCCTCTCAAGTACCACGGTATTTCACAGCACCTCTTAATAGCCAAATCTTTTCTGCATCTCTGCTGCCTGGCAGTCTGGCTAAGAGAGATGTGGGGGATCCATTCCTGTAGCTGAGATCTCACCCTGCCTGCAAGTGCCTCACCAGATGGTCAGCATATTGCATTTTCCCCTTGGTAACATCCTTTTTTCTCCCTGCATCTGGAACTCAAGTAGGAAAATACTTCTGTTGTTTCCTGCAATGCTGGAGGTAGGGATGTATCCTCAGCTCCTGAGGGTGCAGCTGCCCATATCTGCAACAGTGTTTTAATATGAGATACACCTGAATTTTGGTGCTTAGTTCCCCCTCTCGCAGCCTGGTGATGCATCAGGCAGGGAACTGCTGTCTCTTTGATCAAGAATTTCCACAAAACAATTGCTTATTTGATCTCAGGTGCTTGAAGTGTTGCTTATGCTATTCCAATGCTGTTTTGAAATGGCTTTTAACATTCATGACTTTCATCCTAAGATGCCTCTGTTAGTTGATCAAAAGGTATTCTTGACCCCATTCAAAAGTTCTAGAGCTCTTCCTGCCTATTGTCCCCTAACTAGAGCCACAGCCCCAGCGTGATGCTCTCCTCCAGGGGAACACTGAGTCACACAGGAGGTCACTGGCATGAAGCTGCAGCCTCTGGATTGTTTCCTTGCTCTCAGCACCAAGGAATGGAATGGCTTTTTAAAAAATCCTGTGTTTGCATTAACTGCTAATGTGTTTGGGAGGGAATGACTTTTTTATTGTAATGTTTTAGCAACAGCTCAGAGCTTTGAAAAGGCATCATTTTAATATGCACAGTGCTCACCTCCTCAAAGAGCTGATACTCTAAAACACTTTCCAAAAGAGTTACACAATTACACAGTATTTTAGGAGTTCATTTCCCAGCATTTCTGATTTCTTTAGAAAACAACATCCTGAAATCACCAATCATTCCAGAGCCTACACTAACAGGACAGCTTGGCAAAGAGAGAGTCCAAATGTGCTGCCTTGGCAGTGCCTGGGTGGGGTGTCCCTGGTGGCACCAGGTGCCCTCCAAAGCCACTCTGTCACTCCTCACCTGGACAGAGGACAGAAAATACAACCTTGGGGTCTGCAGAGCTCTTCCTCTCACATGTTCTCACTCCTCCCACCAACTGCAAATGCACAGCTTTGGGGTTTTCCCCATCTTAACTCTGTTATTCCAGTAAACCCCTGACAGGTTCAGCCTTGGCCAGTGTTGGGTCGGTCTTGGAGCCGGCCAGCGTTGGCTCCATGGGACACGGGGGAACTTCTGGCAGCTTCTCACAGAATCTTCTCACTCCTGTGGTCCCCCACAACCAAACCTGGCCCTGCAAACCCAATGCAGTGACTGCCCCTTTTTAAACTGCCCCCAGCAGCCAAAGGCAAGATCCACATAACCCAGGAAAGAATCTTCAGAAAGAATCTTTCTGCAGAAGAAAATCTTCAAAAGTTCTTCATATCAGGAATCTAAATCTTACTTTCAGAAGGAATAGAAAGTTTAAAAGCTGATGTGTAACTGGGTTTAAGTGTGTAAACTGTTGATGCTGCAGCAGATTTCTCTGCGCTGTCTGAGGTGGTTCTGACTTTGCTGGAGCACACGTGGGGCATCCACAAACCCAGGCCTGGCTGCCAGGCCCTCGAGGAGCAGCTGCACAAAGCTCCTTGTACTTGGGCATGTTCTGGCATCAAGCTACACAGATTCTACATCCATTTTCAAAGTGCAATGTAAGACTTTTGAGAATTCCCCCCCCCCCAGTTATTCCTCACTAATGTCTCTCGATGGAGGTCAAATTCCTCTTCCTCTTTTACAAATGTGTAATACCTGCTTTTCTCTCCAGACTAATTCTGTTTTATAAACTATTAGCTTCAAGGAGTTACTGCAGAGTAACACTGTTGTGTGATCAGAATATAAACCAGAGGGAATTGCCTGTGTGTGTTCTGATCTATACCATTCCATCAGACTCTCCTTTTCCCTATTTTTTCACTCTCTGCTAGTTATCCCTCCCAGACATCTTCCAAATCCCTTTATTGGGTTTTGTATTTAACAAAGAAGCAATGAACCCACAGAACTCTCCCTTCATTACCAGAGTATTGTAATAGCATCTTTCTTTACCCATAAATAGCATTTCAGCACTGTGAACATCTGCACTGTGGGAAGAGAAAGTGGAATTGTCAACGGCCTGAACAACATCAGCTCAGAGACTCCTGGCTAAAAGACCTTCCAGTCATGATATTTTGCATATTCAAAAGCACAACTATATCTGGAGAGCTTGATTTGCTTTAAGACATTTAAGATTCCTCTGATCTCTCTTCAGAAGGACCGTCAGCACACCTAAAGAAAATTTACATTTTCATGTGCCAGGATACGGAAAATTGTCTCAGGAATATGATATAACTCTGCAAACTTGGGTCAAATACTTTTTTCTGTGGATCTATCTAGAAGAGACAGTTTGACAGTGTAGGGTGAGGAGTTTATTCACAAGCACTTCAGATAAACCACTTAATTCTCACCTGGCTTTCCTGCATCACCCAGACATTCAGCTCAGAACCACATCACATGGCTCAGACCATCTCCCTTGTCTTGTGGGGCAGCTGAAGTCATCGAAATCATTGAAGTCCTTAAAGCCTCTTAAAGAGCAATGACCAGGGTGCCACATTCCACTGACTTTCCATAAAGAAATTCCCATGGAAGTCACTGGGATCTCACATACAACAATCAGTGCTGGATGTGTTCCAAAAAAATTCGTCTCTTCAACCACAGGTCCAGCTTTGGAGATGGACATGAGTTCTCATTACTGCCAATAATTTTTACATACCTAATTAATTCTCTGAGCTCCCTATTAAAACTTGGTGCAGAGTTTGGCCACAGTCTGTATGTGGCCTTTTTGCTGGAGAAAATTCCACCTATTTGATATGAGATCCTGTAAGATTTAAAAAAAAACCTGGAACTAACCTTGACATTTGAGTCCCAGAGACATTTCATCCAAGAAAAACTGGATAAAGATGACAAGATTTGATGGCAAGGAGTGTTTTTTCTGTACAGTATGAGAAGAGCTTAGACAGCATCTTTGGATAAAAACAAAGTCGAACTTGATTCATACTGATTTATACAATAATCTAAACAGAACTCTTGAAGGATAAGGAGATGTGGAAGAGACAGGGATGCAGTTCCCTGTTACTGACGATGCTTTAGGCTGTGGATAAAGCCAGGAAGCCCAGAAAGCTTTCTGCCAATGTCCCTGGGATCCTCTGCTCCCAGAAAGCTTCTGACAATGTCCCTGGGATCCTCTGCTCCCAGAAAGCTTCTGACAATGTCCCTGGGATCCTCTGCTCTTAAATCAGAGTGCTCTGCATGGAGATGCTCAGGCATTAGGCACACAACTGATGGCTTTTCCAAAGCTGCTCATAACAGCAGCATTTACTGCAGCCAGACACACCCATAGGCTTCAACTGAAACTATTTCAAAGCATGAGATTCATGTTAAACCTGTTCCCAAAAGCTTTGCTGAACTAGGTTTAAATGAGTAGATACCACAAGCAAGGAGAGCAGATGTAAAGGAATCCACAGAACTGGAGCTGGCTAAACCCAGGGGCTGCAGGAATGGGATCCCAGCCTCACGCAGAATATCCCCAACAACAAGTAAAGAACATGCCTGAAAGGGGATCCAAACAGGCCTTTGCTCCTGTTGGTGTGGATCTTCCCCTTAGCTCTGCCTCATTCCACCTCCTTTGTTTGTTCACTGATGGTTCATCCCTGGCTCCAGGGAAGAACACCTCACCTGAAACACCTTTAAACCCCAACTTAGGGCTTACAGACCCATCCCCACCAATCCAAAGAAGACTTCTTTTGATGTATAGTTATGTTTAAAAGCATATTTGTGATCATTTTTTTGGTAACTTATCCTTCTGGAACATTCAGGTGGCACCAGGGCTGAGCCAGGGCCTGGGAGAGCCCTGAACACCCCAAGGAGTTGTTATTTGGTGGGTCAGTCCTGGGGGCACTAAAGGGGCCAACACCAAAAGTTGCTGCAATGTGTAAGAGGCTCCCTCTGCCTCTTGCCTTTCCTTGCAGGGAATGAAGAAGAGGGACATAAAACCTTTCAGTCAGTTGCTGAAGACTTCACTGTTGCAAAGATAAAGTAGTTGGAAAGGAGCTGGAGTCATTTAGCAATTAACTGACATTTTAAAAAACAATTCTTTTGCAAGATTCAGGCAACTCTTTTTATTATCTAGTTAATGGTAGCACTTAGAGAAGCTAATTTTATGTGTAATAAAACTTCATTACTATCCCTTCTTCAGAGAGAAGGGTGCAGAGGACAATTGGAATAAGAAACATATGGTTTCTTATACTTTCTCAGTCATATACGTGCATGTGATGCACTATAGGTACCTAAAACTTTCTCCTTTATCTTTTTATCCTTCTTTCTTTCTTTCCCTTTCTGGCTGTGCACTGCTGTGTTCTTTCATGTCAGAGGTCACCTATCAAATCCTACTCTGCTCTTTTTTTTCCCCATCACAAATCAATGATGAGGACAACAGAAGGTTAGAGCCATTTTAAAAGTAGCACTGATGTTTCTGCTTGCTTCTTCGGGGTCTGGTGAGTCTCTTACAGGCAGAGATTCCTAAGGAGAATGTTCCAGACCTGCAGAAGTGGGAGTGTGCTGACCCCCACGTGCTGCAGCTCAGGGAATGAGGATGAGCTGCCTGGCCAAGCCCTCTCCAGCCTTTGGATCCTTGTGGGAACTGTCAGAGCAGCAGTGGGTGTTGAGATGGAAGGGAAATGAAGGCTGAGCAGGGAGAACTATCACACTGCAAGGTGACAGGATGACATGGCTTTTAACTCTTTTTCAATCAGTGGAGTTTTTCAGCTAACCCACCCCAATTCCCATGGAGCTGGTTTTGTACTAGTCATTGTTATTAACCTGATATTTATTGCATTCAGAGTGACAAAAGTGGACAAATTGACATTTCATATAATATAGATTTTAAAGCACAAGATGGAGATCTCATAAGGAAAGTGCAGATTTGCAGAGTACACTTACTATTTTCTAACACAAGGAAAGGAAAGAGCAACAAACCAGAGCTGGGGTTGCATAATTGCCACTACAGCAAGCAGGGACTTCCTCAGTGGGAAAATTCCAGTCTGTGTCAAATCACTGCATAATTCAGGTGCCTGTCACAGCTGCTCCACCAGCCCCACCTCACAGTAACAATGCTGTTGGTTACAGGTGAGGAGTTACAGGTTTGTGCTGTAAGAATTTGTCCATTTCACTGCTGAAGCACCATCAATTGGCCCCCACTGAGGATCTGCTTGTGTCTTCCCTCTGTAGGCTCAAGAAAAAGTAGCTGGACTCTGTGAAAAAGGCACTTATTAAAATACAAACACTTCTATCACAAAGAAAGATCATCTGGAAAGTGCTGGCAAAGGATATTTTGTTCTTTCCTTTTCCTATTTGTTCTAGCAGGACGAGCCAAACTCAGCTGTCACTTGTAATGCTGCAAGCAGAACAAGCTGGTGGAAACTACAAAACTCCATTTGGAGTTGTAAGTGCTAATTTACACCGGGGGAGGAGCTGAGCCACTGGCAAATTCTACTGGTGCTGCTCAGCTTTAACCAAAAGCAGGATTTTTCTCTGTATCTTTCACTTCTCTTACAGCTGGAGGACTTTTATGAATATGTTTAACAATGAGCACCCCAGGGACACCTTGGTAAACCAAGCAAGAGGGAGAAGAAAGAAATTATAGCTCTGTTTTTCAGACATTACCATGTATGCTCAATGAGTGCTCATGTCTTTGTGCATTCCAAATCCTTGCTGTGATGGGAGCAGACCCCTGCATTACTGCCTAAGTCAAAGGCAGCGATTTTAAAAAACCTTCTGATTTGGACCCAATTGTTTTCCATTCTTTGTAATTACTTCAACTTTCAACATCAGCTTTTTCTGTGAGCAATTCAGTAAGCAAATCAATTTTCCCTATTCCTAGGAGAGATTCTGTCTAGGTTTAACTTCAGAAAAAAATGCTCTGCGACAGGGTATTTCAGAAGTGTGTTCTTCATCTGAAGACAGCTCCTTCAGTCATTATTTCAGCTGCAGGTACAGTCTGTATCTATTTCCATCTAACTTTCCACAGACAGCTATATTTCCTCTACCCTATTTCTGGTAGTGATAGCCTTTAAAAATATTGGAGGGAACTCAAGGATCTCTGCTTTTCACTGTGATATACAGAACTTTCTTCTAATCATGGGATGGTTTAAGATAAAAACCCTGTGTAGAAACAGCATTGCTATCGCAGTGATCTGCACTGGTGGATTCATGACAACTTTGGTCTCTGTAGTAATTCCAATAAAATGATGCCGTGTATCTTTGGAATATCTTCAGAAAACACTTTTCCTGCAAAGCATGAGCACAGGAAGGCTGTGGGGCAGACAGAAGGGAAGTGTGAAAGCACTCAGCTGGGGCAGCCAGAGGCCTGGGGTCCACGCCAGGCTCACCCTGCTCAGTCTTGCAGCCGTGTCACAGCACTGGGTGGTCCCTCATGCGAGCTGGGCTCGCTCTTACAGCACAGCGATTGCTTTGCTTCAAGCCATGCATATGCATGTGTAAACTTGGCCTGGGATGTGCTAAATGCCTTTCTAAATATGGATGAACTCCTGAGTCGAGCCGGATCACAGTCATATTCCCACCTTTGTGAAATGTAAGAAGCAGTGGGAGGTGGTTTGTGCTTTGCAGTGCCATAAAAATACAATGTTAGATCTGGCTCCGAGCCCATTGTACAGGGAAGGATCTGAGAGCCCGGGGTGGAAAGAGAAGAGCCTGACCCACTGTGAGACATGAATCACGGCCCACATTTCATGCCTTGGTCAGCCCATCAGAAATCCTGCTCTGTGGTTTCTGAATTGTTTTTGTATTTCTTCAGTATTTCCAGATGAAAGGTGCTAATGTCCCAAACATCATTATTAACTGAAATTCATTGCCTAGTCAGAATATGTAAGAGCCTGATGTTATCTGAGACACACTGAGAACTGTATTACTACATAAAAGTAACTGTATTACACTTCACAAAGAACCTCGGCATTTGCAGAGCTGAAAGAATGGTTTGAAAAATACATTTGTAATTTTAAATTAGACTTCTTTAATCAAAGTGGTAGATTGCAGCCGCTACTCCAAACCTGGGTGCGTGACTCGGGTCCTAGTGAGGGTGTTCTTCAAACAGATGAGCAAAGTTTCAAGCTGAAAAATGTCCTTACAATTGGCAGTGCCTTCTGCAAGTACAAGCTAGAAAGGAAACCTTAGGAATGAGAATTTAATGCATATTCTTTGAATCAAATGGTGCTGAGTTTTTTTCTCTTCTTTTTAGTTCTCTGTTTTTGCTGGACATTTAGAGCCTCTGTAGTGAGTTTGTTTATGAATTCACTCTTGACTGTCTGGGTTTTCTGATTGTCAGAGGCATCAGTAAATATTTTTTCCCTGTATAAATTTTCCAGTGAGGCAGAGAATTTACCCAGTGCTCACTAGAGAGATGCACATGGAATGGCAGAGCTGCTGCTGCCATGGAGGCACTTGTGTGGCACCACAGAACCCCAGGATGGATGGCCCTTGGATGGAAGGGACAGTACAAGGTGTGTTTGTCCCTTTAGCTCCACTCCCAGCCATGGAATTGCAATCCCCAGGGCATCCCTGGGAGTGAATTTTCTGCTGGCTGGCTGTTACACTGCCCTGGCAGGTGAGAGAATGACCTGTTCTGCCAGTAGCACACATGGACATCCCCACCACCTCACCCACCATTTCCACTGATTTCCAGCACTGGACTGGATCCTTTATCTGCCCTTCTGCTTCTTCCTCACTGTTCATTTCCTTTATTTTCTCCTCCTTGTTATCAAGTGTGTGTTTGCCTACACCAAGAAGAAATTATCAAGGCTAAAAACCATGAACTCTATTGAACAGGGCATCTTCCCAGTTTATTCAGGTGCTCTGATGCTTAATTAGTTACTTAATGAAATACTTGGAACAAGAAGGTACACAGCTCTACAAATGCAAGGACCTGTTATTTATTATTATATAATGTTAATCAGGGGGTGAGCCTGCTAACACAACCAGAACTCTAGTGTGTGCTTCCACACATGGAGCAAAATTCATCAGATAAAACCAAATTTTCTCTTTAGTACCTTCACTAAATCTATTCCAGTGTTGGGAAACTGTACAGAAGAGTTTTGCAGCTGGGCCACTGTTTAACATTTTTCCAAATGCTGCCTTCAAAAGTGCTAATTTCCTCCAAACAAAGCTTGGCTGCTCCAGATATTTTAACATTTATGACCCTTGTAGTCTCTTTCAAAGTCCTGATTGTTAAAACATTAAAAGTTTCTATACTGTGCTAATGGAGAGAAGGTGAGCTGGTGTGAGACATCTGCTTCTTGATAATAATTATCAGAGTAATTAAGTTTTGCCATAGCTGCTACAATAAGGATCCAGTTTTGACATTTATAAGAGTGGCATTATGAAAAGCTGAACTCAGAATTATCTCTTTATCATACGACTAAAACAATTACAGATGTTCTATTGATGGATGCTGTGGTCCTCTTCTCAGCACAATAATTATCTTTTAATGAGCCCACATTAATGTAAATTGGATTCATCAGGAAATAAATTTCCCAATGAATGTGAGGCACTCTACAAGTAACCTTTCATGAAAGCAAAGCAAATACTAATCTTGATCATTTGTGGACTAGGGAATTCCTTTCAGGTCTGAGACAAGGCAAAAAATCCAGATGGATCACATTGTTTCCTGGTATTCCAGGCAAGTGGGAAATTTAATGAAATTAAATTGAATTTGTCACTTTTGTAAAATTTGCTGTGGATAAAGGATGGGTAATAATGCAGTTTTATCTGGGCTCCTGTTTCCATCATTCCCTAATTTACCTCAAAGAGTCACCAGTGCCATGGTACAAATAGAGGGAAGCTCAGTGCCAAATCTGCTGGATTATTCCAGCTGCTGTGTTTTAGGAATCCCTGCTGCCTGCCTGCCTCTGTTCCACCCTGCACCACTTCTGCCATTTTCCTGGCTGTCTTGAGTTCTTTAAAAATCAAGTTCCACTAAATAAAAAACTTCCCAGCTCATATCCCCAAAAAAACAGTTAAAGGACAATTTTTTAAATCTTATGAATATATAAAATTATATATTATGGATATATGTGTATTTATAGTCACAAAATATGCAGAGTTGGAAGGCACCCACAAGAATCATTGAGTCCAACTCCTGGCCCTGCACAGGACCATCCCCAATGTCAAATTTGGAAGATGCTGGATGGTTTTTGCTGGAAGTCTTCAACCCAAGACCATGAGGAGTAACTAAATACATGTATAGACAAGAAGCTGTGTCTGCTGTATTCACGGGATGGAACATGACTGTATTCAATTTCCTAAACCTCTTCTATATTCTTTACCCTAAAAATGAAGCTATTGAAGGAAAAGACACGGTTAAAGTTGGTTTGTAACAGAATATGGCAGGGAAGCAATTCCTGAAGGATTTGGCTTGGGATAGACAAGCCTTTGCCCAAAGTGTGAAATGCTGAGAGTCCAAGTCACTAATCAAGGAAAGGGTAAGGTGGGGAGCAGCTTTTCAGAGGAATTTCACCTCACAATTGGTTGTGCTCTCCTGTCACTGGGCTGGTCACGGCACCAGATGGATACAGGGATGACCACGGAGCCGAGGTGTGACCTCGAGCTGTGGGAGCAACCTGCCCTAATCTGGACAGGTGAGGTCCCAAAATTTAGACATCAACAGCATTGCTGCACCTGGGATTTAGCCAGAGTCTTGGATGGGCTCATGGGGTTTATGCTAAAAGCCTGCAGGTCCAGGGAGAAGTGTTGAGGTGCATGTCCATACCTGTCCCTCACGGGCAGCCAGAACTGAGGCTAAGGCAGGAGCCAACAATTCCTAAAGCCAAAGGACAAAAGGGACCAAGGAAGTGTCCTAGTCATGACAGGCTTAGCAGTGTCCTGGATCCATCACTGCCATCAAGCCTTTTGAGGGACTTTTATCTGTGCCAGAAGCCAAAAAAAGGTCTATGTATTACTCCAGGACTATTTTGAGGACTGAAATGCGATTTCATAGGTACACAGGCTCACTTTGGCCTTCTACAGAGAATGGTTTTCTCTCACATTTGAATATTTAAAATAGACTTCATTCAATTATGGTGACTACATCAGCTATTTTTCCCCCTGAAACAAACAGTGCCCTGGAACCCATCAGGAGATACACATTGAAATGCATGCAAATTGTGTACACACATTTGCTCTCTCCCAGCTATGGCAGAAACCTCCATTAAAAAAGCATTCTCTTCCTTACTGCAGCATTTGTCTGCAGCTTCTAAATGTCAATATTATCCCCAGTGAGAGGAGGTGGGAGGTGGGAAGGTTGGGAGCATTAGGGAGCTAATTGCTGCCCGAAACTGGGAGTTGGGAACAGTCCATGACTTGTGCTCCAGGGACCCTGCACTGTCAGGTCTCACTGCACAACCCTGAATTTACAGAGCCACCCTTTGTGTTGCCATGATCATCACAGGAAATGAATTCATGGCAACGAGAAGGTGCAGCAGTAGATTAAAAGAATGTTCTTTACAACTGATTAATAATAGGAGCCTTTGAAATAAAACACAGAAAAATGCCTGTGTAAAACTGACTTCTCCAGATCATTCCCTGTTTCCATCAAGGACTTGGCCAATAAGATGTGAGAGCTCAGCACTAAAAGACAAGCTTGAAGGGATTTTTTTGTGAGGATGTCACAAATAAGAAATAACACTCTATTTGAAGCAGCCGCGATCACCAATTTGACTCCATATGGCATTTTTGTTGCACATCAAAAATGGATGTTAGTCAGAAACTCCCTCCCCCATCCCATGCCAGGGAAAGCTGAACACTGAATTTCCTTGGGCACCAAGACCATGTAGTGGATGGAACAGTTCAAAGGTTAGGAGTTAGGTTCTCACTGAATGTCACCTGTGCCTCTGTGGACAAAACAAAACCACCAAATGACACTGCTTTTTATCCAAAATTACTCTGCCACTCCCTTTAAATATAGCCATCTATCAAAACATTTCTCAAGGATATTTATTGAAATTAATCTTGGATCTTTAATATTTTCTAATATGCCACTCTTGCTTTTCAAGTTTGGCTTTTGGAGTAGACTGCCAATAAATAAGTGATTTTTTTCCCACCATCAGGTTACCTCTTGAAGACAGTTTTCTATGGATGAAGGGAGAAGGGATGTGTTGACAGTCACAGATACCAGGACCATATGCTGCCTAATCTCATCTCAAGCACATACTCTGAACCTCATGAAATCTATGTGATATTTAAATGCATCTACACTACACAACTCCACATCCATCAGATCCCCTGTTCCATGTTCTCTCTGCACACAAACACCCATTCCCTAGGTGCTCTCCAATATCAGATCCTGTGGGTTGGGAGCTATGACAGTTTGCTCTCTGGTTTCAGTGGATTTGCTGATGTTTTCCTGACTTTGATTGACATCAGAGGTTTGATTTGCCTTCTACAATTCTAGCAAGTTTTACCTTGTTTTACCAAAGACCCTGGGCATTCAGACAAGAACCTGAGCTGAAAAGATACTGGATTGAAGGCACTACTAAAGTAAGACATAAAAGTAAAAAGATCTGGAAAGTAAAAAGTAAAGAAAAAAAAATCTGGTGTAAAGGATCCCTTTTGTTTCCTTCTTTAAACAAGATTTATATTGTCTCTGTGTGTCTGTTTCTGCCTGTCTCCCCTCCTCACTAGGAACTTGTTTTAACCCACCAACAGCCTTTGGCAGACTGGTGAAATCCAAAAATACTGCAGTTCTCTGCCTGCAGTTAGACAATGAGGCAGAAAAGGATGATTTTATTACTGCCCTGAGGAAAAGAACTCTTTTTTTAAGCATCAAAGGATGCATATGGGACTAATCAGTTGGAGGCAAAGGCTTTTAAATTTTGTCTCCTGACAATGCCTATCACACCAAAGTGCTGCTCCTGGCTGGGGCTGCAAAATACCTCTGTAAATATTAATCCCAACATGTCCCTCCCTGTCTCCAGCCTAGGAATAGCAGAGGTGTGGTATTTAATAAAACAGCCTTTTTGTAATTACAGAGGGATCACTGCTACAAGTGCAGCCCAGACACCAGATCTGTCTTTTGCCTCTACTGAGATTACAAGTGTGACAAGTGTGATTTGGAGAAACACACCATGATGGTACAATTTCATGCTCAGTTTGCCATGCTTACAATAAGGCAACAGGAAAAAAAAGCCTTCAAATGGTAAATGGAGTAAATTTGCTATGGAAATCACTGAGAGAAGATAAATATAGAGTCCTACAATGTAATTTTTACAGTCAATTTTCTCTCTGTATCTGAAGTTTATCTCAAAAGAAGGGAAATTACATAAACATTTCATCTGGACTGTAATAGTACTAAATTAGTTGCTCTAGAGATTATTTATATGATGTAGATAGGCTGTCATGGCAAATATGAGAAGTACAGTAACACTGAAACAGAATCCTCTCTAATTCATGTACAGGAGTAAGTGGGAGCTTATGCAACTTCTAAATAAATGTTTTTTACAGATATTTAAACCAGTTTCAGCTGAGCCATGCATTGGAGAGATACAGTGGTTCTTTCCCCTCGACACAGACTTTCTTTTGGGAAAACCTGGGGTGCTTTAGGGTTAAATCTTACACGGGCTTTTTTTGTCCTCATCATTTGAGTGAGGAGACTGAGTGTGTTAATAGCCACTTGTCCCACACCAGGTCCATGGTCAGAAGGAACTGCTGGAGTGGAGGGAGGTTTGTCCCAATCATGGGAGTCAATCCTTTGCTCCAACTGCCAGAGACATTCCCTCCCAAACCAAGGCACTGTGGAAGTTCCTCAGGTCTCACATCTTCTCAACCAAACATGAAGGAGAGCAGTCATGGATCATCACAGGAAAGCTATGTCTGCTTCCCTCTTGGGATGCTGAATGAGAAGCAGAGCTAAAGGGTGGATTTTTCTCTTTGACTTACTCCCCATTACAGCTCTGTAGAAACAATGGGAATTAAAAACTATCTGAAGATTCCTACCAGATGTTTTCTCATGGGTGAAGGCACCAGGAGATGCAAACGTGGTACAGCCAGTGCCCCCCATCCCTGCAAAGGGGCATTTGTGGGGCAGGCTGGGAAGAGGGATGGGATGGCAGCCAAAGTCCCTCCCAGGGATCTCAGTGGGATTTACACTCTTGCCTGTGCCCAGTAGATCAGGGCCCAGAACTGCCCATCTGTCCAGCCCCTCAAAGCAGCTGTGAGGGGGCGCCCAGCCAGCCTTTCCCCGGGCTGATGAGGGAGGTGGGTGTTTCCCTGGATCCCTTTCTTACAGCTGTTACCTCACCTACAGAAACCCCCTCGGCTGCAGTCCTGCTCTCCCTCCATGGACAGGATGCACTCCACCCCCACTTGTCAGGAAAAGCAGGGAGTGCTGCCACCTGCAGCCACAGAGGGAGCAGCAAACCAGCCCCTCCTGCAGCCCAGGACTCACTAGGTCTTGTGCTTTCACTCTAAAGTGACATCTAAAGCATCTTTCCCCCATTAGCTGATACTGCAGCAGTGGCAGATGCACAACAAATAATACATTATAGACCTGTACTTCAAAGGTCTGAGTAGTGCAAGTGCAGTATCTTCTTCACATTCGGTTTATTTCATGTTTTCCATAAAAATGGAGTGTGATATTTATTTATTTGTTTTCCAACTGAGTGCTTAGACTGTGGTTCCTTCCAGTTTTCATTCTCCTGCTTGGTGACCTGGCTGCTCTGGTGAGTGCAAAGGGCATTTCAGAAATAAAATGGAGAGAAATACAGTTATTAATCAGCAGAGCTTACCAAAAATGAGCATTCTGCACAGGGCCAAGCCCCAAGGAAAGGAAAAAAGTCATGACATTTCTAGGAATGCCATTGGGAGCAGTGTGGCCAACCTCTGAATAATGAGATGAGAAGGTAAAATGAACGTGGTTGGGTGGCCTGAGGGGTTAAAGAAACATAAACCACTGGCTGAGAGCAGAAACTTCCACAGGACTTCACTGTGTGTCCATGTTTTAAAGGTGTTCTCACAAAACTCCTGTTTTAGTTTCTTTCAGTTTTTTCTTCTACTTAGATATTTTCTAGAGCAACACCCCAGGACACGCCATGCGCCAGAGGGAAAGGTGGAAGCAAAACCTCAGAGGTCCCAAATGAGCTGCAGGGAGGAGGCACAGCCAAAAAGTGAATTCCAGGATCATCAAAGCACTGGCCACTCTGTCTCTGAGAGGGTTGCCAAGGAATTACAATTCCCAGAGCAGCAAACTGGATGAGATGGGATGAATCCCTCACATGGGGCTGCACTCGATGGGCCTGTGTGGTGAAATGACCCTGGGACAGGACATTTAACTCCCAAGCAAACAGCCTGGCCTGTGACTGCCCATGCATGATTGATTTTAGGAGCACTCCATGCTTTGAGCAGGACAAACAACTGTTCCTGCCATGAGGTGCACACCTGGGCAGGGATTGTCTCCCCAGCATTGGTCCCAAGGTGTGACATGCTGGCACTGGCCCTGCCTCACCTGCTGGGGAAGAACATCTCTAAACACCATCTGCAATTAGAGATTAAGAGCATTTTCAAATTAGCAGTCAACTGATTTCATCCCCTCAGGACCATGACGCATCCCAAATCTCCTGGAGGTTTGTATACACACACACATGCACGAATTGATTCCGATATTTAGATGAATTAATCGGGTCTCAAGTTCCATGCACAGTAAATTTTCTTTACTGTATCAACTGTACACTGCAATGGAGATTAAATTAACAATGTTGTAGCAAAGCACAGACCACAGTTTATAATAGATTTATAAGTACTGTATGGACATGTTTGTCTTTTCCTTTATTTCCTCATAAGCGATGCTGTTATGACAGCCATAATTCTTACTCACTCGACTTGTAGGCTGCTGGCAATAGCATAAAAATAGATTTTGAGAATTTATATCATACATGCATCATAAGAAGGCAACAAAAGAACACAGGTAAAATTTATTTAGGTTTAGAGCCAGTGCTCTTCATATTCATTTTCCCACTAACCCTGTTCCCCTAAGAGTCATCAGCTCTGCTTTCCAGCAGCCCAAGGACCTGACATTCCCAGCAAGACAAGCAGGAATTGCACTGGAACTGTCTGACCAACTCTGGGCTTAGAGCTGATAAAGAAGTTGGAAACAGCACAAATAAATTCCCCCAGGAACACTGCTACAGTCCCAGAATATTCACTCCCCAAACTGAGGAACTGATTTCTAATGCAAAATGCACCACATGTGACATCTCCTTTCAGCTTCACACAGAGGAATTCACCCAGCAGCACTGAGAGAAAGCACCACTGACTCTGGAGGGAATCAGCAATACACTGCTGAACTCCTTGGAACAGCATTGGTGTGGGATCTGGACACCAGGGCTGGAAAATCAACATTCCAAATGCCATTTTGCAAGAATAACTTTACAGGATATTGTTCAGCTTGTGAAGAATCTTGCAAGCAGAGAATTTTATCATCACCTCTTTTCAAGGGTGCCTATTCTCAAATGCAACGTCTGCTCTCACTCTGGGCAGGTGCCAAAATGTGCACTCCCAGCACGGTGCTGGGAGCTGCTGGGAACTTCTCTCAGTGGGGCAGGGGGCTCCCAGGGACTCAGAGAGACAGGGGAGGTTGTGGAAGGGACCAATGGTGCAAAACCCGAGCCCTCGTTGTATTGTACCCAAGTCTCCTTTCATGTGCACCTTTGTTTGTTCAGTGACAAAGCTGGAACTGTTCATTACCTTCATGTTCTGGGATGTTTGCTTTAACAGGACTTTCCTTCCACCTATTATAAATGTTCAGTGAAATATTCAATAAAAAAGGGAAGATTTGCAGTTATAGAGAAGAGCTCAAATAAAGTTCATGGTTTCTAAGTAATGCAGCTTTCAATTACCATACCCTTTTTAAACTGGGAAAGATGTAATGTTAATCAAACATGTAATTTGCAAGTGTTTTTCTTTAGTAAATGTCATGTACAAGTAGATATTTAGGATGTAATGCAAAAAGTAATTACAGTTGGATAACTTTCCATGGTAATATTTATTTACATTAGAGCAGATGTGAGTATTCCTGAAAAAGGAAATTAATATTGTGCATAAAATCCAAACCCCACTGAAGTCAATTCCAAAATTCCCTTTGCCTGCCAGGACTAGAATGTCACCCTTTCTTTAATGCAGTATGTTAAGTAATCCCTTTCCTGCTGCTTATTAAATGAGAGTGAAAAATGGAGTCAGCAAAGGGAGTTCAGTGGAGGAAATGCTCCGACTCCTTCCAAGGTAAAACATACCAAAGGAGAATGATGGAAAGTGCCGGGAAATCAGAGAAGTGTTAAATTCAAACATGAACTCTGATGGCAGAGGTTCCATTGGTTCCGTTCCATGCTCCAATTTGGTGTCTACAGGTGTATCATGCCACATTTCAGGATCCCAGGATCCTTACAAATTTATGGTCATTTATTCTTCTGGTCAGGTATTTCCATCAGGATTAGAGCAGCCAGACACTTCTGTGGGGTCACACCAAATACCTAAATGGTTGTCACAAGTCAGTTCTTGTCTTGCATCCCTCCCACTGCCACCAGCTATAAATAATAACGAGATGTTTTATAAGGCTAATAATCAAATTGAGTTTTACAAAAAAGATAAATTTTTGCTTTAATAAAAGAGTGTTCTCTACCTGCACCAGCTGGAAACTGCTTTATCCAACATGCAGGGGCCAACGGGAGAGGATTTTAAGCTAAAATGTTGTCTGACAGGGAGGCCCATCAGGGCAACTGGGGAACTGTCAACAAGATGAGGAATTGGATACACCCAGTAGGAAAACAATCTTTACATTCATGGGAAGAGGTTTCACAATGGTCCCTCCTGGCTGTGAGCTGCGGGCTCTCAAACCGCCCAGAGAGGTCAACTCTGAGCCTGAGTTAATGGCTAGAAAGTAACTGTGAACTCCTAAATAGGGACTTTCATCGGGAAACAAATGTTCTTTCACAAATTCTCTGCCAATGGCACATTTCAAACTTCTGCAACATCCTCTTAGGAAGACTAAAGGCTCTGTCCTGCTCTCAGCAGTTAAATACACACATCCCCCCCAGCAGCACCTCTGCCCTGCCCTGAGCTCCCACCCTGACATTCACTGCAGCTCATTAACTCCAGAGCAGGCTGGACAATGGAGAGGGGTGAGGGTCCCTCCAGTGCCAGTCCCACAGCCCAGAACGAGGGTTCCTCCCTGGCACTCGGTGCCTGGGGTGGAGTGGTGGAAACCCCACGCTGGCCGTGGAGCCCAAACTTGGCAAGGAGGAGGCAGCTCTGATGCAGCACACACGCTGTGTGGATTCCCAGTGAGTGTTACCTGCTCCATGCTGGTATTTTCATACAGCATTTTTTCCTGACTTCCCACAAGCTACAGAATTCCTGGCAAGGCAATGTTTACAAGGAACCCATCAGCCAGCAATTTGACTCCACTTGTTTATGTTTACAAAGGATTTTGCACTGTTTCCTTTGCCTGGAAAATTGGTTATGTTATCAAAGAAAGCTATTAGCTGCCTTTTGTACTATCTACCTTAGATAAATATATGTTCTTTTAAAATCCATTTTTCATTTACTTCTAGGCAATTGATTCTCTCAGTTCCTTCAAAATGTATTCCATGATGTTTATACTATTGAGACTGGAAAAACAGGCCTCTAGCTAGGCACGTTATTTTCCCACTCTGTTAAATGTAGCAACTATGTTTTATTTTCTTCAGCTGCACAATACTGTGACCAAGGAATGAATGTGTGTTTTTCTGAGCTCTCTAGACCAGCATGGGGAATGTAAACCTGGCTCAGCCCAACATGGAACATAAAATATGTTAAAGAAGATAATTTGAAGGGAGCAGTGGGATTGAGTGGGTTTCAACCGACCAGGTCCTTCCCAGCACCTGGGACACAGAGTGTCAGGATGGTGAAGACGTTTATGGAGAGCAGGGGTGAAATGTGTGTTTGGATTGTGATTCAGCTGTGTGACTGTGATTACACTCTACTGAATGTGGTTTGTGTGTAGTTTATGTGCACTGCTGCCTCACTCTGCTAAATCCCGACCCTGAGTAACTTCAAATGAGTAAACTTTGCATGAAGCATTAATGCCCTCCACGTGCAACACCTGCAGGAACCTGGTCAGCACATTCTGGGCTCTGACAAGTCCCCCTTTCACCTTGGCAGGATTCATTAACCCCTCCCTGCTATCAGGTCACATTTTCTATGCTGCTGTTCCGGAGCATGGCTGGCAGCTCACCCACCTGCTCTTCCAGGAGCACATTAATGCCTTCAGCTTGGGCTCCTGCCTCACTTGTGGCTGTTTCTTTCCCCTTCACTCATCGTCTCCCTCACCCCACTTGCAGAAATCTGCAGAAACATCCATCTTGTTTTGGTGACACCACTGTCCTACTCTATTTCCCCTGAAGCAGGACTCCCCCATCCTTTTCTTGTCTCTTTTTACTCACACAGCTGCTATTTTTGCTAATAGGCATAGCTTGACTTTTGGCTAATCTTACTTTATCCCATGTATTTTGACTTCTAAGTCAAAATAGTTTTGTCTGCTGTTCAGTTCTGCTTTCTATTCCTTACTACTTATCTGTACTCTCTCTATTTATTTCATTTGTTTCTATCTTCCCTTTTGATAACTAATATGAAATTGGCTCTAATGTCTCCAGCTACAAGTTTCTGCCTCTTAAGTTTAAGTTACTGATTCCTGACAGTTTTCTTAGAACCTGAACTTTGGAGTATTTATCACACAAAATTTTTGGGTGTTCCAAGCCAAAACATTCCAAATGGATTTCCTTAGTTTTGAATGTTTGTTTTATAGCTGTGCAATTCATAAATGACTGATTTTCTATGGCCGGGTCATTTATTCAATCTTCATTACCTACAATACTACATGTGAAAGAGCATTTTCCTGCTTCAGTAATCTGTTGGCAGGAATATCTACTATTTCAGTTACACTTGTTCTCCAAAATATATCAGAGGAATTAAAGCTTGGAAGCGATACAAGTCCTCGACGTATTTCTCTCTGTAGTAACATTTGACAGGCCTCTACATGGAGCCAGCTCAAGTGCTAAACCTGCAAAACAGATTTCCAGCACTACACCACTCCAAACTTTTAGCAGCCTCTCCCGCAGTGATTCTGACCTAAACAGATGTTGATATATCTTTACTGTCTTTTATTTCTCTTAAGCTGATCACAGCCCTACTGAATAATGCTGCTCTGTCAGCTTAAGTGTCTTTTGTACATAAACCAAGATAAAATGCTCTGTGCATTTTTATAATCATATAATTACAGGATTTTGTAGAGGAGTTTATGCTTTCACAGATAACATCTCTTTGCACACAGCATGTGATGAAACCTTTACAGCTACAGAGAAGTTTTGCCTTCCTAAATGTTTAGGACTTGAAACACCAGCTCTGTGCAGAATGTCTCAGAAACAGAAGGGACCAATTAGATCTGTGGGTGCAGCTGAATTACACCAGATTCTCCAGGATGGAAAATTTAACTCTCAATTCCTCATACAGAAAAAGTGATTTGACTCTGGATTCTTCCAGCTCCCGTTTCCTCTCCAAACTCCACCAGGTGTGGTGAGGGTGCTGGCTGGATCCAACTGGTTGTTGACAATTTTCCTGAAGATGCAGTGCTCGTTTCCCCAGTTACCTGCCCTGCCTGGGATTGATCCCATCACCAGTGTGAAGGCAGCCCCACCCAGCAGGGCATCCCCTCACTCACCTCAGGGGTGCACAGCCACCCCTTGCAGCAAGAGTTTGCAGAAAGCACCTGGATGGGATTTTATGTGGCATTGCCTTGGCAGAACTGATCTGAGAGGAGGTTTTTAACTTAGATCAACCCAGGATAACATCCACGAGAATATTTTGATCAAATTATATCAAATTTATATGATTGCATGGTGCAACAGTTTATAAACGTGGCAGGAAAGAATATTCTGATTTTGTGAATGTAAGCAAAACATTGCTATAGAGCCACTGGGACACTTGCCTGCCCGTGAAATACAGGATCAATCTGCTCCAGAGTCTGACATACAAGGACTTTATGTTTATGCTTAGGCTGATGTTTAGCATGCTGCAGTGCAGCAAACAGAAAAGTGTAGTTGAGCTGTCATGTTAGATAATTGATTTTGACACAGCTACAAGTTAATTCGTCACTATTTTGCAACTTATTTGAAAATTCTTTGCAGCAATGTCCCAGAGGACAGCGTGTAATCGCTTGTAAACTGAAATTAGGTCCAGAGTTAAATATCATTAAATCTCAGGTACAGCCCGAGCTCAGCATGTGCCTACTAATGCGTTACCTTCCCTATTACATCAAGGACACAACTGTAGCAAAGGTTATGAGGATTATTGCTCAAGTTGCAAATTGCTTATAACCAGAGAATTAAGTTGAGATAAATTTCCAGGCAGAGTAGAAATGGGTGGAAGAGAAAAGTCACTGAATGGACACTGACAATCACCAATGTCCTGTGCACTCACATTTTCTTGCTTTTCTTTTGCACCCACAAACAAAAACCCCGGTGGGAAAAAAGGAACCCAGAGAAGCTGTGGCTGCTCCATCACTGGAAGTGTTCAAGACCAGGCTGGACAGGGCTTGGAGCAACCTGGGATAGTAAATGGCATCCTGACCCATGGCAGGGGGTTGGAACTGGATGGTCTTTAAGGTCCCTTCCAACCCAAAATATGATTTTATCTTTCTGAATAAAATAAAGAGGAATATTAAAGCTCATCTTTGTACTAACCATAACCAAATTAAATCACCACTCACATTAGCCCTTCAAGTCTTTTATTATAATAGAGGATGAAGGATTGGTAGATATTTTAAAACTGTATTGTGAAAACCATATTGTTTGACAGTTTTATTTGAGACTGTTAAATATTAATTGATGAACAAAAGGGTGCATTAAAAAATTATGTGGAATACAAATAATTCAACTCCCTAGAACCAGAAAGAATATTTGCATATTCACCCTGTCTCAAGCCACAGGTAAGGATCTCACTCTGGGTACGTTGGGGGTGCTTTGATGGTCATTTCTACCAGAGGAGATGCACAACTGCATTAGCATTTGACTCACAGATTAAAGTGAAGGTGGTGAGCACAGCCAAAACATCACACATCACCTTGTAACAGCAATTTTAGCAGTGCCTCTCAACAATTGCAGAGGTTTCAGCCTGAGACCAGTGTCTGGTTAGGATCTTCTGGGCTGGTAGGGAAGGAATTCTATCAAGAGATGCTGCTGTTGCCATCCAGGCTCTCTGGGACTCCTCACCTACACAAAGAATGCTCTGGGGGTCTTGGGCTGCTGCAGCCTCAGGTGCACAACAGTCAGAGCTGCCTGAGGGTGGATGTGATTTATGAAATGTTTGTGTCCTGAAAGGACAGAGGGAGCAGCCCCCCCACCTTGCAGTGCTACACAAAGTAGGCTGGGAAGCCACAGGCTCTTCCTTCCCTAAGGCACAAACCCAGAGACAAACACAGAGACCTGGCCGTGCATGTTTTGATCCCTGGTGTGGAACACAAACTGTTGTGCCAGGAATTAAATTGAGATCCTTCACCAAAATCCATCTTGTTCTCAAACAGACAGTGTATTACAGTCAGAACTCTTTAATTTCACTAATTACTTTTTAATGACCATAAGCAAACAAAAGACAAGAGCTAGGTGCCATGTGCCAGGAGACTCAGTGCAGGGTCTGGTCAGAGTCAGAAATCTAATCATGCCCACCTGCTCTCCAAACCTGCCAGCATCAGAGATTGGTTTGGGTTCAATTTCTGAAAAAATGGAAACTCTGTTCAGTCTAATTAGACTTTTGGAGCAGGGACACCTGAACTGAAAAGCCATCTGAGAGCAGGCTCAGATGGTGACTCTGTTTTTCAGCAGCAATCACTGATTTTGCAGAAACAATTCTATTCCCATTACTAGGACTAAAAGGGTGTTTTATAGACTCTTATTTCCGAAATTTTAGAAAATGTCTCATAAGCTGTTATGTATGTCTCTTTTTATTCCTCTCTTCTCCTCCCCCCACTTAAAGTTCAAATATAGAACTACATTGCTGAAGTCCCCTGGGGTGGCAGCCTGGAAGCTTCTGCAAACGTTGAATTCACAGAATTAAATTACATTAAATAAGTGTTTCTGATTGCCTGTCTCTGTTTGTGAGAGGGAGACCCCAATGTGATACCAGTGGCACACTTGGCAGTTTCCACTTAAATGAGTGACTGGCTGAGACAGTAACCCCACAGAATAACTGGTATTTGGCTGAAAGGCAGGCTGGCATTTTGAAACACATTAAAGGAATCATTCTGTGATACAAAATGGTGTTGTAGACTCTTAGCCAGGCTACCCAAGCAACATCAGAGCAATCTAGGGAAGCCAAGGAATAACAGAGAACTCAAGGCACTAAAATCCTGCCACTGCTCTGCTTGAGAGCCATTTCCTTGCTCTGTTCCAATGTCTCACTGTGGGTGAAGCCATGGGCAGCTCCTTGAATCCCACTTTACTCCCTGCCTGCTGGAGGAGGCAATCAGGAGGCACCGAGTGGAGCTGCTGCTCAGGAGGCACAGCCCAGCCTGTGGGCTCTGAGTGCTGGGGGGAGCAGGGGGATCTGAGCCTTTCCCACCCAGGATTGAGGAGGAATTAAGGGCAACAAGGGAGGGGAGCTCAGGAAAAGAATGGAAAAAAACAGAAAGCAAGAGCAAAACTACACAGGAGTGAGACGGTAAGAGACAGAAGGGGGGACATGGAGACAAACAGCCTCAGGTCTGGGTCCAGCACAAAGGATCATCTCTTCACTTCAGGCTGCTGTGGCAGCAGCATCTCAAGACCAAGGTGTTCTAGGCTGGTGATGCCAGCCATGCCCCAGTATGAATCCCAGCTCCCACTCCAACAAGGAAAAACCTGTACCTGCTTTCTGGCCTGTATTTGAGAGACAAAAAATATTTTAGTAATGTGACATTGTTCACAGTGAGTGAGCTTTTTAACAGGATACAGGACTGCAGTCAACTACTAAACCAAAATCCATGTTTAATGTGTCCAGAGAATCCCTGTGTTGAAAGCCTGACATAAAAGAGTGGATGAGTGAGGAGACAGCAGAAAGCCTCATTTTTAATGTGCTGCTTTATATTTACCATAACCTGTCAGATGTCCCTTTGTTAACGGGGGGCTGTGTATAAAGTGTCCTGGTCAGGGAGATTTTGGACCTTGAAAAGTCTGGCAGCACCCTCATCCAGGTGTTTCACAAGTTGTCCCTTATGCAGAACATGTAACCACCTAAGCTACATGGAAAAAAAATTTCAGGGATCAAACAGGTGGTGTCAGTGGGAGCACTACAAGCAAAGGACAGGGAGGAAGCCCTTTACTTCCTGGCTTTGAAATATTTTTTCACTATCTGCAGGTTAGGCTGAGCCAGTCATGCACTGATGCTTACAAACTTAGATGGAAGTGCAATAACTAACTCACACAAGCCTCTTTCTTTCTCTTAAAAATAACAAGTAACCCAGTTGGAACTTTCTCTGTGCTATACTTTATTTTTATGGAGTTTAAAACCTCTTACACACTCACACAGAGTGTGAGCTTACAGAGCTCTATTAGCTTTGTAGCACTGATCTCTCATTGAAGAGTTTGTTCTTTAAATCCTAACAAAATAACAAATATCTGCAACTCATTTCAGAACTGTGCTCTGCATTAGAAGTTAATGTACTGATTAATTTATCTAATTACAGTAAACCAAACAATCCTGCCACTGAGGCTGCTCTGTTCACTTCCTTAAAATGCAATTACACACAGCCCCTGCTCAGATTGGATCTGCTGCTGGATATCTGAGGACTGGGCCATGATAAAATTTTAAATATTTCTTCTGGTCATGTTTCTATTTTTCAAGTCTGTCTCTTTTGAAATATCAGAGCCTAGTCTGACATTTCATTTCCATTTCTGTATTGGAACCAGGAAAATGTGTGGCTCTAGAGGAAGACACTGAGAGAAGCAAATGTAAGTCATGGAGCTGGGGGTGGCGATGAACACGTTTGTTGTGTGGTGTCCAGGGAAAGAAAAGTTCAGTTTCTGTTCAGAGAGCTCACACCAGATCAATTAACTCCTGAAATCCCCTTTTAGGAGGGATAGGAGATGGATCTGAGATCTTCACTGAAATGTAAGTGGCAGAGGAACCTCATCATTCCTCTCCCAGAGGGATGAGCAGCACTGTAACTTCTCAGTGGACAGACTTCCACTGACAAAGGAATTTTGTCATAAATGTGATTTATCCCAAATGGAAAACTTCAAAACTATGTTCTCTCCTGAATCCTGCTGTAATGGAAGTATAAGAAGAAATTCTTGATTATGAAGAAAAAGAGCATTTTTAACCTAATTTACTAGAATTTTAACTTGCCTTTCTTGGATGTTATGAAAGCCTCAATTCCCTATACAAGCTGCATGACCCATGTACCAGTCCTGATCATTGCTTATTTTATTAAAGAAACTATTCAATTTCAGTAAAGAAATGGGGAAAGTCTGTGTTGTGCAACAAGCACAGGAGACGTTATGGAAACTGCTACTGACAGAGTCAGAATTGATCAAGACTGGACCCTGCTCCATCATTTCTGTTTTGCTTTAACATGCTCTGATGTTATTGCTGGGTTTTAATGTGTGAAAGACTTACAGAAAAAGGAGGATTTGGATTTTGATCTGCATTAGAAAACAAAATATTAGAAGAACCATGTAACTTGGAGGAGAAGCAGCCTCCTCGGTTGGCAGCACACTGGTCACAGATTTCACACTGGGATTTCTAAAATGCAGATGAAATGGCAATTGCAAAGATCCTGAGAACCAGAATTGAGTGTACATTTTAGTTTACTTAATGGAGCATAATGTTTCCCTACAGAGAGGTCTGGGTTGTGTTTCCCTGCTCTCCTGTTATGGCAATAGCAGTCCAACCCAGAGAATTCCCTGCAATTTCATTCCTCAATATCTGATGTTCATGTTCTCCCTTTCACACCTGCTCAGGATTAACAGACCCTTCCTGGGATATCCCACCCCCAAAGGTCACACATGGAGTTAACCTAAGTCCCCTTCTCTAATCAGCCTAGAAGGAATCTCAGGTGAAAGGAGCTGTACCTGCCGTAAAGAAAGCACTCAGAAATGTTAAATATTGAGTTTAAACACCCGACAACAGCTCAGAAATGTTAAATATTGAGTTTAAACACCTGACAATGGCTGAGTTCCTGTTATCATTTCTATGAACCCAGAACAATTCCACTTGTGTAGTCCTGTATTAATCAAACTGCGCTCCAAATGTGATCCTGAGATGCACCACATCCTTTACAACAACAAAGCAAATGAAGCAAAAGAGAATGAAAAGTGAATTAAAAAAACAGTGATCTTGCAGATACAAAACAAAGTTGGGATAAATATTAGCACTGATGATTTCCATTCCATTATCCACAAAGTGGTTTTTTCCTACCAAAAAAAAAAAAAAAAAAAAAAAAAAGAGAGACGTTTAATACCATCTATCACTCATGGAAGGGATGAAGCATGAAAGATGCCTGGGAGCAACTTGATGCCTTGGCTGTGCCTCAATTTGTCATAGTCATCCACAGAGCAAAAATGCACCTCCTAATGCATTCCAACATGTTGCATCCTGGAAGAACAACCCAACATCTGGACATCTCCAATATCGAGTGCAGCATCATGACTGCACGTCAGGGTAATTAATTAATGTCATGTCTTGCTGTCAGATAGAACACATGCATCCACCACACAACACACAACAGAGGATCTCACTCATTTGAGGAGAAACATCTATTTCTTCTGTAGCAGTTTTCATCCAGAAACTCCAGTATTCACCCAAATGTGGTCAGGCTCACCACTCCATAAACCAGAAAATGAAATACAGAGGGAAAGGACGTGTCCAGAATGATGCAGCAGCTGAGAAACAGAGTTGGGAACAGAGGCTGAATTCCTGAATATCAGCAAGGAATTCTAGTACTGTTGAATTTACTGATGAAAATATATCCTGTCATAAGAATTTCCATGGCATTTCAGGATTTTGGAGTGAGAATTACCACATAATTCTTTGGACAGGCTCACCATAATAGATTTCTGCTCTCAGACACAGGAGATTCCCAGGGGCTTTCAGAATGCTTTGACCTGCTGCTTAGATATTCTATGTTTTCTACCATATCCAGCAATCCACTAAACCTCCTGCTCTGATTCAGAGATCACTAAAGTTACAGGAATAAAATAATTCATAGAATCATAGAATTGTAGAACAGCTGAGGTAGAAAGGACCCCTGGAGATCATCCAGTCCAAGTTATCAAGGACTGTATCAAGTTGAATTTTGAATATCTCCAAGGACAGGCTCCATAATCTCTTTGAGCAGCCAATTCCAGTCTTTAATCACCCTTACAGCAGAGGGGTTTTTTAATGGCTAAATGGCACTTCTTGTGTTTGATTGAGCTCTAAGCTGTGAACGTGAGCACTCTGAAGAGCCCTGGAGGCAGAAGCTGAGGATGAAGGGTGGTGAGACCCTTACCAATGTCTTGGACAGGTGGTTCCCAAGAAACCCAGACCTGGGCTGCCACCATCAGATTCCATGGACAGGCTAAATAACAACACCCTCTTCCCAAAGCATTTCTGAGTAAGCTCTGACAATAAGAATCCTTCACCTGATGCTGGAAACAAATTCACTGGGCTTTGTCCTGCAGCTCCTATGGCCCACAGCCCCACCAAGTCTGCAAGGGAGAGGTACCACACTCTACTGGTATCTGAGCAATTCCAGTGGCTGGAATTTGTCCTAGAAGGAGGGGATAATATTTCCAGAAATGCATGTATTTTCTTATTGCTTTCCCAACTGAAGTGGATGCCATGTAATTGGGAAGCAGTAACAGGCTAAAGTAGATGATGGAGCAAAGGTTATTTTGGGTTCCTAAGAATTCCTCAAAATGCCAGCTATGTCTCCCTATCTCCCACCCTAGCAGCAAAATGTGCAACCTCTATGGAAAAATTGATCTTCCATATGAATCCTCATATCTTTCTGCAAACATGCCTCCTCCTGTTGTTTGTTTCCAGGATTTGATCTTTATTTAGGAAATTATCAATGCAATGTGGATAAGTCAGAGAGGGCATCAGATTTTGGGCCTTGGCTAAAAACTCTCCTGTAATCAATTTTTATGGTTTACTCACAAAGCTGCATAATTAGAACACTGCAGTTCTGTACATGGGGTTGAGAAATGTGACATTTAAGCAGGCAGTAGGAAGGTTGAGAAATCCCTACCTCTAAATCACCCCAAGTGTCTCCTGTTTCATGTTTTAGCTGCTTCTGTTAAAATTTGAATTTTGCTGACTAATTTCACCGTCTAACCTGAATTTGATGCACACATTTTTAAGCATCCTGGTCAGGGTTATAAAACCTGGCAGCCTCTGGCCTTCACATGAGCAGGCACTGTGTGATAGGCAGAGAAGCTACTGAAAATGATGAACAGCAGAGACTTTTCATGTTGAATGACCACCCTCTATGATCAAAGAATAAGTGTTTTATCTCTCTTTTTTCTGGTTGATGCCCGTAAAGCTCTTCTGATATAAAATAATCTCAGTAACAATACACACATCATTTCCATCTGGCATTTACTGTTATTCCTAATGGGGCCTAAACCCTTCTTGCACAGCATACCCCAAAGCCATGAAAGTGGATAAAACCTACTGCTACAAAGCAGCTGTGGATGGGAACCTTTCTCACACACTTTCTTTCCCTTTTCCACCTTTCTCCCCTGTAGTTCTTCAAGCAGAAGACTCTGTGTACCAGTAGGTTCCTTTTGATTTCCCCGCTCAACCCAGAAACTCATTGTGCATTGTTATTCTCTGACTTTACTCATCTTTTAGGTCACTGATCATATTTCATGAGTTCTTTCCATTACAAAGACAGAGACACCCATATCTTTGACACTTGGGTCTCTTCCCAGCTTCCTTGACAAATGGCCTTCACTGGGCTTTTTCTTGGACAAGATTGAAGTCTGTAGAACTCTCGTTTTCCCTCTCAAACATCCAGATATTCTGCTGGGCTAACACAGGCATGTTTAATAAATAAAATCCTTCAGTTTCTCTGCACTGAATCAGGTCTTTTGGAGTTGTAAGAAAATGACTGGAAGATGTGCTTGTTATATTGCACACATTTAAGGCAATCAAATGGTGTAAAGAAGGGTCAGGACTAAAGGTGTAAAGTATTTTCATGAGTACAGAAATACAAGTGAACTTTTGGCTGTATAAATTTTCCCTAATGTGCAAAATTCCTGGTGTTTCACCTCTGCTTTTGTCGGTAACAAAATAAACCCTGTCTATTGAAAACTGCACTTTCTTTGCTTGCATGATCCTTCCAGGCCAAGAAAAGGCATTTTTGGCAGTTGAATGCACTATAACTTCCAGCATCCCACTTCAATACGTTGTGTTTAAACATTACATAGTGTTTATTGAAGTCATAGTGCTGTAAAAGACATTTACATCCCTTCATAAACACTTCATCAGGCTTCTTTGCCAGCACCAAAAAAAGACAAACCCCACTTAAACCTGAGCACTTCATCTCTGAATCCTTCTTCTGTCTGGTTATCACCTGGTTCAGATTCTTGTCCTGGTTTAAGCTCAGATGGCAACAAAGTCCCACAGAGCCTTTGCCCACTCTGCTGTCCACTGGGATGGGGAGGAGAATTGGAAAAGGGTCAAACTCACTGGTTGAAATAAGAAATGTAAAAATAATAATAATAATAATAATAATAATAATAATAATAATAATAATAATAATAATAACAATAATAATATAAAAAGAAGAAGAAAAAGAAGGGCAGAAGAAGAAGAAGAAGAAAGAGAGGAATAAAACCAAGGAAAGATTTGTTGCACAACACAATTGCTCACCACCCACTGTTGGATGCCCAGCCCATCTCAGGACAGCAACAGGTGCCTCCCAGTTTATTCACTGGCACATGGTATGGAATATCCCTTTGCCCAGTTCTGGTCAGCTGTCCTGGCTATGGTCCCTCCTGATTTCTTATGGGCTCTTCTCTGGCAGAGCAGGGGAAAATGGAAAGTCCTTGACTTAGGGTGAGCACTACTGAGCAACAACTAAACATTAGTGTGTGATCAATATTATTCTCATCCTAAAGCCAAACCACAGAACTGGATCAGCATCAAGGAAGAAAAATAACTCTATTTCACCTGGAACCAGAAAAATCTTAGCTCTTACTAACCTGCCTGTGGCATCTCCCATCACCATTCTATCCTCAGTCCTTCCAATTCGCTTTCTTATTTAAAAAAAAACCCATAATTTCTCCTTGTAGAATCAACTAGTTATTGTCTACAAGGCTGAAATTGTAGGTACCTCACATGCATCAGAGTGTTCATTTGTAAAACATTCAAATTCTACTATGTATTGTCTCAAGTCAGTTATTTGCACACTGACATCCTTTCCTACCCCCACCTGCTTCTGCCTGTCATCTCACATTGATTATTTTCCCAGCATTTCCCCTGAATTCCTTCTCTGTCATGTCTCAGTCTTCATTTTGCCCTGCTTTTTTATTCCATGCCTCCATGCATATCAACTTCCCCTGCTTTTCTTGGCTTTGGTCTCTGTTCACAACTCTGTTTGCAGTCTGTGGTTATGCTACAACCACCTCCTCTGGAGTGTCAGGTATGATGCTGGCACACCATCTGCTCATTTATTTCCATAGGTCACGACACATTCCCTCATTTTCCATGCTTTTCCTTCTGGAGAGCTGCGGGCCTGCTCCTGTCCCTGCCCGAGCTCCATTAGCGGCGAGAACAAAACGCTCACCTGCAGCAGCCTGCGAGGCTCTGATCTGCCAGCCCCGCATTTACAGCCACATTTGCACTTGTTAAAGTCCTCTGCTATCTCATTATTTCTCTCCCCAACAACAAGGCAGACAAGCTTGTCAACAAACACTCATTTCATTGGGGACACAAAATATCTGCTCCTATGGCAAACACTTTTTCAGGGTTTTGTAAGGACTACAAATAAGTATCAGAGTATTATTTGAGGGGCTTAAGAGGGACTTTTGTGAGAGTAATTTAGGATAACAGGATTTCTTAGAGAAACTTCTGAAAATACTTCAGAGCCTTGATATCAAACTCACAATAGCACAAACACTGGGTAAAACAAACAGAACTCCCTGAAACTTTCTCATTTTATGCAGAGTGATTTAAGATCACTCTGGCCTCCTCCTGCATGGAGAAGCTACCAGAAATGCAAGTGATTTTAAAGCTAAAGAGAAACTCCAGAGTGTCCCCTGTGTAATGACAGACACATCTCTAAAGAGGTCTCTTATTCCTACACTGATATTTTATTGACATGGAAAGAATTTAAAACCAGTAAGTAGCAGAATACTCCATTCTGCTGCCACGTCCTCATTAGGCGACGGAGGAGCTCGGTGCCATCACTCTCACTTTAAACTGCCGTGTTTCATCACTTCTGCGTAGTCTCCTGCAGATGCAACCATCACACATCTCTAAAGTTAGCAAAGCTGCCTCCAGGCTGTATTTTAAATGCAGCCCACCCAAGACACCAAGGGCAGCTGTACATTAGAGCCTCCCTCCTCTTTAGCACAGATATTAACTGTGGCTGAGCTCTTCCCAGCCCACCACTGCCACCCCTTTTCAGCTCCAACATGGGCCCAGTCAATCCAGACGACAGATATACTCAACTCCCACTGAAATCAAGGATAAATGAGGACTTCCCGCCCTATGGAGGCTGAGCTAAGTTCACACAAAATTAGGGTGAAGCCTGAGGACAAATCTCAGCATGTAACACTTTCCCTTGGAGCAGACACTGCCCACGTTGAACACCAGGTTAGTGGGAGGGGACATGGACGATGGGGACTGCTCAGTGCAGCCAAAGAGCAGCTAAAATTCACCCAGCTGCTCTTTCCTGAAATAAAGTATTTTAGTATCTTGGTATGTAGACCCTGAAATTTAAGCCTAAACAAAGAAACCCTCAGTACCAGGGAAAGCTGTGTGTTCATGTGCCTGCCTCCCATGCCTGAGCACACTCCCTGGTGCCTCTTGCAATGATTTCCTGGCTGTGCCTTGGCTCTCAGGTATCCACACACAGGCAGGCTGGTGTCTAAGTGTGTGATGAATATCTGCCATTTTCTAGCAAATTTTACCTGCTGAAAGCCCGAGATATATTTCAAGTCTAATTTTGAATGAAACCTTTGGTTTCTCTTTTTGATTTCAATCCTTAGAGGCTGCTCAGGAAATAGTAGAACAGCAGCTTTAAAAAAATCCTAAGAGCATGAGATAGAGCAGTAGGGTCTTTTCCAGTTGTAACACTTGTCTTTGGGGACAGTAATTCATAACCCAGCAAAAGTCAGAACAGGCCTGAGGCTTCTCAAGCTTCAGGTGCCTGAAATAACTCCTGAGGGATTTTCTGATACCTTAGTATTGGACTCTGAGCAGAGCTCTGCCCTCTCCAAGCATGCCTTGGAATCCCTCACCATGTCTAACACAGGCAAAAGTGGTTTAGAAGCTTTCCCAAGGACCACTAATTTTTTGTGTGTATTTTTTAGCAAGCAAAAATCCCAGGAATACTTTTGAGTGGGTGTCCACAGCTGAGATTTTTGACAATGCTTTGCGAAAGGAAATTTTGCTCTTTTTTCCGAGTGGCAGCTCTTAGTGACCAGGCCATAAAATTATACCAATGGTACTTTTAAATTGATCTAAAGTCTGTTCATTTGTGTAGCGCACATTTAAAGCCACATTATTGTAAGATGCTCCAGCAATGAAATTCAGCATTAGCAATTCAGTTCATTAAAGAGGATATTTTAGTAGGTTCTTTCTTTTATAGCTATTACCCTGTCTAAAGTGAGAAAAACCTCAGTCAAATTAATAAAACTAACAACTCGTCACACATACGCTGCCTCTCTGTGAAGTCTGCTCTGCTCTCACCAGTTTGGCAGCCAAGGAAAGATGTATGGGAGCCAAATTCCCTCTTGCATAACCGCACAAACCTGCACGGGAATGCGTTTAGCCCATTCAGTGCTTGTAACCATGGTTTCATTTACTGAAAGTTACCCTGAAAATTCAAAGTTTTAGTCAATCTTCAAGCCATTCCCCAGATCAGAGAGCAGCCACACAGCTCAGTGGTGCTCCAGGTTCAGAGGGGCTGTTCTTTGGGAGGGCTTCACTGTTGCTCTGTTACAAACACCTCAGCAACACTGAGGTGCTCTGGGACACAGCTTCCCCAGATAGCCCTGCCTGCTCCCAAAGCCTCACACCCAGCTCTCTGCTGCAAAACCTAAATGCCTTTTCTCACCCCCTTTTGGAAGCACCAGTCCCTGACATACTGCCCTACTGACAGGTAATCAGTAAGGCTTTAAACAATAAGATTTGCTCACAGCTCCCCTTTTCAGTTTTCAGCAGGAATTCAGTGTTGAATTCAAACTGATTTTGCAGAGATACCCAGCATAAAGAATTGCAGTTCAGTTCCATGGAACACAGAATTTCCATCCTGCTCAAGGATAGCTGTGCCCAGGTGGTCACTGGGTCTTACCTGTCCTCTCACCTCCCATTTGTCAGCTGTGAGACCCAAGCAATGTTCATGCCCTTGCTCATCCTGGGTGACACTCAGTAACTATTGGCCCCTCACCAATCCTCACCAACGTGATTTCCACCTCATCTCACGAGTTCCCATTCAGGTAATGGCTTAAGCATTTATCTAACTTAAAGAAGTTAAGATTGTACCTTATTGACTTTAAAAGGACTATTTATATGTATGAAGTACAAGGCTGGATCAAGCCTTGAGAGCAAGGCACAAGCTGGAAGACAGAACTCCAGGGACTGGAACAGACTGAGTCAGGTCAGCTCAATTGACTCTTCAAATCATCCAAAAGAGGGAGTCTCAGAGGAGGGCTGGGAGTGCTGGGGAAATGATCTGTCACTACCTTGGCTTTAGACACAACCAGCTGATTTAGGGAAGGAAGAACTCTCCCAGACTCTGACAGGGAAGATGAAGGTGAAAAGTAAAAGGACACAGGGTGCTGAATTTCTATTTTTCACTCATTTTAGTACAAGACTTAGAACAACTGGCAGCTGATCTATTCATCACCAATGAATCACACAGAAGTACAGAAAGCAGTTCCTTTCCAGAGTAAATCTTGGATCTACTTTTCCTTTTCCAGAATCAACCCTTGCCCTTTGCCCAGCCCTGTTACTGTGGGAGAAGCCCAGGCTCATATGACTCCAGTAGCTTTCCATAAGCTTGCAGCACCTCCCAAGTGGTTAATTCATGGAAGCTGAGAGGGTACAGGATACACATCCCTCACAAAGTGAGGAGAAACTGCCACAAACGACTGGGCAGATATCAACAGCTTCAGCAAGAGACAAAATATTCCCACCAAATGAAAAGTGACGGATCATCCCGCTTTAATGCAGCCAAATGATCTGTGCAAAAATACATGCAGGACATGCTGCTGTGCCACCAATGGCACTGCACAGCAGCTTGTGTTTACATCTCATTCCCTGTCACAGGCTGTCCTGCGTGGGCTGGGCCCAGGAAGAGCTGCTGCCACAGAGCCTGGGAACACATGAAACCCAGGGCCTGAGCCCTGGTGCGTGGGCCCAACATCCAGCAGAGGCAAAAATTAAACACAAGCTGTTTACCTGATTACACCAGTTCAGCAGTGATTGAAGGGAGATGGGTGTTTTTTAAGTTTAAGGAAGAGCAAATTGTTAGAACTGAGAGACAGAAATCAATTCCACTCTGTAATTGCTATGGAAAGATCCTTCTATGAGCCTCACCAGAGTTTGATTTTGTACATTTGCATCTCTTTGCATGATGCAGTTGTCACTGAATCTGCAAATCACATCAAAATTAAGCTGTAATTTGAGCTTGGCTTAAATGAAAAGTGTGTTAAAACTTTGAAGTCCACATGCTATGGATATGAAATCCTGTTTCAGCTAAAGCAATAATTAAGACTGGATCGCAATTGCAGTTTAACAACTTCAAACAGATCTTTAGAAACTGCCTCTAAACCCAGCAGCTGGAATGGCAAATGAAGCACTTGGGCTGTGGTGGAAACAGGGACATTGTACCTGGTTCTGTGACCTCATCTGGCACTTGGATACAGCAGTCACTGAGGTACACACCCCACAGTGACAAATCCCAGATGAGCCATGGACAGGTGTCCCTCAGGGACAGGCTCTGGATCTAAGCAGTAGCCCACTAACAGCTTCGAAGAGCTGTGGTCTTGCACCTTTGCACCTCTTTGGTAGACTCTGGTGGTTTCCTGGTCAATCCTGTCCTAAAAATCTGAGGATGCAAAATCAGCCAATGATTCTGGCAGATCAGCCTTCCACATGAATTTTGTTTGAGTCTGAATTCATGAGCCAGGGATTTTTCCTTTGAACTTCATTTCCTCTTCAGAAATAGTTCAAAGCAGTTGGAGAATATGAATGCCAAAATCAAGCCTGAAAACCACCACAGCCTCACTTTAAAACACTTCATTTTTCTCCTAGAGTTCTGCTGTTGCTTTCCATGGCTTGTCAAACAACCCCGTTCAGATTTAGCACAGAATCTGCTGTTCCCATTCATCACGAGTCTCAGGACTGAGGCACTCCAGCTGCTCCAGGGCTATACCCTTAAAAGTGATCTTGCTGTGATGTTACAACTGCCTGTTGTTATGACCTTGGCTATTTTTGACAAAGAGATAAAGATGAAATAGGTTCTTGTTCCTAATGACAGCTTGTACAAAACATCCTTTCCAAGGAAAACTATGTTATCCATATGTATACCTTATGGATCAGGCTCTGCCAGACAGCAGCACTATAATCTCTCTCCCCCAGGTGACACAGCAAGAAAAATGGTTTGGCATTATTATGCCAACATCTCTTTAATTGCACTTTGGGAAAGTACTGTGTTTTCTCTCAAAACTAATAACAAATCAAACACTTTGAAAACCGCTTTATTTTTTCAATACAACCTCTGTGTTTGTTCACTTGGAAATTTCTCAACCTGGCACACACAATTTTGGAAGATTTTTGCTTTTAATTCGGGGTTCTTGCCTTGAACTTTCTTTTTTCTACTTGTTGCCCCTTTTCTGAGAATGCCCTATTAACTGGAAAGATTCCTGTGACCTTCCTCACAACAAATAATGCTCATGAGAGTCAAAATGGTCTTCAATAAAACTACCTGATTAACATCTTGAAAGAAAGACCACTTTAATCCTCACAGGCCTGATGATTTCAATTAGAGCTTTGTATAGATTTCACTGAAGTTTTTTTAGCAGTTTCTTCAAAACTAACTTAAGAACCACCTAAATACTTAAAGCAGATGAAAAGTCCTAGTTGTGTAAGGATAAGCTTAATTTCTTTGCTGGATGGTGGCCTAAGGGCCTGTAAATACAGATGGCTGTGAGCAAGACCCAGAAGAGGCCAGATAACCACCAACAGGCAATTATATCCCCACCAGAACTTCAAGCCAGTATATCATACTGTTTGAAGCTAATTGCTTTGAAATAATTGGAAAGGTGAGCAGGTAAGTTCACACAGAGCATTTGCAATCTTGCTTTGTATTTAAAAGACCAACAGTCCAGATTGCATGGACAAAACAGGCATGATTCAATAAAACAAGTTAAAAGGGAAGGGAAAGGTATGCAGTTGTCTTTAAAAAGAATTTTCCTTTTAATTTTTAGCATCATTAAAATGCTGAAAACATTTTGTTCAAGAGCTTCTTTAGTTAATACCTCATTACTTCTCTTTTTATTGTTATGGTAATCAAGCCTTAATATATTGTGGCTTTATAGCATGAAATCAAGGCTAGGCCTGTGGGCATGGACAGATGTACAACAGCATGCAGTAAAACACAGGTACAGAGACATGCAGAGCTGAATATGGCACTGGGGTTTTTTATAATTGTTTAGCAATTCATCTGAAGTTATTTTAACCTTGACAACAGATGAACTCTAACATGTACCATGATCAGTCACTGGAAAGCTGCACTGAAAAGCAAGTTTTGTAACTGTTGTCTTATAGGCTGGGTTCTAGGAAAGCATGAAACCAAGTCTGAGCAGGATGATTAAATTGTTTGCATGACTACAGGCTGTAGCTGTAACTATTCAAAACATTTAATTGAGAATATTTTAGCCAAGGGAGAATGGTAGCACTCGGGAACTGCATTTTACACCAGAACTTTGCCTCTCCATGGGAAATTTGGGCTCGGTGTCAGCATTCAGACCCTCTGCAGGCATAGGCACACCAAAACAGAAGAATATTTGGAGCTGATTTCTGGTTCTGAAGTGACACTTGGACCTTGTGCTGGAGCTTTGCTAATGGTTGAATTTCACCCATCAAATCAAGTGAAAGTTAGAAACAACTTTTAGAAAGTTATAATGGCTCTGTGTGCAGGGTGTAGAAATTGTATCTCAGGAAGAGTGAGCATCCTTAGATCTTCCCTGAGTACATGACAACACACGACCCCCAGTGTCAGGGAGGCTCCCCTTCTCAGCAGTGCTTTCAGGAGAGATCATTCAGGAAACCATTCCAGCTCCTGGGAGCTTTGCTAAATTTAAAGGGAGTGTTTTGGCTGGCAATCCCTCTCCCAGTGAAAGCGCTTCCAACAGCCAACATGAAAAGCAATATGCCTGTGACTGCATCAAATCCCTGATCCTGAGGAATGTGGAAGTTGGGAATTTCTTGAGGAATGAGGAATTGGGAAGTTCTTGAGCTCCACAGGTTTGGGATGGCACCACTGACCACCAGCCTTGGTTTGTCCCAAGCACCCCGTGCAGGAACATCCCAAACAGCCTTTGGCTCTGCTGACCTTCACTGGTTACCCAACAGTCATGAAGGAACAGAAAGAAAGTAGGTACAGGTGACACATTATTCCAGTAGAAGTGGTAATGTTTTCCACATTATAACTGGTTAACAGTAAAATATGATTTAACACATGGATCATGTATCAGAAAAAGGCGACTAACCTCAGTTAGGCAAAGCTTCCAGATTCCCCCTTTCTTGGAAATACTGGGAGCAACAATGTGCTGTATTCAGCTGAAATCTGTTCCTTTAAACTTTTGAATTTAAATAAAATCTCCTAGCAATGAAGAGTCCAGTCACCCAAATTTCTAGTGTCAAGCACAAAGCTGAGCAGCTCTCAGGGGCAGTAAAACTGACTTTCCCTCCTAGGAGCATTCCACTGGGCAGAGCCTGTGGGATCAGGCCTTGGGACAGGAACATGTGTTACCCAGCATATAACAAGTGGAATGAAAGACAATGGCCACTACAGGCCAGCAAACACACTAATTATATTAATAAAATGAAAGCTTAAATTTTGAAGCTAATCCTGGGCTATCATTTATAAAAGTTAACAGGGCATATTTAATTTAAGAATTGGCTAACACTTCTCTTTCCACCACTGAAACCTCATAAATGAAATATACTGGATCCCTGCCCAGTGCGGAAATAAAAGTTATGAATAATGTTTCTATCTCAATCATTGTCAGTGCTTTAATATTCCTAATTACTTTAAAAAGCTAAATATTCAATATAGGAAAAACCTTCTTTTTCTTTTATCTCCACTTGCAAGATTAGAGCAATTTAATAAGAGTCACTGGGTAGTTTTAGTCCACAAGACCATTCTGTACTTTGACATCTTATCCTTTCCTGGCCATTTTTACACAGAATGAAGTGCTTTTTACTCTGTGAGTGCACACATGTATAAATGTGTAATCTGTAACTGTATGTCCTTTTTGTCATAGTCTTTTTATTATTATTATTTTTTTTAACTTCTGTTAGTGCACATGCACTGTACAAATACTCACCGGTAGGATAAACTAAATCTAGTACTAAGAATAATAAAAACATTACATGAGTTCCTGAGAATCTGCACAATATCTCACAATTGATGGTATTACTTTTATTTTTTTTATATATTTTTAAAGATAGATATTCAATATATCATGATGCCCAGTTTTTCCCTTGTCTGCATTCCAGGTAATCCCAAAATGTTGTTTCAAACTCCATAGTATGGCCTTTGTTTCCATCCATGGAATCATATAATCCCAGAAAGGTTTGGGTTGGAGAGACCTCACTGATCATCTCATCCCAACCCCTTCCATGGGCAGGGATGCCACCTCCACACCAGGTTACTCAGGGCTCTGCCCAACCTGGCTTGAGCACTCCCAGGGCTGGTGCATCCACATCCCCTCTGGACTAAAGTCCTTCCTCCCTGCTCCCCTCCCTATTCCCTTTTCTGCTGGAATTGAGGGGATATTCAGCAGAGCTGCAGACAAAACCCCAGGAACCCATCCAGGAATCTGCCTTCAGCCTCTGGTTGTGTTCACCTTCAGGCACATTTACCTCCCATTCCCTTCTAACTCCTCCCTCTATAGATCCCTTCTCTGTTACCTTCTTTCCCTTAAGATCCCAATCAATTTGGGAGAAAGGGAGGAAGCCAACACAAAACGAAGCGCCCATTCAGTTTCATTTCACAGCATCTCTACCCATGCAGCTTTATTTACTTGCCTGATGCACAAATTGACTCCATTTATCAAGCTTATTCCTGTTTTGTCAATAATGTCTCAGGCCTGTGTTACGTCACACTCAGATGTTTGTGCTGCCTGTTCCATTCCAGCATGAACCAACCACTTCAACTCACCATTCCCAATTAAGAGAGTTTAACAAACACAGCCTTGCCAGCTGAAAGAATTGAAAGCCTCAAGTGTGGATTAATTCCCCAGCAAAAGGTGCAGAACTCCCAACTCCCATTTCCCTAACTTTGGCAGTATGGATTTAAGGAATGGATTGTAAGTCAGAGGAGAGAATCTGAGCTGCCTGAAAAGTCAATGGCAAAACTCCCACTGGCTTGAACAGGACAAGAATTCTATCTGGAAAGAGTGCTTTGCAAACAGCTCCAGCACTCCACAGAGTACTTAATGAAGAATGTGCTGTGTTAAAGATTTGAGAGAGAAAAAATTCTTTATAGAGCTCTATTATCTGTACTGGTATCCTAATAACAGGACCAAAAGCATTAACAGCATCCTCCACTTCATTTCACATTTCTTTGCAAAACACAACCAAAAAAGTCCAATGTCATTATCCTGGGAAAGGGTATTTTCACATATTCATAGAACCACAGAATGACTGGGGTTGAAGGGACCTTAAAGGTCATTTTGTTCCAACCCAATATGAACTCTTACAAAATAACCAGCAGACAATCCTCATTTTTCCATTCAAAGCATCCAAGTTCTAAGGCCACTGCTTTATAATACCTGGTTTTTAATAGCAACACATATTTTTATCATATTTTGGTATCTTTACTCACCACTTGAGCAGTCAGTCCCTCCCCAGCCTGGTTCACAGTGACACGTGTCAGGAGAGACACACCTTCCATGCACACACTCCTCTGTGCACAGTGCTGTTGAGAGGAAACAACACGCAGCATTGTAAACATATTAAGTGGTTGCTAAACATACCCTAAACAATGCCTTAGAGAGCAATATTTTGTTTAAAAATATTAAACAAAGCAAACACACAAAAAAATAATTACTCGCAAGATTTAATTACTGCTAAGTGACCAAAATAAAATATAGATCTCTTGACAGCAATAAATTCATTTGTCACTTCAGCCCTGTAATGAAAAACTCACACACCAGAAATTCCTTTGGTTGGCAGTTTTGCTTTGTAATAAAGTTTTTACCAAACTGACATTTATTACGCAACAGCAGCTTCTTACATCGCACTCAAATTGCAACTGCTCATAAGACAAAATGGAGCTCAGTCTTGAAAGTATATTAAGATCCAAAATAGATTTCATTTAAAAAACAGCTCCAGGAAAATAAATAATTTTACTCCATGATGCAGTGGCTGTAAGTGCATTTTTGTCTTTTCAAGGTCAGCCAGTTTTCCATAACTATAGTTCTCTGTGCCACTGGTATAAAATTGGAAGTTCAATATCCTCAAGTTCAAACCAAGACAAACAGGTTGGCTGAGGAGCAGCTCATAGATTTTAGGATTCTCTTTTCCTGTGCTGTTTCAGTGTCTGACAGTTTCCAGTGTGTGCCCATCACATACTAAAGAATCTGGAGAGCACTGAGTAACTGCTTTAAAGACTGAACTTTGTTGCTTACTACCTTGTTTCCATTTTACCACTGAGGACACTGCCAGAAACTCCTTGTGTCAGAGATTCAAATTGGATGGTTAAGCTGGAACACGTCATTTCCATCTAGACCAACATGTATGAGTTATTAAAAATATGAAGCAGTGGCAATGAGGTCACTGTATGTACCTATATAAAAAATACATTATTTAGATCATGTATAATCTATGGTATAAATCCTGTGTTTTTACATCAGATGGGAAACGTGGGTATTGAGTTTACTTAACCAAGAATTTCCTGAAGATGGACTAAAAAGACTTATCCCAAGACAAAGATAATTCTCTCCTGTTTAAACCAAGGCTAGCAAAGCTGATTTGGGAAGTAGCTTTGGGTTGCTGCAGTGAAAATGGAGCTGAACCACCCGATTCCTTTGAAATCAGCCAGCAAACCTTCTGGAAGTTTCCCTGATCTGCAGGTGGAATGAAAGCTGGAACCCTTTTGGTTCCCAGATCCCTCCTGCTCTAAAAGTTCTCCACCACTGCCTTGCCACTTTGAATGACTCCTGCTACACCTAACGTTCTGGTTGGACTCCCAGACTGGATCACACCTTGGACCCACACCCAGGTTGCCATCAAAGCTCATAGAAACATTTTGCTGCCTATTCTCTGGTTGGGTCATTGCATACCAAACCCACTGAGCTGTTCACAAAATATTTAAATCCAACATCAAAATGCAGGTGAACTTAGAATAATCCTGGGGGACAAACTTTCCTGCTTTTTATCCAGCAGATCCCCCGTGACCAGTGATTAGAACGCTGCCTCGTTAAAACGACTGCAAGATCTTTCTAAATTAATAATTTCTTTTCTACGTTTGCTGCATGTCAAAAATGCAATTTATTCTTATTCCATATCTTGTGTTTAGACAGTATTGCAGTGGCCATGAAATATTCATAGCTAATCTCTAGTCACTAATTGTCCTAATCTTTTGTGCATTTATTTTACTCGAGTTAGGCTTTCTGGAGACAGTGAAGCATCCTACTCTACAGCTGTGGGATGAAATTCAGGACAGGATATTAGGTAAATAGGATAGTCCAATAAAAACATACACACTTTCCTACAATCATTTCAAAATGGCTGGTTATCCAGAACAAGGAGAAGCTCACATCTGGAACAGTCACAAATTTATAGGTTTTTATTCAAACTAGAGTGTGCTAGAATATATAGGATATGCTGGGATAGGGATACCTTGGGAATTGTGTCCTGCACGGATTTGGCTAAGAGTACATTTCTCATTGATGTGACATCCTAGTTTCATAAGAGATGTGGAAGTCAAAACTGAGGTTTTGCTGTTGCCTGTATGGACATTTGCAATAATAAATCACTCTGATATGTAAAATGTGAAGCATTTTTTACCCTTTTAACTCAGCCACGTTCTCACCTCAAGGCAAACATTGTGGCTGGGGGACTGGTTCTTTATTCTTCCAAATAACAGAACTCCTGCACATTACTGCTCTAAATTTAGTTGATTTCCACACAAATTTATCACACCTCAACTATGTTAACATAAATATGAAATAATAGTAACTAATTAAGCAATGAAGTTTCCTTGATCACTTGTCTAGCTGCAGTCCTATGGGAAGAGTGCAATGTGAGACTTAGCAGCAAGACTCAAGAGAGAACTCCTCATTCTACAGAACTCAGTCACATGAAAAATATAAAAAAATATATTATGAAGAACTGTATCCTTGTTTTCAGGTGTTCTGAAGTCCCACATTGCTGAAGATGACTATGTTTAATGAGCAATTAAAGATTCAAGTAAGGTGAAGATGCTTCTTGGAACTGTGGGCTCTCTCATATCTGGCTGATTAATTGCTAAACAAGTAGCTGTGAGCTCACAGCTCACTAGTGACTAATTCCAAATGTGGGGGTCACAGAAAACCCCATTTTTTAAACAGAGAAGCTTTGACAGAAGTAATTTTATTTAAAGTGGCAAACAATCAGACTCCTGCACTGACTGATTCAAAATAGGCTTATAAAGGTCATATTAGGGTACAGCTCTAAAGTTTTACCATAGCAAATAAAATTTTGAATTTCTCCTATAAAAGGGAAGTCTTGCCTTGCTCAAGTCTTTAGAGTTTAAATTAATTTTTCATTCTATTAACATTCAACATAATAGGACACAATGGTCCCCAAGGCATTCTTCATAATACACTTTGTACAGTGGTTTGCAAATGATCCGACTAGTTAATGGAACTATAAAAATTACTTGCACATAAAGGTCAAGAAAAATAAAGATAAGTATATACTTTCTGACACTGTCCTGTTCAACACTCATCTAAAGGCCCCTGGAGTAAAGAAAACTTGTCCTAATGCAAGGAATATAATTCCTCCCAGTATAATAGCCCAAGCACTTCAACCTTTGGAATTCCAGACTTTTAATGTCTGCATTTTCCCTCGACCACTTCACTTGAGCAATCCAGCACCTCATTGATCAGTGTGTTATTAGCATTCTTGGCATGAGTTTGACATCAGTTTGTAGTTTGATTCAGCCTGGTAATAAAATGACCTACATCAAAGCCCTGCCAAAATGCCATCTTTGTCGCAATGTGTTTAGCATGAGTTATTTGCCCACATTCAAGGTTACACAGCAACTGCTTCTTATCATGCAATAAAGGCAACAAAAGGGGTCTGTAACAATCCATTTGATGCTTATCACTTACTTTATAATTACAGACTGGGCTTTTTTTAACATATAAGGTCAATCCTCAGGGAAATAGACCTAAAGATTAAACTCTTTTCACACCTGAAACGGCTGCACTGAGGAATGGATGTTAGAGAAATGGATTCCTCTAACACTAGTGTTTATTCTTTAATTGTTGCCCAGAATTTGAATTCAGATATGATAAATGGTTTGTCTGTGTCTCCTCTCCACGAAGGTGTGAAGTGCCCAGAATATTGCAATGAGGAGAAGAGCTCAGTGGAGCAGACTGCAGAATATTTCCACTGCAGAGTTCCTTCAGCTAAGGGGAACCACAGGGAGTTCATCCCAGACAAAAGCAGGGATGGAGAGTTGTTCTGTCTTCCTTGATGCTGCATTCCTCTGTATGGACCCAAATTATGATGTTATAGGGTTTAACTTTGTTGTTACACCCACTGTGAAACCCTGCTCATCACATCATCCACCCCACTGACTGCTGGCACCCACTGAGCTCCACAATCAGCCTCTTTCCCAGTGGTTGAAGCGCATTTAGGGAAGAGTTTCATCCTAGGGGAACAAATCTGGAGTGATTAACTTGAAAAATTTTTGTTGTCCAAAAATATAACCTGTATATTTATTTCACAAAAGAAAGAGTCACAAACAAACTAATTTGTGCTTGCACTATAGTGTGGTAACATTTGTGGTAGTCCTTAGAACCTGTGGGAGTTCACAGCTACCGACCCAGCAACTTCCATCTGCCATTGTCCCACTTTGCCATGCCAGACAAGCAAAATCCCTCCAAAACAAAGAGCAGGGTAATTACAAAGTGTGAAGGACCCAGAGCAGAACAGAAATGAGGCTCTGTGAGCTGTGCTCGCTCACAGCAGCGCGTGCTGCAGGAGAGCCGTGCCGGAGCATTCCGTACACGCTGGAGTTTCCTGGGCTCTGTGGGATTCCTGCCCAGGATCATAGAGCAGCCAGGAGGTGACAGAAAGCATAAATAACTGTAGATACATTATGATAATGGAAAACATTGCTAAATGGAGATATGGATGCTGCTATGAGACACAATGAAAAATCCAGGCACTCGCCTGGAACTGCACAGAATGAACTGGTTTATTTGGACTGCACACATGGCCCAAGGTCATTGACTCAAAATATCTTCTTTTTTCTCTGTCTTACCTCTGCCAGGTTTTCTTCACTATACACTGATCTTGCCCAAACTATGACCAATTTCATTTATTTTCTGTGAAACAATGGTAAGCCTGCATTTTTTCTTTTATGTTGCTGGTATTTTAACTTCAGATTATTTAACCAGTTTGCCTCATGCTTGATAGTTTTTGGACTAAACAAAGCAGAAATGTAATGGAAAAAGTGATGTTTTCCTTCAATATTTAATATGTGTCCCTAAAATAATTTGGGCCATTTTAGCCCATTCCTCCATTCCCTCGTGCCACTTTTAGGGTAAAGAGTGATTTTGTTAGGTGAAATAGCTGTTATCCTATGGCCAGTGGTTTCAGATAATGCAGAGAGGTCAAAGTAGATGAAAAAAAATGAAAAAGATTCTTGCTCCTTATCCATTAGGAATCTGTTCACTCAGGGCCTCTCTGGTGCTTCCATCTTAATGTGCTGGCCTGGGTCCAGCTTGTGCTGAGTCTACAGTATCAGCTTCATTAGATAAGCCTGTAGTCAGCTTTTGGCTGGATTGTCTTTGCCTGTGCTCAGGAAAGGGAGGTTGGATAGCACAAGAAAGATGACTACAGCTAATGCATCCAGGTAGGTTTTTCCTCGTTCTTAGATTATTGCTTATTTGTGGAATGGATAATTTCCTCCCTAAATCACTGACTTTCCATCAGGAATCAAGATGATTTGATGGTTTTCTGGATAATTGCTTCAATGAAGTGGGATAATAGCTCTTTGCATTGCTTAATGTCTGTTTCTGTGGTCATCACTCAGAATACATCCATTAAATTATCACCTTGGAAAGCACTTTCATGCAAGGTGTAACAGCTTCCAAAGATGAAGAGATCTCAAAGCCTGAGCAGGCTTTGAGGAATTCATTGTTTCAGTGCATGGCAACCCTTCTTTTTCATCTTCCCATGAAAGTACCAGTGAAAAACACAAACCCAAAGAGATCAATGTGAGCAAAGGAAAGATGAGACATGCAGAGCAGATAACATCAGTGGGTCACAAGATCAGCTCCTTTTCCTGTAGGTGCAATTCAGGCACTTCTTTTGCAGGTTTGGAATTAGACACTGCATCAATGCAATCAGAACAGAATCAATGGTCTTTTTGTTGTCATGGACATGGGGTTCTCTGACCATTGCCTCAGTGAGGTATTGATCTGTTCCGGGTTGTGTTATCCTCAGTCTTGACACCCGGCCAAAGCTCAGGGATTAGGCCAGACATGACTTGTGAATGTCTGAAATAAAAGAACTGTGGAGATCCATTTTGAGGGTTTTGTCTTTTCCCAAGAGCAGAATCTGACATGTATCAGTGTCATCACTGACAGTAGATCAGTAAATCCCTGTATCCATTTGCTGGGACATGAAAATTTGTTAATTAGCATAAACTCCAAGGTAGTTTCTTACCCTTTCTATCAGCAAGTAGATAACAACCTGGGATTCTGATCACTATAGAGGTGAACACAGAGCCTTCCACATTCTTGGGTGTCCCAGACTTGTGACATGGACTAGTTTAGGGGTCCTGGAATAATTCCATCCAGGTTTCAATGTTTCAAACTCCAAGGGCCCTTCTGTAGGAATGCTCACAGTTTACTATCACTTGAAGAGCTGCCACTGATGAGAACCTCCTTCAGTCCATGCTGCAATGTGCTTTAGGCCTTACTCTAGGGAGTGAATAGGGAAGTAAACTGTGCCAGGGGAAGGGCAGGGTAGGGAAGAGACTGTCACTTGTATGCTCTGAGACTGGTGGAGCACAGTTTGGAATCCCAGTCTGGTTGGTTCTAAGGAACAGCTGAGCTGGAGCAGCACATCCCTGAGACAGGAATGGTATCGCATCACTGACCATAAAACAGTGACAGTGACAGAGAAGTTTAGAGCCTGCAAAAGGAGAGGTCAGGGGAATCACACATTTAACAGAGTCTTTGTGGCATTTCAATGCCCCATTGGTTTCATCTGCTCTGGTGGAGAGAGGAAATGGGAGACAACACTCACCATTTAGTGCTGTCTGAGCGAGAGCTGCAGAGCAGCCTCCTCATAGCAGCAAATGTCAGAGAGCACGACTGGGGTCAGGAAGCTGAACTCTGATGTACCTTTGGCCCTGTTAATAAAAAGTGCAGGAGTTGAAGGCACAAAAAAGGGATGGTGGAAAGGCACTGAGGGACTCTAAGCACTCAAGTGCATCTGCCCTGCAAAGTGGACAGGTTACAGGGCTGGGTAAGAGCAGCACTGATTCCATAGTCTGGAGATTAAGTCACAGCTCAGCTCCAGCCAACGGAATGGGTGCAAAGGCAGGAGGGGGTTCAGTGTAGGAAGGAGGCAAATCCTGCAAGAAAGACAACGTCTGATCCAAACAGCTCCTGACTAACTCACACCTTGGACCAAGGTCAGACACATCCACACAGGGACTCCTGCTCAGCCCCAGGGCTCCACAGGAATCAGGACACACCAGAGCCTGGGCTGGACCTTGGGGCAAAGAGAGAAATTCCTCCTTCTGGTGAAATCCTGACCCTCTGAGATGAGTCACACTCCCAAATCCCTTACAACTTTGTTGGGGGGTAGGATTTTTCCTTTTGTTTCTTTCTCTCATAGAATTTTGTCCCATCTGTTGCTAAGAGACAATAACAACCAATATTTAAGAGAGACTAAAGAAATGGCCAAGGTGGGAGAAAGGTGCAGCCGGCTACTCTCTTACCTGGGGGATTTTATTTTCTGTCAGATCGGTGGGGAGACAGGCTGTGGTCATTGTGGGGAGAATTCACCACCACTGTGAGGCTCTGTCTCCTGCTGTCTGCTCCTACAGTGAGTGAAGCTCTGCTTGTGGGAGCAGCTGTTGCACTAGAAACTTTATAAAACCCTACCTCACTGAAAAAAAAGGACCCTCACCATGTTGGGTGCCTCAGGGGAAACTACTTTCGGCCTCCAGAGGAGCTTCTCCCAGCCTTGTTCAGGAGCTGGGCTGCCGCTGCCCAGCCCCACCATTGCTCCGGGTTTTCTGGGTTTTACACTGCCTGCCGGACACCCTGCAGTACCTGCTACAGCTGCAGAGTTTCTGATACATTTCCTTTGCTCCTCTGGGGCCTGCTCATCCCTGCCCTCCCAGCGCGGCTCCGAGGTTGCTGCTGCAGCCCGTTTCACCGTCCGTCTCTCCCGCCATCACCGCGTGAGGGGGAAGCGCGGCCGAGCCCGCGCCACAGCGCCCCCTGCAGGCCCGGCGGAACCACCGCGCCCGCCCTGCCCGGCCGGGAGCCAGCAGCGCCCCCGGCGGCTGTGACTGGAACTGCACCCACGGAAGCGCCTGCGGCTGAGCGAGGCTGGGCTGGGGTTGTGTTCTCTTTGCTGTTTGTTTTGTTTGTTTGCCTTGTTACACACTCTAGTAAAGAACTGCTATTCCTTTTCCCATATCTTTGCCTGAGAGCCCTGTAATTTCAAAGTTATAATAAGGGGTCATGTTCTCTGTTCCAAGGAGGTTCCCGCCTTGCTTGGCAGACACTGGTCTTTCAAACCAAGACACAGTTTTGAGGCTCAGTCTTTCTCATTGCCTTCACAGAAAGTGAATTGGAGCCCAGAGAGAACTCATCACGGATCAGCTAAATATTGATGATTGTTGATCCTTTGAGGCCTGCAACCAATTTTATGCATTTTCTGTCATTGCTTCAAGTAGAAATAATCATTGCATTCTGCCATGTTGAGAGGAAAGAGTTACACAGATCAATTCTGCTGATCAATGTTCTAATACAATATTATTCTGTGGGACAATTTCAGCATTTAACATTTTCTGGTAAATGATTTCCCATTGCCTCACTCAGGGTTCAAAACAATCATTAGCACTAGTTCAAACTGTTAATGAGGTTAAGGGAGATCCTGAATCAGCAGAGCAGAATCTGTGACCCTGGAAAGCTTTTTCCCTCCTCTGCCCTCTGTCTACTCCTTCCATTTTGGTAAATTGACCAACTCTTCCCGGCAATTTGTAGGAAATACATTTTCACTTGTTAATTTTCCACTGCAACTTGATTCATCCAACCAACAAACTTAATTTGTCTGCAAATCGTGCTCTGTGTGGCACCTTCAGAAAGAGCAGCACTTTCTTTTTCTAAGCAATGCAGAAATATTAACATTTACTCTTGGCATGGTCCTTCATTCTCTCTGTACACAGCCTAGGAGACCTCACTCCAGTAAAACCAAATGCAGGCAAATAGGCTTTGCCTGCAGGAAGCTTCAGATTTTTTGAGGACAGAAGTACCAAAACCAGTGAAAGTTTTCCCCAGTTATTCCATTCTTAACTTCAGGGGATTTATTTGTTGATGCCTGAGGAAATTAAATTCTTGACAGGTTGGGAATAGAGAAGAAGCTTGTACCTAAGATCCCTGGTCCTTCCAGCTTTCCTGCCAATCTCTGGAACAGCAGCCAAACCTACCAGAAGAGAAAGCCTAACCTGGCCTATCAAACCACCTGTGAGGGCAGGTGGCACCAAACCAGACCCAGCACAGAGGCAGGAATGCCCCTTCTCCACTCCTGGGTAACTTTACCTGCACTCAGATCTCCTGGGAGTTGTGCTGGAATGGAAAATGAGCTGCCAGGTGTGAAGTACAGAGCTGCAAATTAGGTAAAAGTGGTAAATCACAAATATTTCAATCATAGAAAGACTGGAGGAACTCGCAGTGCCCTGAGGCGAGGAAGGTGAGAAGTAAATGACAGATGGACAGGTGAGAGGTGTGGCAGAACTGGGTGAAACTCAACTGCTGGGAATATTTCCAGCCTCACCACAGAAATTCCACCAGTACAGTACCACTGCTTTGCTTCCTGCCACAGCCACCCCTTCTTTCCTCCTGTGACTGTAGCAATCCAAGAGACCAGGAATTTACAGGTTCCAACACTGGCTGAGGAGCTGCTTAATCAAACAGTGAGACAGGAAACACATGGGGAAATGTCAAAGAAAATGAGCCATTGTCGGAAAAAACCCTCACACATTTATAATTGGAAGCATTTATATCTGGAAATCACCTCAAAATCACAGCACTTGCATATATTGCTATAGGTTACCCACTCAGGGCATTGAGTGAATTTCTTTGTGTACAAATTCCATCAGCCTGTGATATATTTATTTTTAAATCTGGTAGCCTTGCTACATGTCCGTAGTTCTCTGATTACTGACTTGCCCTGAATTGTGGGTCTCATGCCAAGAAAATTCTATTTTCTGACAGCAAATGACACAGCTCCACTGTTGATTGATTTTCATAGGTACAGAGTGTGTGCTGTGTGTTAGAGTGAGGATTGAGGCATCAAAAATGTTGTTCCTAAAAGATCAAAAGTAGATCGATGAAGACATCTGGACTGCATGACACTTCTGGCTGCCTTTGCTAGGCAATGCAACACTTAATAAAACCAAATTACACAGATGTTCCTAGAAAACTTTCAGTCCTGTAGCAAATTGAATAAACTACCGATGTTTCAAACAAAATCTTTCTTCATTCTTATTCCAAAATTTATCAAGTCCATCTAACAACAATCCTTTCTTTGTTTCTCACCAAAACAGGATGAATGTGGACAAATTTCTAAAGGCAAACTTGTCCTTGAGGCCAGGCACAGGCCCCAGAGGGCCAACTTATTTCAGATTTCATTTCAAACCAAGGCCCACAATGCAAGTGAAGGTGACCCTGCTGAAATCAAGGACAGACTGTGCTCTGTTTGAAGATCATGCTCGTGTATAAGCTACACTAATGTTCCTGGGGATGGAATATTTAAATGCAGACTCCTTTCACTCTTCTCTCATTTCAAAAGGAATCACAGCAGTGTGTTTCACAGCAGCTTTCTGAAAAGACCTACAAAAAAGACAACACAGGAAACTTTTTTTCTAATGATGGGGGCTGATTCTCATCTCAAGCCACTCATTTAAACTTCCTGTCACCAACTCCAGATTGCAGAAGTTCAGCTGATTTAGAATCAAGCCCAGTTTCTGGATGTTGAATGTCCAGAGAAACTTTATATTAATGACACACAGTAAAATGCACTTTCCAGTTCCTGGGATTCACCTGTGGCCTGGAGATAGAAGATGGGAGCTGGAAACAAAAGCTTTTCCCTACATTATCAGAAACTACTGAAGACGGCTACTGTTTAGAATAAGGTAAAAATGGCACAGCATTGGCAGTATTTGATAAAACTATAATTTTAGATGTTTTTAGTAATGCTTTTAAAATGAATTCTATTTAAGCTGGACATTTGTCAAAGCATGACACCCATGAGCGCAGGTGTGGTGACATCAGATCCAAGGTCTGCACCAGAGAGCTGCTTCAGCAGAGCTCTTGTGCACAGCACTGCTGTACCTGAAAAGGTTCAATTTCTTCACTCTTTAGAATGTGTTTCATACACATTATTTTATTTTTAATCAGAAAAAAATATTTATTTGACTCAATTTACATCTTTACAGTGTAAACTTTGTGAAGCAAGGCCATCTTCTAGTTTTGCACGGGGATTTCTGGACATCACAGTAATAAAAGTAAATAATAGCATTCAGAAAGGAAAAATCTTGATAAAAAGAAAGACATGTTTGGGGTTAGATAGAGTGATTAAATAGTTCCTCTTGACTTACAGCATGAGAAAAAGTGACGTTTCCAAAAGTGAATACCTATGTTAGAAATACTGAGCTTAAGATAAACTATTCAGAAATGTTTTGTGATCAAATCTGCAGTGGACTGAAGTTGCATGAAAAATCTCCCTTGGGAGCCTTAAAACCCCTCTATGAAAATGGAAAGTGCAGCACCACACAATGTGAAGGGGAATGCTGTAATCCTGAAACAGAGCAGAAAAGAGAATGTCTGTAAAGGCAGTTCCAAGCACATCAGGTTCTAAAGGACAGCTCCATGGCTGCTTAGAAGAGCTCTGTCCCTGATTAGCTTTTTGACATCTGATTAATCCTGTACTAAGTACTGAGTGTTAACAGATGCTTTTCCAGCCGACATCATCTTCTTTCCCTTAGAACAATTAGGGAACCAGAAATGAAAGCTGATTTGCCAACTGACTCTATTGCAAATATAAAATTTCCATAGTGTGCCCTCTGGGCACCTTTAGTTCACTCCTATTACCCATTGTGCCCTCCCACACTCTTCTGTTTCCCTTGTCCCATGCAGAATTTCCCTTCACTATCAGCAACTTCAAGTGCCAGAGGGCAGGGATGGATGGGATATTGGGAAGGAATTGTTCCCTGGGAGGGTGGGAGGCCCTGGCACAGGTGCCCAGAGCAGCTGTGGCTGCCCCTGGATCCCTGGCAGTGTCCCAGGCCAGGTTGGACAGGGCTTGGAACAGCCTGGGACAGTGGAAGCTGTCCCTGCCCATGGCAGGGGTGGAATGGAATGGGATTTAAGGTCCCTTCCAACCCATAGCATTCCAAGATTCCATGAACTCACTCTGCAGATCATTTATTACTGTGCCATGTCAACACCGCTCAGAAATGGTGCACAGCCACAATTCTCACCCAAGGTGATGGAAATTGGAGCACTCACCCTGTTTGATATCCAGGCTCCTGCTGCAAAGTTGTAGGTTCAATAGGAAGAAATTACTTCTTTTCTAAAGTTTCAGAGTGATTTTCTGCACAATTTGGCATCTTAGTATTTTTATATTTTGGTCTAAATGATTTATGCTTCAGAGTTGTAAGTATTTTATATTTTAACATAAGTGATTGCATTCTACAAATTTTCCAGACTTTTTCCATAACAGAACACTGTCCGTTTGCATCAAGCTCCAGCGTAACTGCCTTTTTTTTACAGTCTCCATCAGAAATGGATGCAGTTGCAGAAAATCCATGGAATAATATATCTTTATCCTACTATGAGATGTGGAATATGTGCCACAAAACCCAGAGTTAATTGGGAACAAAGGGAATGACTTCTTTAAATTCCCACCCAGCAAACTCATTCCCAGGAATTACCCAGCTTTTGAGAAACCAACATCAATAAACAAAAGTAGACTAATAGAATCATAGAATCACAGAAGCTCAGAACTGAAAAGGACTACAAGGATCATTGAATTCCAGCTCCTGGCCCTGCATAGGATCACACCATGTGCCTGGAATGGTATTTCTTATGTCAGGCTCACGTGGTATTCCCTGTGTGAATGCCACTGGTATTGTTCAGAGGCACTGCTAAAAGGATGGAATAATTACAGACAGGCGTTCCAGAAGTTCACATAAAAGAAATGCACATTATGCACAGGAAGATGCTGAAAGCACTGTATACTCTGGGCCAAATTCCATCTGCCAAATGCTTCCACATTGCTGTGCTGGAGGAGATGGGGAGTAGCTGAGTAGCTGAGCTGTAAGTAAGTGCACCCAGGTAGCCAAATGCCTCCTCCTGCTTGGCCAGGTTGCCATATTTAGGGCATCCATGGCTGCTGCTATAAAAGGCTGTGAGAGCAGAAGGAGGCAGGAGCAAGGCCCACAATGCCTCAGCCAGCCCAGACAACTGCCAGCACCAGCTTGTCCTTTCCCAATGCTCTGAACAGAGACAAAACCACTTGAAAAGAGTGGTTCACTCCAGCTTCCAAAGTGCTCCCCTGCCACTACTGAAACCAAGAGGTGGAAAGACAAAGAAAAACCATAAGGAGATTTCTTGAGGATCATATTGATAAGTGTTTTATTAACTGCAGCATGGCTGGCTCTACTGGGCTGGCTGGGATGGGGTTAACTCCTCTCAGCTTGGTGACCAAACCAAAGCTGACCATGCTGACATTTCAGCTACTGCTGAACTGTGCTGGCACAGCACCGAGGCTTTCTCTGCTCCTCAGGATCACTCATTTGTTTTATCTCAATCCACAAGCTTTCTTTCTTTTGTTCTTCTTTCCTCTTCTCCTGTTCCATTGGACAAAGGGAATGGGAGCGGCTGCAGGGATCAGTGAGGGGGCAGGCACTGGGTTAACCCACACCCCTGCTGTGTTATCATGTGTCCTCATGTGTTCTCATGTGTTCTCATGTGTTATCATGTGTTATCATGTGTTATCATTCTATTGTAGCACTTCAGCCACCCTTGCAGTGCCAGTGATCCGTTTTATTTACATTTTCAGTCTATAAGATGCCTAGAAAGGAGGAAGGGGCCACTGGCACTGACAGCTGGCAGGAGGTTGCAGTAGCTCTTTTTTGTGGGCAAGAAGAAATGTGCCTGGTAATGGTCCCCCACATCTGACTGGTGGTTTCCCAGACATCCAGAGTTCGTGTGGGAACTGCTCAGGGAAGGTCACAGCCAGAGGAATACAGAAAGGAAGCAGGAAGAGATGTTAGCTCAGATTTTGTATGTACATGAGGAGCTCTTTCTAAAGGCCATCTCGAATTAGGTAACTTCTTTTCCTCTCTCTACCTTTCCTTCCTTTTCTCCTGGGCTTTAAAACTTCTCCAGAGTACAAGAGAAATCTGTTAATGGGAGAAAGATGTAAAGGAGTGATCAAGAAAAAAACTTGTGGGTTGGAACAAGCTGACCTTCAAGGTCCTTTCCAAACCATTCTACGATTCCAATTTCAATTTTAAACATGTTCCATTTCACACATTTGTCTTCTTTCTGACCCTATTGATTTCCATGAGTTAACCTGGCTCAGCACATGCCTGGACTACTCATGAACTGCAAACTGCTTTGGAGGGGAAAATCTTCCGGAATTTTGTGTCTTCATAATTCCATAAAGAGCAAATGCTCTGGATGTCCACATCCTCATTCATCCCAGGGATGCACAGGACCCTGTTTTGATTCTGTGCAAGTATTCCCAGCAGCATGGGGAGGGCTGGGTCACAAAGGCATTATGGAACAGCCCTGGTGCCTCCAGGCCATGCAGGATCAGTGCAGACTGCCATGAACCTCTGTGAGGTGCATCCCAGCAGGAGCAGCATTTGAAAGGGCATCCAGACACATCCTGGTGGATCTGATTTAGAGCAGCTGGGGACCAGCCTGACTTTGCTAAAAGAGGGCAAATTAATGGACTAAACTTTGCATGGCTCTTTCTTTGAACTCAACAATGAATCACTTCTATGGTTCTTGTGCTTTTTTCCGATCCTGCTGAAGCTCCCAGCCATCCAGGCCATTAGCATGAGCACCATGAGGAGCTCTGGATCCGGTGCCTCCTTCTGTGTCTGCAATCCCAGTGTGCTTTTATACTGATCCAACAGAGACTGCCTAAAGCAGCCAGAAAAGCTTTTTCTGCTACACTAGCAACAGTCTAAATCTTTCTCCAACCATAATGCCTGCATATTTTTTTCTCTGATATTTATTAAGCCCCTTGAGACGTTACATAGCTTCAGCATTCCTCCCTTTTCAACTTTATGCTATTTTCATTCCTTTATACGAGCATTTTGTTTCTCCTCCTTCTCCTGCACTGCTTCCATAAGTCCTTCCTTCATTTCACTACTCCACCACCAGCATCTTTGCAAATCCTTCAGCATCCAGAGGCTGAGAGCAAACACAAAATGATGGATGGGAGATGAGAACTGACCCTTCCACCTTCCCATCCTGGGTGTCTCTCCAGTGTCTTCAGGCTAAACAGCCACCCACTGGCTTCATCTGTGTCACCTGCTGAACTGACCTACTTCTAGGGCTGGTGGCCCTCTGTCCTCACACTCCTGTGTTCCAAGAGGTTCTGAATGAGCAAGCAAAGGCCCATTTCCTCCCAGTTCTCCTTCAGATGGGAACAAAGGATTCAAATAATTTTCCCTACGTCCTTCACTGGCAAAAGATGTATGGAGTCATCTCCAATGCATATAAAGGGAGAAATTTCAAAGTGTCTCCTACTGTCATTTCAATTCTATAATTAATAACTATATGCAGAAAGGCTTTCCACACCATTTTCTCGCTGTCACACATCCCAAATCAGACAGAGAAAAAGAATGTCCCCTGATAGGAAGTATCTATGTCCTGCTATAGCATTTCCCCTAATTTAGGTTGCATTATTGATGTACAGGACTCTCTACTTGAATAATGTAACAGTAAGGCTCTCACAGAAAGCACCAGCACTGGCTTTAATGTGTGTCTATAAAGATAAGAAAAATGTATTTTAAAAGTCCAGCAGCTTTCAAACAATATATTTTCAAGTTACAGGAATGTTCACCACAAGGAATTTAAAATTCAGGTGAGAAGTGGGGGGCAACATTTCTTCTAAAATGCTAATGAGCTACTGCCTTATAAAGTGAAAAAAAAAATCAACAAATCTGACGTATGAATAAACATTATGAATATTCAGGAAGTTTAAGCTGCTGATTCAATGTTTTCTAGGAGTGTACAACTTTTGCACTGATCATACAAGCCATTCTTTTTCTTCTTATCATGAGCACACTCGACTGTGGTGTCGGTGTGCTGCTGGAACATATGCGTGGAGTTGCAAGGATTGTAATTCATCCAGATGGCAGGAAGCTCTGGAATTGTTACTCCTATGCTACAGATGTTTAACAATCCAACCATATGGCTGCAATAAGGCAGCCTTGTCAAAGAGTACAAAAACTGCACTAGCCACAGAGCCCTGTAAATGGGAATGCAGTTCTGAGGTGGGAATGTTCGTATGGCTGCACTATAAATGCACACATCACACTAGGAAGCTGGCGTGGCTATTGCAATTACAGAATTTATGAAACATTATTTAAACTCCTGAAAACAATCAGGCCTCATATTTGCATAATTTCCCCAAGTCAGCTATCAAAAGAACATTCCTCATTTGTTTTTGAAATTCATTAAAGACATCAAACAAAGGTGAGTTGAAAAGCTGGGTAAATAAATACATGTTAATACAATAATGTCCCCTGCCTCTGGCCTGAGGGAAATATCACTGTAGGTAAAAACTGAGATTCAACCAGTGAGACCAACAATTTCTCTAGAAAAAGATTTGTCAAAGTCAGGGAGCCCTGCTGATGCTTGTGACAATTGTAATGTGGAAAGCTGAATGTTGAGAAACAATCTGAGATCAATAATATCTTGGCCAAGAAAGGAAAGCACCATGAAATGGTCCATCTATAACTCTACTGAATTTTGGCAGGTTTGAAAGACAGATAAATGGCAGCAAATCAGATTGTTAAATCACTAATCCTGTCATTATTACATCCTGTCACATTGCATAGATTTAGACATTAGAAAAAGAGTGTAAGGTAGGAGAGTGAAGAAAACACTTAAAAGCTCAACTCAATCTGTGAAGAAAAGGTGAATTCCCAAATTTTGTTTCATGGTTGGTGCTTTTCTGCCCACAAGTCAGCTGGCAGTAGCTGCTGCTCAGAGTTCCATCTGCCTTCCCTCTGATGTCAGGTCTCTGACCCTTTGTTCCCCACAAGAAGTGTCTCCTCTGTACAAATCTGTTGTGCAAGAATAAGATTAAAATGGACAGACTGAACAAAGCATTGGTCTCTCAGACAAAAATGCATCCATTTAGCACACAGGGCATCTTTCCACCTGACATATTCTTAAAGGGAACTATTCAATTATCATCTCCTCACAGGCTAAAGAGCACAAAAGAGCCATGTAATATTCTTTTTCTCTTTTTTTTTTTTGAGCAGCAAACTATTCAGAGCTGCTTTATCTACCACAGATACTAATCTAGGCAATATAATTTTAAAACATCCTTACAAAAACCTTGAAGGGCAGTTGAACCCTGTGGTTGTTTAAAAAAAGATTTTCTGCAGTTTATGCATTTGCTCTGCCAAAAGCTTACCTTAGCATACAAAGTACAGTAAATCATAGCTGCTCTGATTTACTGCCCAGACTGTGCTGTTTGTTTTCGGGGACAGCTCAGGGAAAAGCTCTGTCAAGTATAAGAACATTCAGAGAAGGGGAATCGTTTTGCAAAGCTCCCACAAAGGTAACAACATTTCTAAGGTATCAGTGAAGGGGAACAAAAATGCAGATGTGCATTTGAAGGATTTTTCAGGGGGGATTTTTTGAATACCACTGCAACCCCAAAATATTTCAGGCCCTTTGGAGGCACAAAGACAATTTCATACCCCAAAACTGTTTAGCCTAAGTATTAATGGGCTGGCCAGTTGTATAATTTACCAGGCAATCAGTTAAACTATTGGACCTTGTTCCTGAATTCCACATTTTATTGGGTAGCAGCACATACAGATGCCAAAAAGGCAAAGAAGACACCAGAGAAGTGGCAGAGCAAGAGCTCTGGATCAACGTGATTATTTAGAACTGAGGATAGATTTTATTAGACTTAATCTATTTAGTAAGCCCCAACAGGAGGACAAAGATAAAACCATATATCCGACATCCTTTTGAAAGTCAGTAAATGAAAAGGGAGAAGATCAAAACAGTAGCTGAAAGCCTTCACTTCTGTTTTAAAATCCAAGAAACAGTCATTAATAGAGATTTAAACTCAGCCCTCTCTAGTCTAAACATGTCACTGTTAATTACAAAGCCATTTAACTTTTGCAAGAAATAAAGACTGCTATTAATGAAAGAAGAACCAATTAGCCTTTAATCTACACACTGTTTTTTAATCAAACTTTCTTTTGATCATCAGACTCACTGCAGGATGTATCCCTCCTCCCCATGTTGTAGTGGCTTCCATGATTGCTAATGGAATGGATTTTAGAGGGCTGGCTGAGCAGGGAGAGCCCTCTCTGCAGGGCTGGAGCTTCCTTCCCTTCCTGCCAGGGGCAGCTCAGGAAAAGCTCCAAATTTTGTGTCCTGACCACTCTTGGAGCAGCTGCCTTTAGAGGAGCAGCACTGAATGTGTCTAGAGGAACATGGGACAGGAGTGCTGGACAACCTTGTTAGGAAACAGCAAAAAAAACAAACAAACAAAAAAAACCAGCAATGAAAAAAAAAAAAAAAAAAACAACAACAGAGTAAAGAGAAGTAAGAAATGGGATGGAAAAAGGCAAAAGCAGAGAAGTGCCTCCAGGAGTGAAAATGGAATTCACTGCTGACTGCAAAGGATGATGAATGAGAGAATTTGCTTGTTGGCACAGGAACATAATTGTGGAAAAACAAAACAAAACAAATGGGATCAGGGTTTGATGTGTTACAAACAAAAGGGGTGACATGAAAAGGATCCCATTAGCAAAATACTGTGCCTCCAAACTGTTGTTTGAGGGCTCGGAGAATTTCAAGGAGGTTTTCTGTTTGGTTTTGGTTTTTTTGGGTGGTTTTTTGTTTTGTTTTGTTTTGTTTTTTGCGGGGGGGGGGGGTGTTTGGTTTTTTTGGGTTTGTTTTTTTTTTTTTTTGTTTGCTGTGTGGCTACTTGTAGTAGCAAAATAATAAGTCCAAGCATCTGGAATCCATCATGATGGAGAACTTCTTCCCTGACATCATTTCCCCCTTGGCTGCTGTTGCTGCTCCGACCTCCGGGAAGGACAGAGAGCAGATGTCCCTGAGCACACACCAGGCTGATAATGAAATACAAGAACCTGACTCCTGCACATGTAAACAGCAGAGAGAGTGTAACTATTATCTGCTCTGTGTCAAACACAGGGCTCTTGGTCTGAGCAGATACCTGCTGCCTGCTCTGCATTAACAAAATTTCAGTGTATGCTGCTCTTTCTCCACCACAGAAAGATAAAATTTGCCTGGCAGCAGCAAAACATTAAGTATTAACACTAACAAAAAAACCCACTTCAAAACAAGTGTTGATATCCTCAAAGAATCCGAAAGTCTGAAGAGATTTATTGTTGCAATAGTATGGCAATTAAAAAAAATTTAAAATAAAAAATCAATAGATTGCAGGGAGAAAAGTGATAACAAATATGGACTGTGACAGACAGGATTGTGAGTCATGAAATTCAAGACTGTAATAAAAGTATGTGGAACAACTGCTGACATGGTATTGACACCTGAGATATTTGAAGGTAAGTACATACTTACCATAGGAAGGATTCCAGCAAAGACAATAATAAATTGCAATAAATGTTTTTCAGGACTTGACTAACAGCATTTTGCACTTCAAAAGATCAACTTATTACACTTTCTGTAAAATAATTCTAATGCCTTATCTCAATGGGCTGGTGATTTTTCACAGTGCAAAGCCCTTGAATGTAACTGTTTGGCTTAAAGGTCACTGAAAATGAGATCAGGGTCCATTCATGGTTTTCAGCTGCTCATGTATTACAATATGAGTCCAACACAGGAACTCAGATAAAAACATCAACAGAGCTCAAAAGAAATAGCTGTAAAGCACAGTGCCAAGATATTTGAGGTTAGCTGGATAATTATATCATTTTCACATTTATTTCATGGCATTATAAACCTGTTAATAAAATGTGGATTCTGATGCTGATCAAAACCTCTTTGTGTTTTTCTGGTGTCATAATCTCATGACACAAGACCTAGACAAGAGATCTCCACTCTCCTTCTGAGCACATGCAGAACACTCAGAAGGCTGCAATACTGAAAACATGTGACACTAATGTACATTAATGTAGGGTATTTTTAATTAACAAAGCTCTTAGGCATTGCTGAAAGATCCATTCTGATTTTTGTCCCCCCTCATATTGACCTAAAACACTCCAGAGCTCTGTATTTATTTATAAAGTAGAGTTGGGAGAAAGTTCTTCTGACATTTGAGAAGCTTTAAAAAGTTAAATTGTTGATGGGCACCATTGTGAAAAAAAATGAGATTTTAACTCATTTAACTCATGAAGTAAGATCTTTAAAAGGTAAGAGGCAGAACCTTTACACTGCTGCTTAAATTATGTGGTAGTTTATTCCTGAGTGCTCTCAGTTCCCCTAATTCCTTAACATTGGTGAATGCTTGCATTAATTATTCCCCAAAGTACGCTCTGATTCAAGAAGGCACTGAGGAACTTCATTAACTCCCTCCTCAATGACTCCAGCCAAATTCTCCCTACTTACTTGAGATGCACATACCCAAACCACCCCGAAATATTCCGTCCCCGCCATTCTGCCTGCGATCAGCGCCAGCTGAAAGCCCTGAAAATCAACCCTAATGCAAAGAATCTTTAATTTAACCAGAGCTGCTCCAAAAGCCTCTCTGAGCTGTGCCAGGGCCGTGTGTACATACGTATGCAGTAGTCGCCGCTCTCGTAGTAGCCGGGGCAGCACTGCGAGCGCCGGCGGTACATCGTGCGCAGCCCCCTGCGATACGCGGTCTTGTAGCTGATCCTGCAGCACGAGACACAAAGCCATGGGACGCTATTGAAAATCAATGCCTCCTGCTGCAATGGTATTTGTGTTAAATTATAGTAAGGCTAGCATTCAATCATTATTTTCAAATGCATGAAAGCCTTTTGATAATAAACGCCACAATAAGGGAGGAATCGATACTTGTTTTGAAGCTTGAAATATGACTCGTGTTATGAGCACAGTGCTCATGACAGTCACTGGAGCTCTTCCTGGGGCAGCTGCTGTCTTAAAACATTTTCCCACTCCTGCTGCAAGGGCAAGGAGTTTCTTCAAGAATAAATGATTTATTTTTGCACATCAGCAAGGTCAGATCTCATCAGTGGAAGGAACAGAGACCACTGTGTCAGCTGTTACACAAAACCTTACCACAGTGGCAACTGCTTTCAATACACAGCTTGAGAAGTTAACCCCAAGTATTTTTTTCCTGCTTGCTAACCCTTCCAAGGCACCCATACCTTGCAAAGTGTCATTATAGTCCCACTTCAGTATTTAAAGCCTGTTTTTCCCACCACAGTACTGTAGCCCACAGAAATTAAAAGGTGTTTAGCATTCTGAAGCATTCCTACATTTATTCACAGCATTAGCAAGGATAGCACCTTAGAAGGGTAATATTTAACTGCATATTTAACAGCAAACACTTCAAAACAGCTTTGCTAGTTTATGGAAATTACCTCAATTGAACAAAATCTATTGTCCCTCATGTTGGATAAACTGATCGAATTTACTCTGCTGCATTCCAATCTATACAATATTCCAGAAAGCTCTGCAGCTCTGTTCACTTCCAAACTATGTAACTCAGGAGCTCAAAAGCCAAGTGCCACAGTCCCACTGGGATGGTGCTGAACAGCCAACTTGCAACTGAATTCATGAGAGTTGAGATAAAAAAAGGCTTCTAAAACCCCCTTGAAAGATTGTGAATATTAGTGGATATTTATTAGGATACTTTGGAAGCAGAATGAATATAACAGAAATATCCGGCAGCCTGGGAAAAATTAACTCTTTGGTACAAGTTTTCATTCAGTCCTAGAAATGGACCCATCTTCAATTTACCTGATTTTCAGTGCAGATTTGGGTGCACTAATTCTAACACAGATCCATTTCTAATTATCACCAAACCTCAAATGCCTGATTATTCACAATTTAGGAGGGGCATGAACTTCCTTTTACAAACTTGGACATGCACCAGTCACTCGGAAAAGAGAGTTGGTCATTTCTGGTCAGGGAATAGACACTTCCAATCCCATGGCAGGGCCAGTGGAATGATACATTCTCCTGGATGGCTTCATGAGGGACTGACTATCACTTATCTCACTCAAACTTGAGGCAAAAATCTCTGTATTTCTATTCAATGCCCTGGAGTTCCAAACACACGTCTTTGCATTGGAGCACTACAAACTTTTGGATAAACAAGAGGTGTGTGAGGAGATGAAAAGGCAGCAGGAAGCTGAGGTTTCTGAGGATGAGCTCTTACCTGTGCCTGGTGCACTTGAACCAGTTGAGGATGTCTGTGCATCGTGTGTAGTAGATCTGGTCAAAGGGGTGAGCGTAAGATTCCTGCACGGTCACGGCGTAGCTGAGGGGGGACAAGGAAAGTGGTGAGAGGCTGTGAAAAGCTGCAGTTCCCTCTATCTGCTGCTCATGGAACTCCAGTATGAAATATATTTACATCAAGAATCTTAGAAACTTTGGGTATTAGCGAAGAGCAGAAAAGGGCTTCCTTCTGCTAGACCTCTTCCTGAAAAGTTTAGAAATGTTTGGCTTCATGATACAGGCATAGAGATATCACTGTGATCAGTAAACCATTCTCTTTTAGGAAAAAACAAATATTACTAAAATTCATGGAAATTTAGAAGGTGAAAAGTGAATGGATATGGGCAAAACCTGGGCAATTTGGTGAGAAATTACAGAGCTCCAACAATAGCAAGAACTGAGCATTCCATCCAAAACTTAGCCACACAAACCACTTAGCCATGCAACAGGTTCTATGTTCGTTATTGTTTGGGCCTCTCCCGCGATACAAGAACCCAAATCTCACGTTGGGGTCAGTGGTGGCAGAGCACTGCCCCACAGCAGGCGTGTGCAGTGCTCAAGGGACTCCTCTCTCAGGTGCTGGTCTGGACACAGGCCCCACTTTATCAGATCTAGAGCATCTTTGGAGAGCAATACACAAATCACCCTAGGCAGGTCAAGACCCAGGAATTAGATCCTCTAGGTCACTCATTATATGGATTGTCTTAATTCTGCAGCTGATTTCCCTCTCATCAGCAGGACTGCAGATGTGATTAAGCCCTGGGATATTGCACCCACAAGGCAATACTAAGATATTTTCTTGGAGGGGCTGACTGGCTTGAAATCGAAGATTGGGCTGCTCCTGCCCTGCTCGTCGTGTCCCTTCTAGACAAGCCAAGGTTCCCCTGGATGCTGCTTTGCCCTCTGTCACTGTTTGCTGGGTTTGATGATAATGTTTTTACTTCTGCTAATGCCAAAATATAAAATATTTACATTGCTCATTATTAATGTAAGACAGTAACACTTGCAAATCTCAATTGTTATTTTACGATCCCGTTTATTATCCAGCAATAGCCCTAACAATCTTTTCCCTTTGATTTATTAACATCTAACTAACAAAGTCATCTTGGTCAGTACAACCAATCAATTTTGGTATTTAATTTTTGTTTCTCCTTGATTGGGTCTCTAGGTTGCTGACTTTCTTCAGACAAAATCAATATTTTATTCCTGTGCTCTGAATGCACTTCCAGCACACAGACTGCAAAATCCTTTTCCTGTACAGTTTTTGTTTTGCAGTTGCATTATCTACAAAGAGTTAATTCTCTAATTAAGGCCTCAAAACATAGTCATTAAATATGATTCTATTTTTACCTTTGTTAAGGGGTGTATTTTGCTGAAGTGTACAGCAATTCAGATTTGTGTGGAATTGAACCAGAGAACAGAACTGGAAATTTAGCAAGTTAAACTGAGAAGTACAGGACCTTTAGCCTCTGCAAACAGCCCCTGTGTGAGTGTGAGCCCCATCAAAGGCTGTGGGTTTCTTTGTGCTCAGAGGAACTGGCCTGCTCAGATCCACTTTTAGGACCAGGACACTGGAACAACAGAGAGAACAAGAAATTCCAGGGCCTTTCATGTTCAGTGCTCTCATTCACTCTTTGATGCCAACACGAATTTGGCAGGAAGAGCCCCGAAGTTCAAGCCAGACAAAAACAGCCAGGATGTTGCAGCAGGAAGGGCTTCAAACTTTCTTGCTGGACAACAAGCAGAAAAAAGCAGGACAGAATAAGGCCAGCATTTCTGTGGGTCTCTCCATGATGGATGCAAACACTTCAGTGCATTCCTGCTGCTCAGACTCTGGAGGAGCTTCCCAAAGGGCACAGGGGGATGTGGTCAATACCTGCAGCCTTAGAACCAATTCCTTGGGATGATCCAAACCCTCCAAGGCACTCCAAAGTACTATTTCTGTAAAGCAAATCTCTTTTCTGAGACATGGTGGTATTTAGCTAATTATGGCTCTCAGCTTGCCTTCCAAATGTAAAAATATGAAATGGATGATAGAAAAAATTAAAATTGGCAGCTTACACATTACCTTTCCCAGTGACTACAAACATTGGGATCATCTGGATTTAGGGACAGAGTAGTTTTGAGCAGAAAAGTCAGAAGAAGCCCTCTTAGAATCCACTGGAACAGCACATGTGCCACCATTGTTGTAGCTAGAGAAAGAGAAGTAAAGCCATTAGAGACAATTTTGAAGAAAGTATCCTTCTAAGCCTTTTCCTCCTTACTTTTGTGCAAATCCAAATACTGTGGAGCTATTCAGAAACTGAAATACTTGAAAAAGCAATCAACTAAACAGTAAAATGTTTTAAAAGTTCAAACCCATTCTAAAAGGAATTTATACATTTAAACCTAATAAAAGCAATGAATCTGATGATTAAGCCACCCAAGATATTGATAGTCCAAATGATTCTTCCAAAGAACATTTCTGATACTGATTATTTTTATGACAGGCTGTCTGTACTGACAAATAAATCACCGAGGTATTAAAGCAATCTATTCTTCCATCAACCTACAGGCAAGTGGAAGAATACCCAAATGCCCCCTTTGATTTATTTAAATGGGGTTTACAGGTGTCAATATGGGCTGGATGTGAGACTCGTGCTTATTGCATGATGGAAGGAAAATCAATGCACTCCTCAAGCCCTGGATGGGGAACCACTGAGAATTACAGAGGTCAGTGCATTGGGGCACATCACACAGAACACTGAACATGAAATAAAAATATTTTCATTGCAGCTGGAAAGAGGTTGTACAAAATTCACTGGGTGTGGTCTCTTCACCACCTTCCTGCTCATCTGTTAAATGTACTGACTTACATCTGCTTGGGGCTTTGAAACCAAAGTTGTGGTGTTGTCTCCAATGACACCAGTCAAAAATTCAAAACAGATAGAAAATGAAATTGCTTTTTTTTTTTGTAACAGCATTAGAGGTGTTAATCTGTAAAACATTAAGTCAGGAAAAAATATTTTTAAATATCCATTTCAGGCATTTACACGGACACATAATTCACCATTCAAATCAGAAGTCCTAGAATTATTCCTGGCAACAAGATTGCCCTAAAAATAGATTGAGTCTTCATATGATCATCAAAAAAAACACATGGCTCATTGCCTCAGGGTCCAGAACAGCAAAGGGAAGTTAAGAGGTTTGCTCTGCAGGGCCCTGATATACAGCCCAGCATAAAGAAGCCATCACAAAGCAGAATGAAGAGCCAGGAAACTGCTCAGAAATTACCTCCTGACCCAGAGCCTTCTTAGCCAGTTCAAGGACACCCATTGCCTTTAGTGGATTCAAGTCAAAATCCCAATGGGAGCAATAGCTCATCTTTTAAATTATTCCTAGAGCACTGCTAAACCCAAAGATAGGTCTTAAGCCATGTGAGTCATATTAATGTTAATTAACATGATTTAATGCTAATGTTCCTCATGAAATGGTTTTAAGTCAAGGGGTGACCATTTTTTACCCGTGGGCTTTTCCAAAGTCCCACAGCAACAATGCAAAAGCTCAGTCTGGAAATCCAGAGGGCTGACAAGGCGAGGGTGTATCTATGCAAAAAGCCACTCCCTATCCCTGTCCTGGGCACTGCGTGTCCATGGAGGAAAAGACTCTGCAGGGGCTGAGCTGCCAAAAGTCCCAATGTTCCAAAAGTCAGAGCTGTGGGAGAGCAGAGCTGAACATTCCCTGAGCACAGCATGGACAATGGATGTGAACAACCCAAGGATGAGGCTGCACAAACTGGCAGCCCTTTAGCACAATTCTCTCCTAAAAATGCCTTTATTTGTGACACTGGGCAGCACTGCAATAATGCCAAAGCAAGGGGATAATTGTCTTGGCACTGTATTTCCAGGCTGTAATTTATCCTCCTTCTTCATCCTCTGCACCTTTGGTACAGGGCAGGGCTGAGCAAGTGGGGCTGAAGGAAAGCTCCTTCTGATGGGTAGGTGTGGGCAAAGCTGCTCCAGGAAATGCAAATCTTCAGAGAGAGCTTCAATCTAAACATAGTTCTGTGCTCAGTTTGTTAACTTCTGGACAACATCAACAGCCTGGGTCTGTGCTACATTAATTACAGGCAGCCTAACTTTAAATCAGTAATTTATTGCCTGCATTTGCTTTCCATCAGTTATCAGGAACTGAAAGGTAAATAATAATTAATTCAAGCTAGAAATCAAACTTCTCCCTCACTCCAGTATTTTCTCCTTTGGTACCAACTGAAGCCAGTGCCCTTGAGTTCAGGAGAAAGCAAACTTTCAAGAGATTTGCTTAGACACCAGATGCAAAGAAAGAGGCTCTTAAGATCACTCATTCTTGCTGAAAATTACCCATTCTTTATATTGAATTTTATATATCCTTTATATTAAAGTACTCCCCACAAAATAAAAACAAATGAGAATAGAGCCCTGCTGCCTCACTCCCTCTAAAGAGAATGAGGCCTAAAGCAGCCCCATATTTGAATTCTGTAGTTCTCAGAGACCTCAATTTGTTCTTAAGAAAATGATGCCTCAGTTTAGTTTTTAAATCAAACAAATGTCAAAGAATTATTTATAAGCCCTAATAGCATCCAGAATATTTTTTGCCATGCATTAGAAAGAGGTTCCAAACTGTTTTCTAAACTTTTATTGCTGATGCTCTGTTATTATCTGTTTGTGAGGGAGCTGCTTTGTGTCATTAATTTCCTAACTTTGTAAGTCAGATTGAAGATCAGAACCATCCACTCCCCAAATCCAGCAGAACCTCATTCATCTCAAGTGTCTCTTTTTGTAACTCAAATGAAATATTTCACTTTGATCACTGTTAATAGAAAAGCCCTCGCACCAAAAATGGAATGGTTGCTATTAAAGGAGTCAGAATAAAACTCTAAAAATAGGAGCACACATATTAAAAACCAATATCAAAAAAAAATCCTGTAATGACATCCAATGCTGGGCTTTCAGCTTTTACTGCTCACCACAGCACAGAGGAAATTCCTGTCTCAAATTCAGTATTTGGGTTCAGGTTCTCCAAGGAGGCAGCACCAGCCTTGAGGGGGTCAATGTAACTCCATTAAAGCTACGGCCAAATTATTCCAACATTTCCAGAGTCTGCCACTCTCCCAGGACAGACAGCCTGAGAGGCTGAACACCAAAATAAATGACACAAAGGTTGTCTGTGCAATCCTCACATGGACTCTGAACTTTTTGTCTCTCCAGGCCTGATTTTTCTTTGCAGAAGTGAAAGAAGTCAATTTAGGTAAAATTTGGCAAGAGTCTTTCAATCCAAAGGACAACCAGGTTGTTTTCACAAGTGTCTCACTCTGTTCATCGCAACTGATGAGGTATCTGCTACTCTTTAGGCCATTTTCTCCCATCTTTCTCCTTTCTGAAAAAATTTCACTATTTCACCTATGATATTGATACAAGTCAGTGGTTCCATCATAAAAGAAAGGAAAGCTCCAAATCTTAGCTACAGAAAATCTAGTAGGTGGCAAATCATTACTTTATTTGTCTGCGGAGTCTCTTTACAAAAAACCTTCTTTGAGGAAACTGTGCTGGGGTTTCCAAAGAGACCTCGAGATGCAGATGATCCTTTAAACTTCTGAACATCAGAGTGTGGAAAAAGCAGGTCTGATACTCTCCTGCAGCAGTACCCCTGAGGGTAGGACCTACCTGCAAAGAAAATAAGATCTCAAAGAATCCTCACTGGGTGAAATAAATATCCTATAAAGCTTTTCCTAGACATTAAGGACTTGGTTTTGGTAACATTCTTGTGAAAAAAAAAGACCAGTGTGTACTTTAAGTGGTCGAGGGAAAAAAAAGAAACCCAAAACTACAGGTTCAATTTCTCCTCTGCTTCCTTGGCTGACAGGCTAGAAAATCTAACTAAAAATGACCATTGGAGACTTTCCTGTTCAGGGCCTGAAGTGGTGAAACATTTCATTTTGACATCTCTGTCAAAAAATATTTCATAACATGACTTTGACATGAAATTCAAAAAGAATTTCCAGTCCATGACAGAGTTCTAAATTGAATGTTTTCCCTCAATTTAAGATGAAGTGAGCTCTAAACCAAGCAAAAAAAAACCTAATTTTGTGTCTAGCTGTAAGCAGAGGTGTTTTTCACTAGCAAACACCTTTCTTAAATCCTTCTGTACTTTTGAAGATCATAAAGTTGAAATATTTATGCAGTCAGTTAACCTAGCCTGAATTTTCCCCACAAATTTCCAAGTGACTCATTTAGCAAAGAGCCATGTTAAAAAGTCTTACCTTAAAGTGCTAAAAATTCCCAGTGGATCCTGTTTTTACAGATCCCCAGCACATGGAGACACAGGGCACATCAACGGGAGAGCGGGAGAAAGCTCTTGGGAAGTCACTTGGACCTGTGAGCAATCAGGAAAACCAGAAAACTGGGTCAGAGGAAATGTGTTTGGGGGTGTGGAAACAAATCAAGGCAAAAATGGGACAAAACATTCAAAATAATTAGATAACAGAACATAATTGTGCTATTTCAGACCAATCCCACTATCCTGCTTTCAGGCAAGAGCAGGGAACTTGGAAAGAGTGGAAGAACACGGGGGATGTAACACATCCCTCTTGCACCCTCCCAGCCTCCAGAAATTTATTTCTTGTCATTTCCTACCTAATTTTGTTCCCATGTAGACTTTTCCTTCTTTAATATCCTAACAAGAAAGTCCAGGTTTTTTTCAGGAAGTTTGATGTGAGACCTTGCAAAAGCCTCCTGGAAATCTAACTGCACCTTCTTGATGCTCATGTTTCCTTTGAAGAGCTTTTACAAGGTTAAGAAGGCTTTACAAAGCCATATTGATTCTTCAAAAATGTATTACATGCACCAAGATAAATAATTCTGTTCTTAACTCTGGTTTCTACCAAACAGGAAAATGAGGTGTGCCAAAATAAAAATTGGTCCTAGTATTTGTGTGGGAGCAATTGAGGAAAATGCAAGAGAGTGGTTGAGCCAGGAAACAAAAAGTTGGATTTCACTGGAGAAGCATTAAAGTGACGGAGTGTTTGCTGATTACACTATTTTAGTCTCTAAGTAGTAGCAATCTTCCAACAAGCTGCCCTTGGTGGCATTCCTTCTTCTCATCCCATCTGAAATTTTCATGATAGTTTAGGCAAGGGATCATTTAAACACACACTTCATTTGGCTCCACATCAGATTTTGTTCGAAACAAGCTGTTATGAAAGCTAAATGAGGCCATGAGTTTCAAAACTGATCAGGGTTTTTTGGATGCCTCCATTTATGATTAATAACTTGAGATACCATGAAAGGACTGGATAATTTGCAGAGATCAGGATACCTGCTCAGAACAGCTTGTTTTAATCTGGGCAGTCAAGAACAAATCCATTCAACCTCACCAGTCACCTCCAAAAGTTGTTGTCATGACCAACAGAAATATTGCCCGTGACAGGCTGTGGTTTTGTTTGTTTTTTAATGAAAATTTAAAGCTGTTTTAAACAGATAAACACTTCCAGGAAGGATCAGGTACTGAATACAAAAGCACTGACAATGTGATTCTTATCATCTGAGCACAGAGAAATTCAGGTGATGGAAGAAGTAGCAGAAACAGCAGACTGTGCCCTGGGCTGCTGTGTTCCCTCTGCTGGCACCTTGCACGATTAATGCAGGAGACAGGAGACAAGAATTAACATGTAATTAACATGACTTGGGAAATGAAAGAATAAACACAGAAGTCTGAGATTTTCACAGTTTATGGGGAAATCCTGCACCCCGAGTCCTGTGTGCTCAGTCAGTCCCACAGTCATCACCTCTGCTGCATCATCCTGTGAAGTGGGTGCTGTTCAGTGCCAACAAAGGAACCAATTCCATTTCCAAGATCTCATTTTAGAGGCTCTGTTTTAAAGCCTGAATAAACACACCAGGGTCATAATTGCTGCAGTGCCCTCATGGCTCTCCCTTGTACTCTCTGAACCACAGTTGCTCAGTTTTCCAAAACTGGGTTGGGGGGCTGATTCCAATGGGATCTGAACATCCAAAACTCTTTAAGTTGCTTTAAGTTTCTGAGCTCTGAAATACATCAGTGTGAGTTGTGCTTGTTAGAGAGAACATTGTTACAGTTCCAGGGATAACTTATGGAGTCTGCTTCAGTGCTAACGCTTTTCAGAGCTGACTTCTGGAGTCATCAGGAGCTTGGCCACAGCTAAGTGAGAATAAATAATGAAGTAAGTGCTGCTTAATCTATCAAATGTTATTTTTGGAAGCTCAAGATTGTTCCTCCAGTGCACTCAGAGGAAAACTGGGTCAAAATACCACAGAGATGTGTCAGAGGCAAGGAATCTAGGCAATTACTTCAGTTATGGCTAATGAAATATGTTTATCAAGACAAAGGTTGCTGGATGTGTCTGGGCCTCTGCTTAAATCCCACTGGCAAAGATTCCAGGCCTGACACCGGCTTAGCAGAGTGGGCTGGGCTGAGGTGGCTCAAATTCCCCCCAAGTTCTGCATCCAGTGTTTTCCATCTGAGCCCACACACAGCACTGGGCTCTGGAACTTCAGGTGGAGTTAAGGACATGCAAGCTCTCAAAGTCTCAGTATCTTCCCCAGGGGAAGAGGAGTGGCCAACCTGCCAGGTGCTTTGAAAATAAGCTTCTTACAAACTGAGAAGTGTTAATACACTGAAGCAACAATGTGCAAACATGTTTGGCACTGCCCATCCGCTCCATGAGATTCTTATCAGCACACAAGGAGGTGAAGACTGGATTTTGTCAGTTCTTGCACAAATTCTATGAACACTTGTGCAAAGCACAATTACCCATCCAAAAAGCTATTATTCACTACAACGCTAAACTTCTTTTTCTTTAATAATTGAACAGTTAATCAATAGTCCAGCAGAAATATAATGAAAATATTGCATTACCAACACCTAAAAACACTGCTGAACCAGTGCCCAAATCCACATAATTGCTGGCTCCTTTTCAGAAAGGTCAGCTTGGAAAAAGACTTTCTGTGATTTTCTGCCCATAATTTTGTACTTGTATACACGACTACCAGTGTAAAACTGGAAGCCAGCCCTTTGAACATTTGGCCCTTGAAGTTATCAATCCAAACTCAAGCCCACTGAAGTGTTTGTGCTCCTGGTAGTGCCTAAGCCTGAGCTGTCCTTCCAAGCCCTGCCAGCGACAGGGGCTGACCTTCCACTGGCACCTTCTGCCCAAAGCAGCTCGGTGCTGGGAGGCTACAAAGGCAAAACCCTGGGCCCTGAAGGATTTCACCAGACATTGTCCTGCAGGCTGGAGACCCTCCTGGGGCAGCTTTCTCTGAACTCTCTCCACTAAAACGTGGGAAACAAGGCAAGTCAGGAGGAGGCACTTTGTGCCTTTGGCTGCTCCCTGCACCTGAGAGCTGCAGCAGGGATGGCAGGAAGGGCCAGGCTCAGTGTCCTCTCCACTGCTCCCACAGCTCTCACTTAGTGGAATGTTAAAGCTGCTGGAATCTGTGTGGGGAGTCACACTGGCTCCTGATTGAACAGTGTATTTATATTCCCTGTGCCATGCCTTTTCAGAGAAGCCTCCACAGACATTCCATCAGGAGAGAAAGTGTCTGACACTCATCAAAAAGCTCATCACTGAGAAGCCAAATGAGCTTGAATTGAGCTCACACCCAGCCACCCACCCAGCCCATGTGCAAGATGGCAAACAATTACAGCATATGCCTCCTGAGACACTTAGAGCAACAAAGGCCTCCAATCCCCAGAACACCAGGAGAAATAAAGCAACCTGAGTGTTACAGCCATGCCCAGATGAGGAATAATGTTTCTAAATATTTAGTTTAAACACCTCAGCTATTTATTCCAACAGACTTTTTTACAGCATTTAAAGAGTGCACATAAAGTTGACCTGAAAATCAGAGTAACAAGCAATAAAATAAAAGGATGTTCAATAGACACACCATGAAATAAATTAACTGTGATCTGTGAAAGTGCTGTGAAAGTCAGAAAATAAAAAAAGCCATTTGAAAATGTAAAATATCCTTTACGGTTATATATTTTTTAAAATTACTTCTATTTGTCAAGAACAATTGACCCTTTCTTTTTGTCTTCATTTATCTCAGAGGAAAATAAAATGAAACAAACAGCAAAAAAGTCCCAAGTACAGTGAACAGCTGAGCCAGGGACAAATTAAGTAACACAGATTGATGGCTGTTGATCTACAGCAGTGCCATCACATCCCAATGCTACAGCTCGTATTTTAAATATCCATCTCTTCTTTTCCAGAAACAGTGCAGTATTTATGGGAGAAGGCTGATTTGCAAGCCTTGGAGCTGCACTGCAAATCCAGATTCAGTTTTTCCAGTTTGGCTTTCAAGTTGGTGAATTCCTTGGACTTTTGAGGTACCAATCCAACTAAAACAAAACCAAACACTGGAATAAAATGAACACTGAAGCAAAACATGTATTTTTAAAAAATGCTGCAGACAGAGAAAAGCTTTTTATCTTCAATATCTTCACCAGGCAGAAAGGAAATAATGTTTGCTACCTCTGCATCTCCACCTTTATTGACCTCACTGGTCCAACAGCACATTATCCTCAGCTCTTCTCCTGGGGCTTTTCCCAGAGCTTTATCTTCCCTGGCATTCCCTATTACAGCAGCACACAGGTTTCTTCCTCCTGCATTCCATTCCCCTCTCAGCCTCTTGAAACCTTAATCTAAGGGTTTCTAATTTCATAGCTATTAAAGACATTGATATCCCAGACAGAACATAACTTTTTCTGTGCATGTCTGGTAGGTATAAGATAAACGTTCAATCAATTTTTTGATTTCTAATGGCTTAAGAATTAGAGTGGCCACATAAAAACTGCCAATTTTACTTGAAATACAAGAGGTTTCCTCAGAAGCTGAAATAATCCTTTGTGCTTTCCTGTGTTTCTTACAGACACATCTGGAACACTGTCAATACTGGAGGATTGATATTTGGTTCAATCAAAGCCTCAAGTTGGAGGTGCACAGAATTTACCTGGTTTTCAGGGCATGCACAAATCTGTGAGAATCAGGCTGGTTACTCAGGTGCCTGGCTATAAACTGCCAGATTCAGGCATCCAACATGGAAAACAGGCTGAACAGATGTGCCCTTCGCTAGGACACAGAGCTGATGCCACGGAGAGGGTGTGTGAGGAAGATTTTTGCAATCCCTGCTGGATTCCCCTGTGAACCAGGCAAGAGGAGTGCTGGGCATCAAGGGCTGCATCTGGGCTGGGGAAAGTCACTGCAAGAAGCAAAATATCTCTGCAATCCAGACTTAAACTTGGATCTCTCAAGCACCCAGCACTGAGGGAAGCCCTCAGGCTACACCACCACTGAGAGGCAGCTGCACCTCCACGGTGAGGGGTCTCAGTGGGTTGGGATGGGCAAGAACAGCAGCTGCAAATGCTCTCTGATAACAGCCAGGTCCTACAGCTCTGTGTCTGTTTTCTCCTCTGTGCGCTCAAAACTCCCAGCAGATCTAAACAGTCCTCCAAAATCTCCTCACCTTTCTGGGAACCATCACAGACTCTGTTAGAGCAGTGACTGCAGAGATAAACGAGAACATGACCCCAGCCTTATTTAATTTTACATCACTATGCAAAGCTCTCGACTCTGCTGTCTCCATGACCTACTTTATCTATTGTTTATTTATTTTTATTCTTTTTCCAGGAAACTCTTCATTAGGGATAAAAGCACCTGGCTTACAGTAACAGGGCACTGTGCTAAATGTCTGTCAAAAAGTCAAGGGAGGAACACTCATAAACACATCAGAAAGAGCAAACCCACAGAGAACTGCAGGATTGCAAGGGAGTATCTTAGGTGGAAGAAAGGCAAAGAAGATGCATGAGCCAAAGTCTCTACTGGTGTAAGTGGCTGAAGTCCATTGAGTTCACTGTGCCAGTTTGAATCTGGGGAGAATTTGGATGTGCCAGCTCAGTCCAATGCAGATGGCACTGGAGCTACTCAGGTTAGAGCCAGAGTCTGTTTGCTGGCAGGAAAACAGGAGCTGGGAAAACCACTATGGACAAAACCAGACCTGAACAACTGGTGCGTGCAACTGCCTTGGCTTCCTCTTCCCTCTCTTCCCAAATTTGACACTAAAGACTTATTTAACTGTTTTGAGAAAAAAGATTAATGAAAATTATAAAAGAGAGAGTTTATGGGGAAATGTTAGGACTTAATCTCCTTCATTTTCAGATGTACTAATTAAGGTTTTTTCCTACCAGGTAAGACAAGCACAGTTTTCTCTCTGTGTTCTTTTCACACGTACCATCTGCTGAGTCCTCTTACTGAGCCCTCTCCAGAGCTTGTTCTCAGCTCCACTGCTCTCAGATGACCAAGGACAACACTTCATTACCAGCCCTTTATCAATCTCTCTGCAGAGGCCCAAAAACCAGAGCTTAAAATTGTTTATATTGCTTTGAACTTTGTGTAAAGTTTAACAGAGCTCACTGTGTGTTGAGGTTCTCTGAGCAAACACAGAACCTCATTTACCCTGCTAACCAACCAAGCCCAAGTCCTCCTCTCCACAAAGTGGGCACACCAGGTGCTGGCTGGCAGGAAACAAGGGAGCTCCCAATTTTCCTCTCCCATCAGATTCCAGCCTCAGCACAGTCAGGAATAAAGCACAAGCCTTGAGACTTTTGGTTTTGTCAGCACCACACTTGTGGAAAACTTATATTTGTAAGAGTGAGCTGATGTTGATCTCCCTTGCAGAGCACAGCAGTAATGAAAGGTTTCTAAGCTCCCCACAGATTATCCCCCTCCTTCCACCTGCTCCACTTCTTTAGGTACATGCCATGAGTCCTGTTTCCCTCTTCAGCCATTTTTCCTGACCATCGTCTTCTAGGTGTTGTTATCTCACACACTGCTGTCCAAAACCCCTCTGGAGAATTCCACTTAGGATTTTATGGGAACTCCTTCCCAGATCAACAGCCACTTGCCACATCCCCTTCACAGATGTCACTACAGGCAATTGTATCTCTGTTTATTTAAACTTCAACCCAACTCACTTGGTCTCCAAGGGAACCTGCGCAGTTTCCATGCTCTTAGCTATGAATTCCATCACCTGCTGGGACTCCAGGAGTGCCATGAGCTGCAGGGTAAAGTGTCAAGATTGTATAATTTAGTGATCCATCCTTTGCCTCAGAACAAACAAGTTTTCTCTGTGCATGAAAATGTTTGAGTGGAAGCAGGACAGGTGATTGTAAACTCTCTTCTGGCCACTTGTTGGAATCTCAGTAGCCTGCACACCACTCTTGTGTCTTACCACCTCTTCCTCCTCCTTCCTTCTTCCATGGCATTACTTCCTTTCATGCAATTCCTTTCTTCAGATATGGAGAAGCTAAACTCCAGCTCATCTCCTCCTAACCCAACTCTTTGCATGATTCACTGCTGCTATAGCTGGGCCACACAAAGCTGCAGATGTTTAACAGCTGTGCATGAGCCAGAGAAATCACTGTCCAAGAAAAAACTGCCACAAGGGGTAAATAGAAAAACACAACACCAAAATACCTGAATAAATCATTGGTTACTAGTTTATAACCTGGGCTATTCAAAGAATAGCTCCTTACACTGATTTTTGAGGAATGTGCTGTTAATACACCTTGAAATGTCCTTTGGGTTTTCTACCAAGTGGAAAAGACACTGCAGTGTGTGCTCCTCATCTGCTGGGGAATGGAACCCCTCATCCTCTGCCAAAGCAGACTCAGGCACAAACAGATGCAGGGATAGGATGTGTTTTGCTCGTCTGTTTATTTGTTTAAGCTTGGAGCCCACCCACCAGCCCAGACATTCATTTCTCAGCCTGTTTCAATTCTTTGATTTGCTAACTAGGAAATCAAACAGAAGGTGGGAGTAGGAATGAGTAGGTGGGAACCAGAGCAGTCAGAAGTTTTTAGAATGTTATTCTAAGACCTTAAAAATCTGAAAATCGGAAGTTGATTTTTTAAAATTACAGTTAATTTCTCATTTTTCAGACACTTTTTTTTTTTCCAGAATACTGACTCTGACCAAGACTTTTATCTGTCTGTAAGTTACTCCTCTAAAGGATTTAGTCAAAATCCTTCAACATCTCAATGAAAATAGGCACAAAAAGGCCAGCTGGAGTCTGGATAGTGGTTTAGCTCTAAAAGATGCTCAAACTTCACAATCTAAACAAAATATTTACTAGTAATATCTCACCTTATTATCATGAATTGAGAGTAAATTGAAATTTCATGCAACTGAATAGGCTAATCACATACACAGACAGATACTTTAAAATCTAGGTTTTTCATGTTCTTAAGTATAAGCAATTAAGGGTAAGAGTAACATTTCATAATTATGTCATTGATCTCAATTCCTTTTCATTTCCCTATGAAAGCACTAAACTTACATAAGACACATCTGAGGTTGCTCCTGTTGCTCAGATCCACATTTGTTCTAATCAAATATTCACCTCATGGCTTGTTTTGGGATTTTTTTTCTGTTTTTGCCTTCACATGAAATAAAAATTTGAAAAGTCTGAATGTATCATTAACTTTGAAAAAATGCTAAAACCTCATTTAAAAAAAAACAAAAAAAAAAAGTCACAGGGAGCTATGGGAAATTCTGTCTTAGGCTGGCCTACTAATTAAAATCAACTATGCCACATTATTTCCACTGTTCAAAAGTATCCGCCTACAGATCTAAAATCTTTTCCGAATGATTAAAATCAGGAGTAAAAAACCCCAAATCTCTTCCCTCTTTCATGTGGAGCCACACAGAACACACTTTTGCAGCTTTCAGAGTCCATTAAAGCATCACCTTTGAAAACAGAAGCACAAGCAGGCCCAGGAGTGATTTATGCGAGCGGGAGGCTCAGAACTGGCAGCGACTCCTCATGTTCAAAGCACCCCCAGCAGGCTCAGCAAGGTCCACTTTGGATCACTTGTAATGAGGATTCTTCAGACCAGAAAATCAATAATACAATTAGTAAATGGTATGTTATTTCTCAGAATGTTGCTGCAACTTATCCGCCTTTGATCAAGCCGAGTTGACTGCTAATGACGTTTAATATTAATTAATGAAAATGCATGTGATATAAAGTTCTTTGCAGAATTATCTAATTATGTACTACAAAAAAATGAAGTCTGCAATTTATGTTTAGATCAATGAATATTGTTTAGGCCACTCTGAGAAGACATTTGGGTTATGAGTTGTCTTTAGCTCTGCTTTCTCCTGCCTGTCAGAGGCACTTAGAGCAGATGAGCCACGTCATTAATGAGCTTTGTCTCATTTACAATGCCAAGGGCTGCAGGTAAATCCTTCCTCAGCTCTGGGACAGCACCTACAGAATATTTGATGAAATTCACTTCTCTTTTGACAATGGATGATTGACAGCAAACCATCACGACTGAAGGTACTGACAAAATAAATAACTGTGGAGATTAAGCAGGATTTCAAAGGAACAACTGCAATCCTTAAGGAACAACGATTACAGAAAGGCAAAGTATTTCATTAACTCATAGAAATGCAGCACTTTGCTACCTCTCACTTTGACTGCCTGAGACCCCAGCTACTGAGAAACATTTACATTTAGAAATATTCCAATTTGATGTAACTTGTCTAAGTAACTTCTCATGATTGTCAGGCACAGGAGAAAGGCAAAGGGGAATTTTTCATTATTATGAAACACTGCAGGATTCACCAGGAACATCATACCTGGTTTAATAAATCTGGTTCTGAACTAAAAAGGAAGGGTGGAATAAATGCATTGTGTTAACACCATAGGGCAGATTCTATTAGGTCTCATTTCCCAAGACATTTTGGCTTTGGAGATAAATATATATAAATTGGGAAATATATATCCTAATACTCTTGCTTTATATCAGCCATGTATAGTAACTGACCCCTGGGTTTGGGAGATTATTCTAATCCCATAATCTGGGTACACACCTGATTTGCCAAGGTACTCACCTTTTCCAGCACAGGTGAGTAGAAAAGGAACAGCTGTCATATTATCTCACTCTTCTCTCTAATAACCATACAGAGAAGTATCATAATACTCAGAAATTGTCAATGTTCTTACAGCAGCTCCATCAATTCCACAATGGACATTCTGGCACACTCTTGCCAGTGTGAGTGGGGAACACTGAATTTAGAAGTAAACTAAAGTTTTCAATTATCTGAATTCCTGGGAAAAAAATTTATAATCTTGCTTCATCTCTCCCAGTTTAGTTTATTTTGAAAGCCAACGTGTGAAATTGCTGAGAGCTGAACATTGGCTAAATAGGTGCCACTTGTTCTTGCCCCAGATGTGAAGGAGCTGGTTGCTCTCAATGCAAAGTGATTAATGATTGCTTGCAATCAGCCCTGGAAATCATTGGCATTGAGTGACAGAATGATTCTGTGACATCACACAGCCTCACATCTGATGCTTGTTCTCAGCCACGTTGCTCCTCGTGCTGCCATTTTTGGCACCGTGAGCGAGCTCAAAAAAATTATGGCCTTTATGAAGTTCATGAATAAACAAGTTTTCACATGAGAGAGGTTTCTATTTCTTTCTGCCAAATTTATTCTTCTGTTCACTCATGACCTCTCCCATCCCCACTCTGCCTTGTAGGAACACTGCTTTGTACAAAGGTTAGGACATTTTCCCCTCTCTGCACAAAATACCTCATTGAATCAGTCCTGGAACACCTGACTGCAACCAGATCTCTGTTCTCCTTTGTCACATCCAAAGGATGAGCCTCTACCTCACAGCAAAGACTGACATTATTTTAGTTAATTGCAGTTGATCTTTGTAGTTGCTGTATTAAATTTCTTGCTGTTTTTACAGTGCATAAGGTCATCTAATTCTTTCTCTATTAAAACCCACTGGTACTGAGAAGCTCATTAGTCCTCCAGATTAATCATGGAGTGCCATTTGAGCAAGCAAGGAACAGGCAAGAACTCTGACATCTCAAAGCTTTTCCAGCTGAAACCCCCAAAACATAATAAATAAGGGAAAAAAATACAAAGGATTCTAGAGTCGAGCATTCACCAAATTCTTCTTAATCCCATCAAGTTGTCTTTTATCATCAAGACTTTACATCTAGAAAATAGAAATGCAATCTCTGGGCTCTGCATTCATATTAATTAGAGGTTAAAGAGAATTTTATGAAGAGATAGCTGGATGCTCATAATTCAGTATATAAAAGTGAAACTCAGCTTGATAAACCTACTCCCTGTATTTCATTATTTGCAGTTTGCTTCAGTGTAAGGTGTACAAGCATAAACAACAGGGAAGAACTGCTTGGTAAATAACCTGTGGGAATTTTTAGAGAGGTTTTTTGGCCCAGTCTGCAGTGGGCCCTTGTGCTCAGTGCCCAGCACAACCAGTATGACCAGTATGACCAGTATGACCAGTATGACCAGTATGACCAGTATGACCAGCACAGGGCAGGCTGCTGAGTGCTGGGAACCACGGCAGCAGTGACGCCTTGGAAGGAAATGATGTTTAAGTCTTAGGAAAAGATGGAACAACATCATAACTGTCAGAGCAATTTTCCACCTTGGCAGCTGAACACCTGAACTACTGCTTGTTTTTGCAGTGGGATTATTCCCAGTTTCTCTCTGCTCAGCTCTGAATCAGCTCGGAGATGTGTCATAAACAACGTTTGCCTCAAAGAGCCACGTGGGCCAGCACCGAGGAGAGACTTAATGAGGAGACAGTAGTTCCATAAAAAAAAAAATAAAAATAAAGAGCTTGGTTCATTTTCTGTAAACATCTGGGTTGTAAATAACTGTAGGCAGGATAGCATTAGACTGCCTCTGACTTAACGTCATAAAGATTGAGTTCTTAATTTTAATTTAAAGCCACCATAATTTTCAGTTTGCATGGGAACATAATCTTACAGTCTGTTAGCAGGTACCTCAGAAATGTAGCACAAATTGCAACATTCTTCCACTTTTCACAGGAAAAGCTGAGTAAAAATCTGTATTTGCCAGGAATTGTTAAAGGATTTTCCTAGTTCAGTAGCAGTGCACAAAGAAAGTTTGATTTCAAAATAAAAACCTAGACATCTTATTTAATATATCAATTTTCCAGATTCAAACAGCTTAATTATTTTCATGGTCTAAAAGAAATCTTAAAAAAAATGTGAGGCATAAAAGAATAATTTGCTTCCAATGGTTAATCCTTCAAAAAGTCACAGGGAAAGAGACTCAGGATGCAGAAATCATTAATGGTGGAGCAATTGCTGAGTTCTATTCCTAGAAACAAAGAAATAAGGCTACAGCTGGCTCCCAGAGGCAGGTGAGTTCTGGCTGACCTGCCAGGAGGGCTCTGAAAAGGCTCATTCAGAATCTAATCAAACTGCTGGTGTGGGGAAGATAAGGCTTGAGTATAATTTTCCAGAAAATACTCTTTAAATGGTTCCAGTCACATTTTTCTACTTGATGTCTTTCTTCAAGCTATTTTGATTCCTGTTTTCATTTTCCTGGAACTGCCCTCAAAGAACCAAGTGAGTCAGTCCCTGACACCACCAATCCCAGTGCCCAGGCAGGGATGGATGTGCAGGAAGAGGATCTGTGAGGAGCTGACCCCTGGGCAGGTGTCAGCCCAGGGGTGTGGTGAACATCCACATCCCACACCTTGCTCAAGCCCAGGAGGGTAAAACCCAGCCTTAGCAAAAATACAGGGGAACACAGGCAAAGAACACCAACTGCCAATCCAACCTCTAGGGAAAAAAAATATCCTTCCAGGAGCCTGAAGTGCCCCATGGCCGTGCTGGTGGGAAGCCAGGCTGTCCTCACTCCTGATGAGGAAAATGCTCTCTCTCCTGATGGATGCTGACATGGAACCTTAAGGATGCTCAGTGCCTCTTCATTTTGTTGGAAAATATTAAGCAGAAGAAACACAGCTCTAATACAATTTTTCTTTACCTCACTCCTAAGGAATCCTGCAGAGCCCTGAAAAAGCAAGTCCACCTGTGTGATCTCTTTCCTTCTCTGCTGTGGGTGATAAGCCAGAAAGTTGTTGGGCACCAGGCCAGGGGGAGGGAGCAGGGACAAAGAAATGAATGAGAGTAGAGGTAATTATAGCATTTATTTCGATTAGGTGCATATCACCAATGAACTCTTTTGCCACTTGTTTTCTCCTCAGGGAAATCTCACTTTCCCAGCTTTAATTTAATCATGGGAAAAATATGTCAAGTATTGATTATAACTAGAAACTAAAGTCTACTACAAGCATGTTCACATTAACACTTTCACTCAGACATGACCTGGAAGAAATCCTCTGTTTGTCTTTCTTCATTCCTGATTCCTGAACAGACTGTCTTACAGAGGACAGCATGTTCAAACTTACAAACATCCGTTTGGGTGATGAAAAGTCCAGGAGGGAATTTGTTAAACCACTAAATTTACGTTGCTTGTAATTCTAAGTGTAACCAAAAGACACATCTTCCAGCTCTGAGAGCAGAACACAATAAAGCCTCTAAGGGAGTGCTGCATATCAACACAGATTTCAATTTATTGCAGTTTGAAATAATATTCCAGACAAGTCCACAAGTCAGAGAATTTTTCAGAAACGCTGTGAAAATCCTAAAACGGTGCTGTTTGTTCATGACCCTTGAGCAATGAAAGAAACAAGTGACACACAGTCACAATGCATGAGACTGGAAAGCAGGAACAGGAAATTAATGGAAGATTCTAAAAGTGACCCTCTGCCACTCCTCCACACCTGCCCACCCAGGCCACACTCTTTTGCTCTTTTGTCCATTCCAGACTCACATGGATGGCACATTTTGAAACTCACCAGTATTATAGAATGGCAAGTCCTTGAGGAAGTTCCCAAGACGTCAAAGATTTGAAATGAATTCAGACCTTTTAGAGGAGAAGTAACAGTGAATGCTTTACCACCCACCTGTCTATAATAGTTTATGTCATACTGTAGCTCCTAAACTCATTTAGAGAGGCAGGGATTAAGGCCCCTGGCCTAAATCAAGAGCAGGCATCTGAAACTGAGTCAGTTCCCATTCCAATGCTGGCAACTGGAGATGGGCAGCCCTTCTGCTCCCTCCTCCAAGGCAGTGCACAAGCTCTGACAGAGTTTGATATTCTGGGATTAAGGAAGTCACTCTGACTGCTGTGAGCCCAGCTCAGAGCAGGTGTCAGGGTGACACTGGGCTCTGTGTGCTCCCAGAGAAACCTGCACAGCACAGCCCCTTCTGGAACTGCTCTTGCATTCTGCAGGTCATGCAATACAGCCTGTTATTGCTTTATCTGTACCTCTGTAAGGAAAAATCTTTCAGACCAAACTCAAAGGAAAAACAACCAGCTTTGCAGAACCTCGCTGAAGACATTCAATGGCTGAACAGTTCTACTTTGGTTAAATTAACTTTATACAGCCTGGTTTTACTCACAAATCCTACTTGATTTGGAAAAAGCCAGGATTAACAGTATTATGCCTAAACCTGTAGCTACAGAATGAGATCTCTGTGTTCAGTAGGAGATGCCTGCCAAGCCTCAGCAACTACAGAAAGGGAGAAAGCTGATTTCAGATAATATTTGGGTCCCAAATACACCCAGGAAAGCTCAGGAAAATTTCTCCAGAGACACAAAATAACAACCAGTCAAATATTCTGATTTTACAGGCATAGACTTGCTGGAAACCTCATGGAATAACCAACATTTTCCCCCTAACCACTCCAGTCACCTGTAAGAAGAACTAGAGAAAGTTCCTGAATATTCTGCCCATGGTTTTGGTTTGAGTTACTAAGTAATGACATTGTTAGAGAGATTAATGTTAGAGCTTAACTGCTCCTTTAGCACCTGTCCAGTCCATGCCTGACAGAGGAAGATAAATATATTTATAACACACAGCAAAGTGAATAACAAAGGGTTTATAAAGTTGTCTCTGACAAAACTGACAAGTTGTAGCTGGCAGCTTTAATCAGCTCCCAGCTGAGCCTGGGAAATTGGAGAGAACTGTGCACTGACCTTTCTGATTAATCTCTGAAGGAAGGTTAAAGTTTTGTTTACTTTTTTAATGGGCAGAGCTATCAAGTTCTGAGACCTTTGGATAAAAGGAGGATTCCTGTGCAAGAGCACTGTACACTGTGTTTAACAAAGTCATTACTGGGTTAAAACTTATTTTTTCCAGTGAAGGATATGGCCTAGTGTTCCAGGGATGAAAGTTCCTATAATGCCACAAATAACTGCCAGATGCTGGAAATGTACTAGATATGTTTTTCATGCCTTGAATGTGAAAAATGCAGTAGAATATAATTTAAATTTCATTTTTACAGATCAGTGGTTCTTAAACCACCAATTTGATTTATTTTTCAACAAGTATTCAGCTCCAGCTTCTTTAGTATGGAAACAGTGGGATCTTTCATGTGCATTTACTTAACTAGTACCAAGAAGACAAATTCTCGGTAATGACCAACTATTTGATCAGCTTTTTCAAAGTAAGCTATAATTTATTATATTGCAGTATGTATAAAATCCTAAACCATCACTCTCTTAAAAGTTAATTCCTTGGAGCCATATCTGAGGATTGAGAGATCCAGCAGCACCTCCCAAATGTTTCACCTTACAGTGCACACCCCACTGCAGCTGCTGCCCAACTGACACCACAGGGGACTTGGTTTTTCCAAAAGCCAAAATTGTTTTCTGATTAACAGCATCCTATCACAAAAGTGTCTGCTCTTGTTGCTGACTCAAGTGTCTGCTCCATAGGAACAGCTGATACAGAGACCTCACAAGAGTTTAGGAAGGTTGGTAAATCAGGACCAAGGAGGGTTTTGCAGCCAACGAGCTGCAAACCTTTTACTTTTTCACAATCTAATTCACTGATTGCTTTCTGTCCACTGCCTTCTAAAAAATGAGCCCCCAGCTCTAAATCAGCAGCACACATGGACTCACAGCCCTCCAAAGCTGTTTGTGAACCAGTCACTGTGTCAGTCACTGTACAATTTCTCAAGCAGCACTGAAGGAACTTGGGTATTGATTTTTCCAGAGCTGTACAGGATACACCTGAATGTCCATCAACAACACTTACAGCAGTAAAATACCTCCATGTTCAAGTTTGCTTTTTATTTTCCTTGTGGGTCTGCTTCAATGGTTTCTACCTGGTAGCAGTGGCAGACACTGAAATTTGGTTTTAGATCTGGGCCATCCAACTTTGTGTGTACAGTGTTACATGAATGTTATACACACCTGTAATGTATAAACATAAACATGAGCATGAAAAAACCACTTCCTTCTGTTTGACATCAGTGGAATTGTTCAACTGGACTAGTTATTTAAAGGGAAGATGACAAAGAACCATGGGACACAATTGTTGTAATGGAAATGGCCTGACCGTAATTAAACCTTTTCTATTCTCACCTGTTTTGTTCAGAAACTTCCCTTGTGAGATAAGGCTGTGCTGTACTCTCAGAGTGAAGGGGTATGAGGATCAGGGCCAGGCTGGATGGACTTGGAGCAGCCTGGTCTAGAGGAAACTGGGATTGGAACAGGATGGTGCTGAAGGTCCCTTGCAACCCAAACCATTCCATGGACTCTGTGACCATCAGGAGGTAAAAAAACACATAAATGAAGCCCAGTTCCTGCTGCTCTCAGAGAAAGGCTCTGTTTCCTCAGCAGCAGCAAACAGCCAGTGAATTATATCCTCTCTGCAAGCATGAGACAACCCACACACTGCTGAAAAGTTTTTATAAATTGTGATGGATGACTCTGGAGCTTCTTCTGCCTGCTCCTGCACACGAGCACAAGGATCAGCTGATGAAATTAAAAGGGAACATAGAAGTTGCATTAACAAAAAATAGATGTTTGTACTACTACAAAATTAATATGTTGGCATTGCAGATCTATATTCTCATTTAGCTGAATTACAATCATTAAAATATACAAACAATATTATTAATATCATCGTGGGATATCAATCAAAACCGTTCTCGCCACCTAGAGCATAATAAAAATCAACAAGTGGATTTTACACCAATAAATCTCCTAGAGTGTGGGTCAGAAATAATTTTTATATATATATAATCAATATATAAATAATTAGGATTCTGGTTTATGGTTGAAGGAATTCACATCCTGATAGAGAAATGCAGGAGAATTGGAGCACTTCTTCAGCTGATAAAATCACCATATTGTCACTATCACTGCTGGTTCAGAGCACCTGCAAAGTTGAAAATACTATAGAAATAAAAAGAGATTTTAAAAATGCTACATTTAATCAAAGCAGCAGTCCAAGTAGTTCAGATTCCTTACTATTCACATGCTGGAGGCATGCAAGTGAATCTGGACTAGAAAACAGTGGATAATTTTTCTCATTTGCATGAATGCCTGATTTTTCATACGAATTCTGCCAAATGAGGTATTCACAGCATCCCACTGAATCTCACCTCTGAGGTATTCACAACATCCCAGAGGGGTCTGCGTGGGAAGGGACCTTAAAGCCCATCCAGTGCCACCCCTGCCATGGGCAGGGACACTTTCCACTGGCCCAGGCTGCTCCCAGCCCCATCCAGCCTGGCCTTGGATGTTCCCCTTCCCTGACCCAGGTACAGGACCTTGCACCTTGGTCAAGTGCTGCTTCACATCTTCCCTTTTCATCTTTGTGTAACTTAAATTTCATTGGAGTTACGAGAGAAACTAATTTGAATGTCTGAACCACGCACTTCAGACTGCTCATCATTTATTATATAAATTTACTACCCATTTCTATTCTAATGTGAGCCATTTCTAGCTCTTCAACAGGCTAAAAAGTGTTTTGCTACATTTCAAAGCATTCCTGTCACATCTGTAGGACTCATTCAGCTGCTAGAGTAGCAACATTTTGAAACTTTATTTGCAAAATAGATTTATTTCTTATCTAAATTGTGTTGTTCAAAATGCATTCAAATGCAAAGAATTTTGTGATTCTAATTGGACATTTAGAAGTGTTAGATCTGCTCCTAAATCAGAGCATCACATGCTATCTTTCTCACTTGCCTGAGGAAGTGAGCAGATTCCTTGGATTGTTTCAAAGCTTCAGTGGAATGATTCAGTTAAGCTCAGGATCTGAATCCAAGTGATTTACACTGCAAGGAAAGCACTTGGAAAAGCTCCACTCCTGTAGCCACAGAACAATCTCATGGTTTAATTCATTACTTTCACCAACTTCAGAGTGGAATTAGCTCCCTGACTGGAGGAGAGCTCCTTCCTGGTCAGTGAAACCAGAGGCAGGCTCCTGAATCTGAGCAGGATGGATAGGTCACCTCGGATTCTGCATGGAGAGCATATTAAATACATCTACATATATCACTCTGGTGGCAGACTCAGGGAACAAAAGCAGTAAAATATTTCCTCAGGGTAAAATACAGCTCCCAGGAGTGAGAGAGCCTGAAGCAAAAGGTTATTCTACCCAAGACAGATGCTGGATGTTTTATTATTTTGGGGGGGTTGCAGTGGTGTTGTTCTAATATGTGGTGTTCCAATTTCTGAGACTTCATCCTAGCTGCCCTTTGAAGACCTTGGAAGCAAAAATTCCTTAATGACACTGATGGGCAGAGAGGGAAATGGAACCGAGAAGTCAAGACAGCAGTGCAGAACCTTTCCATGTTTAATGAAACACAGGGAAGGATGATGGATGTAGATAATTACCTGCAATTTGTATCTGAGACAATCTTGGAGTAAAAACACCACGTAAGGTTTTAGAAGTCCAAGGTGAGATTGCAGGTGGTGTAATTAATGGGGGCAAAGCAGTCAGTACCTCTGGGGAGAGGAAAGGGCAAGTGCTGGTCAGTATTTCAGGGTTACCTGTGTCCACATAAATGGGGATGACTTTTAACACAGGCTCCAGCCTTCCTCAGGACAGCTAACAAACACCTCCCTCCTTCTGCTGGAAGGTCTCAAAGAGCAAGGAGGGGAAAAGATCACACAGGACTAAATCAAGAAGAAATTAAAATAAAAATAAACACAGTGGAAAATTTTCAACAGGAAAATCTACAAAATGTATGGAAAGTTAACATAATACAAGCAGCACAGTCAAAAGACAGAACAGTAGAAGCTCAGCAGAGAAAAGGCCTACACTGTGCATAAAAGGCCCAGCTGGATAATCCCAGAATCACAGAATGGTCTGAGTTGGAGGGACTCAGAAGGATCATTGAGTCCAGCTTTTAAGTGAATGGCCCATATGAGGACCAAACTCACAACCTTCTTTCCCACTGTCTAAAAGTCGTGTTTGGAAGGACACTGAGCTCCCAGCTGAGCCCATTCCTCACAGCACCAGGCAGAGCACAGGTGTGTGTTCCATTTCCAATCCACTGACCCACTGCTGAATCTCTTGTTATGTCTAAACATCCAGAATTTGGGCATTTGTATCTCTGTTCCCATGCCTTGCTGCAGGCACTGCTCACAGGAAATACGCTGAATTTTTTGGGATATTTTGGCAGGAAGGGCTGAGGGGCAGAGCTGAGTGGCCAGGCCAGCCTGGCTGGGGACTGCTCAGTCCCACAGCCCTGTGATTCCAGACTTAGGGGGCTGAGAGGGAAACATTCATTCAGTGCTCATCTCCACGGACTCTCCATGTGCTACAGCTCTAACAGATCCCAAGGCAGAGTGTGGGGCATTGACTCATCAAAGTGGGGAAGAATCCAAACACTGTAACAGCATTTTTCTCTCTGGGGAACTTTACAAAGAAACATCAGTTAGGGTAGAGGAGAAAATAACAGTCCAAATATTTCAACCTTGGAAATGTCCTATTAATGTATTTCCAACTTCTCTTTGTATGGAATGACTTGCATACAAATCCAACAGGACTAGACACAGCAGCTTCTGAACATGCATACAGAGGTTTGGGGTTTTTTCCTTCTTTTTGAACTAATGAAAGGACTAAATATTGAGGGTTTTCTTTTTCCTTTTTTAAACTGAGATTTACTCCCTGCTGTCTGGACAGCTTCTGATAAAGCCACTGGGATCCTCAAATGCAGAAACCACAATTTAGGAAGCAGAGGGAAAACAAGGACTTGAATGCTGAGACAGGAAATCATTCACAGAAGGTGAAGGATGGAAGAATTTGATAAAACACTTCAAAGGAGATGACTTGGGGTGCAACCCAGCTGAGGAGGCTTATCCAGGGTGAACTGTGTTCACATCTTCTCCTGTCCTACACACTGATATTCCTCATTCCTGGGCATGTGTGCACATGACAAACGATAGCCCTGTCTCAGGGGAAGGTGCTGAAGGGAGAGAAGACTCTGAATTGAGAGGTCAGATTCTGTTCTGAGCCAGCTCACAATCAATAAACTTATTTCTGCTTCATTATTATTTATATGGTGCAGTGAGGAAGGGATGGAGAACTCCCATGCTATTCCATAGGCACAAGCACAGAAAATTCTTCTAAGGCCAATTTATACCGAGTTTCTTTACTTCAAATGCCTCACTCTGTGTTTACACCTCTGCAACAGAGATAAAGGTCTGTCGGCATCAGGGATTTTAACAAGATCCTTCTTTTCTCCTTGGTCCAGACACAAACTTTAGCCAGGGGGAAGGAAAATAATTTTTAAAAGCAGGCCAAGGTTGCCCAGCTGAGATGATGCTTCAGCCTGTTCCATCCCCTGTCAATAGCCACGAGGAACCGGGGGCAGCTCCCAGAACCCAGAGCCCTGGTGTCCTACACGTGCTATTGTCACTGTGGAGCACAGAAAGCAAGGACATCTTCAGCTCTCAGTGAAAGCATTTTTTTGGTTGAAAAATCATTCCTCACTGTTTGGAATGAAACCCATTATTACCAATTAACCTGCTGTGAACCCATATCACTGGCTGAATTGAGCATAATTATTCATCCATAGTAATAGCTAAAGTAAATTCTGGCAATCTCGGCTAACATTGACTTCTCCTTTGGGAAAATTTTCAATGATGCTGTGTCCTTGGTTATGTTTCTAAAACCTTTTTTTGTGTTAAACTGCAACTGAAAGTATATCATTATGACTCATTTCTTCTTGTTTCGTAATGTTGTTTTCTTTTTTGTTGCACAAACATCCATAAGTAACTCTATTATCAACTGAAAAATTACCTCCACATGCTCAGAAACCTGATTTTACTTAAACAAAGTTTTAGCATCAGTAGTCCATGTAGGTTCTCTAAAAATAAATTTTTTAATTAGTTGTTACTTTTCATAGCTTTTTAACCACACAGTCTGATGAACCACAGCCCTGTGAGCAAATGCAGGCATAAATTTTGGTTTGAATTTATTTCAGGTTGTCAAATGTAATTTACTAAGGGAACACCTGCCAAAAAAGAATCCAGAAGCAAACCTAAGTTGTCATCTTAAATTAAGTGTGGTTCCTTTTTGTTAATCTTTCTACATAAAAGGTTGTAAAATAGTGCATTAAAGATGCAGTCCTCTTTCCTAATAAAAAGGCAGAGGTGGAAAAACAGAATAAAGAGAGAATGTTTCTCTAGCTGAGGGAATGTGCTCAAAACCATTGAGTAAATGCTCCCTTGCTCTCTGAGAACTACAGGCTGCAGTTTATTCATAGCCCATGTGCAAGGTGTGGAATGAACAACCTGACCACTGAAGGGGAAGAGCAGCAAAACATCTGCCTAAGCTTAGCATCACCGTTTTGCACAGCAGAATTACTCAGAAGGGCAAGAAATCCTACTGTGATAGCCCTGGACATGCTGGAGAGATCACGTTCCCTCCACTGGAACTCTGCAACTCATCTCATTAAGGACAGGATAGTTCTGGTTCTCACTGAAGAAATGTTTGACTTTCAGAGTCAAGAAACTCTGAATTATTAAACCATGTCCAAACCTTTGAGTCTTCACACCCATCCCCTCCTCTCAGCACAGGAAGGTTGTTCTTGCCTTCAGGGTCTGCATCAAGCAGTTATTGCTCTTTTCCTCCCTGTGGGTTCCCATCTCCTCCTCACCATCCATGTCCCAGTTGTTCACCTTGACCACGGGCAGCTCTTTGTATTTCCTCCATACCCTTCCCCTGTGTAAAACTGTCACAGCTGATGCCCAAATCCTCCCTCCCAGACCTGCAGGAAGTTTTCTACCACAGCTCCTTTAAATTAATCTGTAGCAGCAAGGAAAAAATCCAAGTTTAGGTTCCATGTTGGGAAAAATTTCTTTAACAAAAGGGTTGTCAAGCCCTGGCAGTGTTGGAGGCCCCATCCCTGGAGGGGTTTAAAAGCCCTGTGGATGTGATACCTGACATGGGTCAGTGTCCCTTGGCAGTGTTGGGGGAACAGTTGGACTTGATGGTCTTAGAGGGCTTTTCCAACCTAAATGATTCTGTGAATATGAACTGAAAAAAAATTCAAATTTGACAGCCCTGCTGGCTGAGACATTCCCATGTCCCAGATGATACAAACTTAAATGGAAATAATTTTAATCTAAACTAGGCAACCAAGTCTTATGTAATGCCATATTCCTACAGTAACACCACTTTGGTACAGATGAGGATTCATGACTTTTGTTAGCCCAGGTAAACTTGTGTGCAATAGAGCTGGAAGGTTCCTTACCAGTTACTATGACAGGACTCTTCTCTGTGCTCAATTCCCAGATTTGAAACTGGTCTGGGAATTCTCAGGGGCTGAAGACACTTCTAATGAGCCAGGGAAAGGTAGGTGAGAAAAACAAGGCTTCTGGCATTTGACTTTTATTTGCTATAGAGAGAGCCATCCCTAAATTTGAACGTGTCCAGGAGTCACAAACTCAGCTCAACAAAGCAGATTTGTTAAAACTTCTATCTAAAAAGCCCAACTTTTTAGCTGAAACTCCTGAAATGTTTTTCAGCCCACAGGTCACTCTTTTGGCCTTTGATATGCCAGTCAGACACTCCTTTGCTGATCAAGCATCTCCTTTGCCTGAGTAGGAGCTGAGGCCTCTATTTTTGGAGACAGATCCTTTCTGTATCCCCTCTGTGGGCAGAATTTTCACCAACAATATTATCACCACCAGGAAAAATGAGTGTCCTACACAACTCCTCTGCCTGCAGTGGTCTAAAAGCTGGGGTTTAGCAAGTGAGAGGCACGAGCACTCTGGCTTTAGTCAGATTTATATGCACCTCTGCTGTACCCTTGGCTCTTTGCATAGATTAAAAGACAATATTCTACACAACCCATTAAGATCTTATCATATTAATTGAACTGCCATTATAGCATTACCACAAGCCATCTAAGTAATCACTATATGATAACTCCTTATAAACCAGTTCAGTGACCTCCCAGATGCCTGAAGAAACCGCGGGGTTGGCAGTTTGCCCTAAAAGCTCAGAATCTGGCAAATAACTCCTAAAAATAAGGGACCTTTTTCACCAAAATGAAGCCTCCTAGTTCTCTGTATAGGAAAGGAGAATAGGTGGGGCTTTTTCTCTTTATGGAAACATTTTTTGAAGGTTTAAATAATGTCTAGACACTGTTGAGAGGGAAAAAGGAAAAGATGAAGCTGACACACTTTGAAGATCCATCATTATCCATCATATGAGATCAAGAGGAAGACAGCTTTTACAGGCCAAAGATCCAGATTCTTATTTAGGGTGGGAAGAAAGAGTTTTCCTTTACCCATTAGAAACAGTAGGACAGTGGCATCAAGCAGACAATCCATCCTCATTTTGATAGAATGTGAATTTCTCTTGGAAGAAAAGACTTAGGAAGGAATATCCTGGCAGACAGAGCACTGGAGCTGTTCACCCTCTGCTTCTCACAGAGCTCTGCAGTTTAACCCCAGTGGTTTCAGGCATGGATTGGCAGGCACTGTGGAGAACTGGGCCACGCTCCAAGGTGGGACACAGACAGCTGCTTCCTGCTGCTCCCAAAGAGTTGTACACATCTCCAGCATCCCATGGTGATCACTCCTTGAGTTTAATGGATTTAAACCAAACCCTAAGGATAACTGTGGAAAGCCCAGCATACAAAAGGGACATTCTTTGAGAGCTCATATAAGCAACCCATACCTTCATTCTGTGGGATATTTCCCAGAGGTTGTAACAGAACTATACCAGGTGAAATACTACAGCTAAATTACTGAGTAAAGCCTTTTAAATTTTGGCATCACTGAACAATATTTTAAAAAACACTGTGTGGTTTCAAACATGCCCCAACTGATGGCTTGAAGGTTTCTTGAAACTGTTTACAGTTGTCTTGCAACACACTGAGTACCTGGGAAGATTCATGGAGCTGAGACAATCCAAGTACTTAACACTTTCCAAGACTGTGAACCTGCAAATTTTCTGTCAAAATCCATAGCAGCAAATATGTCAGTAGCTTCCTTCAGCTTTACCTCAAACACACAGACTAAAAAACCAACCTTTATTCTTTTTCTTCTTTTTTTTTTTTAACATGTTGTACCACCCCTGTTACCAATTCAAATGCACAATGTTAATGTCCAACTCAAAGTGTTCAGGGAATATCTCACCTGACAGGCAGCACAACCAAGTATCTGTGAATGGAGTGATAGTGAAATGATGCCTGCATTTCCTCCATCCCAGCTTGTCTATTGAAATCTGACTTTTATGTTATTCATAGAAGAGCCATTATCTGAATTTTCACTTCTGCAGTACAAAATCTTCAGCTCTGGTCAAAAGCTGTTTAATTTACAATATCAAGTCCGAACTATCGATTTTGGGTCAAGTCCTCCTGCTGAATAAGCCCCTCTGTTACCAAAGTGACACACAGGAGACTTCACAATAACAGACAGGGAACACCAAGATCTGTCAGGTCCCAGTAATAATGCTCTGCAGTGATGCAAATCTCAAGTTTCTCTGATACAAGATGGATCAGGGCACTCAGAGAACCTGTTCCTTCCCACCCTCTCCTCATGGAACAGCTTCTGCCTCCATCTCTCTTCTTGTTTCTTGTTATTTCCCATTTTCAGCTCCCCAGTCCCAGCTCAGTGTTCTGCTCCCAGCCTCGCAGCCTCTTTGACACGTTAACTTCCCAGCACACCAGACACATTTTTTGTTTCCTGGCACAGAGGATTTTCTCATTGCTCTGTCATGCAAAGGCTCCTTATGTTCAGGTGGAATGTTTGTTGCCATCTCCTGCCCGTTGCCCCTGATCCTACTGCTCAGAACCCCAGGAAGATTCTGGCTCCATCCTCCTGCCGTGCCCCCCGTGCAGCCAGACCCCCTGCCCACATCCCAACCCACACCCACCTGCAGGAGCAGCAGGAGATGATGAGCAGCTCCAAGGGGCACAGCAGGACCATGGGGCACCTGAGAAGATCCTGCCATGGAAGGTGGGAGCATCCAGGTGCAGCAGAGCCAGGTCTGTGGGACATTGTGTGATGGCTCCCTGCAGCCCAGGGCTTTTCCACCAGCATTTCCACCTGTGTCCAGCCCTGTGGGTGGCCCCAGAGGACCACAGGTGTTTCCATCCCATCAGACAAAGTGAAAAAGACTTGAACTGTTGTTTCTGTCAAACCCAACTAGCTCCAAGCAACTCTCAATCCTCCTGTGGAGTTGGGTTGCTTCAGTCAGTGTGCACCTGCCACTTCCACACACAAGAAATGGGCCATGGCTGCAATATTATTGCTACTTTACAACTAGCAGTAAGCACGTGTCTTGATAAAACAGTTCCTTGGAAATGCCATTCCCTAATAACTTCACCACTGTTTGCTGAGAATAAACACACACTTTACTTTCAATAGGAGCTGGGTTTATCTGGGTTTATGCCCAGGAAACTGCTTCTCTGTGATTTCAGACTTTGAAATGACAGCGAGTTCTGTCAAAGCTTTTTTTGAAAGAAAAAGTTCAGCATAGAATCACAGAATCCTAGAATGGTTTGGGTGGGAAAAGACCTTAAAGCCCATCCAGTGCCACCCCCTGCCATGGACAGGGACAGCTTCCACTGTCCCAGGGTGCTCCAAACTCCATCCAATCTGGCCTGGGACACTCCCAGGGATCCAGGGGGAGGCACAGCTCCACAGCCCTGTGCCAGGGCCTCACTACCTCACATCCCTAGTATCTCATATGAGCCTACTCTCATCCAGTTTGAAGCCATTCCCCCTTGTCCTGTCATTACATGCTCTTAAAAAGTCACTCTAAGAGGCAGCTGAAATAGAAAGACCAGAAGTACATTATGGGAACTGTAAGAAAATTTAAGCTGGGCTGTCCCTAGACAATGTAATACCTGAAAATCCTATAATATACATTAAATTAACAGCTAAATTGCAGGAAGGTTTGTATTTCATTTTGTGCAGGTTCCCCTTTTACATAATGCATGCTGTCAGCAATCACTCTCTGCTTAATATGCATAGCAATCCCTCTTCTGTGTCACTTACTCAATATTTTTTCCCTTTCTACCAAAGAAAAGGCATGTGAAGCCCTAATCTTGCTCCAGGTTGTGCAGGCAGGGAGGTGGGAAGCCAAGCAGATGTGTCCTTCCCTGAAGGAACCCAGGCAAGCAGAAAACCCACAGAGAGAGGGACAGGGGAGATGATGATGGGCTGTGAGGGGCAGAGCATTTGCAGGGGAATGAGGCACAGCTAAAGCTGGCTGACACCACCATCAAAGTTATGATGCATTCTCTGCTCCTCACTTGCCTAAAATTCTGCCTCATACGTGACCACAATTCCCTTCAGCTCCTCGAGGTCTTGCTACAACCCCAACCTGTGGAGAGACAGCAGGTGATGCAGGAAATTTTCATAGTTTTTTGTAGCCCAAAAAAAACCATTGTAAACACTTCCTGACTTCCCAGATGAGCTGGGATTCAATCAGGTGCTTAAATACATGTCCAAGTACAGGTCCTTCAGCAGAACCAATGGACCTGTTTTAAGTCAGGCATGGAGCAGGAGATCTGTGCTGCACCCAGCCCGGGAGCAGGAATTCAATTTCAGCCCTGGAGGTTGTGGCTGTTCCAGGGATACTCTGCATTTTCTGCTTTACTTTCACTGCTGATATTCTGGCTTATTGTTATCAAAGTAAAAGTTATGGTGCCAGGGACTTTAGAGGAGGTTTTATTTCAAGATGCCACCAAAAAGAACATGGATATTTCCTGAATAAGTCTTCTTTAAGGAGGAAGAGATTTACCATAAAAAACACCATCCAACTCTGTCTCTGAACACAGCATATATTAGTAAACATTATTGCACCAGTGAGCTAATATTTGTGAAGATAATGCATTAAAAGTTTCAAACTCAGGACTGCAGGAAGCATGAGAGAGCTGCAGCTCAGAAAAAAACAGCTGCAGAGCTCAATAGTTTTCTTGCTAAGAACAGCCACAATGGAATTTTACCCTTCCACTTCTTAATATTTTTACTCCCATAAATCAAAAAAGTCTTGCATTACGAAAATTGGCCAGCAATCAGTCCGAGCAGATTAATTGCTTTTGCTATTTAAAAAGAACTTCATTTTAAATGGCTCAAGTGTTGTGGTGTAAAGTAGCTATTGTACGTGTGCATTAATTAATTTCCTAAGGATTTTTATTACATCTTCATGACACAGTCTAATTATCTGATAATGCTTTTTCCCATGTTGCTCCAGCATGTACTTCAGTTGTACTCCAGAAGCCTGGGAAGTGGGAAACCAAATGACTCAAGGTCTGTCTGTTCTGCTAAATAACACGTCAAGAAGCCCAACTGCAAAATCTCTTCATTCCCAAGGGATCCCAGAGATAATCTGTCAAACATCACTGTCCAACTTATGCATTTTTTATACTTTTTCAAAGACACACAGAAAAAGTGAGGGAAAGCAAGTGCACAGTACTTGATTAAACATTTCCCTTCTTCCTGAATGAGAAATGCAAACCTTGGTCAGCATAAAGAATGAGGACAGTGCTGGCTGGCAGCCTCTCCCCCTCTACTCCCACCTATTCCTAACATTTGAAATGCTTTTTGATAAGTGTGACTCCCCATCACTGGAGGGAAGTCCTGTCAGGCTCCCAGCTCAGGTCTGAGGGCTGGTGTGGAACTCTTAGAGCCAGGACACAGAGCACACCAGCTTCCCAAAATCCTGAAGTCATTTTCAAAAGCTGAGGAAGAAATATCACAATGAGCAGGAGAAATGCAGAACACAAAAACGAATCCTGGTCTCTGGAAAGTTCCAAATAGATTTGACCCACAGTATGCCACAGCAGTTTGCAGTTTTCCTCTGTGCTGCTATTCCACAATGAATCACAATAAGGGTTGGAGGATCCAAGCTAGGGAGAGTTCCCAGTGGGACTCTCATTTTTACAATGCAAGGAGAAGATTCTTTTCACCAGAGTACAGGAGATATGGTCCCAATTTGGAATAAACAGAAGGGTGTATAAATATATACCACCCCCTATCCAATATTCTCTAGAAGGAGAAGCCAAAGTCTATCAATTTCAAATGAGAAATAAATAAATGTCAGAATGAAAGTAAGGACTATATAAAGGCTCAGGAATCTGCTCTTCCATTAAGTCACTGCAGCTGGCAGGTGAAAGAACTTGGATCTCAACAACAGCAATGAGGAACTTGGAAAAATGCATGATAAATAAATACAGGCCTTGGGAAAAAAGAATTTCTGTATGTTTGTCTTAATTTTCATTCTGTTTAATAAAAACTCCAGTGAACTCAAATCTTGGCAATGACTTCGACTTCAAATTAATTTAGGCTAAATAGAGTAGCTAACAGTAGTGGAAGGTTTCCCTGGGTTTGGTACAGTGCTCAGTGTACATCTGAGCAGGGATCGAATAATTAGAGCCCCGTGTCCCCTCAGACCGCATTGAACTTCATGTGAAATCATTAACACCCTGTGAATACCCTGAGAGCCTCAGCACGGGAAATATGATCCACTTGCTGTAGCCCAGAAACCTCAAATGAGCACAGCCCCGCTGGCCCCAGCCTTGCAGAGATTGCTCCACTCTGTTTGTGTGGGGACAAATCAAACAAAATTCACCCAGCATATGGAATATGACCTGGGGGAGGGAAAGCTGGAGAGACAGCAAACGAATTTGTAAAGTCTAATCTGTGTCTGATGCACACAAGTTGCTCCCATTAATGTGAAATCAAGTAATATCACACCAAAAAGAGACTGCAGTCCCAAAGTGGCTGTCTGGGCCCATCCACCCCCTCCTCTGCAGCCTGTGCTGCCACAGAGCAGCCTCCTGCCAGCTGCTTCTCCAGATTTAACTCCTTATCCATGTGCCAAAACTGGCTGAGGGTGAGCTTGGCATCATTACTGGGTGAGAAATACACACAAATACTCAGATGCACTTCAAGGTTAGCTCTTGAGCTTCTGGGCCACAACTTGCAGCTTAAAGAAACGTGATGAATCCGGCAGACAAGTCAGGAGATCCCCTCCCTGGTCCAGCAGTGCCAGGGCATTTCCCCCATGCTGGAATTCCATCCCTGCCTTGTCCCAGCCAGCAGTGTCAGGCACAGACTGCAGGGCTGTGGGTGATATCACATCCTCTCGAAGAAGAGCTCAAAGTTCAAGTCCAAACCTTCCCAACACTGAGCACCCTTAGGGAAATTCCTGCTCCCTGGGGAGACAAAGCAGCTCAGGACCTTGCCAGAGTGGGGTGGGGAACACAGAAAGGAAAAGGAAGTGAGCTGTGCATCATTTGGAGATGTTCCCTCTCTGTTTCCTTGTATTCCATGAGCTTGGCATGACCATGAGCCCCATCTGGCAGGGGAAAGGGGACTGGCAGGAAATGGGTGAGCAATAAAACATGGCAGCACTTGGAGGGAAACTGCAATTTCCATTCTATCGATCCTCTCTGGACATCAGCGACACACTGAGTTTATTTGGAAAATGAAATTCTAGAGCATGTTGCTGGAAGATGCTCTACTTAAGATTGTTGGACTGACTAAAATTTAATTACATTTATTCTTCCATTCTAAGATACAGTAAAGAAATATACATTCACAGCTAAATAAGTATATTATTTGGCTGTATCGTATAGAAATAAAACTTTCTGTGATAAAAAAGTTCATTTTATTAGTGGTTTATAAGATTAAAATTTCATTGTAAATTACTACCAAAACTATAGCAACAGAAAATTAAATTTTAATTAAATTAAAGTTCTTTTATAAGCAAAACCTCCAGGATCACTTATGCAGCAGCTTCAAATGGTGCACAACACTTTCCAAAAAACTTCTCCCAAAGAAACAAATAGAAAAACTGGCACTTCAAAAAATCATTATGTAAAAATGGGTCTTTAATACTACCTGTCTGTAACATGTAATTCCTGACAGGAGTAAAATCCAGATATTAATTTGTTCCTTTTCAGAATGTGCATTCCTGCTCAAGTAATTTTGCTGACAACAAAGGTGTCAAGGAACTCCCATGCAGGTTGTTGTAAATGCAGCTTTCACTCCTTCCCTTGCTTATAAGAAACCATTGGCAGCCCCACTGGGGGTATCAGTATTGGACAGAAGTGCCTGGCCTCACTTAAGTGGAAAAATGTCAATAGGGAACAAGAGAAAATCATTCCCTGATCCATAAATTATTATCTGGTGGTGGGATTTTATCACCCTGTTCACCACTGGCTGCAAAATCTGAGTTTTAAAAAAGTCCTGAAAAAAAAAAAATAAATAAAAGCCATTTTGCCCTTCACAGTGCAGAGCAGGAAGCTGAGTCAGCCTTCCTGGTGCCTTTGTTACCCACCCTCGGAGTGTCAACGCTGCTCTGCTGCATCAGGGATGACAACACTGCTCCCTCAGTCCTGGAAACTTGGTTCCCAAAGCCCCAAAGTGGAGTATCAGCAAGTGCTGACTCATGAACTTTTCTTCTCAGGCTTTGTTCCTCCCCTGCTGTAAACAGACTCAGTATTTGACATTCCAGTTTTCAATCATACATTTTTAATACTTTTTAGGAGAGCTTGTCTGTTGTGAAATCTGCTCTAAATATTTCTTTGATTCTTCAGACTCCTGAATATTAAGAATATTTTTTCTATTTTTCTTTCTTCTTTGGCACATCCCATGCATTCCTCAGTTCTGCTCTTCTGCTTATAATGCTCTTCAGACAACACCTCTGTAACCAGGAGCTCAGGTGGGTGATGGCTCCCAGGTAAACCCAAACCCTGGAAGGAGCATCGTGTATTCAAATTCTGCCTGTCCTTATCCCACAGAATGTGGCAGAGTTTAGATAAGAATACATTAAGGATGATGTATGAACTGAGGTTCAAATCTTTCAATAAGTATTGTTCCAGATGAGATGAGTGAGCTCTTTAAATGAATTACTTTCCAGAAGAAAAGACTTTACTGCTGTGTTATCATAAATCTATATTTCCACAGCACAGATGCTGTAATTTAATTATGGTGTTTAGCTTCTGTAAGTTTAAGGTGCAACCTTGTCTCCTTTCAAATCTACATGGACAGATGTCTTTTCTACCTCATGGAATATTTCATGGAAGTATTGTATGGAAAAAAAAGCAGGATCTGAAGCAGCAGAAGTACTTTTTACTAAGAAAATGATCAAAACAAACATCCAGGAGGTTCTGGACATGACAGAGAGCAGACATTCACTTCAAGCAAGTGGTGTGGGTTTTGTAATAATGCTATTTGAATATTAAATCACTTGGCAAAACAAAATCCTATTATTAGGAGCTGCTTTAAAGAAAAATACACTTTTTAGCCATTATTTTTATTATCCATCACTTTAAGCCAAGTGTGTAAGAATATTCAAACACCCAATACAGCATGGTGTGGAAAGACTCCTTCCCAGAGTCCCCACAGGAGGAATGACACATTCTACAAGAACAATTTCACACTGAAGTAATGAGGAGGCAGAAAAGGTTGTTTTTGCGACTTCTTCACCTGCCAATCACTGTCTAATTGATGGAATCAGGCAAATGGAACAGGTGAGTGTCTTTATCTGCTTGACTGCAAAACTAAAACTAACTAAAACACCAGTGAAGCCGTCCAACTTTCTGTAGATTTAATACCAAATTAGCACTAAAAGGCATGCTCAGGAACATTAACCACATCTAGAAAGTGTCTCCAGGGCCTGACCCCAGTGGAAGCCATCAGGCAGCTGAGGGAGGCTGCACTGACACCCTCATCCTTAAACCATTTATCCAAGAGCTCTGTTCCAGAGCTCTGCTTGGGAAAGCTCAGAAGGACATGAGCACTGTGAGGGGTGAGAATCAAGGACAGCTGTGGAGGAAGGATAGCAGGGAAGAAAACAGAAGAAAAACAGGAGAAAAGCTGAATCTCCAGGGGTATCACCCAGCACCTGCTCTCTGCTGCAACCCAGCAAAAGAGAATGAAGCTGTGGCCATCCTTAACTGATGCCTTAAGTTTTAGCTTTCATATTTTCCAGATTCTTTACCGCATTAGTGTGTAACTCTGAACCTCATACAGAGTGTTAGCAAGTTCTCCTCACAGTTCAGTCAGGCAAAACAATCCTTTCCCAGCCTGAGAACCAAGGACAGCATTGCAGCTTCAGGCCCAAAAATTATAAACAACAAAAAAATTGAGGAGAGCAATCTGGGAGGATGGGACTGCATAACCTGAAGCTGTAATTGGACAATTAACCCCAATATGGAAATGGACCAAAAGTTACAAAAGTGTGAAAATGTGTGACCTGCTGTCCATTTTGGGTCCATCTTGTGTAGTCACAAGCCAGGCTCTTGTACTGCCCAAGGTGCATCCTTTGAAGACCTTTTAATAAATATTTACTTTATTCCTGTAACACTGTCTAGCCTCTGTTCTAGCTACATCATAATCACCCAACTGCTTGCTCTGCTCTGTGCAAACCTGGGATGAAAACACAAACCAAAATCAACATCACTTTTTTTTCTGGGGAAAAAAATCTACATTTCCCACTGAAATGTCACAATCTGAATTTTTAATCTGTTTTCTCATCTGGGGGCTTTACCAAGGCACACTGGAATGTCCACATGGTGTGAGCTCCACTGGCAGTTTATTCTTGGAATTATGTCTTTGATTGTGCACTGCTCAACCATCCTGAGAATGGGAGACATGGACCTTTGCTCAGGAAATGCATTTTTCTAATCATGTTGCCTGCTTTCCATTCATTTTTCCAAAAATTTTTCCAAAATCATATTTTAAACCTCAATTATTCCAAATCTTGCTGTATAGCGGCATGCAAATCCTCTAAATAAAGAATATATAAATTAGATGCTTAATTAGATTAATTCAATGAAAAATCATTGAATAGATTTTTACGTGGGAGTTGAAAAAAATATTTCTTAGCATAATGTCAGATTTCCCTCTTTTCTTTTTATTGCTCCTGGGTTGCCTTTCTTTCCTGTGTCCTTCACAGCTCCTTTCATTCCTTTCAGGTAGACTTCCAGTGGGACAGATGGAGAACTCTGGGCAGCAACTCAACCAGCACAAGACCCACAGTACCCAGTTTAGCTCAGGGCAGTAGGAAATACTTTTGTAGTTTTTTCTCCAGTCTTAGGAGGAAAAAAAAAAGCAAAGTCTTGTCTTTCACATGTTTTTACACTGCCTACTTGTGTCAGCACAATTCACTGCTGAGAAACTTAGAATCTGTAACTTTTTCTGAGTAAGTCTGGCCAGCTGCCATTAGACAAAAGAGCTCCACAAAACCATCCCATGTTTCCAAAGCTTGGAGGTGAAAAATATGAATATTAGGAGTGTTCTCCAACCCCACTGAAATCTATGATATTTGCCCTTTGGTTCACACTGGTGGGTGATCAACATTTAAGGCAGTTTCTGTGTATAAGGAAAAGAAAAACGGGGGGCTGGGGACACCAGGGCTGATCCTCCGTGGGCACGGAGCACACCTGCGTGTCTCTGTGCCCGAGGTGTTCCAGACAAAGCTCAGGAAGCTGTTCTCCCCCGTGGTCTGTGCTAAACCACAGATTTCACCTTTCCTCCAAGTATGGGAACAGATCAAAGAACTGGAGAGGGAATGGTGGATTTTGCAGGACAAGATGCAGAGCAGCTGCAGTAAATCTGCATTTTGGCCACTGCACAGATGTGCTCCAGGTAATCCCTCCTGCAGCCAGAGACTGAGTAGAAGGGCAGAGACTGAATGGCTGGGGCAGGAATTTGCTCTCTCTGTTCCCTCAGATGTGTGTAGCAGCTCACAAGTCTAAAGCCAAACACATCCAAAACAAAGATTTGCTCCAAGCCCTAAACTTGGGAATTTGTCTTTTCATGCCCTTTTCTTACACACAACACACTGAGGTGTTTTTATCATCTCCAAAACGTTTTTCCTTGGTCCTTTAATGCTGTACATGGGTGGCTACCAGGTCATCCTACTCAAAATGAGCTTGTGGCAGCATTAGCAGAAGAGCTGAGTGCCAAGGACAAAAGAAGTTGGATTTTGCCTTCAGGAGGAGGAGAAGGAAGAAGTTCATGGCACTTCTCACACCTGGCAGGGTCTCCTTGGTCCCCTCTTTGCTGTTACAGCCACTGCTGGCTCTGGTGCATTTCCAACCCAAAGGGAACTGAACAAAGCTCATCCCAAGGTGTAAATTCCCCACACAGAAGGAAACCACAGGAAGAACCTTTCTAGTGCTCAGAGAATCTATTTTAAGATATTGGCATTTGATATAAATAAAACAAAAGCTGTTCAGGATTCATTGTTATGTCTGCTGAGTAATGAACACCAACATGATAATTACATCAAAATTGATTGGTTTAAAAATGTCTACTCTAATTAATTTATTATAATACTTATAGGACAGTTTCAGACAAGCTCTAGTGCACCAAGGATTAAATGTCATTCACTTGCAGTGCCCAGGAGGCTGCATACACACCCATCTGTAGAGAATGGAAATTAAAATCAGAAACATAGAAATCATCACAGAGAGGCTTGGGTTGGAAGGGACCTTAAAGATCATGTAGTTCCAACCCAACAAATTGGTTTAACTTTTTTATTTCCCAATCCTAATTTTCTTTGCTCTTAGTATTATGTGAACATTTTTTATATTTAACTTTCTCCTTTTTTATCTTTTTTAAACAAGGAAAGGGAAAGATGAGAGATCCCTGAAATCTCAACTCATAACTTCCTTTTTTTCAGTCTGATGGGAAAACCTGGTTAGGGATTTCCCTGTTTATCCAGACTGTGGAAGGACAGCTCTTCCATGAGGTGGGAGTTTGGACACAGGCGGTCACTGGAGAAAGATTTTCAAACCCAGCAAGTAATTGAAGCATGTTGATTTCTTAATTTTCAGATACTTTGCCAACTAATTTAGACCACAAGAATAAGTTATAATTTCTGCATTTAGAATTTACATGCTCCAGCTGTGATCTGACCACACTGAGCTGAGCGTCTCAGAACAAACACTTAATTCTGGCTCTGAGTCACAGCCCACCCAGTCCAAGTGCTGGGAAGGGTTCATTTAAAGAGTATAAATATGCCCTTCTACTCAAATAGATTGGCTGGAAAATATCAGGCAAGTGGAGATATAAGGGGGAAAAGGATAAATCAGAATTCTCAGAATATTTGATCATTTGTCTGACTCTTATATTGGTAATCTTGACTCAGTTTGGAAAGTAAATGCACAACCCACTGTGAGGGCAAGAGTTTTCCTTTTAGAGAAAGTCAGTTTACATTTCATCAACTGAACACAAGCTTTATTTCTTTTTTGTTTGGAAGCAGGAAAGCGTAATGCCACAAAGACCAAAAGCCCTCTGTTGGTTTATAAAAAACTGCTGTGCTCTGAGCAAGAGCTTGGCCTGCCTCAGAGCCCATTAATAGCTATCTGTACCAGAAAGACAGTCGTGTATTTCTGTTTGTTTCTGTTCTCCAATTCCTCCCCTCCAAAGGCTAAATTGTGCTGCTCCTAGTAAAGATTAAATAGCAAGCAATTCAACTTCTGGCACTACACTTTCAAATACGAAAGAGGTTATGTCATGCAAGAAGAAAAGAGTTTTCTTTGGGATTGGGCATTCTTTTTCTTTCATGACATAATGAAAGGGAAGGGGGGCCTTTTAAAGCTTTGTGACACTATCAAACTTTGCCACAGTCATGCTGTGTGAAAGCCCTGCACATCACTGATGCTAAGGATAGACAGGAAATTATAATGAAAAAATCAGTATTAATTGCTTGCAGAGCCAGGATCTGTTCCATCCCTGTGTACAGATAACTGCACAGCTCTGCCTCATTGCTTGTGGTACTGGAGCAGGGAAAAGTCACTTTCATACCCTGGTTGTTTACTCTGTAGAGTTACTCAGTGAATAGTAAGAAGAATCTGAGGCACAGCAAGTCAGCAAACAAATCACAACTGACAGGTTTTTTATTTCAGTCACACTGTGGTAAATTCAAATAATTCTAATGAAGTCAACTGTGCTGCTCCAGACTGACCCATCATCACACAGAGTGGGACAATCCCCGTGTTAATGGAACAAAGAGAAAAGACACACTGGTAGAGTTTTGCAGATCTGGTGATAGGCAACTTACATCCTTCATTAATAGTTTTTATTCAAGGCATTTAATTAGCATTATGATAAAACTAACCAAACTGCCTACAGTGCACCAAACAATGTGAGCTGAGGCTGAGCAGTTAAAGCCCTCTGACAGCTCTGACCGCCCGCAATCCTAATGGCCAGTCTGGCAATTAATGTTCACTCATTCATCACTACTAATTAACTTCATTGATTTTTAACACTGGGATTTCCACATTAAAGCATGCTGCAAGAAGCACCACATTTGTTATGATATAATATTCAGAGGAAATGAAATAAAAGAAGTGCTGTGTCAGGAGACAAAACCACCATTTAGGCCAGGATGTTAAGTTACACCAAAAATTATGCATTGATCTTCAGAGGCTTTTATTTTAACCATCTGCTCTCTTGAGAAGGAAATGGCAACTATTTGTTACATGGACATGAGGAAAAAAAAAAAAAAAAAGACAAAGTTTAATGAATGGACTGCAAAGTTGCTTTGCAGGTATGCTGCTCTTGCATAAACTCCATCCCTTCCATACAGCCTGAAACCCCCACAGTTCCTGTATTGGAAGGACCATGGAGAAGGTAAATGATGTTTTTAAGGAAGGATTTAAAAGGTGTTAGGGTTCTGCATTGATCAAATCTGTAGGAATGGAGGGGAAGAGGGGGGAGATAAAGATTTTACACAGTTTCTCTAACAGGTATCTGAACTTTCTACCATATAAGAAGATAATATAAGAATTACAATACTAATCAGGCATGGAGACTGAGTCTCTGAAGATGCAGAGGCAGTCAAGAAACAGCAAACTATCAAAAGGAATTAAAGTTACACTGCATTGTTGGACTGGCTTGTGCTGGTAGATCAATAGAGCATTGACAACATATTTCTGTGCCAGGAACGTCCACTAAAAGCACATGGTTTCATTGAGCTGGATATTCTCAATAAAATATAAGTTGTCACAGAGCAAAGAACTGAAGGAAAAAATATCCTGGTCATTTCTTTAAAGAGTGTTTGTAATGAACTAATGATCTGGACTGATTCTAGTGGATTAGAGTGGTCCTGCTTGTCACTTGACACTGATTTACTGTATAAACTTGAACAAATCCTGTTCCCAAGTCTCAGGCTTTCCTCCACTTATAAATTTTAAAAACTGCTCTTAAAGATTTTTTGTTTTATGAGAAGGGAGGAGAGTATTTCAGGGTGCAAATGAGGACATTTTACAGCATAATAAATCATCAATAAATGCAAAAAGAAATTGGGTGAGGAAAAGTTTTGTGTCTGGCAAACTTCTAGATCCTTTTCCACAGGCCAGTTACAGATGGTTTGAAGGTGACACCACAAAGCACATAAAAAAAGAAGATACTTTCTCCTGAATTTCAGCTTAAAATACAAGCTGAAAAAGTAGTAAATTCATAGTGCATAGGAGTCACTGAAGCTCTTCCAAATCTCCCATGAAGGCTGTGCTTAGCTTTCTAAACAGGGAACATAGGATGTGCTGCATACAGAGCAACTCAGTGATGGTGCAGCAGCCATGCAAGATTTTATGTAAGAATTACATAAAAGCAAATGCATGAAGATTTGCAAGATCAAAAGTTGTTCATCTGTGAAGTAAATGCCCAGTATTGTCTCTCCACTTCCTGCCTCATGCCTTGGGATGACACAGCCAACAAGGCTTCCTTTGTGGTTTAAGTTCTGCTTGATTGTACATTAATGCAGCAGATAGGACTGAATCATCTGTTCTTGTCTGCAAGTGGTGCTGAGGATTTATAGCTCTACAGTGGGAAGCTACAAGTGATGTGTATGGGCACAGCTGAAAAGAAGAAAGGCAAGGTCATACACAAACAGCAGGCCTGAAAAAAGGGAGGCAGTAGTATTTTAAAGAGAATTAATTCTGGGGAAGATATTAATAAATATATCACAGAGTTTTCATTATTTTCTGATAATTCAAACCATTATAAGGCAAGGAACAGAAAGGCTTTGGTCTAGGGTCACTGGGTGCATAAGTTCAGGATTAATTTCTTTAGTACCCAAGAACTGTCTCAGTCCCAACCTGCCCCTTTCCTAGCACAGCTCCAGAATTCCCTGCTGGAGAGGCCTGGGGAGTTGCTGCCTCATATGAAGGGTGGAGAGGAGCTCTCCACAAAGCAGGGATTGTGTCACAGTAAGAGGACTCATAAATTAATGCCCTTTCAACATACAGAGATGGAGAGATTTTAGAGGAAGCTGCTTTTTATCATATAGTGCTCAGGCAAGCCAAGGGTAGATCAGATCCTGAGCACAGGTTTTTTGGATAGGGCAAGGATAAACAAACTTCAAGCAGCTTGGTGACACAGTTGCCATCATTCAGTTAAGATTAAGAAATTGTGATTTTAAAGTTACATTTTCTGCAAATCTTTTTTGTGGCCTTGGGATTTCTTTATGATTTTGGATGGCTCAGTTTACAAAGATCTCTCTCAAGGCAGATTCTGTGTGGATCAAAGTTCAGTTCAGGAGCTCACAACACTTCTCCCTTTGACACTGACTGACTTATGGATCTATTAATAATAAGCACATATTGAAGTGCTTTCCTGTAGACCTACAAATTACAAAGCATTGCCAAGAATCCACCCCAGGAGAGCCCCTTTGTCAGATTCACACTCCTATTTTATTCATTCAGACTGGACTCTCCTCAGAAACCCACATGAACTAATCTGGGAGTGACTGAGTATTCCCCTTTCTGGAATGAAGAATAATATGATAGTTATAAATAATATAAAATATTCCCCATTTTGAAATGGGGAATAAGATTGAGAACATCTGCTGAAGAAGATAAAACAACAAAAGACACCAACACACTTTCTTCTGGTTTTTCTCAGTTACATTCCTTCCCCTGAGCTGCTGCCTCAGTGCAAGTTTTGCCCCAGTAAAGATCCACTGAATTTCTTCTATCCTTGTTCCATGACAAAAAAACCTCATGGGACATCCTACTTGAAGTCTCATCCCAATCTCAGAGGTTCATATTGCATCCAGCCTGCTCAAACACAGCCACATGGCTTTGCCTATTCCTTTGTTCTCATCAAAGGCATTTTGAGGTGGTTTCCACGGTAAAATATGGGACAATGGTGCCTCTGACAGACTGGAAAGCAGCAGAGGGTGGGATGAGCCACGCCTGCGAGCCAGAGAGAGACACAAAACAGGAGCTTTTGCCAGTCCTACACAATGTGGTGCATTTGCCCCAGGAAAAAAAGATGCTTCCAAACAACCCAGTGCAATCTTTGCTGTGCAATGAACTGAATTGAGATCTGATATTGAATGACATTCCATCAAGAGCAGGAGAAGCAAAGAACTGACTGTACCAGCCAGGGCTACTCAGCCTTCATTGGAAGCACCAAACATCTTGTGGTGATTATCAGAGGAGGGGAAAGAGGAGGAGGAGGCAGAGGAGGAGGCAGCTTCCCCTAGCTCAGAAAAAGACAAGCCCATCAGCTGAATATGAAGAGTTCCAGAGAGTGCCCCTGAGCTGTGTCTGTGCAGCCCTGGCTGTCACATTCTTCTTGGAACTGTTTGAGGGCTCTACAAAACCTCCTGGGTGTGCAGGGGACACTGAGAGAAAACTTGAGACTTTAGCACAGCACCATTAGCAGCTTCAAACAAGGAGCTTTTGGTAACCAAAGAGACATTTTCAAGATCTCAGCACAGCTTTGTCACATAAATTTGAGAAATAGTCTCCCTGTGATCTGAAATGACTTGAAGTTGCCATGGGCAAATTTACCTTTCTCTGCTATTTGAGAAAAGCACACTGCAAAGGTCATCAGCTCCTCACACAGAAGTTTAGAAGCATTCAAAACCCAGAAAGTTCCTACTGTTTATGGTTAGGTCTCCTGTGGTAATTATAACTTTTAGGTACTGATGTCATTTAGGATTTTTTATTCTGTTGTATGCTTAGAAAAAAGACATGATTTTACATTAATCCTCCAACTGAATACTGACCCCAAAATCTACAGAAAGCTGCTGATATTCCCATTGCTGTGACATGCATTGCACCATCTATACCTAAAGGTATAGGTATGAACAGTTTTGTCACCACAATGGAAAAAGTGGCCTTTCTTTAACCAAATAAAGGGAATACCATGGAATCAAAACTCCAGAAAATAAAATCTATTGAATAATCTATTTTATATATATATGCACACACACACACAGAATTTCTTTTACATATGAATGTAGGTGTGTTTCTATCTCTATTTTCTCCCTAAACTCCCCTGCTCACAGACCTGAGAACAGTCCTTCTAATTACATTAAGAACTTACAAGAGTGTAATTTTCCTGAAGATTTCTCTCCCATAATGGAGGATTTCAATTTGAAATATTTCCTAATGATGATCAGAAAAGCATCGCTCAAAGTATTCCAAGGTTCCAGCGGATGGTTCAAAGATAATTCACTGTAAGTTATCCCTACAAAATATGTCCTAATTTTCAAAAGAAACTGCAAATGACGTAAATCAGAAGTGCTCATCTTGTCAGTCAGCTCTACATTTATATCCAAATAACCAGTTGTTTCTCAAAAACATGAGGGTCAATGAAGCCAGCAGGTACACTCAGACACGGTTTGACTGATGTATTTTAAATGACTGAAAAATGTGCTTTTCCATGTTCTGACACCAGACAGATCCATGTACAACTGCTCCAGGAATGTGGTTTTTAATATTGAAGCTGAGGTTTGAGAGCACCAAGTGGTGTCTTTTCCTCTTGATGTGCTGCTGTATTAAAAGGAATTATGCATGTGAACTTGGCCACAGCAAGAAGAGACTTCATGTCTTGCACTGGGCTAGATTTGATTATCAAGATAAAGTTTGTGATAAAATGAAAGCAGTGTCAGGGGAAAAAAACTGTAACTCCAGAGAAGAGGAAGACCTTCAGCAATAACACGCTTCCACCTGCAGTCTTACACCTAAAGCCACTGGGATGGTCCCTTTAAGCTCCCTTCCTTATTTTTGCCCTAAATGCTCATTTCCCTGCACCACTGAAGAATTCAGTGAGGCAATGAAATCACCAAAGTAGACCAGGACAAAATCTAAATTTTAAAGAGCCTTGTAAAGCCTGGGAAGGCTCAGAGTGTGTGGGACACAAGGAAGGAGAAGTAGCTGGAAACTCACATAGTATAGGAATATGTACAACTTCTTTTGATAAACTTACTGATAGGCTGGGAATTTGTACTAAAAAGAGATTAAAATACAAGCTAAAAAACAGAAACACCTAAAGTGCTTTGTAAGTTCTGTAAGGAAGTGAATTAAGAGGGGTAATGGCAGAGTTTCAGATTAAAATGAGTGTATTTTCTGAGACAAAGCCATAGGACATGCTTTTACCAGTGGCCAAAACCACGTTCCTTGTACAAGGCACAACATTTCCTCCAGGTACAGGATGTTCAGGGAAGGATATTTCTGGCTATTTCTAAGTTAGAAGTTTTTCAGCTGAAGAACAAAGATTTTGCATTTAATTTGGAGCTGACTGGAAAATGTTATTGAGTTATTCCCTAACTAGATTGAAAATACAGCAGCAAAATCAAATCATGGGATGAGTTTCATGCTCTCTTACAGAAGTGCTTTAAATTTGCTGAAGTTAATGGTGTCTCTGCTGAATTACATCAGCTTTTTAGCTCTAAAAGAACATACTAGTATAAACGAAAGCATTATCAACTTCTTATCAGCAATCTCCTTGTCTCCTCCTGGCTGCAGGGCCAGAAAGAAAGATTCTTGTTTTAGACACAGTCCAGTGAACCAAGCAACCCCTACACTCTAAAGAAGTCAAAGCTCAAAGTAATAAAAGGCCTGAAATCCTACTAGATTCCTTGACAGTTCTGAAAGTATGAAACAAAAAAGTCCCTAGAAATGATTGCTTTTGCCTCCAAATGTTCTGAAACCTGTGATTATTCTTCTTAAATGTAGATCTGTCATCTAGATAATTTCCATCCTATTTTCTAGCCTATAGCTCTGGTGGTGCTGAGCTAAGAGATCCCTGGAAATCACCCTGGATCTGCCCATTTACACATGGAATTCCCAAATGTCACTTTTCATGTTACAAATCCTCAACAGTCCCAGTCCAGGTCTCAAATTCTCTCTGATTCACTCAGTGCCAAAAACTACAGACTCAAGGGCTGGGAATCAGAAAATCTCCACATTTAGAATTCTGCTTTCTGGAGTTTCAGCCAGATGATGAGCAAAGTCTTCACATCTCTGCTTTCCATTATTGGCAAGCACAGGTTTTCCCTGGTATTTATCCTTGTGCTAACTGCCTTCACAGGATTCCATGATAAAACAAGTAGGCTACTGCAGGGATTTGACACATATGGATGTGTGTACCCCAATCCTGGCACTACTCTAGTCTTGCCAGAAATAGAAAGCCCCTGGCAATGCAATTCTTTCAAAAGTAAATTTGGAAGGCATAAAAAGTGGTAATTAATTGCCCGATATAAATGGCTCTGGACTGAATACAAGCCAGTTTGATTACCTAACAAATAAAATCACCTTCTGAGGTGATAACCCAGTTCATAAATTTGGGCATAAAAAAAATGATTATAAAATATTGATTACAAAGTCCTTGCTGGGTGCACCCTTCTTCCCTGAGAGCTGGACTGAACTCAGGCCATGGCTTGAGCTGAGTTATACAGGCAGAGGGACAAAGCCCAGCTCAAGAACACCCACCTTGGCCTCCCCTGGCTGCCAGCTAACCTTGGAAGCCTCGTGCTTTTCAGGGAGGAGGCAGGGATGCTCCTTCCCTCCACTTGTACCTCACAATGGAATGGGTTACAGGAGAGGGCTGACAAAAAGGGAAAGCCCAGTTCCTGCTGCTAAGGGACTGAGTTGATTGTTGCTGCAGGCACTGGAAGAGCAGATGAACAACGAGCCCCCCTGAGTGGGGACTGGGATCTGCACAAACAACATGAGATCTGAGAGAGTTCTGCTGTCTGTCTCAATGGGTTTGTTGTTACAAAGATATTTAAACATGAAGTGCCAATCCATGGACAGTTTGGTTTCCTCAGCAGCTTCCTTGGGTTTGGCCTTCCTCACCAGCTTCCCTGAGCTCTCTCTCCCAAATCCTGGGGCACTGTGGCCACAGGAATACCACACACCACTACATCTGTCCAGGAACTGTCCCCAACCCAGAGTAGGGTGTCCCATAGGTACAGCCACACCTCCTGTGTGCTCCCAGAGCATTCCCAGCCAAACAAGAGCTGCAAGAGAGCATCTGGCTGCTCCTGCCCTCTTTTCCTGCTAATTTCACCCACACGAGCCTGGTAAAACTGCTGAGTCTCGAACTTCCAGAGAATGGAACTTGGCTCAATCATTGTCTTTTCTGTTGAACATGTTTTGTTTGATCATAACAAATCAGCCCAGTGTGATGTAAACGAGCTGATCTTAATCAGCAGTGTACTAAATATCCATGTGACATCTGCATACATTGTTGGTTCCTGCCTGCTCTGCATGCACAATTTAATTAGATGAGTAATAAACGTGTCAAATTTATCAATGGTGTAAAACATTTGACTGCAGTGAATTTACATCCTTGATTTGGATTGTTCACAGATGCCTTATTAAAGCTAACATGACTTACCTATTTATCCTAAAAAATTAATAATTATCTTCTTGCTTTTACATTGATTTGTCCAGTTTTCCAGGAGAGAAATACAATTAACCACAAATAAGAAAAAATGCCTCAAAGTTGACTGATAGAAGTTGTTTAAAGACACTCAGTTCAATTAGGCTAAAAGCATTCTTTCTTTGTGGCAACAGCACTTTCCAAATAAAACCTGAATTGCAACAGGAGGAAAGTGAAAACTCAACCAAAACTTGAGAATGGATTTTCCATAATTTCCTCTATTGATTGTGACTGAGCATTATACATAACCAACATGAATTATTTGTTAAATTCTTAAGAAATAAATATATTTTCTCAAGAGCTCTTTTACTTAACAGAATTTTAAAATGTGAGACTTAGATACTGAAGTGGCTTTATGTGAATATGTTTAAAACCCTGTGCTGGGTTCCTAAAATGTTCATCCCAGCCACACCAACTGAACAATTCCTTTGAATTGAGCCAACCCATTCTGGGTTGGAATTAGGCCCAATAAACTTCTCTACTTTCAAAAATCATAATAGATAATAGAATTGACTTGCACCAAAGTTTATTACACAGCCACTGGACACAAATGCACTCAATATAATCAAGTTGCTACTTCTCATATTTTAATTATAGGAAAAGCATTGTGAAAGTCAGACTTCCATTAAAAATAGGCAGTTTAATGAGACCTAATAATAAAAATTGTTATCAATAGGAAAATTCAGAATTAACTTTCTGTGTACAAATTAGATTTCAAATAGCAGGTTCATTTCTCTGGTGATCTAATTTAGGTTTTGGTATCAAACAATGTCTCAAGCACATAAAAAACCTCCTATGGTAAATTTTCATCCCTAATGTTTTCCAGCTGGTCTCTAATAACTATTCCTAATTGTACTTGTTAAAAAGTGGATTTATGAATCTCAATTAGACTGGTTTTACTTATGCTACAGCAATTTTCAGTACCAACCAAGACTATTTCAAGATAGAAAAAAGTTTTATGTGGATGAAAGAATAATTATGAAAATAAAAAAGAAAATGCCTTTTATACAATTTAATTCTCAGTAATTCTATTTCAATAATCCAAAACAGAAAATACAGCGTGTAATAACCATTCTGGGAACTTTGTTCATTCCACGAGTTACAAGGTACTTTTATTACCAGGATATTCACTTTGCTTCTGTGCCCTACTGTGAGCATAAAGATTTACATCATTCTCAGTGAATCTATTTTAATTTTCCTTGCAAACTTAATATCCTGATTCAGCAAAGTGTTGAGATGGAAGCTTACCCTGAGCACACACTGAAGCCCCCAGTCAGGGTAAATGTTCTTGGAATTTGTGCAGGGCAGCTTCAGCAAGCTCATCTTTCAGGTACTCAATCTTCAGCAGGTACCCAGGTACCCTTTATTTCATCATTTTGCTGACCAATGTCCTCAGCTGTGGAATAAAACCTCCAGGACGCCCCTGCCAAGCCCTGAACCCCTCCCATGACTGGCACTGACTCTAATCCCAGTTCTCACCCACTCCCAGTACAAACATCCCGTGCAAAATTTTCTGTCATCTTCCTGTGGAATGGATTCCTTCCCATCCCCTCAGCTGTGGGACTTCATAGAATCATAGCAGAGAATCCTGGAATGGTTTGGGTGGGAAGGTACCTTAAAGCCCATCCTGTCCCATGGGCAGGGACACCTTCCACTGTTCAGGCTGCTCCAAGCCCCATCCAACCTGGCCTGGGGGCACTTCCAGGTATCCCGGGGCAGCCAGAGCTTCTCTGGGCACCTGTTGGTAAATGTCACTCTGTGCCTGCCATGCCATGTTTATGGCAAAGCCAAACTTCCACAGTTTGATAGGAAAAAAAATATAAGTGACATAAACTGTTTTAGACAAAAAAAAAAAAAAACATCTATGGGCAGAAACTACTGCTACAAACACATTTTTTTGTTACAGTCTCCTCCAACTTTCCCGGATGGCCAGGTAGTGGCTATTACTTGGGAGTCACCATATGCTCTAAAATTAGTGACTCACATCTCTAACATTCAGATCTCTGAAAAATGCCCAGGAAATCAGAGCTGGAGACCAAGACCCTCCTGCTCCAGAGGGAAAAGCAGGTTCTTCCATGGCAAATTCTGAAGTCCAAAGTCATTATCCCCAATGGAATAATGACGACCACTCTCCTGGAGCACCACTGTCAGCCAAGACAAGGGCCTGGACTGGTTGATTCCTGCACGTTTCCTTCCTTGTGAGGCTGAATATAGATACAAGAATGCTATTTTTATAATTTTACAACACTGTCTGTTGTTGCAGCCAAACTCTTTGGCTTGAACATTTGACTTTAGATATGTGTTAAGTAATGCACAATAAATTCTCATCCAAAAGAAAAAGAAACACAGGAGCACATGCAAGGCAAGCTCTGGGCACAGAACAATTAACACAGACCTGCTGTCCACTCCACATTTTCCTTAAAAGCTGCTGTGAAAAAATCCAATTTCTGCCCAGAAGTATCATGATTGAAAGCAGCAACTTGAAAACAGCAATATTTTTATGGGCTCCTGTGAAGAGGATTCTCCAGTGCTCAGTAGGGTGAATCCAACCTTCTCAAAAACACTGATCCCATTATTCAGTTTTGGTAATTAAAATGTTTTCTAAATGACTGTTCCCCAGCAGGAGGAAATTGATTAATTTTAATGCATTATTGTATTTTAGCATGGAACAATGTCGTCTTTTTATTCCTCCCTCCTTGTTCCCACCATTTGCAGATGAATTATTTAAATGTGAAGATTTGTCTGCTGTGTTTGACGTGAAGCTTTAGGGAGCAAGTGGAGAAACCCAAGGAGTGCCTCATCATTTGCAAATTCAACTTCTTTCTATTTGGATATTGATTAGCACAGTACAAATCACGAGGAAGTGGCTTAACTAAGGGAACATAAATATGACTTTAACAGCATTTACATATTTAGAAATGCATTTAGGACTTCCATTATATGCTGCTTTTTAAAACAAGTTGTTTCACTTTGAGGGGATAGTTTGGGTTTTGTTTTGGTTTCCAAATTAGGCAACAGACTCTTATTTAATTTAAATATATTTTAATGACACTGAGTAGCATTTACCAGCATAGTGCCTCTTTATTTGGGTCCAAATTCTGAATCCTTTTAAATACACTCATTAACTTCAGCTGGTTTTCAGTGAGGCTGTTAATGACTTACAAGTGTTAGAAAAGTTGACAGACACCTGGACAGCTGACATCAAACAGTGGTTCAAAACCAGATCCTGTCCCAGCTGAAGAAAAGAGATGTGTGTATCTCACAGTGCTATCACAGCAAGCAATATTTTAAATAATTAGAATTATTTTGTGTTTGTGTTCATCTTTTGTGGCATTTTGAGTGGAATCAATGCTGCCACAGATGACCTAACATTAAATAGTTTCTTGAAAGTGTTTCTCCTGCTCACAATATATATATTTTTTTTATGAGAGCTTCTGCTTAATTAGAAATTAATAGCTGAGAAAACAATCAGATCTTCTGGAATGAAACAATGATCATCCAATTGCACAAAATACAGCAACAAACTGGAACAGAACTACTTGGCTTTGGACTTAGCAGCAACTGGCAGCAATCACCTCCATAAAATTAAGAGAAATGAGCAGAGCAGACTGATCTACAGCTAATGCAGGACTAATTTGCCTAGGGATGCCTACAATGCTCTCAGGAACTTTGCACAGGATCTTGGAGCACTCTACAAATATGTTAAGATTTAAAAAAATATCAGGAGCATTAGTATGCCCAAAAAATAGAAGGCTGTGGTATTAGAGGCAGCCTTTGACAAAGCCAAGGACAGGCTCCTCCTTTCCTGATCCTACAATACATCATTTTTTCTGGCAGTAGGTTTAACAAATAAACAACATGCATCATAACATTTATTACTTAATATCAAATTTACTAAAGTGCTCAAGGGTCTCAAGCAGAATGAAGACCTCTATATTTTATGTAAAGACACCCAAAGAAACCGTGTGTCCTTAAATACTCACTGTCCTACATATCTCTGAAAAGTCTCATCTTCAAAGAACACAAGGCTTCAGTGCAGTTGAATATCTCAGCTGCCAGCACTTCCCACCATCATGGACTTGGTTTGAAAATCAGTTTGAGAGAGGCTTTAAACAACCAAAAGTGTTGTCCTTCACACAGCAAATTTATAAAGTGTGTTAAATACACCAGTGAGCAACCAGGATATATTGTTGGCTTACAATGTAGAGATTGAAATCTCGCGTGCAATTGAAAATATTACAGTAGGAAGGGGAATGGCATGAAGACCACCTTATCCTATTTCCAAACTCCTTCGTTTCTCATCCCTTGGAATAATTAGCTTTAGCTAGACAACAAGAATTTTTTGTTCCTTATTAATTCCTACATAATGAATGACAAGCTACTATGCTAATATAAGAAAATACTTGTATCAAAGTATTTTTTCCTTGTATGACAGGCAACATGCAACACAAGATTTCTTTGAATTCCTAGGCAGATGTCCAAGATTTTAGCTGGGAAGAGTCCAGCTGGCAGCTGGGGTTCAGTGTGAAATGCAAACACTGCAGCACTGCTCTCTCCTGAGTGGGTCAGATGGCCTGAACAGGGACCACATCTGCTCAGACATCTTTCTGCCTGTGGCTGGAGCATTTACCTGAAGTGACACAACTTCTAAAGGCTGCATTCTCACACTGCTCCCCAGGATGATTCAGGAGAGCAGATGTGAGCTCACACTCACACACAAGGAATCAAGCTCATCCTTCCCTCCTATTTTTATGCACATTTACTCCATTTCTTCTCCAGAGCTCTAATCCAGGACTGAAGATTTCATAGCACTTCTTATTTTTGCCATCCAGTGGAACAAATAAATGGTATGCAAGCACCATGAAATATGGGAAGAAGATGCTTTTAAATTTAAAAAAGTGACTTTTCTGTAAAGAGAGTCATAGCTCTCAGGAACATGAGGGATTCTTGGGGTGCCCTGTGCAGGGCCAGGAGTCAGACTTCAGTTATCCTTGTGGGTCCCTTCTAATTCAGGTTATTCTACGATTGCATGGTTCCCAAATGGATTCACTGAAGCAAATCCAGCACAAATCCAGGCATTGTGCTGCCTGTTGGCAATGGCAAAACCAAGCAATGGCCAACCTGAGCCCATGTTCCACCAGCAGGAGCAAAAGCAGCACGGACACACCAGTCCTTCCTTCTCGGTGCTGCTTTGAGCACAGTTCAGCAGCACAGAACTATCAGAGCCCAACATTTCCATATCTCTTTGGCTAAACACCCCAGGCTATGGCACCAGCATTTGCATCCCAGCAGCACTTCTGCAAGCTGAGGATATTCCCCTTCAGCAGCCTGCTCATTGCTGGGCTGTGTGTGAACACCAGAGCCTATTCCATTTAGAGTACCTGTGCAAACATGTTTCTCTTACAAAAGTCAACAGAGCTACGAGTTTATATTCAGCTTCCAGTGCACATTATTTTAAGTAGAGCTGCCTTTCAATGCCTGCATGCAAAAGAAAACCCCAACCTTAGCTCTGTACTACAAGGGGAACACAGACCCTAAAATTCTCTCCTCTGGTTAATGCTCTACCAAGCTGTCCCTCAAGTGGGAAACCTAATCTTTAAGAAAGTGTAAAAGAAGGTTGGGGAGGATAAGGCAAAAGACCAGCAGGACAATAGGAGAGCAGGGGAAAAACCCATTTGCAAAAAAATTGGGAGGATGCTTGGATTATCTAAAAAACATCAGTGTTAGATGCTGGACACTACTCAGTGCAGCAGCGTCCTGCTAATTATTTCTCTCTCTCTGTCAGGCAAAAGGCTTTTGCACACCATACACAGATCTGATTCCTCACTTCACATTCTCAAGTCAGTGATTCGGAGTGAGCCTTTAATCTGTTACTGGATTTTATTTAGTTGTCTCTTTGTCCCTTCTTGTTTATTTTCTTAATTGTGCTTCTTTTTCTCACTTTTTTCTATATATAAGTGACTTTCTGTGTCCTTCCTACCCACACACCTCTGCCTGCGTATTTCCCATTGCCTCTCTGTTTAACATCGTTAGCCCCTTATTCAGAGTTTCCACCTTTTTTGCATCTTACAGATCAGAGCAAGAGGAACAAGCTCAGTTTCCAGGCTGGGCTCAGATCATCCACAAACAATCCCACGGAACATATTTTGAGAAATAAATTTCACTTACATCTTCATGAGCCAGAGTGGTACAACATAAATCAAAATAGAGTAAGAAAAATAAAACTTTTCCAGATTCCTGTGGATTGGAATGGATGTAGCATCTGCCTCAACTGTTAAGAACACCTCCTGCATTCACTCATTTGCTACCTTCTGACCACAAGCAGCAGATGGTATTTTGTCATTGCACAGACCTCAGTTCCCATAAATCACAATTTCTGCCCTGCAGAATTCATAACCCAGTGCTGGGTAACAAGTGGATGGGTCCTCTCCTGCAACAGGCACTGCAAATGAGTTTCCTTCCATGTGCAGCTCACAAATCTTTCTGTATATTTGACCACCAGTATTTATCATAAATTAATATTTTGTAAATATAATTCACTGCTGTTATTTTGGTGACATTCCCACTAGCCCTCACTGTACAGATTCCATCTAATTAATCCTCAATTACTATTAACACATCCTATAGGCTACTGATGTTTTTCCTGTCCAACACAACACATAATTTAAGACACTATAATGGCACTAAAGAATCTAACCCAAAAGGACTCCCTGAGGTAATTTACACTCACCACCATCAAGGAAAACTGATTTGTTGGAGTATTTAATTTTCAAGTATTTTTCAGTGTTCTGACAAAGTTATTACCGGTAGTTCTGGTCAGTGACTGCAGTTACTGTACTTTGCTCCTCAAAGCAAGTTCAACATAACTCAGTGCAATGACATTTCCAGCTGAAAGATTACCTCCATTAGTTACGGTTACATCCAAAAATTATCAGGGAAAGCTTACAAGCTTACAGAAAAACAGCAAAACCATTGCTACATGCTCAGCTCTGTCATTCTGGAACACTACAGCTATCAAAACTCATCATGTCTAAACTGAAGCTCAGAGTTACAAATGATAATTTTCAAATTTGTTCATTCATTCATTTACCATAAGGTTTTTAGTCTTTCTTCACAAGTAAAATGAAAACCAGGCATTATTATGAGTGGATGGGATCCATCTCTCCAAAGGGAAGTACAAAAGTTGGATGCCTGGCCTGGTCTGGTCAGGACCAGCACACTGCCAAGGACTACCTAGACCTCCATGGAGGAAGGGGGCAGGTGTCATGTCCAGAAGGTAACTCATCCTAAAGGTGATATCCCCTGCCAAAACAAGCCTCCAAAAACCCAATCCTTTGCAAATAAATACCAGCATAGAACTCCTCTCTCCTTGGAGTTTCAGGGCATGACTGGTCACACGGCGTTTGGAGAAAACATTGCATAAAAACACCACAAAGTCAATTTTCTCATGCTTGAATTGTGTCTATAAAATAACTCCCTGGTCCTATTCGGTTGATAAAATGCCTATGTGAATATGCAAGGAAAAAGAAAGTAGAAGTGGGGAAGGGGTGAAGAACATTGCTATATCAGATATTTTTCCTCAGTTTGAGGAATGGTAGGTGTTATGACTTAAATGGTTTTGATTTGCCATATCCATTTTAAAGCACAGAAGTTAATACAAGTTCAAATTATTCAGCCAGCACTTCTTTAAAATTATATTTACGGCTTGTGCATTTAAATGAAGGCAAACAAAAGTAAAATTTATGCTACAATAAAGTATTATTTTCTTAATTCTTTAGCAGAATTAAGCTAGCTGTGGCAAGTAGATAAAAGCCCCTTGAAAAGTGAAACATTGCTGCAGTTTGTCTTGTCAAGGCTCCTGCTTCTAAGAATATTTATGGTTTTCCTGTTCCTCGAGAACCATAAATGTCACAGCAGGTCAACGAGGCAGTTTCCACCTCAGTCTGGATATTTCCATCCAGAACTAGAGGATAATTCAGTCTCCATCCCCAGGTAACCCCAGCCTCTCTCTTTCCACTGCTAACAAAGGGCTTAATTCTGGACTTCCTCCTGAGAAACAAATTCCATAGCTTGTGCTAACCCCATGACTTGGCCAGGGCTGTGGAATGAAAATGAAAGCAGCATTTCCTGGTGCATTCAGAGTGCAGGAATCAGCCCCAGCACACAGGGGGCAGGGGCACTTTTCTGGAGTGACTGCCTGTCAGTAGGTACTAGACTGTGATGCACAACTCACATGACACACTGTCAGAGAAGTCACCTCCCAGTGTCCTGTGCTGTGCCAACAGCGTGCTGGCTGCTAAATGACTTTACATTCTTCTTTATTTTTCTGCAGAGCTTATTTTAGAAAGGTTGTATATCAATCTGGAAAGTGCTGTGAACATGATGTTATCATAATGGTACCATATGCCAGTTGACTACTTACAAATCATCCATGTTTCCCTCACTTGGTAGATTTTAAAAGCATGATAAAGAACTTGATTCTCCTCAAGCCTTCACTGGATTTATATCAGTGCACCTCCATGTTTTATACTGGTAAAAAAATATTTGTATCAAAATCTCTACAAAGCTTTAAAGGCTCTTAAAACAGCAATGTCCAAACAATAGTTTTTACTATTCAAGTAATTGTCTCAAAACCAGATGTGAGTGTTAAAGACTTAAACATATAAAAAAAGTAGGATATGCTCCCAAAACACATTATCCATCCCTACAGTCTACAGAAATAGGTTATATCCTTTAACTTTAAAGCTCTTTAAAAAGCTTCAAACTTGTTAATTTACCTTCCTGGTTTGGCCCCTTTAGGAGGCCACTGTGAATTCCAATACTCTACCTGATCATTTCTCTATAGCTTTTTCCTACTATCTGTGTTCCAGAGAAATCAGATTTTCATGTGTCCACAACACTCTATAAACCTTGCAAAAACTTGTATTCTGGAAGACTTGTGATAAAGTGAGAAGTTAGCAAAAATCTAGATCTTAACAAGGAATCCAAGATAAAATACTAAATAAAACTTCTGCATATTTGAGCTTAGGAGAACCTGAACCTATTTCCACTCATATCTACCAGTTAAATATCAAAAGAATAAAAACCAAAAATAAAACAAACCAAGCAAAAAAAAAAAAAGCCTACACAAACTTGTTTACAAATTCCTCACTTGGGCAACCTGTCAGCTGTCATATTCTGGCAAGATTTATGGTGCCTTTTTGACCCTTTAAAATATTTTTCAGAGTGACTATTAGTCCTTATAAAATGTTTTTGGTGAAAAAAAACTAGAAAATGAACTATGTGAAGTTAGTGCACAGAACTATTTTCACTCAGCTACTCTCTCTTACTCCTCCTCCAGGCAGAGCACATGTTTAGCAATGAATCTCATTTCAGCCTCGTGCCTATTCATTCATTCATTAGCCTTTGTTCTCAGGCTGGTACCAGGAGAAATTCTCAGTGCTAGTTCTTACTGCAAAGGGAAAAGTGAGCCCTAAAGTTCTGCTCTCGTTTGCAATCTGATGTGAGTTGGGTGAGCTCTTTATTCCTGCTGCATTTCTGTGAGCGGGCTAAGTGGTGACCTTCATCTTGTACCTCTCTGCCTCACTCAAAAAGAAGCTTTCATACAAATTTCAATAGCTTCCCTTTAGAGCAGCAGCCAGACTAGAGAACCTGCCTGGAGGTCTGAGCTCTGCTGGTCAGATACAAGTGTTTGTAAACACACTCATCCTGGAGAATTCTTGTGTTTGGTCATCTTGACTGAATGCCTCAGATTCTCTGGGCTGCAGCCCACTCTCACAGCTACTGAGTCTGATCTTCACAGCGGTATGGGATATTGTCTCTTCATGAATTTGGTACTTTATCTGTAATTCATAAGGTGATTGTCACATTCTACAAACTCTTGAACAAAATTCCTCCTCTCTACCTGCACACATCGATTGTACATTACTCACAGGATTCACAGAGAAGTGTCATATGGCTGAATTCTTCTGGCAATCTCAAACTGATTCTGTCTGGGATTTGTCTCCTCTGAGACTGGCTCTTTTAATTTTCTACAAGCTTTTTCATGTCTCATTCTTTAACATACAGAACTTCTCCACTGAGCTTTCAATCAGTTTTGTGCAAAGGAATATACAGGTGAATCTGGCAGCACGGTCAGTCTGCAGGGCATAGAAAAATGAGGGGGATTTTTTTCTATCTTTTCCATTAATATCTGAACAAGCCTTTCTGGGGGTGATTCATTTATTCACAATGGTAATTGTAAGTTTTTCTTTGATGCAGGGTTTTACATATTAGCCATTTTTTGTAATATGTGAGATAATCAGGGCAGGATGCTGTGGCTTTACAGGGATCCCAAATGCTATTTGAGACACATGAAGAAAACCAAGATATCTGCATTGGGCACCAGATGCAGTGCGTGTCTCCCAGGACAATGGAATTCTGGTGGAGCAGCAACTGGAGACCAGGCAGGATACCCTGGGAAATGTAAGGGGCTTATGAGACCTGAATCCTACAGGCATCTACAGTGTGGTCTTAGGTCCATCACCATCCCTGAAGAAACTCCCAGGGACTTTGGCTTTGAACTGGCAACAGACTCTGCCTCTTGCAGCCTCACAGGTTCCTTTGCACGGATATGCAAGGCAGAGAGGGGCAGTGGAAGTGCCTCCCATGTCTCCCAGCAAGGTGCAACCAGAACAGACACATTTGGATAAGATGACAATACGACGATAAATGTGTAAATAGGTAATTCAGACCCAAAGGGGGCCAACAGATGATGGTTTGGGGGAGCCCACCACACTCTGTGCACCTCTATTACACAAAGGCAATAGCAAGCATAGATGCTGCAATAAGAAAAAGGTAAAAACCAGTGCAGGCACCACACTCCACACTCCCCAGTGCCTGCAGCCCCCATGTTTCTAGAAGAAGACTTATGGCTTTTATATAAAGTAACTGTGAACTCTGTAAAATCTCCATTTAAATTCCCGACCCAGAGATTTGCACAGCAGTACTGCAAAAAGTAGTAATTACACGGAAGCTTTTTAATATGTAATGGCATGCAGCGTTTCCCTTTTTAAGCTGAACAACCAAAGAAGTATCATAAATATTATATTTATATAGTAACCCAAACCACATGGTTTTGAAAACAATAACCAAACACATGCTTTGCAGGAACCCAGAATTAGAAATGATTTCACATACAAGGATAAAAGGTTTGCAAGAATTGTGATCACGCTAGAGAAAAATAGTTTATGCTATTTCAGACTGTACTCAAAGGTATTTTCACAGCTCCAATATAATTAACTGTTTTAGTGATTTATAGTTTTGCCGTATGCATTTGCTTAAATATTAATTCTGCTGCCTGGAGTTTAAAGCACGATGGATTGTTCAAAGTGAAAATAGCTGAGTGCCTCATTCACAGTAAATATGGGACTTCTCAAAAGGGACTGTTGGCTTCTGTTTGATTCTTTGGACAATTAATTTATATTTAATTTTTAAAAAACCAAGAGATCAAATTAGGTCTTTTTCATAATTAAAAGCTGGACCAATGCAATGCAGCCTAATAGTGTGTATTTAGCAGCCAATTTGGATTTTTAAACTAAAATTACAGAATTTTATAAAGTAGGTGAATGGGAATGACTGGAAATAAAGACAACATTGAGACCCTGTTTTGAAAAACAGGTCATGGCCACATGACCATTTTCAATGTTTCATATGTTGAAACACTTTCACTATAAAACTTTTGCAATTCTGTAACAAATTTACTGAGGTATCAACGAGAAGCAGCAATGAAACTGAACTCAAGAATCTGAACACTGAAGAAGCCTCCAGAGGTTGTTACTGACAAATAAAACTTGAAACTGATTTTGCAGACATATTTCACACATGCTTATTAGCATTTATTAACCTCATCAAAGACAATTTCAGGTGTCCCACTCCAACTTTAAGAGACTCCAGAGCAGGGCCCACGAACATCAACTTGTTCATAAACAAGCACAGATCCACACTCTGTAAAAAATTGGCTAAAATCCAGCTCTGTGGTGAGGCTGTTCAGTCGGTTTGGTCACCTTTATTTAGCAGCACTATAACCAAGGCAATACACCTGAAAGAATCCATCCAGCAGGCACTAACTACTTAGAAGGAAAACTTGTGGGGTTTTATAACAAAGTAGACATGGCAGGAAGGTCCAAACAGCAACAAGGACAGCAAAGCTCTGGATAGCCTCTAGGAGACATCTAAGCATGGGAAGAATTCTGACTCAGACTTGGATATCCCAGCATAAATCTTCTCAGATTTCCTTAGCCCAATGATGTGAAATTGAGACCTAATGTCCAATCACCTAACCCTGAGATTTCTATTACCAAAATACAGGACTGAGCTTGACAGGGGGTGGGATCTCCCCCATCTGACAGGTCGTGGAAGGCAGACAGGCTGCTCCATTCTGGCTAATTTATGTGTTACATACTTCTGTTCTAAGTCAGAGGATAATAAAGGCGTGAATTGTAGCCTTCCTTTTAGTTAACTCCGGACTTTCTTCCTGCGGGGGGTAGGACGGGCTAAGCCCATCGTGCAGTGATCACCGGGGCTGGAGGTTTAGATAACGAGGAGCGATGGCTGCCTTGGTTTCCCGACTGTTGATGCCCTGCCCACCCCTCTGGATCAATCAGGTGCCCCGTGCTTGCGCCGAGTGACCGGCACAGATAAACACAGCCACCAGAACTGTGCGCTGTCCCTGCGGACCGCCGCTGAGCGCTGCGTTAGGGAGCTGATGTGTGACACTCCCAAACTTCTCTCTTTGTTAGGAACCACCTGGCAGCGTGGCCAGAGTCCTGCCTAGGCTAAAGAAGGCAATGTTTGGCAGCAGCGAGTAGCACCAGTGAGAGTGAGATTCCACCCCCTTCCCAGGCTCTAGAAACGCAGGTGTCGCTTACACACTGCATCCTACAACTTCTCCCTGCCCCAAACACCTTCTCCCACCAGGAGCCCCGGCAGGTACAGACAGGAGAAGCCACTACAATCCCAGCAGCGAGGCGCCAGCCCGAGTCCACTCGCCCGCGCAGCGCAACAGCCCGGGGACAGGGACATGCGGGGACACGAGGGGACCAAATCCGTCTCCTGCAGCCAGAAGAAAGTTCGTGCCGATACAACACCCCAGTAAACCACGCGGGGGGCAGGAAGCGGCTTCTGAGAGAAGCGTTGATAGGGGAGAGCCCTAATAAAGCCGTAAGATCTCACCCACGCACACATCTCCTAGCTCAGCACTTCCAAAAGCACCAACGAGAATGCAAGGATTGAGGCAAGGGACTGGAGAGAGACTGCCTCCCCCCGGCTCTTCCTGGCTGCCTGGGCAGTTCCAGGAGGAGCAGGGCAGGGGCTTCCTCCCTCGCAGCCGGGGGTGCAGAGGATGCTCCTTGCCCAGCAGCAGCGCCAGGAACAAACGGGGCGTGGGGGCCGCAGCGGGCACGGGGCTGCGGGCACGGGGCTCCTGTGCCGCGTCTCCGGCAGCGCCCAGCGCTTGTCCCGACTCTCACCTACCTCGGTGGGACCCGGCTCCGGCTCCGGCTCCCCGGGGCTGCGGCGAGAGACGGCGGCGGGAGGCGGCGAGCGGAGCCCGAGCAGCCTCGGCCGAGCCGGGGCCGCTCGCATGGGGGCACCGCGCCGCTGCCGCTGCCCAGGACAGGCGGGCGATGCTGCTGCGGGGGACTCCGGGCGCCTCTTTGGCTCTGTTAGGAAAGTTACCGCGGCCACACGACCCACCTTAAACCCGCCTCCCCGCAGGACCCGGGGGAGGGGGAAGGAAGAGGAGGGCGGGAGGAGACGGGGGTGGGGGCTCGGAGCCGTTCTTTTCCCGGCGCAGAACCAAATCACAGCAGCATCTCTCGGGCAGTCGCTCCGGGATGCAGGGCTGGGCGCACCAGCGCATCCCCGGCTCTCGCAGGCGCTGGGCTGAGGCTGCGCTCCGCTCCCCTCCCCTCCCCCTGGATTCTCGCTTTGACGTGCGGTACCAGCTTCAGAGCGCAGAAACTTTCCCGTTTCCTGCGGCGCTGACGCCGATTTTTGGCTTATTCGTTTGGTAATGGTTGGTTTGGCATCTCGCTATTTATTTAACCGTTTGTTGTTTCGGGGAAAGGGGATCTAGTCCTGATGCCTTGGGCTTTGTGTATGTGTTTTGGGGTTTTTTTTTCTGCCCGATTCAATTAAAATACATTCAGTAGCACAGAAGGACAAAGAATCAGACTGCCACCCCGGCATCCCAAGGTTGCCGCCCGAACATGTGGGAATGAGGAAGCAAACTATAGCCGAGGCAGAAACCCTCGGTGGCTCAGCAGAGGCAGGAGATGGGGGGGGAAGCACGGCTCCCTGCCTCCTGCGGCTGAAACACCGCGATCTCCCGAGCAGAGACCTCTCAGACTCCGCGGATGTGCTCAGAGGGAGATCACGCAAACTTCTGGACCCATTTCAAGGTGCCGGGTTTGCAAGTAGAGGCACGCACGCAGCTGGAGGAGCGGGCACACACGGGCAGGCACACGCACCTCGCAGTGCCTAAAGCAGGGCAAACGCTGGCTCGAGCAGATACCACGCGAGGTTCAGGGGATGCTAATGGGGAAAAGCGCCGTGGAAAATTTACCTCTTCTCTAGCATCCTCTACCGTCCAGAGCATCTGCCCTTGCACTGTCACATCGACTGCATCGCTGCTGCTCTCGGGTGGCTCAGTGCCACTGCATGCTCAGAGAGGCATCAGCCAGGGAATGAATCGCACCCCGCGGTTGTCATTTTCTTCCTGAAAGATGTACCAGAAGTTACAAATGCATAATGATTAAAATCATTAGACCAAAAGGCTTGTGACAGGTGATTTGAACAGCTGCACTAACTTAGCTCTTAGCCAGCAATCTTACACTTGCACAGGCTTTTCAAGATGAAATGCTCTACTTGTGTTAGGTACTATTACTGATTATATTCTAATTAGAATAACAATGTTGGCTGTGATCCTGCTTCTTTAACATCTCAGTATGTAAGAAACACAAGACCAAGTCTCTTTTTGATACCAGACCAAAAGGATTGATTGAACGTTTTTTGTCACCGTAGCCACACGATGAATCCCCACATTGTACAGTATTTTATGTCCATATGAGGCTGCCAAAATCCTTTGTCCTGCACTGTGTGTTTCTTGGTCATGTGCCAGTGCATGACTGCAGGTGATGGCAGTGTTTCAAAAAGGACATCATTTGGGCCAGGACTGGTACATTGGCTCCGTAAGGGACTCCCAAAAAACTCCCAGCCTCCCAAAAAACTCCTTCACTCCAGCAATGCCTTCGTGCCCCCAGGTTCCCAGCCTTGCCTCGCCTGGCTCTGCTGGTTTGAAGCATTCCTGAGACCTTGCACCAGCAGGTGACAGGAGCCAGCAGCATGGGGCAGTGGAGAATCCCTGGGTGCTGGAGTGGCTGCTGGAGAGATTCCTCCTTCCCTACCTCTTTTCCAGGCCCAGTTCTGCTCCCTCCCCGGCTCCACGAGCTATTTTTCTTCATTACCCATGGCTAAGGAAACCTAAGCAGGATCTGCAGCAGTAGCTGGTATCTGAGGTGAATTCCTCACTATCTTTCTCCACCTGTTTTAAATTATTTTTTACCAAAATCCTAATGATGAATATCAATAATAAATTAGCAATCATGGTCATTTATTAAATTATTTTCAATATTTAATACAATTCAATAGATCAAATTTGAACTTGATTTATTGAATAAATAAAGATAATTAGGTTTTTTTGTTTGTCTAAGAATATTAAAAACCACCAGTTGCTCTATACTGATGGCATTGTTTAGAACTCAGTTTTGTCACCAGTTTCCATTTGGGGAACTATTTAGCATCACTGATTTTCCTTTTTAAATGGTAAGAAATGAACAGAGACTAAACCAGACTGCTTAAAATGAATTAGGCAAGCCTGCTGCGACAATTTTTTTCTTTGTCTTTCAGTGTTCTCTGTAAAACTTTCCAAAGAAGTGGCCTGTCAAACTATGAGTTCTCTGGACACCAATGAAACCCAAGATATTACATTCTGCTCTATGACTTTTGACAGATATTTGAGGCAGAGCATTCAGCCCCACTCTTCTTGCTCATATAAAATCCCATCCAGCTCAGTAATTTCCCATGGAAAGTTCTGGCATTCTCTGCACTGTGGTTGTCTGCTTGCAGGGGCGTAGATGTCAGTAAATGCCAATGAACGTGGCTATGGATGTTTCACCATTTGAGGGTGACTACTAGAATACTCATTTCTTCTTGGTGTCTATTTAAATGCAACCCCCTTCTAAAAGACATTCAGCACTAGATTGCAGCACACTGGTTCTAGTTCAGTGCTTCTGTTTATAAAATGTGTAGTTTACAAAAAAGACAGAAAAAGACAGTTTGGTTTCTTTCTTATTATTGTTGACTCAATGAGTCTAGAGTTATAACTCTGTAAACTCCAGCTGAATCTTCAAGCTTAGCCAGATTCTTTCATAAATCAGATTGAGTTGTTGAGATTCTGAAGGACAAAATAACTCTCAGTTATGAGTGTACAGCTTCAGTTTGGTGAAATGATATCTGGTTATCCCCAAGAAACCTGAGCATCAACATGAAAATGAGAAAAGAATTTGAAAAAAATAAGGGAAAAATTAAAAAAAAGCAGGAGTGTATTACAAGAGTGACTCTGCACAGAAAACTGCTTAATAATTCTGCTGATAAAGTGTGAGCCAGAGAAGAATTCATTTCCCTCTCCCAGAGCTCAGCTGGGGTGACAGGAGTTTAAAGAAGAGCAGCTCTTTCATAAAGGTGAGCAGGTATGTCCTTCACACAGACAACAGGAGTCTGAAAACACTGAAGTCACTGCGAGCTCTGACGTTGACTTTTGGGAAGGCAGAATTTTACCCTTTGAAAAGATCTGCTGAGTAAAACCAGCCACTTGTACACGTTTTCTCTTCAAAGTCCATTCACCTTTCAAGAGCATTTTGCTGCTTTCATTTGCTTGCATGTCCAATTCAAAACTAGCTCCTCTCCACTTTTTCATTTTCCATATGTTCTTTGTTCTTAAAGGGGAAATTTGGCCTCAGAAAATAACAGCAAACTGAATCCTGCTAGTGTTTGTAAAAGCACAAGTTATCAACACTGGAAAATTATTATACTGTTAATATCAAAGCCCAAGAAATTAAATATGCATCATTTGTGTCTGAATGAACAATTACTATTGAAAATAATTCCTGAAAAAGAAAAACAAAGCTTTTCAGACATAACATGGATTTTAACTTGGTTTTTTTTAGAAAACCAATCAGGGTTTTAGTTTATGCATCATTCTGTTCCCCACAATAATACTCTGTCTGTGCAATCAGTGATGATAAATGGTACATAATTGTAAACTTGATATTGGTTTTCAATATTGAATTCATCATCCTGTCCTCTTAACACATATTAAATACTTTAAAGAATTTATGTATTTGTTTGATTTATCTGTGATTTTTTTTCCAATATGTAAAATTTATTAGTTTTCTAGTTTTGAGGAACTAAGAGTAGACAACATCATTAATAACACTGAATAATAGTGTTGGCCTCATTTATGCCTGACTCCCTTCTACCAATACAAAGTGTCCAAATCAAATACAAAGATATTAGTTGTAGGCAGTGTAGAAAATACAGTCTGAACTAGAGCCAGTTCTGCACAGGTTTTGTTTGATTTTCCCAATCCATCCCTGATCTGTCCAAATAAGGAGAGCAAGAATCACGTTCATTTATCTTTTCCCACATGATGGACCCATTATAAACACAAAGATTCACTCAAATTGTCCCAGTGCTCTTAAAGAATAAGTAATGAAAACATGATCAGAAAACATTAATCCTGCATTACAGTAGCAAAATATACAGGAATTGTTCATCTAATTCCAACAGACACTAAGCATTTAGGGCCTGGTTCAATCATGTCAATTGTTTTTTTCATTAACACAGCTTTTAAGTCTGCTCTCCAATCCTAATAAAAAGGACACTCAAAATGAGTTAAGAACTGGCCAGTGACCAAGAGGTTTGTGTAAATCTTGACCTATAGGAAGTCAAATTCCACTCTTAATCCTGTGAGTATGACCATCATTCTTAGTGGCTGCTATTTCTCTTAATCATGGTTTCTGCACTGCTCCAGGGCATGACATTATTTTCTGCTTAGTATGATGTCAATTTTAAAATCAACAATGGATTTGGTAAGGCTGAAGCAAATAATTATGCAATGATGCAAATGAAGCCATAGCCTTCATTCAACTGAACTGTAGTTGGTTATTTCAGGGAGGAATCTGATGCACTAACAAAAACAACAGAGCAATTCAGTTGTACATAGCTATTATTCCTTTTATTATAAAGGAAACTGGATAAGAGACCAGCCTCCCACAAAAGGGATGAGTGGAATTCTGTGCTGCAGGATGGCTGTGACAGCTTTGTTGCATGAACACATCAGCTCTTTGGATGGATCAGAATGGCCTGAGCATGTAAGAGAGCTCCATGGAATCCTGTGGCTGGCTCCAGGAGCTTCAGGGTGTAATTCTGTAGGAAACAGGATCCCAAGTACACCCTGGTATCCAGAATGACATTCTGCCTTTATTTGGAGCACGTGACTCCAGTAAGTATTGGGGAATGATATCAAAATAGATTGACAATCACTCTGCAACACCTAAATTCTTACTAATGTTAATGAGAGTAATGCGTATGAACTGAGAAGCCAAGAGGCCCCTCACAATGAAAAAATAGGAAAAGCAGCATATATAATACATAATTAACAGCAATGTCACCTAGGTCAGACTGCAAGTGTTGGCTTTTTAGTGCAAATCCCTATGTGGATAACTGTCGGAGTCCAGAGCATCCCTTTGGCTGCTCCGGATGCCTCAAGACCCTGGCAGGGGCTCAGAGACCTTGGCAACGAGTCAAAAACACCTGTGGCTTTGACTAAAATCTGTGGTCAGATTTTAGCCCATGGGAGAGGCTGCCAACTGTATATGAGGAATTACAAGCTAAAAGGGTTCGAGTAGTGTAATAAGGGAATTGACACAGGGTGAAAAAGTAGAATTTTGAGGTTTTTTAGAATGTAATTCAGGGGTACAAGATGGAGGAATCTGGGCGTGCCCTAGCTTTTTCTTCTTTCTTCTTGTCCTCCATGTCTCAGTGTGATAGTGACATTTTTCTATTGGTCTAGGACAGGGACACACTGTGCAACATAGACTTTAGGTATTGGTACGGGAACTGTAAACATGGTACACGTAATTTTGAGTATAAAATGTGGGAGACACTCGGGGCTCGGGGCAGACTGCCATAGCTTCTGTACTAGGTGGACCTCGGCAGGTCAAAGAGAAACTATTATAGATAAGAAGACATAAACAACCTTGAAAACTCAGCTTCACGCATTCCAGACCTCTTCTCTGGCTGCCAGGCTAGGGAAAAAAGGACTTCCACACTGTTGGGGTCTTGCCAACATGACCCTGACAGATAACTACAAGATGAGATTTTTTTTCTTTTATCCAGAAAATTCACACTGCAACTGGAGCAAGAAACCAATAGCTTCAAAGCACACCTTCACCTTCTGGTTCTGAGAAAGAAAGGACAATTTCCTGCCGTGTTCCTGTGTATCTGCAGGACATCCCTCCTAGTACTGCCTGGGGTGGAATCAAGGCTATGGGAGAAACCCGACCAATTCCCAACTTCCAACACCAAACAGGCATTTACAGGTTGAACATTATCAGCTGCATTTGTGATTGAGTCAATTATTTGAATATTTCCCAACTCCTGGGTTTGTATCACTTTGAATTTCTCTTTCACCTCCACCTAAACACAAATGTTGGAACAGCCCTGAGCAAGCACAGACCAAAAAAGGGGCATAGATCCAGGAGCTAAAGAAGAATCCTGATTCTCTCCATCTGCTTACACCAATGCAATGAGGTTTCCCAAAGTTCTGCTCCTTCACAATGGAACCCAAAAGCTGCTCTCCCTCAGAAAATTCCCATTTGGAGAAAGCTGACCAAACTTTCAAGGGATAGCAAACCAGAAACAGAGTTAAAATACAGACTGAAGCAGACCAAAGTCGGTGCTTGGTATTCCGAAAGAAGTCCATAGAATACATTCATTCAGATTTTATTTACAAATACTTCTAAATATGCTAGGGCAAATTTATGATCAAGCTTAGCTGTTTTCTTCAAACAGCTGTCTCCAGATAGACAGAATATTAAGGAGAGAACTTAAATCTGCAGGAAATGTAGTGTTGCAGCAATTGGCATTATTTGGACACATTGTGGAACAATGCTGCTCAGCTCTGCTTTTATCAAAAGAAATTTTGAGTTCACTGCTCTTGTACTCAGTGAGGAATGGGTTTGATTACAGAAAGAAGAGAGAAGCTGAAAGAAGCTGTGAATTTATCTTTAGGATCGATTTCTGCAGGAATTTTTACCCTGAAGTTTTAGGAACTGGTTGAATGCCAGCACTGAATATAAACATTCTCTGCACTGAACCCCTTCTCTGCAAAAGCCAGAGTCCTCATTCCCAGTCCAAAACTCTGGCACTTGTGTAGCTCAGTGCTGTGGTCTCCTCTCTTCATCTGCAATGGGCTCAGCATGAGACTTCAGGAAAGAGGATCATTTGAATTTTTATCTGCTCTGCAAATTTTGTTACTGCTTTTATTCATCACTGCAGAGATGAGCAGCCTGCAAAGCCAGTCCACCTGCACAACACCTTATCCTGTTGCAGTGAGACCTGAGCATGCACCTTAGACTGATTGCAATGACCCTTGGACTGGGCCACACATTATTTTATGCCTCACTTTCCTCCCTGCAATAGTGGAAACAGCATTTCATGTGCTGGATAATATTGACTTCTGCCCAGAAACTGTTTGTTTTGCATATGCTACAGAGATGAAAATTAAAATGGACATTTTGAAATTTTGAAATTTCAAGGAATTATGTTCATTGACGTTTACATGTGAAAAAGAAACCAAGCAAATCCTAGCAGCAATTCCTGAAAGTTCATTCCTGTTTTCAAAGAAAATCTAAGAAAACTTGGCTGCAGGTATTTCTTTTCATTTTCTTCCAGCTTTATAGTCATTCACAGAAGTCTAAGTCAGGATCTAGCAGGAGGAGTCGTACTCAAAATGACAGCCTGCCGAGATGCATTTATTTCTCTGGTTTGCCACTTTACAAGGGAAAAAAACACATTTCCAAGATATTTTTGGTAACGTATGACTAAGTAGCAAAATTAAAACTAGGAAATTAATAACTACATGGCATTTCAATCCCATCAACTCTAATCAACATAAATCCATTCTAATTAAAACCTGCAAATCCTGAGGATACCAAAGAGATAGCCCTCTGTCGTAGGGAGATGGCAGCAACAGGTACATTCCATACAAATGGAGAGGATGCAAATCTCTGAAAGAGGCAAAGATGAAGCTGCACTAGAAGTTGTATTTTTAGAATACCACTAGACCCTAATAGTCTCAAACTGGTGAAATAAAAAAAAACCTCATAAATTTTGCCCTTTAAAACTTAAAAAGCACTTTGACAATCTACATGAAGGAGCGTACATCTTTCAGGCTGAAAAGGGTCACTAACTTTATCACAATCATTCCTATAGTTTTAGAATATGATTAGCCCCTGCTAATCCCTAATTGGCAAAAACAAACACAAATTTTGTCCTTTAAAATTTAAAAAGCACTTGCACAAGCCAAACAGAGGATCTGAAGGAAGCGTACAACTTCACAGCCTGCAAAAGGTTATCAAGTTTATCACAATCATCAAACCAGAAATAGGACAGAGATACAAAGCATGTTCTGATCAGAACGATGAATAACACACACCAGTTTAAAGAGAATAATAGAAATTATATAATTGCACCGGGGCCTTTGTTTCAAAGTCAAAACATCTCAGCTCTTGAGTCTGTCTTTAGGACTTGATCAAAAGCCCATAAACATTAACAAGATTCTTTGCACTGACTCCCTTGGGTCTTGCACATGTCCTTAATACAGCAGCTTCGTGCATCTTAAATCAGTTCAGGAAGCTCCTCATCTCTCCTACAATCCATTCAATCTTGCACTTACAAGTGGCATCAGCTTTTAAATACAAAACTACAGATGCCAAATCGACATGATTCTGGTAACTTCTCGTATTATACCAAGATCAATAATTCCCCTCTCCTACTGCAGTGTCAGGGGAAAAGGGATCCAAAGTGAGCTTGGGTATGTGCTATTTGTGCACATCCAGAGCAGCTACTACTGACACTCTGGGTTTAAGGGGAGAACCCATCTTCACCCAGCTCTAAATCAGCTCTTTTAAAGAAGGCCTCTTTTGTCTGTTGGTGGTTTTCATCCCCAACCAGCAGAGTTTAAACAAATGCATGTGTTTGGCAGGCAGTGGCTGTCACCCCGCCAATTAGCTCAGCAGGAAGCAAACAACCTGCTGACCTTCCTGGGCCAGCATCTCTCCAAGGCAAGCAAAAGGGACTGTGCTCAGAACCTCAGTGCTGTTATCATTATATTCCATCACAAGCTTACCCTACCATTCCCTGGAGTCACAGCAACAGTCCAGAGGCACAGGAGTGTAGAGCTGCAGGGAACCAAAGCCATCATTATGTCTGGTGGTTTCCAAACTTTATTTGTGAAATCATAACGAATGTTGTCTTTATTCTGTTTGCAACAGCCACTGACATTGAGGGGGTCTGGGGGTCTGTGCAGGAGTCCTGAGGGCTGGCAAGGATTTGCCAGATAAGAAAGCCTGGGAATCACTGATTTTACTACTGTGGCAAGGAACAAGTTACACCTGACTACTCTTAACATGTTTATTTCACATTTTCTTACAAATTGCCACACAGTCTCTATGCACACTGTGCCAGAATTTAATACACTGATGTTGTTCAAGAATATTTAATGCTAGCTGTAGTTTCCTTTTCAAAACTGCAAGTTATGGTTTGGTTGGTTTTTTTCCTTGCAATGATGAAAAAATAGAACATCACATGTATAAAGGCTTTGACAGCATGATATTTAGAAAAGCAATACTATAAAATCTATCATTTTTATCCATCCTAGCCTGTTGTGATGTCCAGTGGTGATAGCTTAGTAAAATATCTACTCCTTCTGTGTTTTCAGTGGGAGGCTTGGCCTTTGCTTTAATATAGCATGGTCTGCAATCAGGATCCAGAGCTGCAAGAGGACTTTGGTGGATAATGAGGAAGGCAGCTTCAGTAAGGTTCCTCAGCTCTGACCACACACCCTTTTCAGGTGTAACTTTCATCTAAGTCTCCCCTGCATGTCATTCCATTGGATCAAATCAACAGGAGAAACTGAAAAATAGGCTGAGATAAAAATGTGTTGGGACACAGAAAGATGCTTTAATAGATAAAAAGCTACAGTCTCTTTTAGAAAGGATTTTTCCACTTTGTATTCCTATTGTCTGAAATCAGGACTGAATAGAAGAAGATGACTTGATAAAATATAGGCAAAAAATCATATAAGGAAATAATGGAAATGCTGTTATGGATTTTTGTGAGTATAAATAGTTTCGGAAATGAAACTGTCAAGCCCAGCATCTGAAATGCTGTAGAAATAAAGTCACTTTAATGGTCAGCCTGCTGCAACCACATAAACATTCCCTAGTTCCTTTCACAGCCCAGCATCTTGTAAATTTTTTTATTTTTTTTTAATCTGACATATGGGGAGACATTAGCTGGAGACTGAAGGAGACACAATCTAAAAGAGAAGCAGAAATGGATCAAGAGAAGATAAGGAACAGAAATCATCAACAGGAGATATTAAATTCTAAAAATGAGAATTGAAGGGATGGGACATTCTAGAAGAAAAAAAAAAAAAAAGGAAGGGTGGTGAGATAAGCTGGAAAATAACATGGTGAACTCAATTTTAAGCAAAAATATTAGACAGAAATAATCTGAGACTGCCCCTGCCCCTTCTCTTCTTCCATGCTTCTGAAGGTATGGGCTGCCATATCTGTAAGAGCATTCCTGGCACCTCAGAGTCCAGAACAGTTCTGTCCCACAGCTGGGGCTGCTCTTTGGCTTTCCTCTTGCACCAGCAGAAAACCTTTCCCTTACCTGCAGCTGCACCAGCTCATCCAACATGGGAGACACCTGCTCACACTGGTGCTGTGCACTCCCTTCACACACTGCATTCTGCAATGTCCAGCCGGGGAAAGAGTAGAAAAATACCTAAAATAAGCATCAGTGTAAAAAGATCAGCCAATCTCTCACTAAGTTAAATGAGCATTTTGGTATTTGATTTGCATTCTAATGTCCTTCATATCCTCAGAAAGTTCTACATCTTATCAGCTGCCACAAACTACTAGTTCAAGGTCGAATTTCTTCCTCTGGAAACATTTTTTGTATTTTGTTTCTCTTAAATTTTATTACCCATTAGACTATTTCCTCATCATCATGGCAGCTTGGTCTCTTTCAGAAATATATATTGTATACAAGCCAGAAATATAAAATGTATAAAATCTGCCTATTATCTTCATAAAGCAGAATTAAATTTCCTATTTACATTCAAGGGTGATGAACCAAGAGAATGGATCTTTGGCTCAAACCCTGGCTGAGCCACTGAGTTGCCATATGACCCCAGGCAAAGGATCTGATCTTCTTTAATTGAAGCAGTTAAAAATTTGGCTAAGAAGCAAGACCTTTCTGAAAAGCATCAGCCTTTGACCTCAGCTTGCATGAGTATATGCACCTCCAAAGTCTCAGGCTGAATGATGCAACATGTTTCTTCAGTTATCTATCCCTAGAAGCCATGTGGTTGCTCACATCACTTTGTATTTTCAGCATAATAAGGAACTACACCATTTAGTGAGGTAGTAACAAGCAGCACTTTGGTGGTTCTGTCAAGTGTTTGTTACCTAGAGGACAGCTCTTGACCACCTGACTTACTTCAATCAGACTCGTGGGTGAAAGCAGTGGAGAGGAAGGAGCCTTGCGTGCAGATCCTGCTGCCAGGAAAGCAAGTGAAGAATAAAGGTGTAATTTAGCTTGCAGGAGCTCAGCCTAAGTAGAAAATAAACATCAGTTACTGTTTTTGTTCCCACAGTTGATGATCAGATCTTTCTCATCACTAAGACCCAGAGAGGGATAACTGATGTCCCTGAGGCCAGGATGAGCAAGGCCATTGGATGTCTCAGCTCTTAGCAAGGGCCAAAGACCCGAGTTCCTTTGGCTCCACACTAAACTCAGTAGTCAGTATCACAACAAATTAGTTTTTGCCTCATTTGTAAAAGCAGCAGGCACGTGGTGAGCACACTCTCACCTTGCCTCTCTCTAATGAACCACTTTAGCCATATCAAGAATGAATTTTGCATAATGACTGCAATATGAAGTCGTATGGAGCCATCCAGCATTTGTGATGGAAGCCTTGAGGACAATGACAAAGGCACCCATTAAGGAGACGTTCAGCAGCTGAGTGTCCCAGTAGAGTTGGGCAAACACTGAAATCCATTTCCCTTGGATATTCATTTGAATTTTTAAATGAGTTTCTTTGACTGTTCACATCTCTTTTGTGCTCACTTTCCATGAATAGCAAATGAGCTTTAATAAGGGGAATAATCATGAAAAACACATTTTAAGCTTGAACATTTGCCAAATGAAAACCTCCAATTGCACAATAAGTGGTTAGCAGTACATATGTCATTTTATGACTTTTACATTCAATTAAAAATATTCACTGTTGGTCAGCTATCACACAGGGACATCAAGGAAACCCAAATATACACATACATACAGAACTGGGCAGCAGGTTAAAGTATTATTATGTACAATTAGGTATTCCTGAATTACTTGCTGGCTGAGATTTAGTTCTTGACAATAATTATGAAAAAAAAAAATTTGAAAGCTTGAAATCTTGTATTCTTTCCTCTGTAGGTTTTTTTTTTTTTTTTTTTTTTTTTTTTTTTTTTTTTTTTTTTTTAAGAGTAACCTGTTATTTAGCCAGACCTGCCAGGCAATATGATTTGCCAGAGTTCAGAGCAGTTATGGGCATAAAATCTTTGCTCAAGGGCTTTTAGTAAGAAGAATTTAAGGCACCTAAGATGCACAGCTGCAGCCCAGAAATGCAGTGTAATACATTTTCTTTTCGTTTCCTTTTATACATCATTGAGCTCTCAAGGAAAACCTCTTATATCTCATTTGTAGAGCAAATCACAACTGTAGAGTTCCCCATGAGTCAACTCCATTTAATTTCTGCTGATAGGAGCCTAAGAGGGAATTAATCAGCTTCACCTAGAAACTTCTTGTTATTTTAAAAGCAGGGGGGTAAAAAGTCACCCTTGCTATTCTGTTTTCTATTTACTGGGGAATATAAATAAATAAACCTTAGAGCATGATACTGTGCAGCACTGACCCCAGACTTGAGCGAGATGTACCAGAGGGAGCACTCCCAATTTGGAATTGGGTGGAAAATCTCACCTGTTGGGTCTTTCCATCTCTGACCACCATTATCCTCTGAACCCTGCAGGAGCTGCTCTGGAGGCTGAGACAACCCTGAGCATCATCTCAGTGCAAGGGCTCCCACCAAATCAAATGCATTTTGATGACAAATGATTGATATGGTGGCCTTCTCCTTTGATCCAAGGTGTTTTCATAATTTCTAGAAAAACAAATATAAGCATATTTTATGAAAGCAGAGAATCTGGACTACACCAAGTTATTATCAGCTGCAAACAACCTAAAGCTCCATGATCAGACCAAGTGTAACATTCTAAACATCTCAGCATAAAGGCTTTTTAGCCTTTAAATAATATTTAGGATCTCTCATCAGTAAATCCAGTGGGAAACCCTGGGATAAACTAAGCCAAGGTACAGAAAATAAGTGAAACGCAATAGTACACAGCTTTGCATTCCTGTGCTGTAAACTTTTGAACTGCATCCATGGAAGAAAAGGGTGGGGGAAAGAAGATCAAATGCATGCTATAATAAATATCAGGTATTGTGATAAACTGCTTTTATGCTTCAAATAATTGTAAACATTGTGTAGTTTCATATTCCTGACATGCTTGAAGAGATCTGCGAGCCTTTTTTTTTTTATTATTATTATAGAGCAGCATCGCTTTCTTGTTTATTTTGTGGAGAAAATTGTCTCTTTATGCTATAAACAACTCCAAGCAGTTTGTTCGAGGAAGCTGAAAGGTGGAATTTTAGCCCATTAGACACGGGCAGGGAAGCGAAAGTTCCGATTTCAACCCAAAATCGATTACAGAGCGTCCCCCAGCGGGAGTACCCGGTACTGCAAACGTGAAGGACTAAGGGGATTTGGACGAACGGAAATCCAGGGAGAATATTCGGAAACCCAAAAATGCACGAATAAAAACTCGTTTTCGCTAAAATAAGAAGAACATTAGCATTCTCTTTGTAACGCTGTATAAATGATTTTAAAGGATAAATGAGATAATCATCAGTCAAAGTGCAATCCTAAGCAAAATAACAGAGTCTAATTAACAGGAGATCTGACAAAAATAATTAAAGTAGGGTGACATAATTAATGCCAGTGGACATGGGATTACATAAAACAGACATTGTTAAGATCATCTGATACCCTTCCTTTTTATGAGTGCAAGGAATGGCATATTAATCCTGAGACCTTTCTAGATGTGGGTGCAATTTTTACAATACTTGGCTTTTACTGAGCCAGCGATCCAGGAGAAGGAATCTCCAAGAGAAGGGAGCATTTATCCAGTTTAGGATGGGTTAGAAGGAGATGCTGAATTGCCAATTGCTCCACAATTGTTTTAAAAATGGGAGAACCAACTTCAAAAATATGCTATAATCAAATCTTGCATCCTCTACCTCAGTCACAGAGTACTTGGAGGAAAAAAAAATATAAAAAGGCCTTTTTCAAATGGAAAGATATGATTTCTATTGATTCCATGACTATGTGGATCCCAGATTTATCTTCTGCCTCTTGTTTGTGGCATTTGTCAGATGAGTGAGGCTTCAGAAACTTGAGCCAATTGCTGGTATTCTCCAGTGACCTCAAATCTCTTGGCTCAAACACTTCTGTCAAAAGGTAACACTCTGAAATCTGTCCTGCATCTCCTGACAGGCTTCTCCAGGCAGGGAGAGCTCCGAGAGGCTCCCACTTCCCATCCCAAGCAGGCACAACTTTAAAGACTTCCACTGCCCATGTGAAAATAAAAGCTTCTCTAGCACTCGCTGCTGTTATCCACAGGGACATTGCACAAAGTGAGGAAAATATCCTACCAGGATTTTTTTCTTTACAAAATACTTCATGGAGTTAAGCTGTTCTGCAAGCAGACTGCACATCATCTTTATTCTTCAAGATTTGGTAAGATCAAATATTGATACACATTTTTGCAACTTTTATTTTAAAACAATGAAACATGCACGTTATCTTGCTAGTTTTGGCTGTCCCTGCACAAATGTCTTGCCTTGTGTAAAGACAATTACCAGATCAGTATGAAATACCAGAGCATGAAAGTTCACCTCTGATCTCACAGGGACAAGTTCAGCTGTCAGATAAAGTGGCAAGAGTTCTCTTTGGCTCTAGTGACTCCAGCTTGGCCTTTTGCAATCATCTGAGTTTTCTTCCAAGAGAGGAAGGAAGTGGGGAAACTCAAGAATGATAAAACTGTTCAGACTAGGATGTTACAAATACAAGTGCAGCTACTCAACGGTATCCCCAGAGCGTGAACTTGGCCCAAAGGTCTTCCATTTTCCTCTGTGAAACAGTGCACAAATGAGAGCAGTGATCTCAGCTACTTCTATTTAATTAACCTTTGTTTTGTTACAGTCATTGAATGTCACTGAGTAAGCACACTGGTCTGTGTTCCTCACTGTGTCAGCAATCAGCATCTGCTACATTTTAAACTTCAACTAAATGTCTTTTTTTCCCAAATGTTGTGTTTTTCTTACCCTTTCTATCAGCATGGGTTACTTCATCTTTGCTCCTGCTGAACAAGAGCTCCATCACTTTGCTCTCCATTTCCCTTTTCCTCTCACATCCTGCTTACATAATACATCTGAAATCATCCTGACTCCCAAACCCAAGTCTACACTTTGGTCGTCTCTCACTAAGTTATAACACCTCCTCCTCCTCAGATGTTTGAGAACTTGGCTTCTGCAAATCAGCTTCTTACAGATGGTGCTTCCATTTACTGGCACAAATTGGTTACTTAGAAGTATTAGTCATTGGAGATACACATTTTATAAAACATGTGAAAAATAAGAAGTAGAATAAACAGGAACGTACAGTGACATACTGCCTTGGCTCTTTCCCAGTGTTTTTTTCCCCTCCTAAGGACAAACACTACACAGCTCTCACCATGTATTTATGTTCAAGTGAAGTTATGGTGTAGGCAATTATTATTTGAGAAAGTATGAATGCTTTTCTAAGAGTCAAAACAATCATCCCCAAAATGCCACACTGGCAGCATTACAGACACAGAGCACTGACTCAGACCCAGAGAGACTGCTTTGGACTCCTGACCTTCCATTGCTTTTCTGTTTCATCTTGGACTAGACTTCATCTGTCAGTGCCTTTATCTTCCCCTCTGTAAATGTGACGGACAATATTGGTGATTACTGTAAAATAAGTTGTCATTAGGGCTTGCCTGCTCTCCTCATGCACCCTTGCCCTGATCCCCATCTCCCGGAGTGCCCTGGCATGTGATCACACAAAATCAGGGGTGAGGAATGGACCTGGAATTTCTTCTGGAAGATGACGTGAAAGACCATGGAGGTTCACACAACTGCATCCCTCACTTGAAGGGAATCCGCCCTCTGTGCTCGCCCAGCCACACAAGCCTGGGCTCCCTCAGGGCTTGCACTGGTCGAGGTCCCCCTCAGCCCGCTCCTCAGGGCCGCCTGCTTCCCTCAGCCGCCCGGTTCCCTCAGCTCGTCCCCGCTGTCCTTCAGCTCCGGTTCCAGTCCCCTCAGCTCGATCCCGCCCGTCCCTCTAGCTCCCTCCGTTCGCTCCCACCCGTCCTACAGCTCGCGTCCACTCAGCTCGGTCCTGCCCGGTTCCCTCAGACCGCCCCGGTCCCCTCAGCTCGGTCCTGCCCGGTTCCCTCAGACCGCCCCGGTCCCCTCAGCTCGATCCTGCCCGGTTCCTCAGACTGCCCCGGTCCCCTCAGCTCGATCCTGTCCAGTTCCCTCAGACCACCCCGGTTCCCTCAGCTCGTTCCTGCCCGATTCCCTCAGACTGCCCCGGTACCCTCAGCTCGATCCTGTCCAGTTCCCTCAGACCGCCCCGGTCCCCTCAGCTCGATCCTGTCCGGTTCCCTCAGACTGCCCCGATCCCCTCAGCTCGATCATGTCCGGTTCCCTCAGATCACCCCGGTCTCCTCAGCTTGTTCCTCTCCAGTTCCCTCAGACCACCCCGGTTCCCTCAGCTCGTTCCTGCCCGGTTCCCTCAGACTGCCCCGGTCCCCTCAGCTCGATCCCGCCCGGTTCCTCAGACCAGCCCGGTCCCCTCAGCTCGATCCTGCCCGGTTCCCTCAGATCACCCCGGTCCCCTCAGCTCAATCCCGCCCGGTTCCTCAGACTTCCCCAGTCCCGCCCGCTCGATCCTGCCCGGTTCCCTCAGCCCGCCCCACCCGCTTTCTTCCCGCCCCTCGGTTGGAGCCGATCCCCGCGCTGTGACCCCGCGCTCCGCCCCGCGCAGGCGCCCCGGCAGTCGCGGCCTCGGGGCCGCCGGTCCCCGCCGGTCCCCGCCTTTCCCGGCCGGTCCCCGCCGCCCCGATGCTCCGCACGGAGAAGGTGCTGCAGCTGCGGGGGCAGCAGGGCCGCGCCGTGCGGGTGGTGCGGGAGCACTACCTGCGCCCCGACGTGCCGTGCCGCAGCGCCCTGTGCCGCAGCGCCCAGTGCCGCGCCGCCTGCGCCCGCGGTGAGGCTCCGCCGTGAGGGGACTGGGGGGAGCCGGGGGTGAGCCGGGACAGAGCCGGGATCGCCCGTGGGGCGGTGGGCGGCGTCCCCCGGGGCCGCGGGTGGCGGGAGGCAGAGCTGGGGGGAAAGTGATCCCTGGGCTGGGGTGATCCCTGAAGACAGAGGGTGATCTCTGAGCTGGGGGGGATCCCTGAGCTGGGGGAACCCCTGAGGACAGAGGGTGATCCCTGAGCTGGGAGGATCCCTGAGCTGGGGGGATCTCTGAGGACAGAGAATGATCCCTGAGCTGGGGGGATCCCTGAGCTGGAGTGATCCCTGAGCTGGGGGGATCTCTGAGGACAGAGAATGATCCCTGAGCTGGGGGGATCCCTTAGGACAGAGAATGATCCCTGAGCTGGGGGGATCCCTTAGGATAGAGAATGATCCCTGAGCTGGGGGGATCTCTGAGGACAGAGAATGATCCCTGAGCTGGGGGAACCCCCTGAGGACGGAGAATGATCCCTGAGGACAGAGAATGATCCCTGAGCTGGGGGAACCCCCTGAGGACAGAGAATGATCCTCGGGCAAGGCTTATCCCTGATGGGGAAGGGCTGATCCCCATCCTGGGGTGTCCGGGTGGTGCTGAACAAATCACGGTTGTAGCAATAGTCTTTACCTTTAAAGCAAGAGCCTTGAAAAATCAACGAGGCGTTAAGAGCGGAAGGAATCGAGGAGTTGATTGTTAGAGGGTTTAACTGTGAACAGTTTACTGGCAGTGATAAAAGGCTAAAGGATTGTTCCATTTTTACACTTCTCTTGTTTTAAAAGATCCTTTAAAATGAATGAATTTCTGCAGGGTGGTGCAGCATGAGATTTAGTGGTTTATAGCATGAGTTAAATTCTATACATACCTGTTAAGTATTACAATGGGGCCAAGCCATTATCTTGAAGCCATTGTAATTCTGCTTCAGCAGCTATTTCTGTTCAGTAATTAAATGTAATTGCCTGTGTTATATCAGGGCATTTCAGACATGGGAAGGCTGCCAGGCTCTGATGTGTGCATTTGTTGTTGTTTTTACGTACTGTGGTGCTGTTATGTGCATCGTAGATCATCACCAGAGCTGTGGTTGATATTTCAGTTGGGTTTGTTGTTGTTGTTCAACAGCACAATTTATTTGATGCAGGAAACTGACTGGTAAATAACAAACATAATATCCAGCCTGTAGAAATCGACCAAATGACTTGCCTGAAAGAAAAGGTTGAGAATTGCGACACTTTTTTTTTTTCTTAGGAACCATGATTGGCATAGATGGTTTCACTTTTGATTTAGTTTGCAATCGAGGGCAGAAGGTGTATTACTTAGATCATTATAGTGTATTACTGCTATCTAGGAGATCAGGACTAATTACTGCTCCCTAAAATACTGCATTTAGTTGTGAATTCCTCAAGGATAAATTAAAGGCACATATCAGGAAAAAACTCTAACCTTTCCTGCTGTGCCTAACTCCCCCTCGTTTGTACTTAAATGTAAATTGTGCTACAGGTGACTGTCAGAATATGTCCCTGTGTGATTATTCAAGGTAACCCAGATGTGAGAGAAATATTTGTTTTCCTTCCTGACTCCACACAGTGTGCTGAGCAAATCTATTTCATGCTTGCAAAAATCACATCAGCAGGTGCTTGTAAGGGTGAGCTGTGCCTGCCTGGGAGTCATTCTGCTCTAGATGGATGGGTTAGGCAAGGATAGCTTTGGATGGGCACAGCTCATAAATCTTCCAGTGACATTTCACTTCTAATGCTCTTCTGAATTATTAATAAATATTAGCTTTCCTGTATGCCTGCTGCCATCATCCATTATAAGCCTTCAGTGTGAGATGAGGCCAGGTTACTGCGTGCACAGTTGTGCTGGCTGGATTCACACTTCTTGTGGTCACAGCTCAAAGATTGGCCCGTGTCAGCTTCTAAGAAATACCTTAAAATAACCTGACTTGTCAATATCTGTATACTTTATTCTGTGTCATTTGCCTGCACTGTGGTGAGTTCAGTGTTTGTAATCAATAATAAGTAGATATTAAGAGAAAACACAGTGGAGATCCCCTCCCATCTGAAAGCTTTTGGGTAATCTTTGAAATACCAAGAGCAATTAAACTCTTGAATTCTGAGGTACTTTTTAAGATGTCATCTGTAATGTGTTGTGTCTGATGTTTTGATGGCATATTCCTAAGGGATAGAGGCTCTATAAAGAAAATTAACACTGATGGTTAATAGTTTAGGTTTAAAGACGCCTTTTCTGTGCAGTAGCAGTAGTTTTCTCTACGTGCACCCTTACCTGTGCTCTTTTGTGTAAAGAGCCTGCTGTAAATGGTGTGTTTGAACAGAGAGAGCTGTGGGAGCAGGGTAAAGGAACTGCTCATAATTCTACAGCCTTTAGAAATTCCATGAAAAGATTTTCTGTGCCAGATGTATAGTCCCTTTTTCATATGGAAGCAGAGAAGAAAGAACTTTAACCTTCTCTCTTAAGCTATAGCCTTTTCATAATGAAAGTGGATCTTTTTCACTCCTCTAGATAGAATTTGCACAAAAGTTTGGCATCAGTGGATGCAAAAGGGTTTTGTCACAAATTTATGGACTGTACCACAGAAGTAAACCATAAAATCCATAATTTTGTTCATCAGAAAAATAAATGTACACATTTGAGGAGACTCAACTCTAATTTTCTTACATCGGGAAATATTTTCAAGAAACCATTACTGCAACTGAAAGTTTGAACCTTGAAACTCTGAATTGTCTTCTAGATGGCAAATTGTTATCAGATGATGTCACACACTACGTTGTCCCCGACTGCAAGGTTGTTCAGGAGTACCTGGAGATTCTGGAATTTCCAGAGCTGAAAGGAATTATTTTCATGCAAACAGCTTGTCAGGCTGTGCAACATCAGAAAGGACGAAGGTACTTATCCCATAAGAACTTATTTTTTATTTGGATTGAAGTAAGAATACTGATTTGTAAAATGTATAATTCTTTAGGCCTTTCAAGTGTCTTAATGTAGTTCTACAGAAGGGATCCTTTGTGATCCATGGATATCAATGCCTGGCATAGTTTTCACTTGATAGAAGCAATATGAAACATGCAGCATTATTAACTAATCAAGTGGCTGGTGACAGGAATTAATTAGACTTTGCTGTAATGATCTATGATGTGCCCACAGCTAGATTATGGACAGTTTTTGGTTTGTTGTGTTGATGCCTGAGCACTTGTCTTTGGGGAGCAATTAATATTATTGTCTGGTACTTATCTCACCAGACATTAACCTGGGCATTGCCATAGCATTTCAGAGTAAAATTTGCTCTCAGGGCCTTCCATATTTCTAAAGCACAATGGCTTTTGAAGAAATAGCCCTTGCTCCAAAAGTGACAAACAAAACAAGTTTCTGAACACTTAGGATGTTTTGTGGGGCTGACTGGAAAGCAAGTATGTTTAAAATCAGAAGTGTTCACGATGGAAGTTAAAAAAGTTTACTTGCAGGTGATGGTTTAGGATTTATCATCAGTGGTGTAATTTAATGAGTGCATTTCTCTGTGTATGACAATAATTTTCCTGGAGTTTTTCAGCTGTATTTTCACGTGGAGTTAAAATAGCATTATCAAAAGCAGGCACAAGAATATATTTGTCTTCTTTCATTGCAGACAGTACAACAAGCTACGGAATCTATTGAAGGATCCCCGTCACGACTGTACTGTGTTTGCTAATGAATTTCACCAGCACTGCTACCTGCCCAGGGAGAAGGGAGACTCCATGGAGAAGTGGCAGACCAGGTTTGTTTGAACCTCTGCAGTGTCACACTGCACAGCATCATGACTTTGTGGGTAGGAGTGTGAGCATGCACCAGCTACTGAGAGTTCATGCTCCTGCCCTGCTTAGCTCTGCAACACTTCACAGGCACTGGAAATAGTCTGCATTGTGCTTTATGATTATAAAAGTACCAGCATTGTTTTCTTAGGGAAATAGACAAAATGTAATTAAATTAAATGCAATAATGCTAAAGAAAAAGCTGGAGCAGTTTAAAGTCACACTGTAGCATCAGAGTCTTGGCACCTCCAGCCTGCTTTTTACAATCACTCAGAGGAACTTCATGTTGTATTGCAGCCAGGGCACAAGTGGATGTATTGGGGAGGAAACATTCTATTCTCCTCTCTTCTTGTGGGGCTTAAGAGTGGCACAGGAACATTTTTGCAGAAAAACATTTCTGTAGCTTGGTGTATATCTCTCAAAAGTCTGAGTGTTAAATCAAAATCTCATTTCTACGAAGCCAGCAAAATCTTGCAAGTAGAAAATGAGCTGTTCCAGAAGTTTTATTTCAAACTTTGCTTTTCTAGGAATATTTACAATGCAGCAGCCTGGTATCACAATCACTGCCTGGGTCAGATGCCAGTTGTTATGGTAACAGAAGATGAAGATGCTATCAGGCAGTACGGAAATGAAACAGAAGGAGTGTTTGTGATTTCCTTCAAGGTAACATGCCAGAAAAATAAAAGGTTTCCTTTATTCTGCATCAAAATGATGAAGCAAGTACATTTAAGTATATTGCAGATCATGTCAGAATTTACATTCAAGAAAACTGTGATGGTAACTCATTTCTCCATTTACCAAAGCAAGCAAATATGTCACTTATGGGAATGTCAGAAAAAACCAATGGCAGTGAGCAAAGCAGAGAGCTGGAAAGCTAAACAGTAGTTCTGATGATAGAGGTCATCTTTCTTAGGAGACCTTTTCCTTGTTTTCCTTGTTTTTAAGGAATTTGCCATTGATGGGCATTAGCCAGTTCCCTTAGGCAGCTGCCTAAATCTGGAGTGCAAGCAGTCCATAAGCAACTGTAGCCTAAATATCCATCAACAGTGTTCTGCCAGTTACTTTGCCTGGACTGCTGAGGATACAGTGATGTCTGAGAAGATAATTCATTCTTCATTTTGGTGTCCATCTCTGATACCACTGGTACTCAGTGGGATCTGGAGATGGGATGTTTATGTTCAGCTGTGAAAGGATGTTGAGTAAAAACTGCACCAAACTGATTGACCTTTGTTGTATTTAGCAGTGGATTAGGCTGGACCTGGGACAGATGTGTGGGGTTTAGAACAAACTCATCATTACCATTGTGTTATTTGGGTACAGTGTGAGACAGATCCTGTCCATTATGGGCTTTCCAAATGCATTACTGAAAGAACAGAGATCTCAGAGTACTTTTCTCTTTATTTCTATTTGTGCATACAGAATTACTTGGATAACTTCTGGCCTGACCTGAAGGCTGCCCATGAGCTCTTTGACTCCATAGTCCAAGCTCGGCGTGAACGGGAGAGTGAAAGCCAAGAGAACCATGGGAAAGAATATCCTGAGCACTTACCTGTGGAAGTACTGGAGGCTGGGATCAAGTCTGGAAGATACCTGCAGGTATTTCTTACATAGGGAACATACACAGAACAGTGCAGTCTTGTGCTTGATCCCTTGAGTTGCCTGAATTAAAGTGATAAGAGAAAGAAATATGGCTGTGCTGGGAAGAGGGAAAGAAAACAAAAAACAAGAGGATGGAAGGGATTAGGATGCTTAGGATTCTCCAAATATTTCCTCTACACTGTGTTGTGACATGTGGATATTTTTTTAAATTTTTTTTGTCTTGTAGAAGTTAAAGTAAGGATTGACTATTGAGGATTTGAAATTTGCTATGGATTTTTCTTCAGGTTGATATGTGATGTACCTGTAAATTGAAAAGCCAGGTGTGATTTGAAGCAGTGAGACCTCATTCTTAAATATAAATAGTGCTGCACAAAGGCAGCAGAGCAGTTCTAACTTCCTTTGCACAGAGATCTCCCAGTCAATTAAATTAATTTACAGGTTTATGGCTGTTCAGAGTTTTAATATGGATTGTTGGTAGACAAGAGTCCTTCTTTTAAAAATAATTTAAAGAATTAGAGGCAGTGATTTTTTCCTTTCTTGGCAATTTCAGCAGAGGCAGGAATAAAATATGAACAGAAAGACTGAGGTTTTTCTTTCTTGTTGGAATAATGCCAGATTCTCTGCAAAGGCAGTAAAGGTAATCTTACACTGCCTGTGGTTGGAGTAAAATGTCATTTAGCATCTTACAAATAAATTCAACATTTAAAAGAATTTACTTTTCCCAAAGTGAATACTTAGGTCCTAAACCCTGAATTCCCCCCTATAGGGAGAACAGCTGTGTTCAAAATAACCTATGGATCAATAAAAACTAATTCATGTAAGAAAAATTGTAACCCCCAAAATGTTATCCTTTAAAGTTGTCTATTTTTAGGGTGACTGTTTCATTCATTGCTTGGTTTGTTGGTCTCTTCCAGGGTGCACTGAATGTCAATAAGCACCGAGCACAGCTGGAAGCTTTTGTTCGGCTTCAGGGGTTTGGCAGCAAAGACACAGGTGAGAAGTGTTCAGTTATCAAAGGAGATGAGGGCTGAGACACTGCAGTGCCTGTGTGCTTTTCATGGGCCAGAAAGGAGGCTGAAGATTAACCAGAGGGTGGAATTTGTGAGGAGAACTCCTTCCTCTTTCTTACCCTCTTTGGCCATATTCTGGACTCTTGTCCTGTTTCCCTGCACCTCTCTGAAGGGAAGTGCTGGTGCAAATTGTCTCTGTGCTTTGCTCCAACCTCAGGTGACCACTCCTTTGACTGCAATAAGAGTTTGCCTAGATTTTAGCAGGATTAGGAAGCTGATCTTTGTGAACATAATTGGAAAATTGCCTTTTGGATCAAGCTGATCCAAAGTGATCCAGGATTGTCTCTCTGGCATGAGTTACTAATCAGCAGCTTTGAAGGAGCAGTCCATTGCCCTTGTACAGACACACTGGCCCAGCTCTCACTAGTAACTACTTTCAAATGTTCCTATGACAGACACTGCAGTCAAACCAGTGCTCAGTATCCTCATCATTTTTTAAAAGCTTATTTTATTCTGAATCCTCCCCAGAATCCTGTGGCAGTGGCTTTCACAATTTAACTATGCTGTCTGTTTTTATAGCTGCTGCCTAAGAACAATTAACTTCTCCCAGCCTATCCTGCTTTTTATCCAAAAGTTCACTTACAGAATTCCTTAAAAGATACTTAAAAAAAAAAAAAACAAACAAACAAAAAAGAGGAAAATGTTTTCATTTATTTATTATTTATTTATTAATTTCTTGCCAGTAGTCCTTTTTGGAAGAGATCATATTGGAAGAGTCATTTACTTTTATTTCAGCAGAATGCTGCCAAGAATGGAGGGATTTGAATTTTTTTAGCAGATTGTAGTTCTGTTTCCTTTTAAATACAGAACTTCAAAGTGACATCCTTATTTATGGGGCCAAGGCTCGGAATCGTGCAATCCACGGGGATGTGGTTGTGGTTGAGTTGCTCCCTGTGCATGAATGGAAGGGAAGGACTGTTGCCCTCTGTGAAAATGAGACTGAGGACAAAGCACCTGCAGACACCACAGGTGACCCTATGCCCACAGGTAAGGAGAAGCATCCTTTTAATTCCCTGCTGATAAATAATGGGAAAAAAAATGTTAGGTGAAAAAGTATCCCCGTGTGACAAGCCTGGGTACCATGGGAACTTAGAGTCTTGTTTGAAATTATTACTCTGCAGCTGTAGCTGCATCTTAAAAGTTTGTTGAGGTCAGAGCTAAAAGTTTGTAGAGGTTAATTCTCTTTTTGTAGGGAAATCATGTTTTGTTTTGCTCTTTGCTATTAAAAATTCTCCGTATTAGTAGAATTGGCCACATTTCAGCAGCAGTGGGAATCTCTGAATAATTTATGTCGTGTATCAGTTGAAATCTATACAATGAGTTAGTCTCCACATAAATAAAAGCTCATTAAAACCTGCCTGTGCCAACAGTAGTTTATGACACACTTGTATTGTCTGCACACCATATGTTGTTGGCAGTTGTAACAGATTTGGGGACACATCAGTTGATTTTACAAAGCAATGAATCTCCTGCACCTCCCACATATTTGCTTTCTTGGTTCTGTTTAATTCTTTAATGCACAATGTTCCTTATTTAAAGGTAAAGTAGTTGGAATCATCCAGAAGAACTGGAGGGATTATGTGGTCACTTTCCCCTCCAAAGAAGAGAGCCAGACCCAGGGCAGAAATGCTCAGAAAGTCCTTGTAACACCTTGGGATTACCGAATTCCCAAAATCCGGATCAGCACTCAGCAGGCTGAAGCATTGCAGGTAATTTAAGTGAAGTGTTTCTCTGTTCTGTGTTCCTACAAAGCTGTGTGGGCGTTATAGGCTCTAATGAAGTTTTCCCTGACAAAAACATGGTAAAACAAAATCTGTGAGGGTTCAGTTTCTGCCTTGAAGGATTGTGTTCAATTCCTGTCAGGACCACTTCAGCTTCAGGTAAGAAAGCTTGAGTACTGAATTTGGGCCACAGTCCAGCTGCCCTGAGCACTTACATACCACTTGCTTTGTTTTTTTTCTGCTCAATTGAAGGTTGTGTTAGGGGAATAAATTGTACTTTTCAGGGGCACAGAGCTGTTCTAACAGAGCTGTCTCGCTGCAGGAGTACAGAGTTGTCGTGCGCATCGATTCCTGGGAGTCGACTTCCCTGTACCCAAACGGGCACTTTGTGAGAGTGCTGGGGAGAATTGGAGATCTCGAGGGGGAAATTGCAGCTATTCTGGTGGAGAACAGCATTTGTGCTGCCCCTTTCTCAGAAATCCAGGTTTGTCTCTGTGATCAGATCCACTCTTTTCTGTTCATTTCCAGGGTCTTGTTTCTCAAAGAGAGGGACTCTCTTACAGCTAACATCTTTGTTGCCAGTGGGTTTTTGAAAGCCCACTTTGAAAGCTGAAAATTTATTACTATTATTTTACTTCATTTTTCTGAAATCTCTTGGATCAGTGGTTCTATTGATACTATGGATTTTCAAGTCAGTAGTGATTTTAAGATAATCCTTTTGCTGTGAGGAGAAGATTACAAACTCTTAATTCAAATTGGAGTTAGACTTTTAAGATTTTTCTGTCTTTAGTATGTGGTTATGCTGCTGATCCTAAAGGCCTCATCCTACTGAAATCATTGTATTGAATACTTTGTTTTCAACTGGGAGAGGAACCAGCTTTCATAGATAACTATTTTGATGATACCTACAATTAATAGGAAGAAGAAGACTGAAAAACCAATATGTAGTGGTTATATTTGCCAGAGCTGCAGTATCACCACAGTAATAACATTGGTTACTAATACACATAAAATTCTTTTCAATTTTTTCCACACTTTTCATAAAGTAAATGTAATGGACTTGGAAAATGAAACAAAAGAAGAATTAGAAAAACTTATTAAATCTAATTTGTTGGCATCTTTTTGTAGAAAATACATAAATTATATTCATCAACAATATTTCTGTATAGATGAGTGAAATGCCAGTGAGTTCTCCAAAGAATCCATGGAAAGTGAGTCCAGAGGAGGCGAAAAAACGCCTTGACTTGAGAGATACCCACCTGATATTCAGCATTGACCCCAAGGGCTGTGAGGATGTGGATGATGCTCTCTCTGTCAGGACTCTGCCCAACGGGAACCTCGAGCTGGGGGTGCACATTGCAGATGTGACTCACTTTGTGGCAGCAAATTCCTACACTGATGTTGAGGCCAGAGCAAGGTAAGTTATTTTCTGGAAATTAGAAAATCTATGGAGCTCAGGAGTTTGTAATGCTACCTTAAGGAAACTTTGGAGGGAAAGAAACATGCTTTCACCTTTCATGTCTTACTAAAGACTTCTTAAATCTAATTAAACTATCAAGTAACTAATCACATTCTGCTTTTATTTGGACACATTTTCCAGAAAGCTATACAAGTTTCTTCTTCCCTAATCACTCCTCTTTGCTTTATAGTTGAATTTAACATCTGTGACTTAAAGTATTTTTAAAAATCACTTGTTTGCATTCCAAGGGAGATGAACACCCACAAAATGGAATTAAGTCTTACATTAATTTAATTCCAAAGGTATTTGTCAGGCTTATGTTTTCATATTCAGTCTTGTCTTTTAATGTGCAAATATTTCATTCTTTTTTCTTTTATTGCCGGTGTCTTGAACTTAAACTGCTGAATCACTTAATTAACTGTATTCTTTGTAGATTCAAAGAAGTATAATGTGGAGGCAGCAGAGATGTTTAATTAAGTCACCTCTTCTTCACTGAGCAAATTTTGTCCAGCCCTGGTTCTGCCCTTCATGGCGGCTGAAATACCAAGGAAGGCAAAGTTAGGGTTGTACTATACAAATAGCTATTTAAATAATTTGACTTCAGTATTGCACCTGTGAGTGTTCTGTGGGAATAACCTTTTCAAATCAGACTGTGGAGCAATGCTTATAGTCCCAGGAGTCCTGGTGGGAAGAGCAGTGGCTGTGTTTTGTTCCAGGGCTACCACGTATTACCTGGCGGACCGGCGCTACGACATGCTGCCCTCCGTCCTCAGCGCTGACCTGTGCTCCCTCCTCAGCGGAGTGGACAGGTAAGGCTTGGGAATTGTTCTCAGCAGGGACACTTCTACAAGTCATTTTGCATTATTACTGGAAGAACTGCATACATTAAAAATTACCTTTCAGTTCTACCACAGGTAGGGTGAATTTTATAGACCAGTTGATATCAATTTACAGGCTCAGTTGGCTGCTGGCGTGAGGATACGCAAGGCTGGCCTGAGGATAGTCAGGGTACAGAGATGTTCATTGTGGATGCATCTGACTAATAAAATAAAAATGGCTAAAAATAACTATCACAGTGTAGCTCTGCTTTAACATAAAGGAGACCTTACACCTTAGGGGTACTCTGCTTCAGCAGATGAATTGAAGATACTGCTGTGTAGCTGGTCCTCATTTCAGTTGTGATGCATGAGACTGAAAGGCAAGTGCATTATTTAGTGGTGTTGCTGAGCACTGGTTTCATGAAGAAAAAGATGCTTCCACAACCAGAATTAAATCTATAAATTTCTAAGAGTTGAATGTGCTTGCAGTGGGAGTTTAGGTCTACCAGAACTATTCCAGAGCTGTGGTGTTGTCTTTAAGATACGCTGTGAGCGTCCTGTGGGAGCTGGAGAAGGAATCGTACGAGATGCTGAGGGTGCAGTACACCAAAACCCTGATCCGCTCTGCCTACAAGCTGGAGTACGAGACAGCCCAGGGACTTCTGGATGGGGACACGACTGTCGTGGGGGATATCCTGGAACTGAAAAGCCTGGATGAAGGAACGAGGCAGAAGAAGCTGGCTGAGCTGGTTTGGGCCATATCCAAGCTCACCGACATAGCGCGACACGTCCGGGCTAAGCGGGACCGGTGCGGCGCGCTGGAGCTGGAAGGGATCGAGATCCGAGTGCAGCTGGATGACAAACGGAATATCCATGACCTCATCCCCAAGCAGCCGCTGGAAGTGCACGAGACCGTGGCGGAATGCATGATCCTGGCCAACCACTGGGTGGCGAAAAGGATTTCCGAGGATTTTCCCCACCAAGCTCTGCTGCGGCAGCACCCTCCACCACGCCAGGAATTCTTCACTGAGCTTCGGGAGTGTGCCAGTGCCAAAGGCTTCTCAATAGACACACGGTAGCTTTTATTACTGAAGTTCTGTAATTAAAGTTAAGCAATTAACTATTTGGCCATGTTGTTGTTAAACAATTCCAGCTCTGAGTATCAATGTTAAGAGACACTGCATAGCAGTTCTTAAAAGGAGTTTTATCAGAACCTTTCTGATGATGTTCTGATCAGGAGAAGCTGCCTGCATTATTCTGGCTGTGCTGCAAATGGCAGTGGCTGAATAATTTTAGATGTACACAGACAAAACATTTATTCAGTCACTGTGCCGTGGTCAGGCTCTGCAGTGACCTTGTTTGCACTGTATTTCCTGCACAAGAGAGTACTGGTTTAAATTAGGCGAATTCTGTGCAATGAAGTAATTTTAAATGACTCAAAATAATTCAGAATTACTTGGGCAAGATAACATGAGAAGACCATGGTGAAGGGCATCAGTAGAGCCTCAGTGACCTGGGTGTCACCTTGTCCTATTTGTGCTGGACACAAAGGTTTGGACCAGCTCACTCTTTTGTACTGCACAGGATGGAGTTTGCTCCAGTCCCTGGTTCTCCAGGTTGCAGCAGACAACTGGGTGAAAACTGGGATTTTTCTAAACAATTTCTTAGAGCAGAGCTGTTACTAAACTGCATTAAGAGTTTCAATATCTCTCTGCTTGCCATTTTTGTATGAATAACTATTAACTTCTATTTGGGTTTTATGCTGTTGTGAATTGTGAGCCATTATAACCAGGGACGGTGCCATTTTCTTTGGAATTAACACCTTTTTGCCAGGTCTAACAAGGCTTTGGCCGAGTCTCTGGACAGAGCAAACGACCCCTCGGATCCCATTGTGAACAAACTGCTGCGCTCCATGGCCACCCACGCCATGTCCAACGCCCTGTACTTCTCAACTGGCTCCTGTCCCGAGGAGCAGTTCCATCATTATGGTATCTGGTCACTTTTCTGCCTTTCCTGTGATTTCTGAACTGCTGCGGGAGGCTTTGACTGCTCATCCCTGTTCCTGTCTCTTGGCAGGGCTGGCCCTGGAGAAGTACACTCACTTCACTTCTCCCATCAGGAGATACGCTGACATCGTTGTGCACAGGCTCCTGCTGGCAGCGACCCTGAGGGGCACCACGGGGGAGGTGAAGGATAACATCATCAGTAACAAGGATCTGGAGGAGTTGTGCAGACACATCAATAACAGGAACCGGGTAAGGGCGTCCTTGTGGGAGTCTCCATGGTGCCCTAGGGAATGGGATACCAGTCCTGACTGTGCCTTCTGTGAATTAAGAGTATCACTTTGCTTTTATTTGTTGTGCTTTGGGGTTTTTTTTAAATACCAGTTTTCTTCTGAGAGTGGTAGTAAAAGTGTTCATACTTCACTTGTACTGCACGTAGGATTTTGGTTTAGATGTAATTTTTCTTGGGGACAGGCAAGATGTCACACTACGACACAACTCACACACGGATGTTAGATGCAAAAGAGGGAAGAAAAGAACTAAAAGAGAGCATTTTATTTTCTGACTCCACTATGTATAGAATAGTAAAAGTGACAGTGGATTGGAGGGTGAAATTGCCACCTCTCCAACCACACTGGTCAAACTAACAATCTATCAATTCTCTCTACCTATGAAGAAGAATGCAAAACAATCATTATTTACATAAACAGTGTGAGAAGAATCAGTAGAAATATGTAAACATTAGAAGGCATGGAAAACTTTTAGAAGAACTTTAAAACTCTCAAAAGAACAGGGCAACAGCAAGAGACTAAATAATGGGGAAAAGCAGCTGGGAAATGAAAGCCGGAGATGCTTGCGGGAATATTTACGTAGGTTTTTGTCTGTGTGGGGGTGCTCGCAGGCAGCCCAGCGTGCTCAGAAGCAATCCACGGAGCTCTTCCAGTGCATGTACTTCCGAGACAGGAGCGCCGAGAGCGACGAGCGCTGCGTGGCCGACGGGGTCATCTACTCCATCCGCACCAACGGCGTGCTCGTCTTCGTGCCCCGGTGAGCCGGGGCTGGGACGGGCTGGGAGTGACACCTGGTGCTGCTGGAATGCTGGGAGAGCACAGCCTGGCACAGCTCAATTCACATCTGGCACCTCCAGCATTCCACAGGGCTGGCTCAAGAGCCTCCCCAGCCAGAAAAGGCTGCTGCATTACAGAGAACCCAGGGCAAACACGCTGCTGCTCTTCAAGGAGCTTCTTTTAAAATGGAGAACTGTCTCCTAATGATCTGTCTGGAAAAACCTGTAAAGCTGCTCTTCTCCCATCACTGATCCATTGCAGGCCCCACCCAGCACTAAGATAATGGATCACTGACTATTTCACTTTTGCTTCACTGCTCTCAAAACACTTCAGTCACTGTCTGCATGCTGTTTTCATGTCTGGGTTTCTTTAACACCTATCAGTGTCCCTGGGGCAGGATTATCAGGCTGCCGTGCCTGCCCCTTCCTGTTGCTTTTCTACAATCCCAGCCAGCCTGCGGGTTTTGAAACTAAGAGAACTGGAAATGGTTAGAACAGCTTCTCTCTGCTCTTTTGTAGGTATGGAATCAAAGGTGCAGCCTACATGAAAAACAAAGAGGGCTTGGTCATCTCATGTCAAGGGGCTGGGAGCTGCCAGTGGAAGCCTGGATCCCTCCATCGCTCTCAGCATAAAATCACCTCCACTACAGCTACTGGAGACTCGATGACCTTGAGCCTTTTTGATCACATCACAGTGAGTGTCTCATGTGAGGGGAGGAGAAGGAAATAGCAGCATCAGAAATTTAAACGCAGTATTGCTTTGCAGGTGAGAATCCTCGTGCAGACTTCCCGCTGCCACGCCGAAACCATCAAGCTGGAGATCATCAGGAACGCGCCGCACCACACTGCGGACGCAGAGGCTGCCCCGAGGAGTTTGCACGTGGTGAAGTCTGACCTGGTGAAAGAAGTCAGCCAGTCTGCAGAGGAGGCCCAGCGTGCCCAAGAGAGAGCCAGGGTGGAAGTGATGGATGAGGAGTCCCGGGAGTTCTGCCAGACCAAGGGGCCCAGCCTGTACCAGCTGCTGGAGGAGATCCGGGAGCTGGCACTGCTGGATGTGACAGGGGACATCAGGACTTGAGCTGGGACCTGCCGCCAGCTGCTGGGGCTGTCCCGCTCCTGTTCACTGTGCACAAGTGCTAGGGGGATCTTTAAAAAAGAAGTTTATTTAAATATTCAAGAGTCCTTTCAATAAGAAGCTAAATATCTATTTTAAATATGAATTATTTTTATCTGATTATGAGTATGGATGAGTTATGAAAATATTTTATACCTGATAAAGCTCCTATTTCAGACTAAAGACAGTGTACTGTGAATTCTTTTAAAAATCATTCAAAAAACTACTTTGCTCATGTTGCCTATAAATTAAGTTCTTAAAACCTAAATACTTCCTTCTTCCCTACAAGGATAGAGAAAGCAAATTCCTTCATAAAGTAACACATGTTGCCCTGAGGGTAGTGGCTTAATTCAGCGTGTAGAAATTCAGTACTTTTTACCCCTTTATTAGAAGGGGTGAGTCCTCTTCATTCCTCAAAAGGGAAAAGCTGTTGTGTAAGGAAAACCAGGACTCTAAGAAGAGGATGAAGCAGAGGCTCAAGCAGAGCAGGATCAGAGGAAGGAAGTCTTGTTCCCTGAGGGAAGGTGTTTGTCTGGGAAGAGATGTCTGACCCAAGGCACGGGGAAGTGTGGGAGCCCTGGCCTTGTAGCAGCCTCATACAAGAATTTCAGGTTTGACTTCTGAAATTTAATAGCTTCCATTTTATATGAAAAATATATAAATAATGGACAAGCAGTTAACAAAAAATCCAGTACCCCTGTTAAAAGACCTGTTAAAAAACCCCAAACACACCTTTAATAGCAACTTAATCCATCAACATCCCAGCTCATTCAGTTTAACATAAATGATAAACTATATTCAAAGTAGGTCCAAAAACTCAAACATTTCCTAGAAAACATTTTGGGAGGTGGAAAAGATGGCTCAAGTGCAGCTGAAGAACTTTCTTCTGTCTCCTGGTGTATGGAGCTGCTCCCCTGCAGCTTCCAGGGAAGAGTTCTGTCCTTCAGTGACGCCATGGGAAAGACTTCCCTGAAGCTTCCGGAGTGCCAAGAGCCAGCAACATTTCAGTATAATGCCAGTTCTTAAAGCAGAAGGGTCTTTTGGTCAAGAAAGGCATTCACGGTGTGAGGGAGCTACTGCTCCTCCCTGGCACTTTCCAATTCATCATCTCCATCTTCTTCTGTGGGAGCATCCTTGGCTGCAGGAACCTGAGTGTCTTCAGTAAGGTCAGTGGGATCCTGAGCAACTGGGCTGTCAAACTCCTCTTCTGAGTAACTGCTGGGGAGCTCTGCTGAGGAAAAAAAGAAACACCATGAGCAGACACTGTTGCTGTGTTTAACTGATGTCTCTCCATCACCAGAATCCCAGGCTGTGGCAAAGGCAGCTCAGAGGTAAGAGGCCAAGTTGTATTTCACCAGAGGCAAAGCTGTCACAGCTTGGTACAACCACCGGGGAGTTTAACTCCAGGAAAACCGTTCAAATGTGAGAGGTGCACACTGCAGCACCTACTGGGAAAGCCACCAGGGCCATAGCCAGCAGCTCAGGCCCCTGCCCTCCCTGCTCCCACTGGAATGGGGGTCCTCACCCTGGTGCTGGGACTGGCTGAGGCCCTGCAGCCGCGCCTGCCGCCGCTCCAGGGCCAGCTGCCGGTTCTTCTTCATCCGCTCCTGCTGCTCCTCCGTCAGGCTCGTCCCAGGCAGGGCATTCAGCTCTTCTGCGCTGCCAGAGTGGGAATGTGCATCTTCGGCAGCTGCATCCAGCCCATTGCTTTCCCCTTCTCCTTCTGGTTAAAAAGGAGGGGTGGCAGGGGGAGAGAGGCAGAATCAACACTTGAAATCCACAGAGATCCACAACACATCAGTCGAGAGAATATTCTGGAAGCATTTCTGTGTTCTACATTTTGTACTGACAGCTGAAGCTCATTCCATTATTTAATTTTAATGGGAAATTTTCTGCCTAGGCCCACATCCCCAGTATTCAAAGGGCACAAGTGCTCAGAGCTCACACACACAACAGTCAATGCCAGAGTGCAGAGGTACAGCTCTGTGTACTGAGTTAGCAGCAGCAGCTGTGCTTGAAGGCTCAAAAGGGACAGGACATCCAGGCAATCCTTAGGGCCAGGTCATTTTCCTCCCAACCCTACTAATAAAACACTGTCCTCTAGAAAGTGGCAGGAGTCCTACAGGAATTCCAACCTTTCAAGGCCAGGCTGTGTGGCACTAATTGAAGGTGTCCCTGCCCATGGCAGGGGATGGAACAGGATGGGTTTTAAGGTCCCTTCCCACCCAAACCAATCCAGGATTCTGTGAATCAGAAGTCTGAACACATACACTGAGTACTCAGTTCTGAATTCAGTGTGCTCTATTAGAGAGATATTTACTCATCTGCCAGCACTGAAACGTGCAAAATGGAGGCAATTCAGTTAGACAAACTTCACCCACCCAGAGAGCAGCAGAGCACCCAAGGCCTCTGCACCACTTTAAGCCTGTGAATAGAAAGGAGAGCTGACAAAAAGGTGGGTTGTTAATACAACAGCCCAGCCTGAGGTTTTGTGTCACACCTGTGAGATGCCTACTCCAGTTGTTCCCCTGAAGGCTGCAGCAGTGCCCTCAGCCCCAGAGCTGAGGAGCAGCTCAGCTCTAGGCACATTCAAAGGCCAGTGTGTGGAACCATCGCACAGAACACTGATCGCTCTGCAGAGCCTGTCGGCAGGAACCACTCGCGTTGCTCTCCGTGGCTGCTTCTGGCTGCACTGCAGCTCTCACAGTGCAGCAGCAGTGAAGGAGCCACGTGTCACCAACTGCCCCAAGGGCACCCCAAAGGCCAGGCCAGCCCAGGCCAGCTGCTTCCACTCATGAACTCATCCACAACACCGTTCCCAAGCACTGGCTGGGCTGGAGGCGAGGTTCACGTGGAGACAAATGGGACAGTGGGCAGATAATGCCCTCAAGAGAGACTGACAGTAGAAATGCAAAACCCTGCACTGGTCCTTAGGAATGACCATGAAATTCCCTCTTTTCTGCTGCTAAAGTTTCTTACAAACTACCATATGAACTCTACTTCCTCTTTAATTAAAATACTGTTAATGTCTAATTTCTATCTGACTGGAAGAGACTCTTGACTTATGTCCTCACCAAGTGCTGGGTTTTGATCCTCCTGGCAGAAGGAATTGCCCCAGAGCTGTGTGCCAGCTCTGACAGACACCACATGCCTCCAGCACGAGCAGGCACTCTGCCAGGAGGGACACCACAGCCTGACTGCACTGCAACTCCTCAGAGAATAATCAGCAGGAGCTTGTGATTCCTGCTTTAATAGGAATCAAGAGCTCTCCAGACTGCACTCATGTGAGAATGCAACACAAACCTGTGTGCTCAATAATTGCAGTTTTAGGGTTTTTTTTGGAATAATATTTCTAACAATGCTGGTTAATCCCATTTTCCATTTCCTTTCAGCAGACCATGCAATTTTATTTCTTTTTACACAGATATGTTCAAGTACCAGTTCAGTTTTGTCATGATAAGACCCACAGAAGCCTGGTTTTAAAGCAGAGACCTCTCAACAATTTCTTCTACACTTGAAATGCCTATCATGATCATTCACTTCAGGTCAGTAGGAAGGGAAATAAATAATCTTAAGCACTGAAGTGCTGAACAAATAGCAGAGAGAGCATACCTTCATTATGTTTGAAGTCTTCATGTAAAATGGGAAGATCAAGTCTAATCCGCTTCAGGCAGGTCTGCAGGTGGGACATTAAAAGACTGGTGTTTCATCTGTAGCAACTTTTTATGTTCAACTTTGGGAGGATGGGAAAACCACAGCAATTTTACACTTTATTACTCTGAAAAAATACTCTCACTTCATGTCCATTTGACACACAGACCTTCAATGCTGTGATCATCTTCCCAGTCCTTCATCTATCACCGAGCTGTGTGAAGCTGAATTCTTTATCAGTCTTCTTTTGCAAGTTCAAACATTAAAAATCAACCAAACAAAACCCAAACCCCCAACCAGTTCCAGCTGGTTAACCAACTTGCTGTGGTTAAATATGGCCTGAAAATGCTGAAGCCAATTCTCTGGAGGATTATTTCAAATAAAGAAAGGTTGTATCTAAATACAAACATAAATACCAGCCAAAGCTCTAAACTGAGAGAAATTTATTTAAATAACATTATACTTCTCAGCAGTATGCACAACCTAAGTCTTCTTTTGCTGCATAACTGACCCCCCTAAACCCACTTCTTGCACTATTCCAAACAGCATGAAGAGGAGCTGGCAGGAATACATACCTGAACTTCCTTTTTGTTTCCCAAAGACTCCACCACGTCAATGAAATCCTCGAACCGCAGTTGTGGGAACAGTCGGTGAGCCCAGTGCTCCATATGCTGGATCAGTGTCTTCAGGTCCTCTGCCTGGAGAAGAAAGGAAAGACAACGCCCAGCTACTAAAGCTGACAGAGAAGGGAGACTGCAGAGGGAAATGGGACAGTGATTCCTGAACACATGGAGCATCTGCAGCTTGCCAGCCTCTGCAAAATGTCAGCAGTACCAATGTGAGGGTAACCTTTCCTTCCTCCTCCCACAATCCAGTGTCAGTGTAATCTCAGGCTGTGAGAACAGCACTGATACAAGTTCAGAGGAGCATCTGCATATCCTCTAACACATCTGCAGGTCCTGAAGCATTGGCCTTAAACAATCAGGCCTGAACTCAGGCTGAAGTAAATCCGCAGGGGCACAGCTGGCAGTGATCCTGATGTTTAGAATGAAGATACATCAAATTAGGCTGTTCTAGGAAAGGTTTTTGCAGCTTTCAGCACCACAGCCCAGTTCCTTTGTGCTCCAGTGGTAATGAGAACACATAAACCAGAGATGCACAGGCGTCCTTGCCAGTGTGCCAGGAGAATCATGGAATTGTTTGGGTTGGAAAAGTCCTCAGAGATCACCGAGTCCAGCCACTCCCCGAGCACTGCCAAGGCCACCACTAAAACATGTCCCCAAGTGTCACATCTGAACGTCTTTTAAATCCCTCTGGAGATGATGACTCCACAGCACAGGCTGCCAGGGCTGGACAACACTCCTGGTGAGGAAATTTCCCCTAAGAACCAGCCTAAACCTCCCTTGGCACAACTTGAGGCTGTTTCCTCTTGTCCTATTGTTTGTTACTTGGGAGAAGAGAGTGACCCTCCCCTGTCTACAGCCAACTCTACAATGATATGCAAAGGAAAATAAGCTCTGCATGTTGAAGTGCACCCAAAACAGTAAGAAAGCTTGTGGAGAAAGTCCTGATTTCTCTTTGCTCAAGTGCTATGTCACACTTTTTTAAAAAACCTTGGGATTCAAAACCCTGCTTGTATGGACAATACAAGAGTCACAGATGGGATATTCTGCTTTTAGAGTTGAGGAAAAGAATGTTATGATCAAAAGATGGATTTTGTTGAAGCATTTAATGTTTGTTTTGAAGTTTGCAGCTCCAAACACCATCAGGGCTTGTCAGGCACTGCTGGGAAGCTGGCTAACCAGAGTTCTATCAATGCTCCCCAGATCAGATGGGCAGCACTCTAGCAAATCTGCATTCACCTCCCAGGAAACAAACCCAGAGCTCACCAGCTCTTACCTCATGCCCTTTGCCCTTGAACTTCACGTTGTCAAACATGTGCCTCAGAGCTGGGAGCCCTCTTTCTGAAATTAACCTGGGAATAGGAAATGGGGGACTTATTTGAAACCCACTTTCTTCTTTCAATTAACAACTAAAAAAAAATCAAACAAAGAAAAAACTCTCACATTACTTGAAACAGCCTAAAGCTTGGATTCTTTGTGTTGATTATAAGAACTCAAACCAGTTCTAGAGACACCTTAATCATTCTCCCACAGTCCTACATCAAACTCAGCACACAAAGAAATATTCTGTATAAAGTTACCTTTGGGCATCTAATCTAGGCCTTGGTCTTTTTATTGCCTTCTGTGTGGTCACAGCAGAATCCTTTGTTTGGGACTGCTGGTTTCCATCTGGATCTGGGGAAGAAAAGCATCATTTAAGTATTCAAAGCAATTGCCATCACCCAGGATTGTGTCATGCACATTTTAAGTTTCTACTTGTATTTCTGATGAGTGCATTGAGAGCACATCCAACACCCATCCCTCCTAAAAGCCAAGTCATAAAGAGTAACTACAGATCATTGCAGTATAACTATTTGTAGCAACATTTTGTCAGAAGAGCTTGAGTTTTATAAAGATTCCTCTGTGCACATATTTTCATGGACTCTACAAAAATAAACTTTTCCCACAAGCTGGAAAGCATCGCATGATTAACAATTTAAAATTACAGTTTGTTTTCTGCCTATTTTTATGCACTGAAGTCCATCACCACTAATTTTGACTGCACAGCATTAAAATGGGATTTTTAGGGGTTCTGGGTGCTCACCTCCATTAACCTGAGCCCATTCTGCATCGTCTCTTCCTGGAGAGGCAGGAGGTGGAAGAGGTGGGAAGGTTTCGTCTTCTGTGTTCTCATAATCAGGAAGATCAAACAAGTTGTTCTCTAAAGGATCCAGCATGGCCACAAAGAAGCCTTTTTCCCCCTCCTGCAGAAAACACCAAAAGCATTTAAAGAGAAGCAGCGAGGCTGCCACAGAAGCAGATAAACGTCAATTATATACAACATTTACAGCTTTTTCAGGAAAAGACGTGCCAACCAGATCATCATACAAATTAAACAGCAGATACCATACAGAGGATAACACAACCCAGCCTTGCTGAGCCGAATAAAATATGAGTTTGCGATGTTTCAACTCGTCAAAGTTACTTGGGAGTGGCAGGAATTAACCAAAGTAAGTGGATTCCTGACCACAGCGCTTATCCATGGAGCCGCGTGGCACTCACATCCCTGACCAAAGCCTTCGGCAGTGGAGTGGCAATTCCCCAAATTTACAGCTCACCCACTTCGAAACGCGGTCTGGAGGATGAGTCTCCTTTTCCGGCTCCTCAAGTGAAGCTGACCCAGAGCCCCCGGCTGGGCTGGGCCGGGCTGAGGCGGTGGCAGCCCGGGCTCCGGGGCTGTTCCTGCGGCGGGGCCGGGCTGAGGCGGTGGCAGCCCGGGCTCCGGGGCTGTTTCGGGAGCGGGGCCGGGCTGAGGCGGTGGCAGCCCGGGCTCCGGGGCTGTTTCGGGAGCGGGGCCGGGCTGAGGCGGTGGCAGCCCGGGCTCCGGGGCTGTTCCTGCGGCGGGGCCGGGCTGAGGCGGTGGCAGCCCGGGCTCCGGGGCTGTTCCTGCGGCGGGGCCGGGCTGAGGCGGTGGCAGCCCGGGCTCCGGGGCTGTTCCTGCGGCGGGGCCGGGCTGAGGCGGTGGCAGCCCGGGCTCCGGGGCTGTTCCTGCGGCGGGGCCGGGCTGAGGCGGTGGCAGCCCGGGCTCCGGGGCTGTTCCTGCGGCGGGGCCGGGCTGAGGCGGTGGCAGCCCGGTCTCCGGGGCTGTTCCTGCGGCGGGGCCGGGCTGAGGCGGTGGCAGCCCGGGCTCCGGGGCTGTCTCGGCAGCGGGGCCGGGCTGAGGCGGTGGCAGCCCGGGCTCCGGGGCTGTTCCTGCGGCGGGGCCGGGCTGAGGCGGTGGCAGCCCGGGCTCCGGGGCTGTTCCTGCGGCGGGGCCGGGCTGAGGCGGTGGCAGCCCGGGCTCCGGGGCTGTTTCGGCAGCGGGGCCGGGCTGAGGGGCCGGGGCTGCCCCCGCGCGCGCCGGGTCCCGCGAGAGCCCCGAGTCTCGCGAGCTCCCGAAGGCGGCGGCTCGGGGGTTTCGGCGCCAAAACGCAGTGGGCGGGGCGAGGCGGCTGAGGCGACCCCAGGGTTATGGAGTCCGGGCAGTGCTGAGGGTGGGAAAGGACATTACAGGTCATCTCATTCTCATTCCAACCCGCCTGCTGTCGGCAGGGACACCTTCCGCTATCCCTGCTTTCTCCAAGCCCTTTTCAGCCTGGCTTTGGACACTCAGGGATGGTACAGCTGCTCTGGGCAACCTGTGCCAGGGCTGCACCACCATCACAAGGTGGAATTTCATCCTAATATCCCAGAATTTCATCCTAATATCCCATCCAAACCTACTGTGTCAGTTTGAAGCCACTGCCCCTTGTCCTGTCTCTCCAGATCCTTGTAAATAGTTCCTCTCCATCCTTCCTGTAAGGTGCCCTCATGAACTGGAAGGGCACAAGTCACCCCAAAGCTCCTCCAGGCTGAACAATCCCAGCTCTCCCAGCCTCTCCCCACAGGAGATGTGCTCACCCCCCTTGCTCCTCCTGGTGCCTCCTCTGGACTCTCCCCTTCCTGTGCTGGGCCCCAAGGTGGGGCAGCTCTGCAGGTGGGGTCTCACCTGGGCAGGGCAGAGTGGCAGGATTCCCCCTCACCTGCTGCCCACGCTGTGGGATCAGCCCAGGAGACACTTGGCTTTCTGGGCTGCCACTGCACATGGCCAGGGCATGACCAATCTCTCACATACCAGCACCTCCAGCTGCCTGTAGGGTCACCTTGTCAGGGAAAACGTGCTGGGGGTTACTGCTTAATTTGAAATATCCAATGTTGCAAAGCTCCACGGTGAGTCACCTCCAGGAATGGGATTTAAAACTGTTGAGCTCCTGTCACTTCATTGAATCACAGAATCCCTGAGGTTGGAAAAGACCTCCAAGACCATTGAGTCCAACCTGTGCCCGATCCCCACCTTGTCACCAGCCCAGAGCACTGAGTGCCACGACCAGGAATTCCTTGGACACCTCCAGGGATGGGCACTCCAAGCCTCCCTGGGCAGCCCTTTCCAAGGCCTGAGCACCCTTTCCATGAAGAAATTCCTGCTGCTGTCCAAGCTGAGCCTCCCCTGGTGCAGCTTAAGACGATGTCCTCCTCCTGTCCCTGTTCCCTGGAGCAGAGCCCGACCCCCCCGGCTGTCCCCTCCTGTCAGGAGCTGTGCAGAGCCACAAGGTCCCTCCTGAGCCTCCTTTTCTCCAGGCTGAGCCCCTTCCCAGCTCCGTTCCCCTCCCTGGTGTCTTGGTTTGAAAAGACAGGTGTCTGCTAAGGAAGGCAGAAGCCTCTCTTGAAATTATAATTTTGAAATTAAGGAGCTCCCTGGCAAAGATATGGTAGTAGGAATAACTGTTCTTTATTGAGGAAAAATAAAAATGCAGTAATATTATATAATTATTATATTTATTATAATTTTGGAATTAAGGAGCTCCCTGGCAAAGATATGGTAGTAGCAATAACAGTTCTTTATTAAGGAAAATAAAAATGGAGTAATATAAACCAACCCTGCCAGAGTGAGAGCAGGCCCTGGCAGGCTGTGGGTCAGGGTGGTGGCAGCAGTGCCATTCCATGGGGGCTCAGCCCTCCTGCAGTGCCAGCTGTGCTTCTGCTGGAGCAGGATCCTGGACAAGGCTGGAGTTTTCCTCTGGAGCTCCAGGGCTGGTGTGGATGGGCCTGGGCTTCCTCTGGGAGTGCAGTGGAGAAGAAAGCTGCTCCTCTGGGAGTGCAGTGGGGCAGAAAGCTGCTCCTCTGGGAGAGCATAGGGCAAAGGCTGCTGTGGTGTCCCAAAATCTCAGATTGTATCCAGGTAGGAATGCTTGGCTCCTCCCCTGGGCGGAGCATCTCCCCATGGGATGATGGAATTTTCTCAGCCATGCAGGGACACTCACTGGCCATGAACAGAAGATAATTAATAATTAATGGCCCATGAACAGAAGATAATTAATAATTAATGGCACATGAACAGAAGATCATTAATAATTAATGGCCCATGAACAGAAGATGTTTTCTGGAGGGAGGATTGGTTGTGGAAGAGATAAAGAAAACTGCCCAGTGATCAGAAGAGAACTCACCTCTGACGGATGGCAAGAGAACACACACCCCCAGGCACAGCTTGCACTTCCAGCCTAAGGCCCCTGCACACACACGGTGTCCTTGAGCTGAGGGGTCGGGCACAGCACTCAGCAGCTGCTCCCCAGTGCCCAGCACGGGCACAACCACTGCCCTGCTCCCGTGGCCACACTGCTCCCAGTGCAGCTCAGGGATTCCCACCCTGGCTCAGACCAGGACCAGGAGAGCGAACCATCCTGAGATCTTCTCCAGACAAACCCCTGCGGGAATTTACAGCTCAACAGTTTGCAGTTGTCCAGGCTGGAACAAATATGCTGAGCCCTCAGAGGTTTGGCAGCTGTGCACATAAAATGCCGTGTAAGGATCTGGGCTGCAGCGACACCAGGAGAGGCTCCAGGCTCCCGTCTCCAAAGCAGTTGGAGCTGTAAATTGTTCTCATATTTTTACAGCTCAGGCCACAGAAGCGTATCTGACTTAAATTATGGTCTCTTTGTTTAAACAAAACTATATAAATTACTGTAAAATATTAATCCATTAAAGGAATTGGTTTTCCCTTACTTCTCTATAAATTCAAATTTGACATAGTGTTTCTGGTAATTTAATGTATTCCTTCTAGTACGACAAAATCAATTGCAGTTACTTTCTGGTTAAAATTATTTTAACAGTTAATGTTTAAAACGTGTATTCCCAATTGCTGCAGCATCTTTTATAATCAAGAATATATTAAATATAAGGAGAACATACTAATGGATTTTTTAGCACTGAATCAATTGATCTTACCTTTTTAGATATGGCCAATTTCTTCAATCGATTGAGGCAGTTGAAGTATGAAAATTAACACAGAGATTTAATAATAATCATAGATCAAGTGCTGCTAATTTCCAGCACAAAATATTGTCATTGCCATATAAAATTACTGAAAATCAAATATCTACATGATGAGCTCTTTGCATTGAGAATAATAGTCACTCTTCGTACTGAAAAATCCTTACCAACAAAACAAAACAAAAAAAACAAAAGCAGAAGATCACTTACAATCTCTGCAGAAGACACTGGGTTATAAAACCCACCATATTTATGCAACTTTGATTAATCAATATTTTTGAAGAGTGTTTAATTAGAAACTGGACTTGATGACCTAGGTGGTTCTTTCCAGTCCTATGTTCCTAATTAAATAAAAAGCAAATGCTGGCAGGCATTGATTATTGGTTTTTCCTCAGGAAATGAATAACCAGCCACATGCTGCTAAAATAATAAGTCAGGAAAAAACAAACAAAAAACCCCCCGCAGGTTGCCTCTATTCTAGAAAACACTTCTGGTTTCTAGCTTAGGTGAAAAGGAAATATTACTGCTTGTTTCTGTTTGATTACTGTAATTTCATTAGAAAAACTGCAGAAAATTAGCACCCTATTTTATATTTCAGTCTCATTTCCTGCTTTGTTACACGTAATATACAGCAAAGCAAATCTGTCAAATGGATAATTGCCTTCTTCCATGCTTGAAGGGGTTTATTCCTAAGGGAGCACAATTTGCTCGGCAAAAAAAAACCTTCAAATATTGTGTTGGCAAAGCTGTTCATGCCACAAACCCTCAGCACAACTGCTCCCATTGTATCTGTATTAATGGGAAGTCACATGTTAAGGATTAAGCAAATTTCAGTTATTTGTGCTTTATACTTATTTACATTTATACCTTGCTGATCTAATCTAAATTTGATATTATGCAGCCACCTTAAATGTTAATTTCTAAGCTTTTAGTATATCAGAAAGCATTCAAATTGTGCTGTGATCCACAGTGCTCTTTTAAATCTGTGTTTCTTGAGGAAAATAAGGTGCAAGGCAGGTTGTGATCTCTGTCAGTCTCTCTGTCAGCTCCCTTCAAATAATTTTTGATCTTGGCCAATTTTATTCAAATTCGGACCAGACTTCTTAAATTCCGTTGCTTTATGGGACTAATTATTTCCCTAACTCGCTTTGCTAACCACTAAATAGATTAAGAAGTATTAAATCGTGCAATTAGAAGTTTGTGTGCATGTTTTGGCAGTAAAATAAACAGCTCTATGTGGCAATCGAGTTTGAAAAGTTGGCTTAATTTAGATGCAACTGATCTATATAGTAATTGTGGTTTTCTTTTCATGCAAGAAATTAGGCAAAATTTCGGTTTCTATAAGGGGAAAAAAGTGGTAATGAAGACAAGCTTCGTTGTTCCACTTCTATTTTCACAGACAAATTGTTTCTATTTTTCCAAGCAGTGGTGAAATCAATAAATCAGAAGCTCAGAAGCCTCTCACTGAAATGACAGTGCCTTCTCCTTTTTCTTCATCTTTTCTTCTGTGATTCACCTCCAGAAGCACCTGTTTGTACAGCAAAACACAGTTCCTTCCACGGAGAATATTCAAATTTCCAAAACATGGCTTCTATTTTGGCTGGGGAAATGCACTTAATTTTTAGTAACTAATGCCCTGAAGTTAAATCTATTTTACAGAAATTATTTCTGCAGTGGCATCAATCCATATTCCCGTGAATATATTTCTAGATACAGTGAATCCAAGATTATTTTTTTTTTTTTGGTTTTGTGCTTAGGTCAAAGGGATTTTTAAAGAGATTGATGAAATCAGTAATTTCACAGTCCAGTGTTCTCAGTGCAAGGATAAAGCGCTCCAGAGGAGGGAGCTGTCCCTTAATATCAGGAATTGGATGGAGGGAGTATGTCTTTAATGGCAAAGCTGTGAAAAAAATAATTTAATTTTAAAATTTTTATTTTAGAAATGGATGACAGGAACTATTCAGCATTTTTGCGTTATATATGAGGAACTTTGTTCATCATTTCAGTTTCTGTAAAAATATTAATGATTACTTTAATTAAAATATAATTGTATTTTACAAACCACAAAAATTTAAATCATACAGAATTCAGGCTGGTTCTTTATCCAAAGTATTCACAATAGAAATTTTGTTATGGAATTAACTCTGCACTTCTTCTGGTGTCTGAATCAACTCACTGGAGTATGAAACCTGTCCACTGCTGGAAAGATGTTATTCATTCAGGTGGGGTATTCACATGCCTCATATATGAAAAGGACCATTAGGAAAATCAGGAAAAAAATCAGGAAAAAATGGAACTGCCAAAGAAACTGGTTTTTCACTCTTTTACCAGTACCAAGGCACCATCTTCACCTCAGTGCTGAGTTCCTCGGTGCTGCTTCACTTCTTGGCTCACGTGTGTCTGTGAGAGGTTTCATTTATCACTTAAGCAAAATCATGAGTAACTGCAGAGTGTTTTCTGCTCCATGTGTCGCGTTTGTTGACAGATGGAGCGCTGTGTGGTACAGAAATGTACAGCAGCAACAGAAAGAATTTGTCAGCTGTGTCAGGAATCAGAAGGAATCTGTAAGCCCTTCTCACTGTGTAACTCCTACAGGCCTTAAAAGAGTTTTCAGCTGACTTCTGCTGGATTCAGACAATGAGAAATTAATCTTAGAAAGCAACTCAAACTTCAGCAACGTTCTTTACAGATCTCAGCAGTAGATGCAGGAGCTCAGTGTCATTGTTCACGGAAGTCAAATGCATGGAACTCCTTTTATCTCCTGAATCTTATCATAGGATTAGCGTATGTGTCACAGTTAACTGCACACGTGTGTCCAGATTGGCTTTGCTGTCCAAACAGGATATGGGTGCTTCAAAATTCCACACCTTGCCCTGAACCCCCTGCAAGACCCTCAGCGAAACAACAGAACCTTTACATTTCAGCTCTCCCTCGTGGAGAGAGAACTGCTATGGACGAACACGTTCCACTGACCATAGCAAGGACATATGTATTGCTCTCAAAGCAACTTTGCTAGCCCAGATGGCCCCACTGGTGGCAGCCCCCCGCGTCCTGGGCTGCCTGAGCCGCGCTGTCCCAGGTCCAGCCGCTGTCACAGGACACCTCTGTGCCTCTGTGCCGCCTCTGCCTGGCTTCTGCTCCGCGATCCCTCTGCTCCCGCTGCTTGTAATACTGCAGCTCGCGCGTCCTTTAGTATTAAGTGGCAGACTCTTAAAAAAAAAAAAAAAAAAAAAAAAAATCAGTTCTTCATCGATTTGTGGAAGCAAGTGGATGTTAAAGCAAAAAGCTCTGTTTAAGTCATCGTAGAGCAGGTTGGGTTGGAAGGGACCTTAAAGCCCATCCGGTGCCACCCCCTGCCATGCGCAGGGACACCTTCCACTGTGCTCTAAGCCCTGTCCAGCCTGGCCTGGGACACTTCCAAGGGAAGGGGCAGCCGCGGCTTCCCTGTGCAGCCCGTGCCAGGGCCTGCCCGCCCTGCCGGGGCAGGACGATCGCCGCCGTGGCCGGGCCGGCCGCGGGCAGGATCGCTCTGAGGGCAGCGCTTCCCGCGGCCTCGCTCCCCCGCCGCGCGCGTGCGCGCGCTCCCCCCCTCCCCCCCCCCCCCCCCCCGCGCCCCACGCGCATGCGCGCGACGGGTGCGGGCGGCGCGCGCCGGCGCGGTCCCGGCCGGGCACATCCCGATCCCGGGCAGTGCCCGCCGGAGCTCGGAGCGCTCGGAGCGGGGTCCGGCAGCCGCACGGCCACCTGCCCGCAGCCCGCGGGGGCACCGCCGCACAGGGCAGCTCCCCGCCCGCTTTGCCGCCGCCGCAGGAAGTCCCTCGGACCTGTCCGAAGTGGGGCCGCGGCCGCTCCGTCCGCTCCCCTGCGCGCCGTGTGCGGGCGAAGATGCCGAAGAAGAAGCCCGGGCCGATCCAGCTGAACCCCGCTCCGGATGGATCCGCCGTGAACGGGACCAGCTCTGCGGAGTGAGTGCTGCCGGGGCGCGGTGCGGGCCGGCCCGGGCCGGGCGCTGTCCGCGGGGTGCGGTGCTCCCGAGCCCGCCCTGCCCCGCACGCCCCGGCCCGGCTGCCGCGGGCGGGACTCCCGGGTAGCCCAGGGCGGGGGATGCTCGCAGTGCCCTCCGCGGAGTAAGGGGATGCTGCCTTCGGCAGTAAACAAACTTCTGCCACACAGGCGATGGGAGAAAAACCTGCTGAAAAAAATAGGGGGAAACTCGTATAACTCCTTTCTCCTAGCCCGTAATGGTGTCTGTTGGGTTCTTGGCTTATATAATTATCTAGTAATGCCAAATTACACGTTTCCGATGGTATGGTTCATAAACGTGTGTGTGGGAGAATTTATACTGGAGCCCGCAGATTTGTAGAAAAGGTGTTTTGTTTTCCTCCTCCTTGGCTTTAACCCAAGCAGTGGTTGGTTAGTTTGAGCAGATCTGTTTGTCACTAATTGACATGTTGTGCTGGGTACGGCAGGGAGCGTGTGTGGAGAAACAGCTTCGGAGCTCCTCTGTGGGCAACACAAACATGACACTGAAAATGTGGGAAGGGCTGAGCTGACCACGGGGACACTGCTGGAGGAAAAAATACTGAATATTGGATGGTTGCATGGTTGCTGGTGAAGCCTCTGTTGCACGTTTCTCACGGATGTGGGTGGGCAGGGTGGCCTCGGTCAGGCAGACACAGCGCCGGCACCGCGGAGTGATGAAATGTTACAGCAGGTCTTCATTTGAGGTTCACGGGTCAATGTTCGCGCCTTGATTTTTTTGACAGTGCTGTCGGGCTAGCCCTTCAGTGAGCCCTGAGACAAAGGTGTGTCTTGGAGGAGCAGATTCCTGCCCCTGTATGGTCAGTTCGGTCCTCTCCGGGAGATGTAAACTGAGCTGCGATGTGCTGCTCTACCGCGGTGACACAGAGGATGTGAGGCAGCCTTGCAGTGACATGTGCGACTCCTGGGCTTTAAAGTGCTCTGTGTTCATCAGTGCCATGTTTTCACACAGGCTCAGATCTCCTTTAACCACCCAAACATCTAAAAAAAAAAAAAAACCAAAAAAAAATCAAACAACCAAAACCAAATCGACCGCAAAAGAAATGTAACCCCGAAACCAAGCAAATACCTCCTGAAAAATAAGAAATTCACCATCTAGCAGCTCCAGCTGTGACATTTCTAGCAAACTCTTTTGATGATTAACTGAGTGATGAGCTGTTTAAAAACTGTTCTTTGGCAGGAGTTACTGATTGTATCTAAGCTTTATGATCTAAATATTACAGAGCTTTTGTTCAGGATTGACAGGGGGAAAAATACAGTGTTTTTATATTTGCTTGGGTAACACTTTCCAGTCGATTTTCTCAAGGCAGTTGGGAATATGTTGATTTAGTCTTCAGGGATCTCTGTGCATTTAGCCTTGTTCTACAGAATAAATCTGATACACCAATCACTTGCTGCTTGTAGTACCTGATGTAAATCACCTCGCTCCCAATATACTCAAATCATGTCTCTTCCCGCAAGAAGTGTCATTAATTTTAAATTGCTTTTACATGTATGGTACTCATTTACTTGTTGGAAGCCTTTGGAGACTCCTGGTAGTGCTGGGTCTTTTCTGCACTGATGAACTGTCTTGCTTCATTTTCTGCTCCGTGTGTTGATTTGGCTGGGGTTTTTGTGTGTGTGTCCCCCAGACTTCTGATTTGTGTCACACACAGGACCTTATACCCAGCTTTTGCCAGGCTTAGAGGTGTCCAGTATTTTTAAAAGAAGTAGCTTAGTGAAAGTAAATTCAGCAACCGGTTGTCCTATATACAGCCAGGATTAATTAATCATGGAAATATCCCCTCATCCTGCTAATTTAAGCCCTCATTGTGAAAGATTTCAAATAGCAGAGACCAGTTGCATCAGAATTTAAAAAATGTTTTTGGAATTGAGTTGAAAACAGTTTTGTTTTTCATTTCCTTAATCTATAAGGTTGTTTATTTTCCTCCCCGAGCCTGCTCCGGGTTTTTCCCCCCTTTGGTCACTGCCTGAATTCCTCAGTCAGGTGTTTGTGAGGCTGCCGTGCATCCCTGCACTGCCATATTAACACTTGCTAAAGCCCCGAGCCTGCAGTCCAGGAATTTTGGCTATGTGAGGCTCTGGTTACTCGTTACATACACAAACCTGTCCCTCTCCAAACACCTCCTCAGACACGGCAAAGCGCCGAGGGAGCTCCGGGGACTTGGCAAGGCAAAAAGGAAGATTCCGGGCGAGGCGATGAAATTCCTGTCTGTGAGTGCACCAAGGAGCCCAGCATCCAGAGGGAAGGAAGTTATTTAGGCCCAGAGGAGATTCTGGCACCAGCCCAAACGGATGTGCAGGGCCTGGGGAGTGCTGGAATTCCGAGACTTTCTCGCTGTCACAGGGGGAAGGTTCTGTAACTCATTAATGCTGTTAGGAATGAGCACTTCTGACACCGTGACTTCCTGGCAGAAAGGAAGGGGAAAGGGAGGAAATGAAAGAAGGGGCTGGATGATTCAGGGTGTCCTGCTTTGCATTTGTGTCCTGTCCCCTGTCTTCGTCCTTATTTGGTGATGGGAGCTCATTGACTGGAGCAAGGGAAAGCTTATTATAGCACGTGCTGTGGGGCTTTAGGAGTGTGCAGGAGGCCTGGGTCTCATGTGCCTGGCTCTTTTCTCTTTTTTCCTTTCTTTTCTTCTTTTTTATCCCTTTTTTTTTTTTCTGGCAAGGTAGTATAAAGGGGAGTTAGTGCACTTGCAATTTAAATACGTGTATCCCAAATATTTAAATGAAAATTTCACAATGTTTCTCTCCGACAGCAGATTTTGTTACTTGTAGCTATTACTTAACCCCAACATCCTGTACCAATAATTTTTCTCGAGGGCCTTCCCAATCCCTGGCTCTGCCCAGCTGGACAATTGAGACAACTTCAGGAAAGGTTTTCCTGTGCCCTGAGCTTCACTTCTGCTTTTCCCGCGGAGCCGCGGTTGCACGGCGAGGGCTGAACCTTTCTGCTGCTCTGAGCTGCCTCAGCTCCTCAGGCTCAAACCAAGATGACACTGGCCAGCTGCAGATTTAATTTCATTCCTTGGAGCTGCACAGATATAATTGTGCAAAGCTTCTGCAGAGAAAGGAAAAAAAAAAACCCAGCCGAGCAAACCTGAATGAAAATTAATTGAAGGAAAACTGTTCTGGCTGAATGTTTAGTGTCTTAATAGACAAAAGAAACAAGAACAAGTCTCCAATTTATGGATTTATGTTCCTTTCAAATGTTTAACCCCCTGTTGCTTTGAATAGCTGACAGTTTTCAACCAATTTTTGTTTCTCTGAAGCCAACCCAGCCTCAGAACGTGAAGTAGGGAAAAAAGCAGGTTTTGAGATAATGCCACTTTGTGTATTAGAATAACTTTTGTGTTCATATGAAAAGAAAGGTGCATCATGAAGTTCTTTAATTGCATCTTTGAAATAAAAAAAGTCAGAGAGAAGGGTCAAACTAACTGCTCTGAAACATGACTTTTTACTTTGTCTCAATAAATCCAAAAAACTTTCCCAGCTCTGGTGTTGAAATATAAACCTTCCAAAAGTGCCTGGGATTTGATTAAATACAAAAATGAAAACAATTCTTGCTAAAAACTGAGTACCACTGACTTTTATGTATTTTATGAGCTTTGATATGATGGGATTGAAGTGTATTTTTTTTTCCAAAATACAATTCTTTTCAAAATATGTGTGTGTGTATGTGTTTTAACAACAGCTGGTGTCTCCCAAATCAAGCCTGAGCTGTGACCTCTGCAAATCTCAGTTGTGAAGTATCAGCTACAATAGGAGATTTGTGTTTAATTAGATAAAAATGAGAACAAAAAAAAAAAAGTAGACAACAGAATTTGCATCTTCTCTGGTGTGCTGAAAAGAAATGGGCCCTTGAGAGAGATTTAAGATGCTGTCCATAGGTCTTTACCACCTTAGGAGCTGTATTTCTTTTTAAAAACGACAGAAAATCCAAAGCAAACTGTGAGTAGAACCAAGTCATCAGGCACAATGTGTTTTTTCAGGGTTTTCTCTTTTTAAAGTGTTAATTATAGCAAATCTGTGCCTTAGAATTGTTCAAGCCAGAGAGTAATTTTGTAAGAATGGGTGACTGCAAATTCCAGTCATAGCTTGAAAATTAATTAATCAGCCTTTTCTTATTGTTGCTGTTTATTCTGGTTAAATTGCATTTTAGGAAGTCCCTGAATGGCTACTGCAAGTCCCTGTGTTTGCTTGGCAAAGAAAGGTTTGGGGATTGTGCAGAAATGGTTTTGCACTTCAATATATATTACAATTTGCAGAGTAAACAATTGCTTACTTATTATGCTTCCTGCAATTTCCATGTTTTTCAGTGTCTTTCTCAAGGGAGCTTCAGTTTGGGTTTTTGAGGAGTCGAAGGGCAGGTTGTGTCCCATCAGAGGAATGGGGTTGTGAGGTTTTGGCTTTGGGTTTTTGGGCTTTAAATTTCCATTGTGGGCTCTTTCCCAGTGGATCCTGTTCCAAGAGGATTTGTCCTCCATGGAATAGATTTTTAAATCAGTTTTCTTAGATGTGAGATTAGATAAAAGGAAAGGAAGATTTTCACAGAGTTGTTCACTTTAATGCTTGCAGGGTCATTTCTGCCTTGCTTCGTGGGGGGATTTGTTTTTTGGGTTTTTTCCCCCCTTGGGAATTCCTTGGACTTCAGGGGAGCTTTTTTGCCTGTGTGCAGTGTTCTGGAAGATTAGACCCTGGAATTTTATCACTGATTCAGTTGGATTGCAGTTGCATTCAATATTTACTGCAAGCTTGTAAATATTAAAAAAAAAAAAAAAAAAAAAGAAACTTTTTTTTAATCCCCTACTAATGAAGGATTAATCAGGCTTCCAAATACATGTGATACGAGAGAATGCATTTTAAATTAAAATATACTCATGCACAGCTTTCCCTTTTAACGTGCTTGAGCCTGGCATAGTCCTGCACTGAATTAGAAATACCATTTTAATGTTACTTAAGTACACTAATAGAACATGTCATCTGTTCTAATAAAATAATGAAAAGTCAGAGCCTGCAGCACCTCACGGACTTGTGCTGAAAAAAATTATGACTAAGTGTGCACCAGTAGCAGAGAAATTAATGAATTGAGGGGCACACTGACCTGTGCAGCTCTTCCTGGCTGTAGGCAGCTTTTTTGGTGACAATTTTGGATGTAGGAAGGATTTTAAGACGTTTAATACTGTCTTGTTGTGTTCTGACAGTCAGATTTAAGCGTAGCGATGGTCGTGGAGGAATACTTTAGTTTGTGTGAGCTTAAAAAGCTTCACTTGGTTTAGGGGAGTTAAAAACTGGGTGTAAAAATAAACGTTGCTGAGGAAATGTGAGGAGGATAAGTGGGGAGGGAAGTGCAGCTGTGCTCGTGGATCCAGCTGCTTTTCTTGTCCTTACAGGGAGGCTGCAGACGGGCACAGAGGTGAGATTTCACAACAGAGCTTGTGCAAGATCCTGCTCCTTCTGCACAGCCTCTCCTGGCTGAGAACTCCGAGGAGCCCCGAGGAGTTCTCAGAGCTCTGTCCACCAGCACTGGGGTAGCCACAGGGTCAGCTTAGCCAGGGAAATAATCCCACTGAAAATGGGATTGAATTTGTGAACGGGTTACTTGGGAATGAGAGCCTTGGGGCAGAATGAGACCATCCCCTCCTGCCTTGGCAGGGCAGAGAGAGATGCTGGGATTCAGGAATTACAGCAGTTCCTGAGTAGCACAGATTTTAATGGAGTAGGCTCAGGTCTCTGTCTCGAGAGGAGCAAATCTCCTGCCAGACCTTCCAGTGTTACCTCACAGCAAGAAAACGGGATTGAGAGGGTCTGGGTAAAGCCAACGTGTAGCTGAATTATTTATTGGTATAACAACAGTGCTGCTGTTGTTAACCTGGGAAAAGGGGTTTTGAGTTAGCAGTAACTTAAAAAAAAACCCAACCATGAAAATTGTGGGGAATTTACATGAGGCAGGAAATCCGCCAGCCAGTTTCTAGAGTGAATTTTTCACTGTATACAGGAGAAACGTTCTGAAATGAGCTGAGGAAGGAATTTTCTGTGAGGTCTGATAAACCTTTCCATCTCACCTTTAGGTAGTTTGTTCCCTTTCAATTACTGAGCTCTAAATTTTCCAGTAAAAAAGCTCCTCCCCCTTTTTGCCCGTGTTAGCTTTTTTACGGCTGCATTTGTTCTCCCACCATTGCCCTGGGGGTTGCCTGGGCTGTGGAAAGTGTGCAAATTCCACTGCCAAAACACAAGAATGTCTCTTGGAGGAAGAAATGTTAGCTGGCAAAACTGAATTTTTGGGGAATCATGTTCTCTCTTCCCAAGACTTCTTAATTTTGTTAATTTTTGGTTTTGGTTTGTTTTTTTTTTTTTTTTTTTTGGTGTTTTTTTTTTTTTTTTTTTTTTTTTTTAGTTTTTTTGGGTTTTTTTTTTTTTGAAGCAGTGGAAGCAGTGGATTTCTTTTTCTAATCACTTTTGTCCCTAGAAGTTAGTAATCAGATGATTCCTGCTTTGATACGTGCCCAGTATTACTCAGAGAAAATTGTGGTTGCACTTTGGAACGGAAGTGCAAGGGGACAACTGGGAAAGGCTCCTTCAGTGCTCAGCATCTCCTGGCAAACGTCTGTGGAGGAGCCTTTGTCTTCCTGAGTCCTGCCTGGGCAGGAGGAAGGTGGATTCCAGCAGAACTCCTCCCTGCTGACACCTCAGGATGGGATTTCCACCTGGATCCAGCCTCATCCATCAAGTGGAGTCCATAACAGGGGATACAAAAAAAGCAGATTATTTTCCTTTGCATCCTGAGCACCAGGATGGAGACATTCCAACAGTGTGGGATTCTTTGGATGAACAAGAATCTTCTTAAAAACCTCCTTATGGGTTTTTATGACAAACCTTTGAAACTTCCTGGCAGCTCTTCCCCCTTTCTTGCAGGGTTTTGTCCAACTCAGCATTGTTCTGTGCTTTTCCAGAACTTTTTTTTTTTCAGTGTGGTGGGAAGATGAGTCAGCAGATTGCAGAACACATTCTTTTGGGAAAAAAATGTTCTCTTTGGATATAGATATGTGAATATTTCTGTATGTATGGGTACACTCCATTCATATATCAGGTAAAAGTTATTAATTTCTTGCTAAATGGCCGTGCTGACAAATGTTCAGCGTTATGCAATCCATTTGAAATACAGGCAAACCTTCCATGCCTGGCTTTCTCAGAATCCCAGTTATGGGGTTTTTGGTCTGTTTTCAGACAGTTTCTGGCAGTTTCTTTTCCTGGTCCCTGGGGTGGGTGCTGTGGCTCTGCCTGGAGTTTGTCCTGCTCTGCTCCAGGCTCAGCCCTTGCACGGAGGAGTCTCAGTTCTAATCCTGGCCTGTTCAGGGGCCTTGTAAACTGATCCTGTAACTTCATCTCTTTTATTATTGTAGTGTCCCTCAAAGGCTGTGGAGCTGCCACATGGGAGAGTTGGGAAGATACTGTTACTGTGACTATTGCACGTGTTCATCCTTTGGTTTTGTCATTATATTCAACTCCTAATTCAGAGACATAAAACAGTGGAAATGCAGGCCTTGGGTGAACAATTGTTGATGATCAGAATTTATAATTCTGTCTATCCTGTGTTGTGATTTAAATATCCAATCAATAAGTTCATTTTTCTGTCCACAAGGAAGTTTTAATTGCCCTGTGGTTCCTTTATCCTGATAATGTGTAGTGTTGGCTGGGAAAATGCATAGTGCACAGACATGAAAGGGAGATGGAGAGCTTGGATTTGTGAAGGTCTGGCTGTAGAATTTCTTAACTTGAGATTACAGAGTTGATTTAGGGCAAATTCTGAATGTGGTGGCACAGTGAGTCCTGAGGAAGCCTCTTAACTCAGAAAAAACCCTCTCTGTGGCATTGCTTAGAGAGCTCACCATGCCAGAGGGGTGTCTGAGCTGGCAGCTCCTGCTGCCACTCAGGATGAGGGGCTGGAGCACCAAGAGATGGCACCAAGAGGCACCCAGGGCACGACTCTGGAACCTGTGTGCCGCTGGCTTTCCTGCCTGCCGAGCTCTGCCTGCAGCTCTCACGTGTTGTGAGATGGGCCTTGGCTCAGGGGAGGAAAATGGGATCTTTAATGGGATGGGGGTGAGGTAAAGAGAAAGAGGAGGAGGCTTAAAGCAAAGATTCCCAGCCTAGAGGGAGTTTTGGAAGCTCAGCTGTCCCTTTGGTTGGAGACTCAGCAGGAGATTTGAAGTTGTGTCGTCTGTTTTCTTCTTTAAAACTCATGCCTGTCAGCCTTAGAGAAATGAGAATTTACATTAAATTAGGGCTAGCAGGATACTCTTTTGGACAGAGCAGTGCTTTTCTAGTAGTTTTGTTTTGCATGCCTTTTACTGAGAAATAGATTTTAATCAAATGTCTGCCTCTTACTGGGTATTTTTTTTTTTTTTGGCAGTACTAAACCTCACTCTATGCCATGCAATGTCACTGTGATGTGGAAGTGGATGGTGTGTTGGATATTAGGGAAAAATTCTTTACTGTGAGGGTAGGAGGCCTTGGCACAGGTGCCCAGAGAAGCTGGGGCTGCCCCTGGATCCCTGGAATGTCCCAGGCCAGGCTGGACAGGGCTGGGAGCAGCCTGGGATGGTGGGAGGTGTCCCTGCCATGGCAGGGGTGGGACAAGATGAGCTTTAGGAAACCAGTCTGTGATGTTCAGATGATAAATTCACCTACAAATCCCACCTAAGTACTAGAAAATTTTTTTTAATATCCTCTAACACATTGCAAGGATAGAAAATCAATGAGGGTTGAAAACCAGTGTATTTTTCCAAAACAGACTCATTGCATTTATAGGAAATTTGGATTTTTTTGAGTTGATGCTCTGACTGCAAGTTTTATGAGGCTGCACTGGAGTTAACCCAGACAGACACCTGTGCTCTAAGCTGGAGGACTTCTGGAATTACATTTATCTTCCATGTTATTCTGTGAACTGCTCTTTGCTAAAGGAAAAGTTTAATAAGAATTTTTCTTGTTGCCCGGGTTTGGCAGAGTCACACAACATAGTAGTCTGTCTTCTCAAAACCACAGAATGTCTTCATGTTCCTAACACTTAATTTCAGCTCCCTGATTGAGGTTGTTCATGGAAATTATGTAGTGAACTGCCTACTTTCTTCTCCAAATTGACAGTTGTGTGGGCTTGGGGAAAGCATTAATGTCACTGTTCTGGAAAACAACCCCCAAGCTTTGTATCCTCATGCGACAGGAGATCTGAAAGTGAAAGTACTTCTTGATGCTTTCACTCATACTAATTGTTCAGCTTGCAGCACTGATAGTAATGCCTTTGAACAGATATTTGACAAATTACTGGTAAAGACTCTCAGATTTTTTGTTCTTTTTCCCCTGCCACATTTTTTTCTTCTCTCTCTGAAGCAGACTTTGGAGTTGAGTAACAGCTTTACTGTAGCCTTTAGGCTTGAGTGTATGATTAACTTAGCACTAACATGAATTAAAAAAAAAAGCTCCCAGGGATTTGGAATACTAGTATTAATTAAGGACTTATTTTCTGGTTTTTGTTATGCCATTATGTGCTAGCAGACTGCAGGCAGCACTTCTCATCCTGTTACTGCTTCCAAGAGAACAAGTGTGCTGTGAAATGTTCATGCATCTCCTCCAGGAGTGCTTTCCTCAGTGCTGAGGTGGCTGTCCCCAAAGCCAGGAGCAGAGGTGCCTTCTGTGCACCTCTGGGTGCTGAGTGCTCTCTCTGCCCACTCTGTGGCTGCTCCCTGCCCAACCTGCAGCAGGAAACACGAGTTTGCTCCTTGTCCCCAAGCTCACTGCTCTGTCCCTGCAGTGCCCAGCTGTGTGTGATGTGTTTAGTGGTTAGAAATCAGTGGCTGGATGTTTAAAAAGAAAAAGTGAAAACAAATCTACAGCCAGCTCTTCAAGGAGCAGTGTGATGGGCTCAGAAAGTGGCCTGGTGATGGGATGGTGTTGGTGACACACCTTGCCTGTCCAGGCAAGGACCATGTGCATGTCTGGGGAGCAGAGAACAGGGTGCTCAGTGCAGCAGTGACTCGAGGTGCTGCTGGGCATTTATTTGGGCTGCTTGTGTCCAGCCAGGGTTCTTTCACCCAAGCATGCACTTTTGGCCATTGGCAGAAGGTGAGGGACTGGGGGAGGTGAGAATTGAAAGCTCCCAGATGAGCCTGCCTGGGGTGAGGTGTCCCTGGGTCTGAAAAGCTCCCACCTTCCCACAAACCTTCCTCACCTGCACAAGGTGGCAGCAGAAGGGCTGGGTGTGGGTTCCCCCAGGGTCTCAGATGGACAGGGATAAGAGGTGAGGTTCTCCACACCCATCAGGAGTCACTGTTGGGGAAGGTGGGTTGTGTTTGAGTTCTTTCTGCATTCTTTTCCAGCTTGGGAGCTGGAAGTGCCACGGGGGGATGCTGCACTGTCAGAGCACTCCCTTGAGCACAGAAAGGAAGAAACAATGGGAGTTAATAGGAAAGATCCTCCCTCATCAAATGTGGGTGGAGAGAATTCCTCCTCCAGTGCACCTGGTACCTCATGCTGCCCCTGGACCAGAGAAAGAAACAACCAGCTTTCCCAAAAACTTGCCCTGAGTGTGTATTTTTTTGAACTTTCCATTTAGTCAGGAAGAGAGAGATCTCCCAGTAATTGTGAAGACTCAGCACTGAGTGCAGAGGTGCTGTGGGCTGGCTGTGCAGGGTGTTGATCCTTCTGCCAGCTGAGCAGGAAGGTGTTTACTGGTGGTGTTCTGTGGGATTCCTCTGTTTCCTTACCAAATGGAGGAAGCAGCACTGACCTCCCCCGTGGCTCCATCCCAAGGATCACCCTGTGAGAGCTGGATCCCATCCCTGGTGCAGTTTAGTGTGTGCTTGGCTTCCAAACTGCCAGCAATAAATGAAATGATAACCTATTGCTTCAGAGTGGTGCTTGGCACCGTGGAGCCCTGAGCTGATTTGATGATTTCCTGCTTTGATGGATCCCTGGCAAAGCCATGGTGCCTTGACAGTGAAAAGCACAACCCCAAGACTGCAGCAAGTAATGGTGATGAATTTTAATAGGAATCTTTGTCTCTGAATAAAAGTTTTATATAAGATTAAATGACTACCAGTGCTCTTTCTGGAGGCAGACAGTTGCACAGTAGCATGTTGCTGTTTTAGCTGCCAAAGTTCCTGAACATTTTCGTGGTGATGAACTGTCTAAAGTATTCCCTCTTCTGGTTTCATTCAGTTTGTAAAACTTCCTGTGTAATGATTTGTTTTTCCACCTGTTTCTCTGTGCTTTGGAACTTGCTGTGATGCTTTTACCTGGGGAGGGCCCAGGTGACAGTCCCAGGTACCAGTCAGGGGAGTGTTCTTACAGTGGTTGGAGTTAAGAACTGAAACTTCCAAAGTCCTGCCTCCTGGAAACACTCTGAGTCGGTTACACCACCCATTTAGATGACAAATTTTACCTATCTGCATTTTAAATTGATTTATGTCCAGTCCTTCCAGAATGAAACAAATCAATTATTTCCTGATGCCTGACATTCAGTTATTACAGTTCTCTTCTTATCATAAAACTAACTGGAGATGTTGGTGGTTACACTCTGAATAGTGATCCTGACAATGCATTTGTTGGGTTCATATCTTTCAGATTAATTCACTTTACAGTTAGAGAATTGGTCCTGAAAATCTGAGAACTTTATTGCTGCCACTGCAAATAATGAAATTAGAGCTTAGAACATTCTGGTGATTTTACTGGTGGCCACAGCTGGTGGGGAAACCTGAGGTGCTGAAATTCATGAGATCAATGAATTTCAATCTCACTTTCCCCTCTGGGAGAGTCTTTGGAACCTCTTGACTTGTATTCAAGCAGGGACCCCAGCAGTAATTCATAGTTTCAAGCAAGGAAATGCCTGTTTTAAGTGAATGCCGAGTTTATTTAGATTGAAACACGCAACTTATAAAAAAAATAGCTTTATCCAGACAGACTAAATAGATGTGATAAGTGCAATCCTAGCAAATATTTTTGTTCCTAAGGCATCAGCAGGACAGTTGCTTGTTCCATCACACCAGCAGTCTGTCTGCTCCAAGTCATGTGCTCAAGCATCTCTGTGTTGTCTCCAAAGCCAAAACCCCCCTTCTGCCTGAGAGAAAAACTGAATAGCTGTTTTCTTCAAAGCACAGCAAGGAAAGCCTTGTTGCATCCTGTTTCTGTGTCTCTAGTTTGTTGGGTTTTTTTTTTCTTATTCCAAATGGACAACCCTGCCTTATTCAGTAATCCTTAAAATGACAGCAAGTTTCTTCTCAAAGCTTGTAAATTATAATGAAGACTTGAGTTCTGTCCTCTCACAGCAGTAATTTTCCAGGGTGAAACATGGAGTTTGTGTGCAGCTTTTGTTGCTCTGGAGTTTATTGCAGGAAAGTGAGGGGTGCTCAACTTTGCCTCAGCTTTTCTCTTGTTTGTGCTCATGGTGCAAGAAGAGCTGGTTCAGGTGTATTCACCCCACTTTGACTTCAGCCTGGAATTTGTTTGCTTCACTGGGCATGGGGTAAAAAAAAATAATGCAGGGATTTATCATTCAGTTATGCATTTCTGAATTTCACTAAGTGTGTTTCTTACTTAATGATTAATCTTTAAAACAGAATCAGTAAAACAGGTTAACTTGGATGTTGTTGTAAGCCACACTTATCTACCTGTGGGATTTTTCAGTGAGGATGCTCCAGGATTATTGGTGTGGGATTGTACAGATATAAAACATGGTATGAGGACAGAAATGAAGTTATTCTTTAAAAGATAGTATAAAAAAAATTTGTTTTGGTGCAGGCACTTGATTTTTAATGTAAGATAGAGACAGTTGTGGTAGTAGCCATGCATCCTCTCGGCTGACCAGCTCCTCACTGGCTGTGAGGATGTCCCTTTGTACAACATATTTTCAGAGTGAACATTTTATGAAGTGATAAATGGAAGTAGTTTTGATTATTGGTGAAATTTAATTATATTTTTTTAATGGAAAGCAGTTCCATTCTTCATACATCTGAAGAAATAGATTCTTTTCCTCAAATTCTTCATCCTAGCAACACTGTATTCCCTGGGAACATTGCATTAAATTTGGTGAAGCAAAACAGGTACTTGCTGTTAAATATTTACTCTTGCAGCAACTTATTGTTGCAGTTGGAAGCAAGGAATTTTAAAGGAGCCTTTAAGCTGTCATATTGGAATGAAGCATTTCCACAGGAGCTGAAGTCGTTAAAATGTTCCTGGAACACTGAACTTGTGTCTGTAGTTCCAAACTTAACTACTGCATAAAGTTTTGGGTTTTTATTTTGTGGTGCTTAAAAACATGAATCCTCATGTTAAAATGAGTTTTCCAGCAGATGTGTCCTTAAACAAAATTAAAATAAGCTTAAAACCTTTGGGCCAAAGACTTTTCACATTTCCAGTGACTGCATTTTGAATGTGTTTGGCTGGGCTTGATGACTTTTTTACTGACAGCTAAATTAGAAACTTCTGAATGAATTGTTGGTTATACAGTCCTGTGGAAATCAGTCAATAAAACATTTAGGCACACTCAGGAGGAAATTACAGCACAACCTTGAAAACACACAACCAAAAATAGCGTGGAGTGCTGTGCTGTGATTCAGGAGCTCTCTCTGCCCAGAAATGCAGAGTCATGAAGCCACTCCTGCAGGTGTGAAACTCAGCATGCCTGCACTGGGGCAGGACCTCGTGGATGGGGAAGCTGGGTGTTTTGTGTTTGTCATTGTTTTATCTGGGATAAAGCACAGTTCACTAAAATCAGAGGTGCAACAACAACGAGGGTGACTGTGCGGGTTGGGTCCCTCCAAACAGCGTGTGCAGGTGCAGAAGTGGAATGATTCACTCTGACCTCTGTTCCCTCACTCTTCCCCTCACAGCTCTGCTCAATCCTGCCCTTCTTTCTCGTGCAGGACGAATCTGGAGGCACTTCAGAAGAAGCTGGAGGAGCTGGAGCTGGATGAGCAGCAGCGCAAGCGCCTGGAGGCGTTCCTCACCCAGAAACAGAAGGTTGGGGAGCTGAAGGACGATGACTTTGAGAAGATCAGTGAGCTGGGAGCAGGGAATGGTGGTGTGGTCTTCAAAGTGTCTCACAAACCCTCCGGCCTCATCATGGCAAGAAAGGTGAGGGGGTCAGAAAGAACAGCTTGGGGATGGTGTTTGTAGCGGACGTTGTCTCTGAAATGCAGTGATTTTATTTAGAGAAATAATTGCTGGTGACACACAAAAATTACTGTTTAATGCCAGCTTTCAGAGAAGGGGATGTGTTTCCATAAGTAGGAAATGTTGCACTTCCTCATCCCACATGAGCTTCCCAGTTTTTCAGAAGTAGTGTCACACGTGTTAGTAAGGAAAGGATTGGCATTTGTGCCTCCTTTTTCCCCCTCTCACTCAGGAGTAGGAGGCCTAAAAAATTACTGGAAATTATCAATTAGACAAAAGTGGCAATATTCTGTATTCTGGGCAGTAAATTCAGAGGAATGGAAAAGGTATCAAGGTGTCTTAAGAGCTTCCTTCACAGGCACACAGCAGAAAAGAGTTCTGGATGAGACTGGAGAAGAAGAGAACTCAAAAAAACAGGAATGAGGGAATGCATTGGAGTTCAGTGACATCTCCCGTTCTGTAGGTCCATCCTGGGATGCAGTTCTGGGCAGGAAGGGATTTTTCCTTCTCTGAGAGTATTTTTCATGCTTTATAACCTGGAGCAGTTGTGACCTAGTTTGCAAGAGAACTGAGATTTTTTTTTTTTTTTGACTGAAATAGCTTGATGTTTTAATTCTCATTTTGTTTACATGAGGAGCTTTCACTTCCTGTCAATATCCCTGGGAACAGAACACTCATCCCAGGTCCTATTGTTTTACTACACTGGGAACTTCCCTTTTTTTTGATTGAGAAATTGAAGACTTCTTTAAAAGATAGTTTAAAAATAATTTTCTTTTTAAGATATTTCTTTTTAAGAAGGGGACAGCGTCATCTTCAGCAAAACTAAAGGAAAATGTGCATGTGCAAAGAATAAACCATGCTGAGGACTGGCAGCTTGGGGAGAAGCAAAGGAAAATGCCCAATTCTGAGATGTGAGAATTATAAAATGCACAAGTCACTGAGGTTTTCTTGAACTAAATCAATTGAATTGATTTTTGTTTTTTTCACCTGCTGTGGGTTTAACAGGAAATTTTGCCCTGATTCATTAATATTTGCTGCAACTGAGATGTTTGCTGAATTGTGATTTTTCTTCCATTTATTAACCAAAATTTCAGCTCCATAATTCTCTTTCCATAATCTTCCCTTTCACATAGGGAACACACTTGTATTCTATGGGATAAACAGTCTAGTGGGGAAAATGAACTGGGGAGTTTTTAATGGGAACTTCAGCTCATTCCTTCCTCTCATGCTTTACAAACACCTGGACAGGTACTGTTCAGCAGCTGCCTCTGAGTCAGTGCATCTTTGACACATTTCCCTAAGGAAATGTGCTGCAACAAAAAGTTTCTGCTGGAGGAGTGTTTTGTGAAAGGAGGATGGAATTCCTGCCTTTCCTGGGTGCTGTGTTGTGGTGTTTTCCCTTGGCCACTAGTGTTGGATTTTGCCCTTTCTTGACCCAGAGATGGGGCAACTGAGAGGTGTTTTAAAAACTTTTATTTCATTTTCAGTCTCATGTGAAGGGTGAGACAACACAGATGTTATAATTCACGCCATCACAATCAGAAGCCAACTATTTTTTAATTACAATACACTATAACCTATTCTTAACCTATCACCTTTTACATACAAATTACAAACATAAGTTTACATACAAATGCATACTATGTGAACCTTCTGTCAAGCTTTAAGAATTCTCTACAAATCCATTTCCCACACACTAGGAAATCAAGGATGGATTATTTTACAGTTAAATTGTAGAATAATTCAGGTTGGAAAGGGCCTCTGGAGGTCATGAGATGCTCAAAGCAGAGTCAGCTCTGAGATCAGGGCATCTCAGGTATTGAAAACCTCTCTGAATGGCACAAATCAGTCCTGAAGAGTGGATTTGACTTTATTTAGTGGGCTTCTTTTGCAGCTAATCCACCTGGAGATCAAGCCAGCCATCCGCAACCAGATCATCCGGGAGCTGCAGGTGCTGCACGAGTGCAACTCCCCCTACATCGTGGGCTTCTATGGAGCCTTCTACAGTGATGGGGAGATCTCCATCTGCATGGAGCACATGGTGAGTGCAGCAATGGGCTCCCCACTGATGGGGAGATGTGCATGGAGCACGTGGTGAGTGCAGCAATGGGCTCCCCACTGATGGGGAGATCTCTGATGCCTTGTGAAGGCTGTCCTAGAACAGAGGCTGGGCAGAGTTACAGAATAAAGCAGGGATTTATTCAAAGGATCTCCTCCATGGATCCACCTTGGGCAGCACCAGAGCCCAGCCAGGGCTGCCCCAGGATGAACCAAAATGGTCCCAAAATGCACGAGCGCTCCCGGGGGCTCTCACTGGGATCAGCTCTGCTCCATTTGCACCTTGCAGTTCATTGTCCCATTCCAGCTTTAGCCCAGGCACTCCCATCCTGCTTGTTTTTCTCTCTCCAGCCCACGCTGTTTGTGCTCCTGGGCTGAGGTTTGGATCATTTGTCCTTGGTGCCCAGCTGGAGCAGGAATTGTTTTGTCTCCCTGCTCTGTGCAGAGAGCTCTCCATCCCATAATATGGAGCCCAGAGCCACACACTAAAGCAGCACAGAATGTGAAAAATATAAAAGCTAAAACCTAAAAAACACATCTTCTCCATCTGCATGGAGCACATGGTGGGTACTCAGAAAATTTATTTCCTGGGAGTTATCCCCTGGGGTTATTCCCTGAGCGTTCCCTCAGTGCCACCAGCACCAGTTACCAAAATTCTCTGCTCCACTGAGGATGTGGTTTGGATTTACTCTGCAAATCTAAGGTTAGGATTGATAGATGTTTTATCCCCTTCTCCAGTGTCTGCCCTGCACAAATGTAGCTTCCCAATTGCTTCTCTTTTCTCCTTTTGTTGTATTTCAAAATATTTACCCAGTCCTGCTACTTAAACACTTGTTCTGACTGGGGTTCAGCTTTGTTTTTTCTGCACAATGGACCAGATCACTGATACTGCAGCTGTGCATATTCTATTTTTTTTCCTTATTTATATGAATCCATATTATGTCCCTTTTTTAAATTTTACAGAAAATGCAAACCTGAACAATAGGGAACAAGCCCAGAGGGATCTTACACAACTTTTTTCATGCCAAAAAAATATTTTTCACCGGGTTTCATTTTAATACAAAGTACACATTCTTCTCGACATCTGTTTGCCTTTCTCCAGCCATATGGACTCAAAACATGAAAAGTAAATTTTCTGTAATTAAAGGACAGTCAAATTTGTTGCCTCACTTGGTGGAGGTTTTTAACAACACGAAACACAATACAGCCAAAGACCTCTTTATTTTTCCCCCTGAAAAGAGCTGTTTCTTTGGAGAGAAGCTGTATTTTTTCTGGAAAGTGCATGTGATTGTTGTAATGCTTCTGTGGTCCCTCAGAATTTTGAGAAGGAATCGATGGTTGCTTAGGAACGAGCGCTCAGGATGTGAGAGCTGAGGGGAAGGTGTGCACCCCCAAAATACAAATTCCTGCTGGGAAAGGGACAGTCAAGCTCTCAAAATTGAGAGGAAGAGTGAAAAATAGGAAAGTAGGTGTTAAAAAACCACAGTCTGGGCATTGCTGGAGAATATGTTGAATGTCACAGATGTGCACAGCTGCAGTTGCTGAAGGAGCCTGTGTGCTAGCACATTCCAGAAGAGAAATAAAAGGCCTAAAGAGTCTCAATTTATCTGTCAATGAGAAAATCACCAGCAGCAGTCAGGGTTTGTAGGTTCCTAAGCAGGGAATAATATATCTGACAGGGAATATTATGTCTGACAGCAAACATTTTCAGTTCAAGAGAAGGCAGGGGGAAATCTGGTGGCTCAGTGCTGAATCTGGTCCAAGCCAGGCTGGATACAACATTTTACACATAGAACAACTGATCAAGAAGTTATGAAACCAAAAGAGAGGTGGATTATTATAGTCATAATTTATATTATTATTATACTATTATTATAGTCTTAATTTATTATTATAGTCTTAATTTAGCATTAAGCTTAATGCAGATGACTGGTGGAAGTTTTTGGTCTCCTTTTGGATAAAAGATTGGATGAAAATCTCCACTGTGGTCTTTTTTTTTTCAGTAGTTACCACTCAGAAATCTTATTTTTAGCAGTGGGTTACAAAACCTAAGTAGGATTACGAACAAAAAGTTGGAGGTGGAACGGGAATGGAACTTGAGTGTTTGATATTTTTAGGTGCCTAAATTCAAGATCAATGCCTAACTTTGCTTAGCAGCAGGTATTTACCAGGCAAAAGGGTTGGAGGCAGCTCCTGCAAGACACTGCAGCCAGGACGAGGCAGCTGAATTGTGTTCAGCCTTGTCTAGGACCAGAGCTGCTCCTCAGGGAAGGGGAAAAAAGGTTTTTTTTCTGTAACAAAATTATGGTTAATATACCAGTGTCTCAGCAGAGACAGCTGTCCAGAAATTCAGACTGATTTAACAAGAGATTTCTAGAGATACATTTTTTTTTCTTCTGGTGTATTTTTAATCAAGTGTGGAGTATGTGGGTGTGTTTTTTACCAAAATACATGATCAGATAAATATTTATATTCTTCCCTTCTCATAAGAGTTGTAGATTTTAGTCCTCAAATAATCAACCTTTTTGTTGCAGTTTCTTTGCTTTCACCATGTGTAAATGTTGGTGAAAATTTCCAAAGGGGAGGTTAAGGCAAAAGGCAATTAATGATTCCAGTTGGATCTTTATGGCAAGTATTGGGAGTTATCCAGTGCTGATCCAGACAACAGGATATGGTTTTAAATTGGAAAAATAACTTTTCAGTTTCTTCTTTGGTTGTATAGTCTCTGCTCCAGAGAATCCAGACCATATGCACAAATCTATTGTTGAATCAGTTGCTAAAAATAAACAACATTTTCCCCAGTTTTCCTTTTGAAAAGCTCTTAGCAACAGTGGGATATATTTGCCTTTGCTGGGGGTGTGTGTGCATGCAGGCAGTTTATTTAATCTAATAAACAAGGCCATGGCTTACCAGGGAACCTTCAAAACATTTTCTCCCTATTTTGCTTCTTTCTGTGCCAAACCATCCTTGGAAGAGTCACCCTGGACCTGCAGAACTGACAGAGGCAGCTCCTCCTGGGCAGGATCTGCTCTGGGACAAGGATCTGGCTTCTCTCATCACCCTGGGGTGCCACTGGCAGCTGGGGCTGCCCCTGGATCCCTGGCAGTGCCCAAGGCCAGGGCTGGGAGCAGCCTGGGACAGTGGGAGATGTCCCTGCTCCAGGTGTAGAGGTCCCTTCCAGCCCCATCACTCTGGGATTTTCTAGCAGAAAACTCTGTCTCTCTCAGTATGATGAGTTTTCAGCCCCATAATCAGGATCAATAAAATCTTTTCTTTCTGTCTGTGGAGGAGGAGGATTATCATGGATGGATGTGACAAAAAAAAAATGCATTGGGCTGAAAATTACCTGTGAAAGAAACCTGTGAAATCCTTCCTGCTTGCCTGTCACTGTTTGGGGACAGTGCTTCCTTTAGGAGATCCAAACCATGGAAGTGCTGCTCTGGAAGAGCATTGTGTGCAGTGTTTATTTGAGTGGATGTTGTTAGTGGCCAAATGTTTGTTTAAAATAAACACAAACCTGACTGATTCCTCCTGAGGAGTGATTTATTTATTTCAGATTTGCACCACAACGATGTTAAAGCAAACATGAAGAGCAACTTGTTTTCTTATTGTTTTTGGTTTTTTTTTTTTTTTTTTAACAAATTAAGGCTTCAGTTTACAGCCCTGCTTAAAATATCTTAGAGCAATTTGATTCAAGTTTGACTATTCAAATATTTCTGATTAGGATGGTGGCTCCTTGGACCAAGTGCTGAAAAAGGCTGGGAGGATTCCAGAGCAGATCCTGGGCAAAGTTAGCATTGCGGTGAGTGGGGCATGGGGATGGCACCTCTGGGGCTTGGGTGGGCACTGCCACATCCAGGGGGATGAGGGAGAAGGGAATATCCCCAGATTTTTCAGGGTGTTTTTTCATTTTTCAGTCTCTTTTTGTACGTGGTAGCTGCGGGCACTGGAATGAGTAACACATTCTGGGCTGTGTGCTTGGAGGTGCTGCTTTTGGATCAGCTGATGCTTCTGGATGAGAGCTGAATTAACAGTTCCTTAGTTTTCAGAATTACCTGCTCCTCTCCATTCTGCAGCAAGAATGTAACAGAACTCTCTGTACACAGAACTCCCAGGAAGGGGTTGGGTTTATTTTTCATTTTTCTAGTCCAACTCAGTGTTGATTGGCAGTGATTGCATTTTGGGATTTCTGTTAAGCTGCATGCACTTGGAATTCTTGTACAGACAAAGCATTCAACTCTCTCTTCTGCTTCCTAAATTAATTTCTTTTTCATTTGTCTCTAGGTAATAAAAGGACTCACATATCTGAGAGAAAAGCATAAAATAATGCACAGAGGTGAGATAAAAGTTTGTGTTGTAACTTTCCTTGAGTATGATTTTTATTCACATTAAAATATCTCTTTTTTTCTATGCTTGGTTCTTTATGGTTCCATATGACTTTGGTTCAAAGGGTTTTTCTTGGGCATTGTAAGGCAAACTTTTTGTTTTAAATCCAAATCTCTTACCATGACTGTCAGGTGTCTTCAGACCTTGTCTGGGTTTATAATCCATGCTTGACCTGCTGTTCTTGCATTTTATGTGCACACAGAACTTGTCTGTGTTTGAGACTGATTGCAATTAAAACCTGAGCTAAATTTCATTTGACTGCTCAATAGTCATTGCCACAAAAACTTTTAAAAGAAAGTCACTTTTTTCCCCATGTGTCTTACATTCACATGCTGCTTATTGGGAGCTGCCATGCAGAACTGCATCCTTTTCATACTTTAAAACAATTAAAAAACCATGGTGAAGCTGTGTACAATGGGAGTGTTGCTTCTCCTAAGTATTTCGTTACTTTAGAATAAATGTATGAAATTATTTTCTGCTTTTAGTTGCCCTTTTTAAAATCCAGCTCCTTCATTAATCTGTTGCATGTCCCATTAAAGAAGAATGACCCTTGGTACAGTAATAAATCCATTTTTGCTGCTGTGGGTGTGCTGTAAAAGTGGAGCTGGAGCAGTGCTGGTGCCCTGCTGGGCAGCTTTGGACCACAGGAGAATATTCAGATTATAAAACACCTGCAGCAGACATTAATGCATGTCTGAATTTACATTTATTGCCCAGACCAAAAAGAGGAGTCAGCAATCCCAGCTTGCACAAGCTGTTGTAGGATCACCTTACACATGAAGATGTGTTTATCACACATTCCTGGTTTGTGGGGATTTTTTAAACAAATATAGCTCTCTTGTGGAGCAAAGAGGTTGGAGGGAGACTCTAAACATTTCTGGTGACAGTTTCAAAGTCATTTGTCTCTGTTCAGAGCATAAGGACTCCAGGGCAAGAGATCACCTTATTTTAGGGCATCCTGGAAGAGTTACTGCTGCATCTTGTCCTCAAGTCAGCCACAGCAGTGGGTTGTTACTATGTTGGTTGCTTGGGGTTTTTTTTAGGTTGATCTTGCTCAGCTGAGAGAGCGGTTTTTATTTATTTATTTTCAGTTTTACCATCTGTAAATCTGATAAATCCAAAGTGAAGCCCTCCTGATCTCGTTTAAGTGCAGCTTAACCTCACGGTGTTTGCTGCGTCAGAGGTTACACTGCAGGTTCATGGACCAGCACAAATCGAAAATTCCTCTTCTGCTTTGCTTCCAGCTTTACTGGATTGAGTGTGCCCTGCAGTGTAAAACTCCATGTCCACACGGTGGTTTTTGGTTTTCAGCTCAGTTTCCCTCCTGTGTGCTCTGACAGCAGCAGGAATCCGTGACCTTGTGCGCTCCTTGCAGAAGCTGCTCTGTGATCACATCACATCTGTGATGTCTGATAAAGAGGGAGCCAAAATGACATTTTGGGGGTTGATCATGGCCAGTGCTGGCAGCTAAAAGGAGAATCAGAGTCAGAGCAGTGAGTGGCTCTCCCATCTCTGCACAGCCAGAGCCAAACTTGCAGCTGCTGTCCGTGGGTCTGTCTGTGCCGCAGACCTTGTGCATTGTTTGCACTCCCCTTGTGAAGGCTGGGGTGCAGGTGAAGCTGCTCCTGGCAGTTTTTCCAAACTGCCTCTCCCTTGAATCCCAGCTGAGATAAACAGTGCTGGTGGAAGCACTTTTCCTGTGACTGTGTCAGCATTATTTTATACACAGCTCTAATAATTGGAGATTTCTGTGCCTTGCTTTCTCTCCTGCACTGACAAGGTGAGAACAGCATCTCACATGGGCTGTTTGTTCTCACTCATCCGTCCCTGGGGAAAATGTGTGCACTTGGTGGGCTTGTTTTCAGCAGGATTTATTGGAGTTGTGCTGTGGGGAGAGTGGGTGACTTAAAAATGAAGAGACATCCCTGTTAAACATGAGAACATAGCAACAAAGGGCCAAAAAAATCTGTTCTTAAATCTAAAGACAGCCAGGCTTGTGAGAACTCATTTGCAGGAAGGAATTTATTCCACTGCTATGTTTTATTACCGGTGTGGCAATATCAGCAAGTTTGGAATATTTAACCTAAGCTGCTTCCATGCACAGCTGTGTCCTGGACTAACTGAGGAAAAGTGTTCACTTGTCATTCCAGACAGCTCAAGGAAGAAGTTTTTGGGGCTCATTAGAGCAGGAATGGAAAATACAGTCCTTTTATAGAGGAAAATTCTCCTTTTATAGAGGAGAATACAGCTCTTTTCTAGAGGGTTTGCTCATGGGGAGCTTTGTGTTCTGGTCCTCTCTGAGCAGACAGGAATGAAATCACAAAACCTCTGGAAGTTCAACTGGTGGGATCCAAGGCAGGCACAGGAAAGGAAGGGGTGAGGACATGACTGTGCTGGATATTTTAATAATATCTTCTGTTCTGTTAAATAAAGCTATCTGTGGTGCTGTCTGGAGTTTAATCCTGTCTGGAAAGTCTCTCCTTGCAGAGAAGCTGCTTTGTGAGGTTCTGAACCCCAGCTGGAGGCAGCAGGGAAGTGTCACTGCTCTGTTCCAGGGCTGCACTTCCAGAGGATTCTTGTGAGATCCTGCCTTGGCAAATGGGAGCTGATTGGAGCATCCCAAAAATGTGCTGCAAGACACATCTGTGGTCTGTCTGCTCACATGTCTGCTCTGTAACTGGTGCAGGGTGAATTCTGGCTGAAGGTGTTATGACAACGTCCAGGGCCCCCTTTCAGAATGAGCCTGTGGGGCAGAGCAGAGGAAGGAACCTCTCACAGAGATTATCAGGCATTCTGGAAACTTCTCTGTGTTACCAGCTCCCTTTGCAGTGCCATAAATCCACCCCCCTGGCAAAGGACTTCTCTAGAATTCTCTTCCTGGCTTGTCTGGGATGGTATATAAAATATCTTCCACTTTCTTTAGAGCTGAAGTGCTTACATAACACATTTAGTGTTCCTTTTGTCTGCTCCTTGCAAGTTCCAGCATACATTTTGCAGGATGCCTTGGCATTCCTGTTCCTCTGGCAATACAAATCTCTGGTTTCCAGAGAAACTGCTCAAGTGCTCAGAGGCTCTGGAGTGAAAATAGAATAGGTGCTACATTTAGAGGGGTGGAAATGCAGCAGCCTTCCAAACATCACTCTGATCACATGGGGTGCCTTGTGTGGAAAATGAAAATACTCCAGGGAGGAGAAGCTTTGTGCAGAAATGCAGGGAGGAGATGGGGCTGTGCTGGTCTGAGAGCTGCAGTGTGGCATTGCCACCTGCAGAAACACTGAGGGGAAAAGGGAAACCTTCAAGAGACACGGGGGATTCTGAGACTTCAGGATGCTCATAAAGAGAATTTTGTTTGGCACTGACAGTGGAGAGTGGTGATTATTTTTTCTTTGCCATTTAATTATGAAGCAACAATGAACTTTAGAGATGCAAGTGAGGATTTACATCTTTGCTTTGAGTCTGTAGCTGTGCATTGGTGAGCAGCACAAACCTGGGTGTCTGTGATTTGTTCAGGCTCTGCTGTGCTTCCAGTGTGTTTTGCAAACCCTTTTTTCCACCTTGCTTTTGCACAGAGCTTTGGGTGCAGATTCCTGTGCAGCTGGGAATCTCTAATCCCTGCTGGCTGCTTCCCTGCTCCAGCTGCTTGGCCTCTGGGTTTGGTTGTTTTTTAGCTCCTGCTGGAGTTTTAGACTGGTAGGTCGAGCTCCCAGCCTGGATCCATCCTTTCCACAGTGAAGGGTCCCAGAGCAGGCAGAGCTTGCAGGAGGTGCAGCTGTGTGCCCAGCAGATCCTCTCCCAGGGGTGGGGAATTGAAAGCAGCACACACAAAATGCCTGCCTGGATTTTCCATCCACAAATCAGACCAGGAAACTGTGCCTGGACAGTTTCACTTGCCTGGAAAGGGATGGCAGGGACAAGAAAATGGAGCCACAATTTCCCCAGGTAGATAATTGCCCAAACTTAGTGTTGCTCCCCAAAAGGAGCTGAGGGGGGGGAACAGCTGGAATTGTTTTATTTTCCCCTCCCCACGGATCTTGCTCAGTGAGGCATAAACCTCCTGCATGGAGATCTTTGTCACATCAGTGTCCTCCTCCCAGGGACATCCCAGCCAAAGGGCAGCTCCTGGAATAGATCTGTGCTTGAAAGTGAAAAGCAAACAAAAATGTGACAGCCTGTAGACTTCTGAGGCTGCTCTGGAGTGAAATCATGATTCTCTTTCTTCATAACAACTTTCCAGCTCCCTTTTTTTTCTGCAGCATTACTCTGTCAGTGTGGGCTGTTGGTTGCTTGTTTTGATAATGGGTTGGTAATGACCAGCTAAGCAGTGAGATACAGTGAAAAACCTCCTTACAGCTATAAAAGAAACACTAAACACTTGTTCCCTGTACCTTTGCATTCACAAAGAGCTGTTATTAGTTGCTAAGCTACCAGTGACCCTTATTAAATTTCCATTTAGGAAAAGTGATGAATTCAAAATCATGAGGGGGCTCTGTCACAGGAAAAAAGACTACCTCCTATTATTTTAAATACACATTTTCAATAATAGGAAAATGATTTTTTCAAAGCTTTAAAAAAAAAAAAGAAAAAACACCAACAAACTCCAAGTCGAAACCAACAAACAAACCCAAGACCACCAGCCCAAAAAACCCCAACAAAGCCAAAGCCAGAAAGCAAGAACCCACTCCAGGGAGTGTTTGGCCATAAGATGATTTATGCCTATGTAGATAGGGAGGAATGATAGTGTGGCTGCTGTAATTCATTAACCTTTGTAAAAGAAATATGTAGGGCCTCTTTATTGATCATTTCTAGGCAAAGTCTCATCATTCAGTAGGAGTTGCACTGTTGTACACTTATTTATCTCAAAGGAGACCATTTATCTGCAAGGGGGATGTGGGTGCCCAAACCTAATACATAAAAGCCAGGAAAAACGGGGTGAAATCAAAAAGGGTGAAATCAAAAAGCTGACAGCCTTTTTTTGCATGTGTAATTTCAAATATTTCTTTTTATTTACCTGTGGTTAAATAGACAGTCTGTGAGGTGGACCTGGAAGGGACCCAAATCCCTGATTATTGCCAGAGAAGGGCCAGAATTGTGTCACAGAAGGGAAGCAAAGGGAGGCACATGAGAATTCTCACCCTGCATTGTCAGATTTCCTGTTTTATCTCCTAAATCATCCATTCTTTTTTTTTTTTTTTTTTCCAGATGTTAAACCATCCAACATTTTGGTAAACTCTAGAGGTGAAATCAAGCTTTGTGACTTTGGTGTCAGTGGGCAGCTGATAGATTCCATGGCAAACTCCTTTGTTGGCACACGCTCCTACATGTCTGTAAGTACAGATTTCAGTCCAGATTACACAGCTCTGAGCTTGTTAGGGCTGAGCTGTCCCAGTTCTGGTGATCAAACAAGAACCAACTGTTGCTGTTCCTGGTTCAGCTCTTCCTGCATTCCAGGAATGTTCTGGTGTCATATCAGATTGAGAGGGGTGCGGGGAAGAGCTGTTGCAGGAAAAGCCAAAAACTTGGAATATTTATAACACTCCAGAAGAGCTGGGGCTGTGTCTACACTGCAGAGCCCAGTCAGCTGCTGCCTTTGGGGGTTGCACACGTTGTCTCCCAGAAAAGCCCAGTGTTTATGGTTTGCTTGCCTTGGGGAGTGTGGTTCTCTTCCCACTCCAGCTTGTGCTGGGCTCGCTCTGCAGGCAGAGTGCAGGCACAGGAGAAATCCTGGCAGTGGGCAGGGAGTTAATCTGGGGCTGTTCAGGGTGTTCTGTGTCCCTGGGGATGAGGAACACCTTGGAACTTCTTTCTGTGTGATGTGCAAGCCCCAGCTAATGGCAGTGGCAGCTCTTTTATTCTCACACACTTCGTGCAGCACACAATGAACTGGTGCTCTTGTTCCCAGCTCTGGCTGAAGGATTAAAACTGTGTGGGCTTAGACTTACAGGGAAAAGCTTTAATGCTGCCTCTGTTCAGCAGGAGCCCTGCATTGTCTTTGTGTCATTTCTCCTAGGTGACACACCTGAAACCAGGCTGGGGTTGAAGTTCTCAGTCTGGGGGCTGCTGCTAATGAGCAAAACCAAATCCACAGCTCAGCTCATCCATGCTCCTGCCTTGCCCTGGCTCTTCCAGGAGCAGGGATGAGAGCCAAGTGCTGTCTGCCTTCAGTTTTCTTCAATTTGTTGTTTTTACAGGCTGAGGGTTTTACTTGGGGAGTTTTACTTTGCTCCCTGGCATCACAGACCAAGCCAGAGGGGGATTTTGTCCTGGTAGTGTCTGAGGGATCTTCTCTTGCAGGAGCTCCCTTTGCACACTTCAGTACATACAAAACCATACAGAATTATTACATGCAAACATCCCTTTTTACCACGTGGAGGTGTGTAAAAACAACACTGTTTAACTTGAACAGATTTCTAGATTTTAATGATATTTATATAACAAGTGCTCTCTCTGTTTCCTGCTCTTTCTCATCCACCCACCTTCCTTTACACTTATATTTTATGAAAATCTTGGGATTTGGACTTTTTTGTTGCTGCCCAGCAGTTGTGTAGTTTGTCCAGATGTCTTTGGAACAGACTGAGGTGGGACACTGGAGAAAACTCAAATATAATCTCAGTAAATGCTACAAAACTAATTAAACAAAACTATCACCCCCTTATGGCAGAAGGAAGAGGCTTTGCTGCATTCTCACATTCTCTGAGAGGGAGTTTCAAATTGCATATGTATTTTTCCAAAATGTTCATGCAATCAGAGAAGAATCTGCACCATTTTGGTAAAATATGAGCTTGATTTTAAATAGAGTACAGAAAAGTGAATGTTTTCTTTGAGAACTCTTAGTAAAAATGGATTTAAGGGTGAAGTAGATCAATGTATTAATAATTTCAGGAACCATATTCAGCACTGAACACAGACTGACAAAGCAGGTGTGAAAATTGAGCAAAAGGAATTGGTGCAGCACTCATCTGCTGGTTTTGGCAGAAGCAGGAGCTGGGTATACTGCTCAAAACTGAGGCTCTGTGAAGCAGTGGGACTGGAATAGTCAGATACACTTCTGATCATGATTCAACTGACCAAAAAAAAATCCCATACCTAAATAACTTTACAGTGTGTGAATCTCCTAAAGACAATACAAAATAGGTTTTTGGCTGAGTCTGATCTTGCCTGCAGAGCCTTGTGTAATTAGTCCATTAGATGTGTGCTAAAGAAATAAAACAGCACATAAGAGAATAATTTCTGAAGAGCCTCACTTCACAGTGCTGGAATGTTTGGGGAGCTTCAGGAAATCCAGAGGACAGATTTCCAGGAAAACACCAAGAAGTCACTCATTTGAGCCTGCTGTACTAATAAGTTGGGGTTTCATCCTTGAATTGATCCAGGTTATTGCAGAATGTAATTTTTTTTTTTTTTTTGGTAATTCCTTGTCCTTTTTTTTTTGGTAATTCCTGCTTCTCCTCCCCTCCCCTGTGTTTTGCAGCCTGAGAGGCTGCAGGGCACTCACTACTCGGTGCAGTCAGACATCTGGAGCATGGGGCTGTCCCTGGTAGAGATGGCCATTGGCAGGTACCCCATTCCCCCTCCTGACTCCAAGGAGCTGGAGCTGATGTTTGGCTGCCCCGTGGAGGGAGATTCTCCAGTCACAGAGACCTCGCCCAGGCAAAGAGCGCCCGGCCGACCCATGAGCTGTGAGTTACACCCCTCAGATTGATTTCCAGTACCCTGCCCTGCCACCTGCAAGCTTGTGGATATTCTCAGTTCAGTCAGAGAAAAAAAGAGAAAGATTTCTACCAGGCTAAGCCTGGGGAAAAGTCCAAAAGGAATGTAAAGAATCTGTTCTCTTACTTTGTGTTCACGTTGTTTATAGATCTGTTCTACCACACTGACCTAAGTCCAGTGTGCCAACCAGATGAAATGTTTTTACTCTAAGACAAATGGAATTAATGTTCACAGTGTTCTCTACAAAAGAGAGACGTGCTTTTGAATAAACACTCTTTTACCTTCTAAAATCATTTTAGAACCTTCTTTTACCTTCTAAAGTCATTTCGCCCATCCCTGGTCACAAGCTCCTTTTTATCTGATCCTGGTCTGCACAGTGGGGATTGAAACTTTAAAAAAGATCAGGGTTGTATTGGGCACCTGGCTCAGCTTCCCTGTGAGGAGCCCTGTGGGAGCAGAGCACCAGAGACCCTTTTGTTGGTGGTTCTTGTGAACAGCCCCAGTACTGAGGTGTTGGAACCCTGGATGCTGAGAATTTCAGACTTTCTGTGCTGCCAGGCACTGACCCCCAAGAGAACACTGCATTTGACCTGAGGCCGTGGAGAAGGCTTCCAAAATGGAATGACAGAACTGGGATTGTGGGTGTGGAGTTTGAATAGAAATGTGTAATATCACATAGTTAAAAACATAGAATTTAAGGTTTTAGAATATAGTAATATATATAAAATAAGATATAAAAGATATATACATATATAAAATAAGATATAAAAGATATAGATATGAAATAAGATATAAAAGATATAGATATAAAATAAGATATAAAAGATATATATATATAAAACAAGATAGAAGTTTTAGGACAGAAGCTAGTCCTTCTTCTTCACCTTCTTCTCCATGGGTTTGGGTGGTTTTGTGTAATGGGATAAAAAAGTCCACACTGGGAGCCACAAGTAGTTAGTTATTAGGTTAAAAGTAAAAATAATTTAAGGGTCATTTCTTAATTAGACAGTTTGTCCTTAAAAAGCCTTGTAGAGAGAAAGATATAACTCCATTTTTAGTTTTTTAAAGTGCTGTAAAACTCACAATTTGTGAGACTATAATATAAATAAGAACTAATAAACATCTGAGTCTGAACAAGGAATACCAATCCACACATTTAATCCCAACCTTAAAATAAGAACCCAAAAACTCCACAAAGTGATGCCCTGTGTGTGGATCAGACTCACAACCTTCAGATTATGAGACTGATAAAAAACCAAAAACTCCACTCTGAGACCCCAGTCTGGTGCTCTGGTTTTCTCCAGGACGCTGATCCAAGTGCAGCAGGGTGATTCCCAGTGAAGTGAATGCTTTGGGTCAGACCTGGAAATGTCTCTTTGCATGAAAGCATTTCCCTGTTGCACCTTTTCCCTGTAAATCTGCTGTGTGCCAGAAGTGTCAGACTTAGGCTTGCTAAAGCACCCCTAAAGCCATGGAGGAGGAGTGGCACTGATCCCAATTTCTGCAATTTCTCTCCCATTTCTTCCCAGCCTATGGATCAGACAGCAGACCCCCAATGGCAATCTTTGAACTTCTGGATTACATTGTCAATGAGGTAATTTATAAACTTAAAAATCTGCACTTCACAACTGTAAACTTTGAAAGCATCCTGGAATTTGGGGTTGGTGCTGTTTAGTCTGGTTTAGCCTTATGACTGAGTCACAATTCTCTTCTCTTTCAAATAGCTAAGCTCCAAGGCTAGTTAGAGATTCATATTTTAGAATGGGTTGTTTCCAGTATTTTCACAAGTACCACTGAAACTTGTGTGACTCCACTGCTTGTGTTCTAAAGAAAAAAAAAGAAAAGCATGCTCATGTTAGCTGCCATTGTAGCAGCTGGATAACAATTGCTCCAGCTGGATGAATTATTGAAAACTGTCCAGCTCACCCATTTGAAAGGCACAGTTGGTGTCTGGGTCCCTGCATTGCCTGTGCTACTGATAAATTGATAAATTGCTTCTGTAACTCATCTGCTTGCACTGTTCTCTCAGATTACAAATCTATTTTGCATATTATGTAACACCCCAATCTGCCAGCACTAACTCTGGGAATGGAGGTAGCACTGAATTACTGCAGCTGCTGTGGTCCTGCTCTTGCAGCATCCCTGAGGGGGTCAGTTTGGGCTGAAAAGCTGCAGTAGTTGAGAGTTTGGCAAGGTTATCTTGTGCCATCTCTGATTTAGCACAGACCTCTCCAGCAGGAGCTGCTCCCTCCAGCACAGGCTGTGCACCAGTCTCTGCCCTGTGCATAAAAGTAACTCAGTGTCAGGATGGAAACTTAACCCTCATCCTGTGGCCAAGTCCTGGAGGATGAGGCAGTAACGTGCAGGTTTGTGCAGTCCCCCTTCTTTATTTGTCAGAACTCTGTCTGAATTCAGAGCCTGAACAAACTCATTCCCAGGGACAGAAAACTGACATCAAAAGCATTACGGAACTAATGATGTGCAGGGCATCTTCCCTCAGCAGTGTGGAGGATGACAGGGTGCTAATTAGTGCTCTGGGCCTTCTTTAATGAGAGCTGAGGCTGTGCTCACCCCATCCAGGTGGGTGTGTGGAGAAAATAGAACAACCAACCAACCAAAACCCAACAAAACCCACCCCATGCCAGGGAAAGTCTGGTTTAGTACTGAAACACCTGAAGTCTTGCAGCTGGGAGTAATAACCCCAATCAGGCAGGGTTGTACAGCCTTGCTCAGATGTGGGACATGTAACTGTCCCACACTGCAACGTTATGCTGAATGATTGCTGATTTGAAAAATGTATTTATTTATTTACAGCCACCTCCAAAACTGCCCAATGGCGTCTTTGGTTCCGAATTTCAAGATTTTGTTAACAAATGGTGAGTAACTTCTCTGGATTTTCTCTGTGGCTGAGTGGCAGAGGGACACACTGGGCTCAGCTTTGTCTGTCAGGCACTTGGCAATCAGAGTCCCTGCTCCAGGCCAGGGCAAATGTAAGGATTGCAATCAGCATCATCAACCCTCTTTGGGTGTTAATTGCCTAAAGTTCATCTCACAGGCAGCATCCAGAGGAGCCCCAAGGCTCGGGGAGATTCTCCTCTTCAGCCCTGAATTTCTGCTGCTGTGTGCAGCTCAGAGCAGTCCTTAGGGAGTGACCCCCAGCACAGAGAGCTTCTGCAAGGCTCAGGCCCCTCATCCTGCAGTGCCTGTGCCATGGGCTGCAGAATCCTGCAGGCTCCAGATGTTTTTCCTTGCCCATGAGCCAACGCCTTTATCCCAGCAGCCATTCCCCCATCTCTTCACTTTCCCAGCTGCACCTCAGTGGTGCCAGCACTGAACCAGTGCTAAGGGAGGCAGCTCATTGCAGATCAAAAGTTTGGTTTTTTATCAAATATCTCTATTTACAGCTTCCAAAAGGAAACCCAGACATGCAATAACCCTACTTGATACTGAGCTTGAAGAGACCTGGGGCAAAGACACATGAGGGATAAAGTTGTTTTAGTTGAGATGGGATTTACCTCCCCAGCTTGGTTTAGACACTCACCATTCTCAGACAACTCAGGATTTCTTACCTGGAGCTGTGGAACCCCCAGAAGGGAATTGCAGGTTCCCATTCTGTCTGAGAGGCACCTGGTGCTTTTATTGAGTGGTGCCAGAGCAGAGCAGTCCAACCAACAGGACACAACTCGAGCCTTATTTTAAAAGATACTGGAGTGTAACTTGTGCTCCACTTTGTGTTTTCCCAGTTTAATTAAGAATCCTGCTGAGAGAGCCGACTTGAAGCAGCTGATGGTAAGTGAAGGTTTTTCATTTCAGCTAAGAGCCTTTCCCAGGCAGGCTGGATTCCTGAGCTGGCCCAGAGCAGGTCAGAGCAGTGGCCTCGAGGGTGGCTGGTGGCCCATGAGGAGCTCAGCTTGAGGAGGAACAGCTTTTCTGAGCTAGAGATCAAGGGGCTGCAGGTTTCACACCCTCCTACAATAGGGACTGTCAAGGAGACCAAAATTCTGGTGGGTTGTGGAGTCTGCCATTTGATAATCACAATGGGTGACTCAAATTAATTAACAAAAGAATTCTCTCTTGAGTTTATTAGTTAATAATAAAGTATTGATTAATACTTTTAGGAGGACAAAAGAACAAAGTTCCCCATACCATATGGACTAATTAAATACATTTTTAATCATCTGTTGTGGAACACAAGATTTGTCACTTGTTTACCAGCTTTGTCTGGCAAAATCTGTAGAACTGAACACAAATCCTGCATTTTTTTCTGTGTGAAATAACCATATCAGTCTCAGTGCATCTTTTTATGCTTGTAAGTGCAATGCCAGCACTTCAGGTTTTCCCTGCCCTGACCCTGCTGCACAATAATGGTGCAAAATGCAAAGAGACTCTTTTTATTACAAAAAAAACCTTTTAGTGCCCAGGCAGACATTTTCCAGAGTATTGCCTTGAGTGGCTGAGTCACATCCTCATCGTTTCTGTGGTGCAGCAGGCACTGTGGCAGGATTCCTCTGGGATACTTTGCCTCGTGCTGGCCGTTCTGCATTTCTGTGGAAATTTCTCCACGTGCTCTGTAAAGTTTCACTGCTCGATTGCTCCAAGTGGATTTATGGGTGCTCCTGAGGGCTGCTCCTGAGCAGACTGAGAGCTGCCACACTGACCCTGTTCTCCTGTGCCCAGATCCATGCTTTCATCAAGAGATCCGAGGCGGAGGAGGTGGATTTTGCGGGGTGGCTCTGCTCCACCATCGGCCTTAACCAGCCCAGCACCCCCACGCACGCCGCCGGCGTCTGAGCCCGGGGGCAGCTCCTGGACTGTACCTCTGGTGACAACCACGCTCTCCTGGTCCTCTTTCCTCAGCTTGTACCTGTTCAAACATGTATTTCACCTCTTAAGGAAAGAATGTCTTGATAGCATGTGCCAAAACGGTTTTAAATCTCGTCCTAAACTAATTGGTATCGTACCGGGTTCCGTCGTTCACTGACCAAATGTAAGCTGTGTAAGTTCCAGTGCTTGCTGATTTTAGGTGATTATGGATATTCTTTCTTAATGAAAATATCACTGGGGCAGGGAGGGGGGTTGGCCCCTGGCTTGTTTGAACTTTACCAAGCCTCTCTGTAAATCGTTGGTACTTCAATCATGCTTTCCCTGAGCTCCCCGGGCTCGGGATCGGGATGCTCCGAGCCTGTCTGTGAGCATGCTTTGCTGCTGCCCAGCTGTTCCCAAAAGTTAGGCTCCAATTTTGCTGTTGTCTAGAGATCTCTCTCTTTGCAGGTGAAGAAGGCAAGAGCTCTGCATTTCTCAAAATGCACAGGGCAATATTCTAATTGTAGACTTGTTCATATTTCTATATTTATTTTTCGAACATATCATCATCCTTGGATTTAGTGATGTACGTCTTTCTAATTGATTTTTAAAAGTTAGTTCTTGGAAGTGTCCTATGGAATCAAGACAATGATCCAAGCACTTTGCTTTCTTTTAACCTAAAGAGTCATGACAACTGTGTTTAGTGTCTAAAAGTGTATGAAAATCCTTTATTGTTTTATTCTCTCAGATGTTTAGCAATGGGTTCTCTTAATAAATATATTATCAAGTACCTTCTTGAAGCTTTTTTTAAAACTTGACCAAGGCTTTTAATCTGGTCGTGCACTATAAATTTCAGCTCTTTGAAAGGATGCTTAGGATGAGGAAATGCCTGAAATTCTTCCCCAGAAGGAATCCCCATCAGCAGGACATGAACTTCCACATGGCCAAAGGATTGGGTATCAAAGGGCTGGCACAGCCTGGGCTAGCAGAGGCAGGAAATGACTCAGTGACAATCCAGGCCTTCCTCCAGCCTGTCCTGGCTGGAATGAGACCTGAAGTGACAGCTGGGAGGGTGTAAATGGAACTCTGTCCTGAGCTTTTCCTACACCCAGCAAACGGAGCCTTTTACTGTTTGCTGAAAGAAATACACAGCAAGGTTTGGGAGCTTTAACTCCCACTTTGGGTTGTCCCCCCAGACAGCAATAATTTGGGCACTGCAAGCACAATTTTAAGGACAACAGGAAAGGAACTTTATTGCAACATGCACTAGAACTGGGCTGTTCAAATCCAAAAGCACTCGTTCACAAAAGCAGCAGGAATTCTATCTGTGAAAACTACTCTGGACCATGCTGGGCACAAATAACATCTTTCAACAGTCAAAATTACCCTTTGGAGTTGAAATGTGCCAAGAAAGGCCAGGATGGCTCCTGAGCTCCTCCCAAACCAGCTTTTCACACACATCACTGCAAGGGCTTACTTGACCATAGCATTTTTGGCTCAGACTTTTGTTTTTTTTTTTTTTTTTTTACCTGTCAGGCTTGGGAAAGCTTTGTTAAACAATCCCTTCACTGCTGTTCTGAATTCCTTCATTAAGACATCCAAAACCCAAATAGTCTTTAGTACAGGATGAAGCCACATTTACATCCCAACAGCTTCCATTGGTACAAATCAAACAAGAGCCAAATTAATACTCATTAAACAGTGGCAGGAATTCACTGGAGGCTGAATGTCAGTTCTGACCCACCCCCAGGATCCCAGTCACTTTTCCAAATGCAAGAATTGTGGAGATTTCACATCACTTTCCATTCATAACTAAGTTCTTACACTCCTCATGCTCCTCCTTGAAAATCACATTACAGCAGGCGACCTTGCCTTGATTTATGAGGTTACAATGAGAGAAAAAGAAAATAAAAGCAATTTAAGAGTGCTACCTTAGTACAAGCACCACGGATCATTTCTTAGTCTACAATTTGTGGACAAATAAAAGGCTCCTTGGCTGCTGCTCTGAAGGAGCAGAAGTAGAAAGTCCTTCTCTGGGACAGACTGACAGGACTGAAGAGCACCAGGGGGACAGAGAGACCTCTCTGCTGTGCTCAGAATTGGGCTGACTCTGGGAGTAACTCCAGCTTTGTGGAGCTGAGAACACAGCAGCTGAAGGCTGCAGACAGCTCTGGACACACCTTTTCTCACCTGTATCTTAAATTGCCAGTTCAGGCAAATGAGGTTAGAATGTAATCACTGGGGCAGCACCAGCCTCCAGGACCTGGATTTGTTCCTCACATCAGGAAGTGAGAACAGACAAGTTATTGCTTTTAGTGCACGTGTTAAATGGTCTGGTTGATCAATTACTTCTCCCTTCCACATACAAAGATGTTGTAAGAGCTACATTAGGCTTGAAATGTGGAATGGATTATGCTACATATTTGTGCAGCAGATTTTCATTCTTTCAACATCTGAGTCAAGATGTGCCCAGCCTGTGAAGTTCACGTGTTCAGTGTCACTGCCCTCGGCTCTGATAAGTCAAATAGTTCATACCCACACACAGCACAAAATGGAAATCACTTGGTGAGTTTCAGATGAATGAAGAAGAAATTCCTGAGTCTGTATTAAAAACCATCTCTGATTTTTTTTCTCTCAAGAATCAGATTCCTCTTCCTCCTCCTCCTCCTCTTTATCATCCTGAAGACTGAGGTGTAGCTCTGTTTGATTGATGGCAGCCTCATTGTCCATCTGCCCAAGAGTCTGTCAGAGAAAAGGGCTGATTACCAAACCTAGCACAAACACCAAACACTTCTCAAATCACTGTTACAGCTGTGCACTGTTAATTAAAGGTCCCAGAGCTAGAACTGCTGACTGAGAGCCCATCACAGCAACAAGGCCCTGGTCTCCATGGAAAAGCTGCACCTGGGTCAGGCTGGCCAGGTATTGAGTGGAAAGCTGCAGAGCCTGTGCCTCCACCCCAGGGTCACGAGCATTAAGCAAAATATTTAACACATGGTGAACTGAAGCTACACCACACAGGTATCTCCCAATCCCCCTGGAAACACCGTGCTGCTTCTGGGGATGGGAAAAGGCGAAACCCTCTAAACAAACCAGCAGCAAAACTGGCACTGTACAGCTGAGCTCTGCAGTGCTGAGAAGCACCGATGAGGTGCCAGGAGGATCTGCACAACCCAGCCCTGCTCATGCTGCCAGCCAGCCGTGGGGCCCCCTCCGAGCCCAGGGCCCCCCTTACCTGCTGAGTGTCCTCGGCCAGCGCTGGCAGGGCCACGGGGACGTTCTCCTCGCCAGCCCTGATCATGGACTGCAGCGCCAGCTCCTCCACCTGCAGGGACCGCACTGAGCGCCGCCGGCACCGGGAACGCGGCCCGTGCCGAGCCCGCTCACAGCTTGGGGGCTTTACCTCTTAAAGCTTTGTTCAACCTTCTGCAATCTGTGCTAAGCTCCTTTATTAGCACGAGTCTCTATACCCGAGCAGTCTTCAGTCCCACTACCTGAAATTCTGCCTTCTGCATCCATCAGCTAAGGCAAACCATGCACTCACATTTACCTCTTCAAGATGTATCCTACTCGCACTCACAATTACATTTATCTCTTCATACATCATGCACTCACATTTACCTCTTAGAGGTGTATCCTACTCAAAATTACATTTATCTCTTCATGCATCCTGCATACACTCGCATTTACCTCTTAGAGGTGTATCCTACTCACGCTCACAATTATATTTATCTCTTAATGTATCCTACATTCGCTCACATTTACCTTTTAGAGATTTATCCTGTGCACACTCACATCTATCTCCTAACGTATCCTACATCCATCACACTCACAGTTACCTCTTAGAGATATATCCTATGCACACTCACACCTGTATTTATCTCTTAATGTACACGTACACTCACAGTTGCAGGCACTTTGATACAGATGTACCCCACACACACTCACCATTACATCTACCTCCGAGACGTACCCTGCACAGCTCCATTTACCCCTCAGAGCTCCGCAGATGGATCCCCCTTTCCCAGACCAGCCCGCAGCACTTCCCTGCTCTCCCTCACGCAGCAGCGCAGGGCCCGTCCCGCGGCGGAGCGCGGCCGCGTTGGCGGCCGGGGCCGAGGGCAGGCCCGGCGCCGCTCCCGCCCCGTCCCCACCGCCGTCCCGCAGCCCCGGGGTGTCCCCGCGCACCCGCAGCCGGCGGAGCTGATCGTGCAGCACCGCCTTGAGCCGCAGCAGCGTCTCCTCCTCCCGGCGCAGCTCCTGCAGCCGGCTCAGCATCGTCCCCGCCGGCGGGAGGGACCGCCCCGCCCCGTGACGTCACGACCGCCAGCGTGACGTCATGCCGCGACAGCGGCGCGCGGCTGCCGCCACCGCGCGGCCACCGCCGGTCAGTGCAGCCGCGGCCCTGGCAGCGGGAACCGCGCGGGCCCGCCCGCTCCTCCCTCCGCTCCTCGCCCCGGAGTTTCCGTTTGAACGCCCGCCCGGACACGCACACCCGACACGGCTTGCTCGGTTCCAACAGCGTTTATTAGGGACACACCCCGGGCACGGCCCCCGCGGGGATCCCGCGGCAGCTCGGCCGCGGTTACGCCTCGGCCTTGGCCTTCCCCGCGGGCTTGGCGGCCTTGGCCGTCTTGGCCTTCTTGGCAGGAGGCTCTGCCTTGGGTGCAGCTGGGGTCTTGGCTGCCAGCTTGGCCTGGGCCTTGGCTTTCTTCTCTTCCTTGAGCTTGTGCTGAAACAGACAGAGAGATGATCAGTGAGGGCAAGACCTGAAGCCCGAGCCCCGGCCGTGGCAGCCCCACTCACGTTCTGCGCGTGCCGCAGGATGGTGTTGCGCCGCATGGTTTTGGCGTACGGGTTCAACTTGATCATGACTCTCAGGTTCTTCAGCGGGTTCTTCTTCAGGACCCTGCGCTGAATCTTCTTCCTGAAAAGCACAGCCATGTTGGATTTCGCAATGCCACTTCTGCTAAATTCTCCATGAAATCTGGACAACTGCAATTCCTTGTGTTTATACCCAGAAATTAGGAAATCCCAGCCTGAAACAAATTTCAAACCTCCCCGCACAGCCTCTGTTCATTAAATAAAAATCACTTACTTTGGAGCACGCAGGGCCTTCTGGATTTCCTGGCTTCTCATGATTCTTCCAATATCCGTATTGGTCATCTTGTGCATTGGCAGGCTGCGAAACCAACGTTCACAGTGTGGGCGGGTGATAAAACCATGGCTAATTTACCATAACCAGGCATTGAGCAGCAAGTCCCACCATCCCTTTTCCTGGGAAAAGGGGGAAGCCCGCCCCGCCCAGCTGCACTCACTTGTAGTCGCTCTTGAGCGTGGCAGCCTTGCGCCAGGTGCCGTACAGATCGTCCAGCTTGCGGAAGGCGCTCTCTGTCCAGATGCAGAAACGCCCCACGTGGCCCCCGGGAGCGAGGCGCAGCAGGTTCAGCTTGTTCACGTTCAGCAGAGTGATTCCTGAAGGAAGCCAGGCAAAGCAACCCCTTCAGTTTGTAATTGAAGTCGAGGAATGTGAGGCTCAGCAGTAGACAAAATGCAGGAAGAGATTTGGAGTTTTTGGCTTTGACACTGCAGAGCTACACACTCCTCTGTATGAACAGCTACTGAATTTTAAATTAACAATAATAAGCCTTTTTCCAGTGGCAAACTAACCAGCCTCATTTTTAACTGCCCCAAACAAGTTCAAGGTCGGGAACAGCCGCAACATTTGTCACAAACACCCTAAACATCACCCCAAAAGGCTCTTACAAAGATCAACCAGTGCAGCCAGTCAGAACTTCCACACAATCATGTGTTTCAGAAACACGGACCAATGAAGTGGAATCTCATCATTGCAGGCAGTCTCCCAGCAGAAGAGTGAGCGTGTCCCAGGTGAATTACCTGGGATATTCCGGAAAGCTCTGATGATGCCGTTGTCCTCGTTGTAGATGATGCAGGGTCCCCTGCGCTGGATGCGGCGGCGATTCCTCATCTTGCCCTTCCCGGCCCGCATGCGCTGGGAGGCGTAAACCTGGGAAAAGCAGGAACTGAATATCCCAACAGCCCACGAGCCAGACCCAACACACTGCTTCAGTCAGAACTTCACCGTCATCACTGCGGATCAGCAACACGGACCGGTGACAAGTTCATCATTCCCCAGAGTCAGAATACACAACTATTTGGAATTCCTGCTCTAACAACTGCACAGCTGAATCCCCTGTGTTCTGCCCTTCAGATCACACCTTCCCAGCTCACCTTTTTGATGTCATTCCAAGCTTTAAGCTTCTTCAGGAGGAGAACAGCTTCCTTGGTTTTCTTGTAGCCCTCAACCTTGTCCTCAACAACCAGAGGAAGTTCTGGAATCTCCTCGATGCGGTGGCCTAGACAGGATTTCACAAGACACTCAGTGTTGCTCACTGACCTTGGCTGGACCCTTTCCTCAAAGTTACTGTTTTGTATATTCATAAATGAAGCATGATAAATTAAATTCACGGTAGAAATCCATGAAATGAAGTCAGGCACAAAATCTTTGCCTCCATGAACAGAAATCAAACCGCACTGCAAGACTCCATTTAAGCCACCACAAAGTACCCAACGCTGGCTCAGATAAACAATTCCAGAGGCAGAATTCTCACCTTTAGACATGACCAGAGCTGGCAGGGCAGAGGCAGCCAGAGCAGAACAGATGGCGTAACGCTTCTGCATGATGTTCACTCTGCGGTGCCAGCGCCGCCAGGTCTTGGTCGGGGCGAACATGCGGCCGCCGCGACACATCTGGGAGCTGCAGTTAAGAACAACTTTTTGGAGCTTTCTTATCCCAAAGTGACTTCTTTATTGCTTGCTCAGCATTAATGGGTCGTCAACCACCTGTGCCAGGACTCTGACAGCAGGCAACTGTCCCTGGGCACAGGGTAAGGCGCAAATTACGACATCATGGCAAGACAGAACGGGTCATGTGGTTTGAGAGCGGGAATCACATCAAATCAAGTCTGAGCTGCAGCCATTACCTCAAGAAAAAGATCCATTTCACATTTAGATCATTAAAAACGTTTCTGCTGGCTGAGTTCAGTGCCCCCAAAGCCAGCACAGCCGTGGAAGGATACATTGCCAAAGGCACCCTGGCCAGAGCGGTGAGTGCCACCGCCCCGGACGCGCGGGATTCGAGCAACGGCTCTCCCAGTACCCCATGATTCGGCACTGGTCTGGTGACCTGCAACAGAGAGAGAGACATGGTGATGGTCATTCAGAGAGTGACATCACTGCCACGCTCCCGCAGCCAGAGGGACGCTGAACTCAGGGCACTGATCAGAACTTCCACACAATCATGTGTTTCAGAAACACGGACCAATGAAGTGGAACCTCATCATTTCAGCATAACAAATCTTGATCAAGAAAATTTAATCCTAGTCTAATAATGTATTTGGTTATGACTTAAGATCTTTAAGACATTTATTTTAAGCTTGGTCCTCAATCTGGAGGTCTGATGTGGCACTGCTATACCTAGCAAGTTAAGATGTTTGTGTGAAACTTAGAAATAAGGTTAAAAAGGCACGTTCCTAGCATAGACTTCTTGGGAAGCAGAAGTTATCTGCACAAACAACAGAAGCAAATCTAACAAATGCCCATTTGCAGGAGTTTTTCCTTGGTGACTGCCTCAGGCAAGTCTCACGAGCTCAGTGTAGAGCAGGGATTTTCACGTGGAAAACTTTCAGCCATTTTATGTTTTTCCTGCAAAGAATGATTATTCCACCTGAGGACCTTGGCACTGTGATACTTCCTGCAATGTGCACTTCAAACAAGAGCACACAGCATCCCCAAACCACCACCTTGATGCTCCTCAGAATAATAAAACTGCTGTATTTCAAACCATTTAAAAGCACACTGTTAACAACTGGTCTTGCATTGTACACAGAACCCCATGGATAAGCACTTCTCTTATCCCAACTCCGGCTTTATTTACACGTGAAACCCCTGCAGTACAGCTGTGATGCCTTGTGAAGGCTGACCTAGACAGAGTTAAAGAATAAAGCAGGGATTTATTAAAGGATCTCCTCCATGGATGCACCTTGGGCAGCACCAGAGCCCAGCCAGGGCTGCCCCAGGATGAACCAAAATGGTCCCAAAATGCACGAGCGCTCCCGGGGGCTCTCACTGGGATCAGCTCTGCTCCATTTGCACCTTGCAGTTCATTGTCCCATTCCAGCTTTAGCCCAGGCAGTCCCATCCTGCTTGTTTTTCTCTCTCCAGCCCACGCTGTTTGTGCTCCTGGGCCTGAGCTTTGGATCATTTGTCCTTGGTGCCCAGCTGGAGCAGGAATTGTTTTGTCTCCCTGCTCCGTGCAGAGAGCTCACCACCCCCTGACACGAAGCTCAGACTAAAGCAGTGCAGACCCTGAACAAGGGAGGAGCTGAAGGGCGAGGCAGCAGCCCCAGGCGTACCTGCGAGCTCGCTGACGGCGTAGGGCTGCCGGTTGTTCTTGCGCAGGTTGGTGTGCACGAAGTTCACCACGTCGGGCCGGATGGGCGCCTTGAACACGGCGGGCAGCGTCACGTTCTTGCCCGACGCCTCCCCCTTCTCGGAGTACACGGAGATCAGCGGCCGAGCGCAAGCCTGGGGAAGCACAAACCCTTAAGTGCAAGTGGAGTGAGTACCCGAATCCTTCGACATTTAACTCCCCAAGCACTGCTCAGAACCGAGGAGTCGTCAGCTCAGCAGTGCCAGCACGCTGACAGCAGGCAACTGTCGCCGAGCACCGGATAAGACGCAAATTACGTCATCACGGCAATGCTGCACTCCCGAGTTGTGCTCCCCAGCTCACCTCCAGAAAACTGCACCTGCATTTCCAAGGCACTCGTACAATTCAGCCTCTGGGCTCTGTAGTAAACCCCTTCAAAACTACTTCCCAGCTACTACTCAAAAAACCCACCTGTGTTAACTGAACACTTGCAATTTGAATTGGGAAATGTTGTAACCAGCTCGTAAGTGTCAAGAGGACACTGAGCGGCCTCTGGTGCTTTAAAATTTGTGCACTGGAAAATTAAGTTGCTCTCAGCACCAGCTGCCTGTCATAAGGCTGAAAGGGAGCCCAAAAATAGCCAGAAGATGAACAGCACCCTTTAAAAACAGTATTTTAGCATTATATTGTATCGGTTGCTAATTAATCTGGTGGTAACAGTACGAGCAAAGCATTTTGCTTATCCTTTCCATCTGCAGTTAATTTTAGAGGTATTAAAATGCTCCAGAACTCCAAATTAAGTAGCTAATAGCAATGGAAGGGCCATCTCTGCATGTGACACTGGTGACGAGCAAGGCTCTGGCCGCTGGTGTTAACCTAGAGACCTCAACACAAGCAACAAACTTGATCGGGGTGAAGGCATCAGAGCACAACCTGAGCTGTACTGGCAAGAAAACTTGTTCATTTGCAACCTGATTCTAGACCAAGGCCTCTTAAAATCTGTTCTGCAACAAAAATAGGTCAAAAAAACCAAATATATACAAGCCGTTCTTCCCACTCTAGATAGGCTCAAACGCTGCCGTGGGGCCTGTTTCGCTTTAGATAAATACAGAAGGGAACTACAAAGCGCTGCCAGATGGTGATGGGGACCTATCCCATCGCTTTCTGAGCCCATGGAAAAGAGAACTTTGGGCGGACCACGCTGAGTTTCCCCCCGCGGCCTCCCCGGCCCGGCCCGGTCGCTCACGGGCTCCACGCGGCCGCCGAGCACTGACGGGCCCAAAATGGCGGCCGCGCGCCCCGCGCCGCCAGCGCGGCCCCCGAGCTGCCCGTGGCTCGGTGCTGCCCGCTGGGCCCGGCTCCCCCGGGCCGGCCCCGCTGTCCGCACCGCTCCCCCCCGGCCCCCCGCTCCCCCGGGCCGGGCCCGGCGCTCCCCTCACCATGGCGGCGGAGCTGCTCGTGCGGCCGCCCGCCCGCGCCGCGCCCCGACCGGAAAAGGAAGGACTCGTCACCCGCCCGTCACTACGTCGATGTCCCTCCGCTTCCTGACAGCCGCGTCTGCCGCGCCGGCCGGTCAACCCCAGACACTCAGTCCCAGTTCCGGACCGAGCTCCAGCCCCGGTCCCAGTCCCTGTCCAAGTCTCTCCGGCCCCGTCACGCCCATCCCGAGCGCTCCGGGCGCCTTTGTCCCGCTCCGTTCCCAGCCAAAGCGGGGGACTCTGTTCTGGCGGAGGGATCCACCTGATGCGTCACCCTGCCCTCACGGGCGTCGCGTAGCGCCGGCGGGCGGGAGGTTCGATTGCGGAGGACGGCGATGGCGGCGGAGCGGCGGCGCCGGGCGGGCGGCGGCCTGAGCGGGCTCCTGCTCCGGTGGGGATCGGGGCTATTCCCGGGGCTGAGCGGGCTCCTGCTCCGGTGGGGATCAGGGCTGTTCCCAGGGCTGAGCGGGCTCCTGTTCTGGTGGGGATCGGGGCTGTTCCCAGGGCTGAGCGGGCTCCTGTTCTGGTGGGGATCGGGGCTGTTCCCGGGGCTGAGCGGGCTCCCGCTCCGGTGGGGATCGGGGCTGAGCGGGCTCCTGCTCCGGTGGGGATCGGGGCTATTCCCAGGGCTGAGCGGGCTCCTGCTCCGGTGGGGATCGGGGCTGTTCCCGGGGCTGAGCGGGCTCCTGTTCTGGTGGGGATTGGGGCTATTCCCGGGGCTGAGCGGGCTCCTGCTCCGGTGGGGATCGGGGCTGTTCCCGGGCCTGTCCGGGCTCTTGCACGGGTGCGGATTCGGGGTCACTGCCTGGGGGTCTCCGCTGCTCTGTTGAGGGAAGTCTGGCCCCGCTTGTGGAGAGGCTGCTGAGGCTCTGGTTGTAACCTTGGTGTGTTTAATGTACGTGGGTAATGCTGCTGTTTAACGAGGAATGCTGAGGGGAAAGGTCGTGTATCTCAACGTTTTCTTTTCTTTCAGGATACGTGAAGAAGGAAAGGACAGAATCCCCGAACATCCCTATCTCTATGAGGTAAAATCATGGACTGGTTTGGGTGGGAAGGGAACTTGAAGATCATCCCATTCCCCCCCGGCCCTGGCAGGGTCACCTGCCACTGTCCCAGGCTGCTCCCAGCCCTGTCCAGCCTGGCCTTGGACACTTCCAGGGATCCAGGGGCAGCTACAGCTTCTCTGGGAAACTGTGCCAGGACCTCACTCTCACAGGAAGGATTTCTTCCTAATTTCCAGTCTACACCTACTCTGTCAGTGTGAAGCCATTCCATCTTGTCCATCTTTCCTGTAGGCTTCTTTCAGGTACTGCAGAAATGCTGCAAGTGGGTCACGAATGGATGCAATAGGATTGGAAAACAATCTGTGGGATTATTTAATTTTGCAATTTCTGGTATTAAAAAAATGCTGAAATGCAGTGTCTCTATACAGTGTATTAAAAAGTTTTTTGTTTTGTTTTTGTTTTTTTTCAGACTGATGTAGAGATCTCACTGGTTGGTGGCAGTTGCAAAAGTCCTGTTGATAAATTTTGGAATGGAAGCAGTGCAATGTACATTTTGCAGAAAGCTGTAAGTATGCATGGTAGATACTAAATGTAATCCAGACTTTTGAATTCCCAACAGATTTTTTTCACACACCTTGCAGTTTTTGACTTACATGCACATTTCTCTTCAAGACACACAATGAAGAAAGCAACTCCATGGAGGAATCAAGAACAGATGATGCTGTTTATGCCTCTGAGGTTTTGCCAAAGGAGAGTCCTGGACCCCTGGCTCTTTCTGTTGCAAGAGCAAAGTAAGTGTGAAAGCTTTCCCTCCCCTTTTGAGGGAGTTTTCTTTTTTAATTCTGTCTCTTTTTCTGATATTCAGAGCCTGTATTTTCAATCCCCTGAAATAAAATTACTCATTAGTTTATGAGGAGTTGTGACTGTTTTCCATCCTGCAAAAGGGCCTCCCTACTTTTAATGGCTAAAGGTGTTTTAAAAAGTAGCTAAAATCCAGGTATTGGAAAAGCACTGTGAGCTGGGCTGTTGGGTTAATGGGATTCACTGGGTGTAGATGAGCAAAAAAAGCTCAGTAAGACTTCAGTGCTTTTTTTTTTGTTGTTGTTGTTAAAGCTCCTGTTTATAAAAAGCCCTAAAAATCTGATTTGCGTCTTTGGTGTCATTAAAATACCAATGCATCGTACCAAAATGTGGTTTACCTAACTAATGTATTCTCTTAATTAGCTTAAAATGTAATATTCAATTATAATTTTGGAATCTTCAGTCTACACAATTAATATGTTTGCTGTCATCTTACTTTCTCCCTGTTTGTGTTTCTAGGCAGTTGATTTCCTTGTACACAACGGTGCAAAACCCAAACATGACCTACCTGGGGATGAGTGACCTGGTTGTGCTTCCTCCCCTCTGGGCCAGGTGTGATGGTTCTGATCCTCAGCACACCTGCTGGATTGGAGCTGAGCCTCTCAAGGCTGGAAACAAAGTCACAGGGCTCAATATTTACCTGGTTTCATGTGATGGTAAGGTGGTCATGGTGCACAGAAAATTAAATGAGGAAGGCTGAAAAATGTGGGAATGCTGATGTCACAATGGTGTCTTTGCTCTTAGCATGATACTGGCTTGGAAATGCTCTGTATTCCTGGTTTTAATGAGCAAGAAGGGATTAAAATAAAAGAAAAGATGTTTTTAACCAATGCTTTGTGGGGGAAATGGCTTTTAATCTATTTGATGCACCTGTAGCTGTGCAGGCCCACCTCAACTCATTTTTGAATTTTTAAACTGCTGCCATTCAGTATCTTACACAACCTCTGACTCATTCTAAACATTTTTATATGTTCATATCAGCTCTTATCACCAATAAGAGAAATGCAAGGAGAATTCCTGCTTTTTAAAGGACAGCACGAGCCATGCTTCACCAAATGGAGTATTTGGGAATGAATTTGAATTCCAAATTTGAATTGTATCAAATGGGTTTTTTGATTCTCACTTTTTTCCTTTCCTAGGTCCTACAGCTGATAAAACCCGTTTTCCAAACCTGGAAGAACTCAAAATGGAACATAAAATAAGGCATCATTCATCTGTTGTAGGTTTTTATGTTCTGTCATGCCTTCAATTGAAGTTTAAAAACTCTGTTTTGGGATTTATGATGCTGGTTTGGGGAAGCTTTTTAGATCCTCTATGGAAACCACTTTAGTATAATTCCATAGTATAACAGTCTGATTTCAGGTCGTGTTTATAATGCATTTGTCTGGTATTAACCCTTTTTTGCATGTTTGTGAAATGCTTTTAAAATGACTTTGCCTGTGGTAGTTTTGTTGTTTTTATTTTTGAAATCTGTTTGTTGTAGGTGACAACAAAAGGGTTTGCTCAGTATGAGCTGATTGCAGCTGCTGCAATAGAGGACACCATTGCAGAATCTGGAAGCAGCATCTATGTGGATATCACATGGAATGGTGTGGAAAAGATTCTGGAGACTCCCCCACTGATCTCTGCTGCCACCCTGGTAAGTCAGGATGGAAAAAGCAAATAAACCCAAGCTCTTGGCACAATTCACACCATGAGTAGGATAAAGAATAAAGTGGTATAAAGAAGATAAAAGCAATGTAACCTATTCATAAGCTGAATTGTAAGTTGTGCTGACATGCTTCTCACTGATGAAAATTTTAAGACACTTGTTTTCTAAAGTTTGAAACTGAGATAAACTCGTGGAACTTTCAGAATATTGCCCTGGAGTCGGGAGACCCCAGAAGTCCTGTGTTCCAGCTGTACCGAGAGCTGCAGTTCCTCTTGGTGAGTGCAGGGCACAAATTCCAATTTCACACTTGCATGGAGTGGGGATTTTATGTGCTAATAATTTGCTTTATTGAAAACTTCATCAGACCTTTCAAGGATAACTTCAAGCATTTATTTTAGCTGAAACTTTGAGTTCTTTTTAGAAATCTTGAATAGAAAGAGGACAAGTCATCCAGGAAATTTTGAGAATTTGTAACTCCTGGTTAGCTGTGCAGAGATTTGTGATTCTTGGTGAAGTTGTCTGTGAAAGATGACACATGCAGGACTCCCAAGAAGAACTGATTTCAGTTATGATTTTCCTGCTGCTTTTAGGTTTTGGCTGAAGGTCTGAAGACGGGTGTGACTGAGTGGCCTGAGCCATCAGAGTCTGAATCAGCTCTTAAACTGGTCCAGGAATTTCTGACTGGTAATTGCTGCTTGTTCCATGGGGAGGGAGGGGTGTGGCACTTCACAGGAATAAAAGGGAATTCCACATACAACTTTTAAAGGATTAGAACTGGGAATGTTCATTTCTGTGCTGTAACCACTGTGCAGAGTAGTTAAATAGGTTAACACATATTTGTCATTTTTCTTTGTCCTAATATCATAGATCAAAGTAATAATAATTAAAAAATCTTTTCAGACTATACCCATACCCAATAAAACCATTTTTAAATGACACAATTCTATTATTCAGTGTATGTGTTAGTTATAATGTGCCTGGGGATTAAGGATTGGTTTGATGACACTTTTCATAGTGGTGGAACTTATTTTTAACTCTACTAGATTTAAAGAAGAAGCTGGATGGAGATTATATATTTGAAAACAAGAATGAAACAGAGGTGTGTGCAATTTCCTAACAGCTGCTTTGTTATTTTGCTTCCATTTTAACTGCAGTTATTTCAGATTTTGACTAAATCTTGTATATTGTTTATATGTGTAAATAGTGATGTAAAGGAATATGGATCTCTTGCTTTCTGTCTCTGCTGTGCAAAAATAATGGGAGAAGGTCTGTTTTCTTCCAGGAATTCTAACCTTTATGCCATTGCATTCTATCATTAATTTGCTTTTCTTGCCTAGTTGAGTTATTTGGGGCCAATTTAATAGTATCAGTTGAATATGTGTCTTATCTAGAGGTTTATGATCTTGTGAAGCAATGGGCAAATTTGAATTATAAAAAATGTATTTAGTTATATTAAGATTTTTTCCCCCTCTCAGCCTACAAGGAAAGGTTTAGGTCCATTTTCTGTTAAGAGAGAAAAAGCATTTTGTTGATAATCTAAGAATATATTGATTTCTGTGTCAACAGAACTATTCTGTATCAGAATCACAGTAACTATTCTATATGGGTTACACATTCCATTGTGTGTCTGGATTTTGGCCTCCCAGGGCACTGCTGGGTACACAGACAATACCTGGCTGAGATCTGAAGTCTCTCTGACAGTGGCTTTTGTTTCCTGGTCCAAGGCTAGCAGTTATCCAGTGTGATAATTCTGCAAAGAATCAGATTCGGGGTTAAATAAAAGTATACTTCCAAGTTATTGTCTGGTAGTTGCCCTGGAAAAGGGGGAAAATCAGCGATGCAGCCAGTTTTGATCTCTGGAGAAATTCAGATGTAGAAAGTTTTTGACTCTCAGGCACCATTTTTCATTGAATACCAATAAATTCTTCCAGAAAATCAAATGTGACACAGCTGCTGTGGACAGTTGCATAAAATCAATCTTTGGTGAGCGAGGAGACCTGGATTTTACTGAGCAATTATGGTGCAAAATGAAAAGTAAGTGTATTGTGCCCTATCTCTTTTCCTTTCATTTTCTCCTCTATCTGCTAGACAGTATTGCTTTTTCAGGGAAGTTCCTGTCCATGTCTGAGTTTTAAGGACTCATCAGCTCTTCAGAAAATTGCTATCAGCAATACCAATTACTCTCTTCCTAAAAGAGCCCGTTCCAGGGATGTAGGGTGATCTGTTTTCTTTCAACCTTCCAATGCCAGTCCAGCGCCTAGCAGGAGATAATTTCATTTTATTTGACTGCAAAAGGTACTAAACCATTGGTAGTTGCTCTAAAGCTGAAATCCATTTGCCCTAAAACTGAAAACTTTATAATTCCTTTTTCTCTAGATATGAAGGACAATTTTCAGTGTATATAGAGTTCAGTGGTCTCTGATGGTCATTGTTTTTTTTTAGAGTAACCTTTTTTAAAGTCATCATATGACAAAGCTGCCAAAAAGCTGTGCACTCTGTAATTTCAGCTCTCATTCTTTAATTGAGGGGTTTTGTTCATGCAAGGGTGTGTTGGCCTGGTGTTATTGACTTAACAGCCAGAGAAAGAGCCTGGATTGATCATTAAAATATTGTGTTTTTCTTTCCAGTTGTCAGTTCCTATCAGGAGTTAATAGACTGTTTCGCACTGGTCATAAAATCCCTGGAACGTGGTGAGATACAGCCATGGGTATGTATTTGTATTTCACAATAGATGTTAAAATTTGAGATAGTTTCAAGTAAAATGCAGTTCTTGTCCCTTCACTGCCCCTCATTTGTGTTGTTTTTAAATTGTATGTTTCCCTGGTGCTGAACTTCTGAACAATGTTGATGATGTTTCATGCACATCACAAAAAGACTTGTTTATTTTTAGATTCATCAGGGGAGTAGCAGTTCCTTAAGTCAATTGATCCAGCAGTCCTACCATGGAAAGATGGAGGATGTTTCCCTCCGCGACATCGCTCCCATTCAGATGCTCCTGGAGGTTGGCTTGGAGAAGATGAAGAAGGATTATGTCAGTTTTTTCATAGGTGAGCCTGACACTTGGTAACAGCATTAGGAATTCAAGAGAAAAGGTGTTCCATGCAGGAAATAAAGAACTTTTTGGGTAACCTCTATCTCTTCCTTCCCATCTGCTGAAGAGCAGTTTCCAGCTTCTTTAATAATGGAACTTTTCAGCTTTTAAATTTCAAAATTTTAAGAACTTGTTTCAAAAGACATATAGTTTTGTCTTTTACCATTGTTGTTACCCCTTCATTTCTTTTTGGCATCTGCCATCCTGTTCTCAGTCTTTGTTTATTTGCTTTTTTATTTTCACTACTTTTGTAAATTTGTATATCCTGAGGAGGGTGGTTGTCTCCAAGTACATGGTGGGTCTCTTCATTGTGCAGCCTTGGTGATAAATAAAATCATGCCTTGACCATACCACTTTAGAGGGGTTTTCCTGTTTGGAATGAATGATCATGTCAATAAATAACATCACACTCCTGCTGACATTGTCCTTTAGTAGAATTTCCTGTTTGATCACCTGAATGTTGCTTGTATTTCATCTGATACCATGTATTAAATTTAATTTTTTTTTCTCTGCTGTTCCTTATACAGGCCAGGAACTTGCAACAGTAACCTACTTGGTAAGATGTTTTAATTTTATTTTATAAAGCAGAGCATGCTCAGCTGATGGTGGGATGCAAATCATATAAGCTGAGAAACTAAACTGCAGATGATGAGGCTGGACATGTCAGAAATGCAGAAATGTCACTGTTTTGTTTCCTTATTCTCAGATAATTCTCTTGATATCTGATCTGGATCACTGTCAAGGCAGTGAACCTTTGTCACACTTTGATGGGACTTTGTTCTGAGTCTGCTGGGCCACTCTAAAAATCTTGGTTTCTCCAAAGAAGCAGGAAGATGATTTTATTTGCTGAGGGTGTGTGGTGTGTCTGTAGCCATGGAGTGTTCAGGTAAGAGCAGAAGTCTTTGCTCTTCCAGGATTACTTCATTTCCACATCAGTGGATGTCCAGGAACAAGTCCACCGTGTTCAAAAGCTTCACCATATGCTGGAAATAATGGTCAGCTGTACAGGCTTACTGCAGTTCAGACATGAGAACCTCTTCCCTTTGACACAGTAATTATTTCATTTCTACTTTTGCTCTTGAAATGGCAATCACAAATAGAGTTTGTTTGGCAGTTTTAAAGAAACACCAAAATGTTGGTGATAGTGAGACTGCAGAAGGAGCAGCTGGATCTTCCTACCAAATTTTGCTTTGGGACTAAAACTGAAAAACTAAAACTGCACAATAAAATGTGAGAGTATGGTTAATTTTGCACAAGGTTTGTGCTCTGTTGTCCAAGCATTTCTTGAAAGAAAGTAACCTGATATCTCTTGTAGGATTTGCATGAAGTATTACAAGGAAAACCCTCTGAATGAGAAGCATGTGTTTCAGCTGCCCATCAGACCGGCTCTTGTCAAGAAATTCTATCAAAAGTAAGAGAAACATCAGCATTTGTAGTGTCAAATTCAGATGTGACTGAACACCTGACTCAATTTTGATGTTTTTTGATTATTCTCTCAGTGATAACCCTGAAGTCTGGAAGGTGGAGATAAGCAGTGGGCATGGACAGAAGGAGGTTAAAACAACGTGGCAAGTCAGTACCAATGCTCCTGTTGAACATCGGACATCACACAATTCAGGTGGGGAATGTTGGTGGTGAAATGAAATAATCAAAGCACAAACTTCAAACAAATTCAGTTTTTATCCCGAGTTCAGTGGGTCTGAGCTTTATATTTACTTTTTAGCAAATGCAAAATGATGTTTTACTTGCTACTAAAAGAGTGAGGTGGTATTTACAGAATTAAGGATACTCAGAAAGTGGTGACTTTTGCCTTCTCACCTTGGCTGAGTTACGTTTTTAGAGTTTGAATGACAGAATAGTTCCAAATATGAGATGACTGATACCCAAAAAATCTTGCCCCTTATTTCTAAAATGTTTGCCAATGAATGTGAGAAGGGTTCTAAAGAGAAATTTCCTAGTTGTTGATGCTGGTCTCAAGTCAGAGAAGGTGTAAAGGGAGAGGATCTGCCTTGCTGCAAGGCAGTGTAGATCAAGTGGAAAAGCATCAGAATGGGGAAGAATTAAGCAGAGAGACTGGTACAGAAATGATTTGCCTTTTTGGCATGAGCTTTGATGTGAGGGTTTGGTAAATCTTTCCTGTCATTATTGATTTTTGTCATGAAGTGCTTCAGTAAAACTGCACTTTGAAAACAGTTCTGGAAGCTGCTCCACGAACTAATCTCTACCTTCTAAAAAGAGTGGCTAATCCCAGCTTTTCCCTTTGTCCTTGCAGGTTTCTTGTCTGACTCCACAGTAAATGGAAGCAGTGAAGAAAGGCTGTATTTTATTACCATGACTCAGTGCAGTCAGGTGCAGTTCACTTAAGTTTGTGTTACTGAGCAAGCAGGACTGGAAAGGTACAGAAAGGGGGAAAATTCAGTGTTTTCTGTCCCAACAGAACTTTTAGAAGCTCTGGGCTTCAAATCATCTTCACTGATTTAATTGCTTTATTACACTTAAGTGGGACCTCCGCAGCCACAATTCACCTGTAGGCACCTCATTTGTTAAAAATGCAGTGCAATGATGACTGTAGAGTATAAATATTTTGTAAATATGGTGGGTATCTTTCATATATTTGCAGGCATTCAACAAAGTTGTGCACTTTGGGGTTTCATATTTTATTTTTTGATCATTAAAATTGCAATCAGACACTGTTCAAAGTGTGAATTATCTTAACCAACAAGCCAAGCAATATTATTATGTTCTCTTGGGATCAAGTGTTGCTTCATCATCCTGAAGGATTTGGAAAGCTCTTCATCCAGGGCCTTGGGATCTTCAGCCAGTTTGGGTTTCTTTGTCCCTGTATTTATATTTTGGAGTATTCTTGAAAATACTTCTCTTTCCTCTTCAAATTATTTTATTCCTTCAATGTGAAGTGAGTTATTTTAACAGTGCTGTCTTGTATGTTTTGCATAATTGTTTTAAAAACAAAATCAGTATAATTGGCTGGACATAATCATTTAGATATGTTGGCAGTTAAGTTGATTAATCAGTGAGGTAACATTTTGGTGGTCTACTTTTAAAAATTCCATAGTTTCTTTCATGCTGACTAAATAATCTGAGATAGAAATATTTTGCATTAAAAACTTAACTGTGGGTAAGTAAAAATAAGGAAAACCTCCAATATTCATGCTTTTAAAAACTATAAATTATAGATTATTATTGTGAATTTTTATAACTTCTGGTTTCAAGCAAAGTTGTATTTCAAGTACAGCCAGCTGAATTGTGGAACCAAGTTGTTATAGTACTTGTTTCTACCTGCAGTAGAAGGGAATTTAAGGTGGAATATTAATTTTGGAAGTGCTTGGATTACTTAAAATCCACATTTTTGTGTGTAATGTATTATCAAGTTGTATAAGGTAAGTTTAAATTGCAGAGATGTGGTTTAAATCTGATTCAGAAGTTGTCATCTTGGATTACTCACTTCAAACAACTCTTCATCACAACTAAATAGCAAGGTATATATTACCCTAACTTCTAGACATGAATAAGTTCACATTTAAGCAGGCTCTTGGAATATTTAAGTCCTTTTATATTTTAAAATCATGTGTCTGTCTTTCTTCAAATAGCAATTACATGGTTATCAAAATGCTGTTGATGAACAGACTGAAATCAGAATTTGCAAGCAGCTTTTAATCACTTGAAATTTGTACTGGCAAGATTTGAATCACTTTACTCTTATCTGTTTTTCTGGTGAACAAAATGTGTAATAGTTTGCAAAATAATAAGGATTGTAAAATCTACTACTTAGAATCAGTGGAAACAGAATGTATTTTGGTAAAAACAAAAAGATGTTTTGGGAATTGAATAGAAAAGCTATAAAAGCTGTAGGTGGATTGATAAATAATATTTCATTAGAGGGGTATAAAAAGAAGCATCTGTGGTAAATTTTAACTACTCAAATAAAGCAGTTGCAGCTTAGTCCTTTTGGCAAATGATGATGTGTGCAAACATCAATTTTAGCTGTGGTTTCGAAGGTAGAATATGAGGAGGACAATACTGATGAGAATGCAGAGTGTGAAAACTGTAGGAAGAACAATCTCTGTCACCATTTCCATGTGAGTAATCAGGGAATCTAAAATTTGAGAAATGAGGAATATGTAAGAGATTTAATCCCCTGGAGTACAGTAATACCTAACTTAGAGTTAACATAAAGATTTTTTTTGAACATAAAAATGTTGACATTGGCATAAACAGCAAACAAAGCAAACAGAATTTCCTAAGTCTGCTGAAGCTGGAGCAAATCCATGATAGTTTTCCCTCTCTTTTTCTTTCTAAGTTAAATTTCTGAAGACATGTCAGTGCTCAAAAGGCTGCAGAAATTGTCCTTGCTGTGAATTAGCTGCAGTGCATTAACAATAAATTACTGGTCCTCTGATATTTATTTCCCTCACCCAAAGGTGAAAGAAAATTGTCAAAGAGAAATCCTTGGGAAGCTTTGGCCTTTTTATGATTGTTCTGTATCTGCTTGAAAAATTAAATGGGTTTTATTTTGTAGAACTTTATTCACAGAGAAGCCTGGAAGAGTTCAGTAAACCCAGTTCATTCACACTGAACATGACTTGGAAGTGGAGGCTGAGCAGGATTAATTTAGGCTGACTGCTAGGATGTTTCCTACCATGTGGAATTTAGCTCATCCTCTTGTTACAATCCATAGTAGTTATTTGATCTTAATAAAATCCTTACTTCAGGAATTCTGAAAGGTCCTGAATTACACCAGGAGGGTTTTTAGGTGTTCTGGATCAGTTGTGTTGGGGTTTCTTTGTTACCAGGAGCATCAGAGCCCAAATTTAATCTTAGGCCAGTCCTTAGCTCTCTTATTTCTTTTTATAGTTCCACTTTATATAAAAGTCAAACATTTAGAGATTTTCTGTCTGTGTGGCATTCAGCAGTTTTATTTCAAGGAGAATGCTGTCATCTCCAACCTCAATTTTAAGTAGTAGCTCTTCCAGTTTCTGTATTTCAGTAACATCCACAGCTGATCCATTTAGCTACAGTGGTTTTAGTTGAAGACAATAAATAAAAACATTTTTCTTTAGAGGCTTGTAGTGCTTTTGGGGAGAAAATACCTTTTAGCAGCATTCAGAGAGCAATTTAATATCTGAACTTTACAGAATCTGCTTGTATAGAGCAAAACAGAGCCATCCTTACCTGCAGCAAGGTGTTGGTGTGTGGCAGAGCAGGTGTCCATGGCCTTCTGATGCCAGTTTTCCACCTGGGAAGGGTGACAGTTCTGAGAGACTGAGCATCCTCCTCACTCCCACAGCTCCCTCCTTGTCCCTGCAATTCGCTTGAAACCACTTTATTCTCCCAACACGTGGGTTTCTGAAAGTTTCTTTGTGGTTTTTATTTCAGTGTATTTCTTGGAGTTAATTGTTTAATAAAGTTTTTAATGGCACATAATACATTCCAGGTTATTTTCCAGCAGGGTAGTACATATGTGGAGTTTTCTGCCTAGAAATCTGACAGCACTGCTAAATAACTTCTGATGGAGAATTTTTGACTGCATCAGTAAGTCCAGTTGGAGTTTGTGGAACGCTTTAGAAACAGTAATTGAGGCTGTTCCCACTTTCAATATCTGAATAGCTCTGTATTAAACAGATCCCTATTTTACAGAATCAAAGTGTCATTTCTGTACCATATTCATACAAGTTGTTTCCAGAAATTCAATGTGACGTTTGCACATAAATCAAAGAAGAAGGAAAAAAAAAATCAAAATTAGCAGCTGACATCACCTCTCTTGGATTTGGGAATCCATTTGCACTGATAATCTTTTTATAGTAGTCAACAGATGCCTTTGGGTACCGTGGTTTGTTCTTGTTTTTGAAGTCAATGTGGTAAAGCCCAAATCTTTCAGAGAAGCCTTTGTTCCATTCAAATTTATCCAGCAGTGACCAGGCAGTGTAACCTTTGACATTTACACCGTCATTTAGAGCTGGAAACAGAACACAAATCACTGATAAAGCTGGGTTTTGTCCTTAAAATATGGTTCTGTAAATGTTTTGGTTTATAGCAGGAAGAGATGGGGAGGAGGACAGAAAAATGAAGTACAAATTAATTCAGATTCTTTGAAATTGTTGTCTTTAGCTTAGAGGTACTAGAACTCTATGGACATGGTAATTTCTCCTTTCTGAGAGTGGAAACTGATGATTTATTGCAGTATTAAATCTCAGGTAGGTTATTGTAATTCTTAGTATTAATATGTTTGCTGAGGTTAGCATTTTGGTGAAAATTTGAGAGTCTGGTTTGCTGTCCATTTTGACTTGTGAATAGTTATTTCACTGTGATGGAAAGGACAAAGTAAAAAATAAGCAGAAGGTGAAAACACCCTGAAAGTCAAATCCTATAAAGCTGTTTTTAAGTGACCTTTGAGTATCTCATTGATGTATCCCTTCAGGTACTGGATCCTCCACTCGTCACACAGCTGAGGGCACTGCACTGTTTCAGACACTCCATTCTCTGTCACATAAATCAGGGGGTTCCCATACTGGGTCTGCAACAGAAATGTTTCAATTGCTTCACATAAAATCATTTCATTTTGACAGAATATGTGAATTAGCAAAGTGCATTAAAAGCAATTTTCTACATTTACTTACCTAAGTAAGAAGAATATGTAGTAGGAATTTAAGTTAACTATGGGCTTTATTTTTGAATGACTGAATTCTGTAGTTTTCTGAGCTGAAATTAAGGGCTTTTTGATAAAGAAAATTCCCACTAGGACAAGACCAATAGCTGGAACTGTTGAAAATCAAAATCTAAACCAGGCATTTATTTGCTTCCTTTCTAATTAAAGATCTGCTCTACTCACCTTAATGAAGTTGAGCAACCTTCTGAACCCCCAGGGCACAGAGTAGAGCCACTTAGGGCCTGGAGCTGGCCAGTTGGGGTCCACCAGTTCAGCCAGGTCATGGTCAGTGTGGTAACTGGACACTTGGAGGAAGGGAAAGTTCTTCTGCAGGACATAACGAGTGGTAAAATGACCAATTCCCAGGAAATCCGAGGTGCCTTTAATATAGGTTTTCTCTTGCACTGAGAAAGTTGGTAATCTTGATGTCCCCAGGCCCTGCTGGGCACTCTTCCTGCCTAGCAAAATAATTACAGAAAACAATTCTGAGTAGCACAGAAATTGGTTTTCTTTATCTCACCAGCAATAAATCATAGAATCATAAAACCCTGAATGGTTTGGGTTGGAAGGAACTTTTAAAATCGTCACCTCACCCCCTGCCATGGGCAGGGACGCCTTCCACTATCCCAGGTTCTTCCCAGCCCTGTCCAGCCTGGCCTGGGACACTTCAGGGACCCAGAGGCAGCCACAGCTTCTCTGAGCACCCTGTGCTGGGGCCAAATGTGGTTTTCCTGAATTTAGTGTTAATGTCAAGGACACCTGAGCTTAATTGTTTTTTTTAAGAGGTAACATTTCATCCTTTTGGTTTGGAGAACTAAGTTAGGTACAATACATGGAGAAACAGTGATTTAAAGTGTCCTGGTGTGTCCCCAAAGTGCTTCAGGAGCTGTGTCTCCCCTGTGCCCTCACTTGACTAAAGCACACGTTGGCCAGGAGTTATTCCCCTGTAATGTGCTGGAAGTGTGGATCTGTTCATGTCACAGCTACTGGGACTTACCTACATAGTTCTTCATAACTTCTGGGTAGTCCCCTCTGTAAATGGGGTTTGCAAACCATCCCAGGTGGAACTGGATGTACCTTTCAGCAGCATCTCTGTCTGTTTGGCTGTGTGGATCAACAGGTTCTCCCCAGCCACTCGTTAGGGAAATTCCAACCATCCCTTAAAACAAAGGGACAGTTCTGCAGTTCTTGAAGCCCTTAACAGAAACAGCAGCACAATCACAGAATGAATCCTCATTACCTCTCTGCTCCCTGCGCCAGGTGGTGTTGTAGGAGTGCCAAACCTTGGCATGAGTCTGTAAAAATAATGTAGAAATAGAATATAAAATCATGTGACATTTTCACCTCTTATGGTATGGAAAGCTGGTGAGCACTTTTTGCACTGAAGTCGGCCTGAAAATACCACAGAATTTCTTTTGTGTTTATTACAGAAACCTTCACTTCATGTAAGACATCAAAAAATCCTTTATGCAAGATTCCTTCCCTGCATTCCAGGACATCCACGTGGAGCTGACACAGCCCTCAGGACAGGGTTCTGTCCCATGGCTCTGCTCTTTGGATGTCTCCCTAATTTATTCAGGCAGATGAAAGTTAATTTTTACCAGAGACTTCCTGAAGTCACTTGCAACATTCAGGTATATTTCAACAGGCCAGGATGTTTGTTTCTAGACTAACCTGGATGTTTTCTTTTTCAACCAGCTTGAAACAAACTAGAAGAGACATTTATAAGGAAATTCAAATTGTTGCAAGTGTTAAATCAAGTGCCAAACATTGATAGTGCCTTGGATTCTGCACTGGAGGTTTAAAGCCAGATGATAATTTCAGTGTCCTACTTGGAAATTACAGGGCTGTGAAACTGTATTTCAGTTTAAAGAGTGAAATCTGATAAAAATCCTGAATTGACACATAATTTCAGGCACAATTTCAGGAGGTTTTTTACTTTAATGATGTGATGAGCAGCCTTGTAGGCGCCGCAGCCGCCGAGCTTCAGTCCTGGCGCGTGTTCTCCTGTTTCATAGCCCTTTTCAGCCACTGCCTGCAAACACACAGTCACAGAGTCAGTCCTGCTCTGGGCTCCAGAGCCAGGGGATGTGCTCCATCCTCTGCATCCTGTGCTCCCCTGCCTGGGCTGGCCCTCTCCAATCCCCTCTTCCCTTCCTTGGCTCCCATTTCCTGCCTGCTTGCTACTGAGCTGTGGCGTGCTGGGAGCAGGGTGTTGGTGAGGAGGGTTAAAGGGGTGAGCTGAGGAATGGGGAAGGGGAAATAACAGCTGCCTTTCCAGTTCCTAATTCCCAATTTCAGTTTCTCCAGCTGAGGAGTTTTCAAAAATTTCCTGGAATTTCATGTCTTAAAAACCCTGCCCTTGTGCAAAATCTGCCCGCTGAGATTTTTGGCCACAAAGATTAATGGTTTAAATGTTTCCCCTTCCCTCTCCAATTTTTTCACCTGCTCTCCTCTAGTGTCACTCCCACAGAATTTTGGGAACAGAACAGTGCAGTGGGAGAATTTGGAAGGAAAGCATTGATGACTTACCCAAGGATTGCTGAATGTAATCCAATGTTTCACACGATCACCAAACTTCTCAAAACACAGATTTGCATAATCATCAAAATAATTAATCATGCTTATATTCTGCCAGCCACCATACTTTTCTTGGAGAACCTTTGGAAATAAGAATTTCAAGATTCAATAATTGTACTTGAAGGTCAGCTGCTGCTTAAAAAGGACTGTTATTTCTATTTAATTCTGTTTCTATTTCTAGCTCAGAAAGAGGTTTTTCAAAACTTCAATGCACATAAAATCTAAATGAATAGGAAATATTTACAAATTCTTAAAATCATGCAGGCTTCTCTAATTTTTTGAAGTACTCTTAGTTCTTAACCTTAGGAAATTATTTCTATCAGAAGGCTTTATTTGAGGTGTTTCACTAATTGAAATATTGTCTGACCTGTGGCAGATCCCAGTGGTAGAGGCTCACAATAGGGGTGATGTTGTTTTCCAGAAGACTGTTAATTGTGTCATTGTAGAATTGTATTCCCTTCTCATTCAGTTGCTCAGCTGATGAAAAGCACAGACAAGGAATTACCTGCATTGGTTCCCAAATAACTGGAAGAACAGATATCTAAAAATATTAACCAAGGAATTTTACATTACAGTGTTGGGAATTCTGTAATGGTGAAATGCAGACAGCAGAAATCTGTGTAACAGGAATGTTGAACAACTGTGGGTTACTCAGGAGTAAAATTCCTTACAGATAAGAATATTGGGAAGAATGTGGTGAAATTGTGCTTACCTTTGATGCCTGTGGGCATAATCCTTGGCCAGGAGATAGACAAGAGGTAGTGATTCACCTTCAGCTCCTTCAGTAACTGAATATCATCCTGTGAGAAGAAAATCCAATTAACACATCCCGAGGCCGAGCAGAATAACTTCAGTTCTTAACTAATTCTGAATGCAGAAAATCCATGGAAGATTTGCACAAAAGAGGATTCAATCTGGTTTTTTCTGATCTTTGAGGTGATGGCTCTTTCTACTTGAAGCCTTCCTCTTTAACCACTTTTTTTTGACAGTCCAAAGAAGTCCTGTAGGAGACTGAATGTTTGCACTACAGAAAAATGAGCTGAGGTTTTGCAGTACAATTATATTTATATCAGAATTTGTGTTAGAAAATAATAGAGGCCTGTAAATCTTGACTTCAAACACTTCAGCTCAGGCTTAAAAACATAATTGCTTGGACTTTCCTTTACTGTCTTATACTGGAATGAGAAAACCCCCTAAATCCCATATGAATAAATGTTCTTTTGCTAAGAAATTGTACATCTTCAGTGTTCAACGAAAGTAGAAATTGGTGGTATTTGTGCCAATGCAAAGAGAATTCTGATGATGAAAGCAAAAAGTGCTCTGATAAAAAGAGGACCAGATAAGTGGACAAATACAAGCAAGTTTTAGAAAGTATTTCTAAATCCAAATTTTCTCTGTGTCAATCTCTTCTGGTGCCACACCCCAGTGAGGCTCAGAGTCCCAGCTTCTCTGAGATACTTGTTAAGCTCTTTCAAACTTTTTTAAGCTCTTTCAAACGTCTGGTTTGAGAGCTCAAATGAAACCTCTCCTGCATTTTCCCATTTTAGGAGAGTAAGGCATAATTAGTTTCTTTTCTCTTCGTTCTTGCTGAGACCTCTGGTTCTCCCTTAGACTTCATCTACATGGAGAAACCTCACTGGAATATAACTTTTATTAAATTAGTTGCAATTCCAGTTATGTAACCCTGCCTTCTCAAAGTCATTTGGATTCTTCTTGCTGTGTATCTGTCTTTCCTCCAGCACAGTAATTTGAAAATTCGTTTTGGTGGTATTAGCCTTGGAAACATGTTGTGAATAGAGCTGCATTGATTATTTGTTTGTTATCCTTTCAAAAAATGGGCAACGTCCAGACTGAATTGTAAAGCCTCTGAAAAATACATAGAAAACCTCATACATGCACACACACACAAAAAGTTAATTTTATTTAAAGGTCAAATATGTTTCTTGTATTTCTAACTAAGCATTTGGACTTCCTACAGCATCTAGAATATTTTTTGGACATAAAAATCCTGAAAAGCTGAGATGTATTTGGGAAACACTGTGGGATTATTGGTTTTATGAGATTATAAAGGAAGATGATTTTACTGTACTGATTAAAAATATCAGCACTTGGATTCCTAAGTTGAGTAACCTTTAGAGTATTGTAAATGCAGGTGAACTCGGTGGGAAGAAATGATGATGTCTGATTCTAGTTCAGAAGGCTGAATGATTTTTTTATTATAACTATACTATAATACATTAATATACTATTTAAAGGAGATATTAAAACTACATACTTACTTTCTAACTACTATATCTAACTAACTAACAACTTGTGACTTTCTTTTGAGAGTCCAGCCACAGGTGGGTTGGATTGGCCACCAGGCTCAAACAATCCTCACCAGAATCCAACCAAGCAATCACCCCAGGTAAGCAATTCTCCAAACACATTCCACATGGGAAAAACAAGGAGTAGAAATTGTTTTCTTTTTCTTCTCTCTGTGCTCCTCTATGAAAAATCCTGAGAGAGAGAAGAACGTGCCTGCTACATTAGAGCAGCTAAAATGTTCCTTCAAAATGGGAAACCAGGATCAAGGGATGGCCCCAGAGCATTTGCAGAGGTGCAGTGAATTCCTCTTGAGCAATACCTTGACTCTGTAGTAGCCATCACACGTGGAATCTCCCGTCTCGTTCCCCACCACCTTCCCTTTCCTGTGGGTGAAGGCATCCCAGATGCTCGGCCCTTTGCCATCCTTGTCCCACGCCCCTTCGGTCTGGTAGGCAGAACTTCCCACACCCCACAGGAAACCTGAAGGGAAAAACAGGGGAGTTATTGAAACATGTTCCTCTGAATGGTCTCGGTGCTAAGTGTTCACAGGAGAAAGGAGCTGGAAGTGAGAGTAAGCTCTGCTGGAGAGGCTGAGGTTTTCTACGTTTCAAAATGTGTCTGTGCCTAAATAGGTCTGAAAATGGGGAATAAATGAAGGTGTCCTGTTGTGATGCAATGAAAAAGAAGTTGAATCCTTTCATTTATTAAACCTGTAAAGTCTGTATTTTACAGTGATGAGGTAGGGCATTGATAGCGTGGCAGAAATGTCTTACTGTAAAAAACAAATTAGGTTTCCACATCTTTTCTCCCTGCTGGTTTTCATGGTAGCTTTAGCAACTACGAGTTTAGATGTTATGTAAAATATACAGAAATATTCTGGATTATTTTCCTATTGTTACACAAAATACCATATAATAAATGACTTAAAAACTTGAGCATGAAAACCAATCAGTGCCTGTATCTTTCTAGTTTTGATTTTGCTTGGATGAAATGTGTTTAAATATGGATCATAAATCCATACTGAAGAGTGGGTTGGGTAATACTGAACAGCTTGAAACAAACCCAGCTCAGTTATTTCACTGATTTCTTAAATTAGCTGCATAACAAAGGGTATTTTGGTGTATTTCATTAATTGTAGGTTATTTATAAAAAGGAGAAGAGTTCTCAGGTATGCCTTGTTACACTTGGATATGAACTGTTGTGTGTGAGCCTTTCCTCTGGATTTCCTGTTGAAGTGGATCTATGGAATGCAGGGTCATGTGGATCCCTGTATGCCCAGGAGCAGATCCCAAAGCATTCTGCATTCTGCAGCCACCTCCATTTCTGTTCCTGCCATTTCCCTGGACGGACACAGAAAACCTCTGGTTCACTTCCTTGTGCAAACACAGGAGCAGATCTAGAACATTCCAAGGCCCCAAGCAGCCGGGTTTGGACGGTACCAGCTGGAAAAGTGCCGTAGTAGAAGGAGCCTGGGTTGTTCTTGGTCCATGGGAAGTCCTTGGCCACGCTCAGTCCCATCGCTGCCACCAGCACAGCCCAGCACCTCAGCGTGTCCCTCCTCATCCTCACCAGCTGCTCCCTGCCAGGGAAAACACGAGAGCTCTGTCAGGGGTTGCTGCTCCACAAATCTGGGGGGTCAAAAGGGAAAAGCTGATTTCTTTCTGCTGCATGGGAGCTATAATTGAAGGCTGAAAGCTTGGGCGGAGTGGAAGGAGCAGTTAAACTTCTGGCAGGGTGGGGAAAATGAGGGAAGATTGATCACCTCAATCAAAATTATAATTATTAGAAGCAGCATATTTTCTCTGATGTTACTTACCTTTATTCTAAAAGTCTCTTTGTTGGTACTTATTTTGTTCTGAATTTCAAACTGTCCCACAAATATCAGTAAGTAAAACCCTCTAACTATGACAAAAAGAAACAATTATGCTGGTAGCATCTTCCCACCTGTCATGGCAAGAAGCCCTGTGGAAGTTGAAAAGGAAAACTAATTCTTGCAATTATTGCAGTTTTAATTAATTGCAGCTTTTATCTTGATGTTGTCCTTTTTATCCAGTCCCAGCATCAATTTTGAACTGTGACATCAAGTTAAATTATTAGAGACACACATTTTAGCTGAGTTAAATAAAGTTTCAGAAGGGCTTTTTAGAAAGGCACTGTTTTCCCCAAATTGATACAGTCCCCAAAGGATGTTTTACATTCCTGAGCATCTGTTGGTGAATCTGAAGATGGGGCTGGGCCATGAGGAAAAGCAGAACAAATATTTTAAATAATCATATTTGGCATTGGAGTACCTGAGCTGCTTTGCAGCTTGGCTCCTGACCAAAATGAACCCCCAAATGTGGCAAAAAACAAAAGCAAAGGACTGACCCCCTTTCAGAACATGTTATAAATGTACAGCCTCAGAGACCTCCTGTTCCTCTGTTTATTAATGATCATCCCATATCTGCTAATTAACACAGGAACTGCACAGCTGGCTTGGGAAAATGGAACTACTTCAGCACTCAAGACTTTAGTCCTGGATTAAAAATATCTCCATCTCGGCATTCCAAATGGGAGCATTTAGATCACAGGGTTAAAAAAAGCTTGTAGCAAACTACAAACATTTACAATCAGGTCTAAATACTCTAGAATTGCTTTTATTTTGAATATAAAAGGTTGCAAATACATGTGATTTTAACTTAGACATTGCCAGTAGCTCTCTCAGTAAATGTAAATTTAGCATTGCCCTTCATCTTCTCATTAGCACTGACCAACAGTCCCAGGAAAAGGAGCCAGGAGAGCAGGAAATGTTCCAGGGGGTCTGTGCAAGTTTCTGCAGCTGAGCACTGCCCCAGGGCAGCAGGGCCCTGTGGTTTTACAGAGTGCTGCCAGGAGCTAGGAACTCGTCTGGAGTTAGGCATAACAACAAAATCAGTGTATTTTTCACTTTTGGCTTGATTATTCTTAGAAGTAGAATTAGAAATAATTTCAGTACCTCAAGAACAATAAAACACTTTAGGATTTTACAGCACCCTGTACTGGATAAAGCAATCTGTGCACAGTCTGCTGTGGAGTATTCAATCAAACACTTTTCAAATTCATGTGTGCATTTTGGAACATTTCATTGCTCTGGTTTTCTGGCATGTATCTCTGCAAACACAGTAGAAGAAACAGCTTTTCCAATGGTACAAAAAGGTTTAATAACTTCAGACTGTAAGGATGGTCCTGTAAAACCCTTTTCACCCCCTTGTCTGGCAGCTGGGATCCCTTCTGCCAGCTGGAGTTATTTCCATTTCCCCCATCCCTGCCTTACCTGGTGTTCTTCACAACAGATGTGTCCTGTCTGGGAGATTCCTCTGAACTGCCACAAGCCTACCAGGGCATTCAGAATAAATTTACTTGCCCAGAATAATTGCATGGAATTAATCCAGGCTATCACAAAACCTCGGGAGAAACATCTAGTTGCAAACAGCATTTTGTTCACTTACATTCACAACAAAAAAGAACAATCCTTTTGTATCCAGTCAATGCTGCAGGACAAGCTTTAGCTTAACCACAGGGATCTGTTAGCAATGAGGATTTTCCTTTGTAAGCAAAATTAGCTTTGCTCTCATCTATACATTCATACAGGGCTGCCTCTTGAACAGGGGGTTTGTAGATATTTTTCATTAGGAATTGCAGTGATGGGCCAAGGATGGGTTCAAACTGAAAGGGGAAATTTAGGTGAGATATATGGAAGAAATTCTTCACTGTGAGGGTGGGCAGGCCCTGGCACAGGTGCCCAGAGAAGCTGTGGCTGCCCCTGGATCCCTGGAAGTGTCCAAGGCCAGGCTGGACGGGGCTTGGAGCAGCCTGGGACAGTGGGAGGTGTCCCTGCCCATGGCAGGGGTGGAATCAGGTACAGACAAATCTTTAATGTCCCTTCCAACTCAGAGCATTCTGGAATTCTGAATTCTATGATTTTCTCTCGGTGCAAATGTCTGTGTCCTGGATGGTGTTTGGCAGGGAGAACTCAGTGACAGATTTGGTGAGGCCAAGGGCTTTGTTTTTACATGACATAATTTAAAAGCAGATAATTTACATGCAGGCTTGAAAAAAATCACATGCTTTTACTTTTCTTTCTAAAGGAATTCCTTCTGGTGATGACTTTGTAGCAAAAACAAAGTCTGAATGTTCAGCTCAAGCTACAACTCATTTCTTGTACTTCTGTCACAGATAATGTCCATTGAAAAGGCACAGAACCAGGTAACCACTGCTGGGCTGAAAATGTGATTTCAGCACACATTTCTCTGCACACCTGGCTCTCAGGTGAGAAAACCTCTCTGTGCTGAGAGAGAGGGGGCAGAGCCTGGAGGTCACTGCTGCCCCTGTGCCTGAGCCAGGGCAGAGGGAGGCTCTGGGCACGAACACGGCAAAAGTGTGGGAGCTCTTCCCACCCCCACCCTGAGGAAAGGGATCTCTGGGCAAGGGGAGCCTGCCAGGGGCAGCAGCAGCAGCTCAGCTCCTTTTGATGGTGGGGGATTTCCTCCTCCCTGCTGTGCACCCCGGAGCTGCTGGATGCTCTGGCTGGGTGACTCCTGCCTGGAACCTGTGCTTTTGCTGTACAGTTTGTAAACAAAGTGGGTACCTAGTTTTGTCTTTTTTTGCCTTTTTTTTTTTTTTTTTTTTTTTTTTTTTTTTTTTCCTGAGCAGTGCTGGTGCCCTCGCGTGGCCAATTTCATAACTGAGAATGTTGCCTGGTAGGGTAAAATAAATATCAACAGTGCAGCTCTTACAGAGCCTCTCAGAAGAGAGATCTTACAGAGATCTCAGAAGTAAAAAGTGCACTGAAATGAGAGCAGGAATATCACCAGGAGCTCCTTGTTCATCCCTGCAGGTCCCTCTGTCCACTTGCCTGCCCTCCTGCTCCTCAGGAAGAACAGAGGGTGATGATCCTTGAAAATCCAGCAGCTTCTGCACACAAGGGTGTGCAGCTCCTGCTGCAGGGGACGTGGGTGCTGAAGGCACGTTTTTATCACTTTTTTGGGGCATTTGGCACATTTCATCTCCTGCAGAACCAGGTAGGGCAGTGAACCAGAGTCACCACAGCGCTGAACGATGCCAGAGGTGTGGTGATTAAGGGTGGGCATTACTCATTCCTCATGAAATCATAATTGCACCTAAAACCACCTCAAGAACAAAGGCTTTGGCACGCCAGGAGAGGCTGGGACTGTTCAGAGAGCTGGCAGGGGAACAGACTGACAGCTCAGCCCTCTCTCCATGTGCATGGATCTCATGGATCTCACACAGGGAGCTTGGATCAGGCCAGGGCTGAGCTCAGAGCTCTGCTCTGGCTGCCTGGTGCCATGTTCATAAGCCAGGCTGCTGCTTTAGGGCATCCCTGAAGTCACTTGGCGAATTGTCACTGACCCAGGGGTCAGGAGGAGGCAGCCCTTGGTGTGCATGAAAACACAATTCTTTCCAACTGCATTTAACATGGGCTGCCAGGAGCATGACACTGTTCCATTCTAAGTTGTGTTTGCATAGGTTTTCTTCTCTTAACATAATCTTTTCCCGTGATGTTGTTTCCCAGTTTCCTGCATAAAACCCCAAATTAAAAAAAAAAAAAAAAAATCATATTTACATTGTGACAGCTTGGTCATTTTTTCCTCTTGGAAAAGTTTTATTAGCAGCAGTTTTTGAACCTTGCCAGAAACACATCAAGGCTATAAAATCTTTTATTGTGTTTTATTGGTAAAAAGAATGTTTTTAAAAAATCTACTCCTTGGAGTACATCCAAAATTGCCCAATGAAGTAAAATGCAGTAAAATAACCTGGAAAGCAGCTTCTGCAATGGGCTCACTCCATGAGTGTGAAGTCAGGGGCTGACTCTCAGAGTGCTTCACTGTCTCCAGCCTGGAGTGCATCTTATGCTGGAGATATTTATGGCTTCTCTTGCTGCAGGATTCTGTGTGAGCACATCACAAAACCTTTGGCACAGAGCCCACTGTGCTTGTCCTCCCACTTTATTTTCTATCTGTGCCACTTTGTGTTGCAAAACTTCTTATCTCCAGCTAGACACCAGGGATGGAGCCACCCCTAACAGCAAACACCCTAAACCTGCTATTTATTGGATTTTTGCTCTTAGCCCCTGTGTTTTGAGGAAAAAGGAGAAGCTGTCTTTCCTAATTCCCTGGCAGCTGTTCAGACAATGAGACCACATCAACCTCACACAATTCTGACCTATCTCCTCAGCTTCCTGATTCTTCATTCTTCCGAGCTACACTCCCTTTCCAACCTTGAATAGGCCTTTCTGTCTCAGAGAGAAAAATCCTTTCTTATTACACAGCCACAGAAAACCATGTAATTTTTCCAGTGTGTGGTCTGCTGCAACTACACTGAGATATTGGAGTTTTTTCCAAATCAAAACAAAACCCACTTACAATTGTTCTTGGAACAAGAACACTTGTGTAACTGTGCTTGTATTTTTCTGTGCTACAAAATTACTTCCCTTGCATTATATTTGCTGCTTTTGGAAACTTTTTGTCCAAAGCTCAACTGGGTTTATGACCTGGTTTTGTTTTTCAGAGAAAAACTTTGGAATTATGGAAGAATATTGGAAGGAAGAGAAATGAGGATGCTTTGCTTTACTGTGGGGAACACCAGTCTGGTATCCTGGAAAATCTGTGGGCAGCTTCTGGAGACAGTCTCCATTGCAAGAAAACCTCCAGAGTCTGGGAGATCTTGTGTTTGAACTGGGATTCCTGAGAAAAGATGGAGATGAGTGACTCTGAAACTTACACTGAATTTCCTTAGCAGCTCCTGCACTCTTATGAAAGACACTGCTCTCATATTTTATGCCCATTGAGCTCACTGAGGAGCTGCTATCACTAGCCACTGGCTTTATTGGGGTCATTATTTAAAAAAATTAAACTCTTTGAGAACCTGCCACCTCTGTTTTGCAAAGAAAGATTGTAAACATTGGCAAGGACAGGATAAATCTGCAGAATCTATTCTGGCTGTACTAAAAGCTCCAATTTTAAAGGTGTCATTTTCAAACCAGCTCCTAAACTGTATATTTTTAATGTTTCTTGGTGTGTGCAGAGAGGTGCAGACACTTCCTCCTTTTGTGGAACTCCCAGATGGTCAAAACTCCTGAGACTTGGCACTGACACAGTCAAAGGTGCACACTGGATTTGGAATGCCCAAGCTCAGTGGTTGGTTAAAAAATCCCAGCCATGATATATAATAAATGACAGATGTTATAGATACTCCTGGGTGCAATGAGGAAGGTCACAGAAATTTGCTTCTAAAAATCAATTTTAATTTCTCTTTTCCTGCTGACAGCTTGGTGCTAAGGGTGGGCCTCCATTTGATGTGAGCCCTGCAAGCTGCTGCAGGCTACCAGTGATTGGAATTTACTTGGATTAGTCTAATTGCTGCCTCTGCCATCATCTGTTTGCAATCACAAAGAGGAAGCTTCTGAAGCTTGGGAATGAGAGAAAATGAAGTGTCCTGACAACCACAAAACAGCAAGAAAGCTTTTGGAGGTTTTCCCATCACTGTTTGTGAGTAGGAACAAAAAGAAACAGTTATATTTTCTTTCCATGTCCATCTTTACCCTGCACCCATGACATAAATACATCCAGCACCAAAGAACAGTGGTAATTAGTGAAGGTCCCCAAGCACTGGCAGTTGATAATGAGTAAGAGCTCATGAATTGTTTTGGAAGGGGTTGAATTAGTTCATTATTGAATTAGTTGAATTAGGTCATTACTAAAAACATACAGTTGTTCTTTCTATGGATATTCAGCTTAGATTATGAAATATCCACATTCAGGGCTTTAAATTCAGTTTTAAAACACATTTTATCTGTGGTTTTGCCCCAGAAGGGCCCTTTCTCATGCACCAGACAGGCACAAATTGCTAGGGAGTGCACAGATAAAACACTTTAATAACTAAAGACATCCAGACTCATGTTGCTTCTGCCCAGGGCTGGAGGATGAGGCTGGAGAGGAGAGTTTGGAGCCTGGGGACAGCCTGGGCACTGCCAGCCTGGCCTGCCCTGGCCTCCTCAGCCCTTCAGCTGGGAGCAGGTTTGAAAAGCACCAGGGAAAGGTTCTGCACAGGGCACCAGGGAGCTGCAAACTCTGATTTCTGCCTGAGCAGTCAGGGAGCTCTGTCTGTCTGGCCAAGGCAGGTGGGGAAGGGCAGCAAAGGGAGCAGAAGGTTCTGTGCAGCCTCAGGAGCTGCAGGGTCAGGGCTGCCAGGGACAGGAGGGCTTTGCTCACATAAGCACAGCCTGAGAAAAGTCCTGTCTAAACTTTCAGGCTCCTTATTTCCTAAATAAAATTTAAAATTTAAAATTTAAAATTTAAAATTTAAAATTTAAAATTTAATGAAGAAACTGAATATGAACTGGGATAATCTAAATTCTTTCACAGCTCTCACTGTGACAGTTCTTTGGTGCCACGGCCTGATCTTCTTGTAGCTTATATTATTTATCAAATCAAACAAACAAAACCAGCGAGAAGAAAAATTAAAAAATCTTTTACTTTTGTTTTTTCAGGGATAAATTCAGAGACAAGGCCTCACTAATGCTCCTTAGCAACTTCAGCTCAAGTCCAAAACCAAATGATGCCCCTGGGGATTTAATGTGTTCTTAGAGTGAAATATCTGCCCCACTGCAGATACTGCCCTTAGCTCCATCACAGCCTCCTTATTGTTTAAAAGGTAAATTAGTTAAAAGTGTAGCAAATTACAGCCTGGCTTAGTGAGTTCTGAGATCCTCTGTCACTTTGCCATGGGAAGGGTTAAATACAGTCTAAACACAATAATAACAGCAGTATTTTTAATAGAAGAATTTAAGTATTTAAGATGCTGCTAAGTGGTACTTGAGATAATATTTGTGAACTTTCTTTTTGCTACATCAAATCAAGAAAGAATCTTAGTCCCAGTCATCTCTGAAATGCTTCAAGTCGATATGATCCAAACTGATTTAGCACGTTTTTAAAAAGCAAAGCTACATTCTTTAGAATGAATCTTCCCATTATGCCAAAAATACAAATTCCAAAATATATTTCTACTACTACTACTACTACTACTAATAATAATAACAACAATGTTCCAGACATGCCAGGTCTGGTGGATATAAACTGTTGGCATTGTGCATTTTCCTTTCAGCTGGCCTCTGAAGACAGCATCAGTGAGGAACAGTGGGAGATAACAACACAAACCAGAGGAAGGAAAAGAGATCCTAAGAGCTGTCAGAACAGTGAGTAAATGGTTTAAAAATGTTTCTAACAAGCACTTTCCTCTGAGCCTGTGCTGTAAAACAAGCAGCATGACAGGGAATCACGGATTGATTTCCCTGTCAGGATGTGCAGGTGGGACTGCAGGCTTGTATGATCTTGAAAATTGTATTTGTCAAATGGTTTCATACTTGTGGAAGAACCTGAAGCAACATTTTTTTCTACAGTCTCAAAAGAAAAGTTACTTGATTTGTAACACAGATCCAAATTCAGAGGGTAAATGTGAATTGTCCGTGAGAGGAGCAATTGTGTAGTGCCTGAGCTAAAGTCTGTTAAACCTTTGCTGGTGGTTGATTAACTGCTGAAAAAGAACATTAGCACTGGTGTTTGCTACCCATTCAGAGAAGTTTCAGGGTTTTTGTAATCAAATATGACAACATTTTGGGTTTAGGTGTATTACATAACCACATGCATGTACAGAGGCCTGCAAACAGAGGTAGGAGTAATTCCTTTGCCTTTTAAATTGCAAATTTCAATGTGAATCCTCCAGAATCAAGTGAGCCAGGAATCATTTCACTTCAGCCTTACTTTGCTACATCACTTTGCTTCAGATCAGGCCTTGCTTGTTTGCCCCATGCTCTTTAAACCACAGAGAACAAGGTTTGTAAATGCTGTGGCCACTGCTGAAAGGAAACAGATGCTTTCCCAAAGGCAGAACTCAGGGCACTGCAGGTTTTGGAGCTCTGTCCCAGAGAAATGGGGTTTTGTTACCATTGGTTTGCTAAAACCCAAGAATATATTATACACTGTATTACATTCAGATGATCTCATCCTAAGCAAAACAAGCTTGTGGGACCTCTGATTCTGATTAAGCATTTGGGCTCAAGGGACTGTGCTACCATCCTACCTCACTGGCAGGGGTTTTGTCATGAGACATTTGTTATGTTTTTGAAGCAAATATTTCTGTGATAAGTGTTATATTAAAACCCACAAGGATGTGAATAATCGTGTTTTCAGTGAAGAGTTTAAATGGCATGCTATAAATAAAGCCAAGGCCACACATTGACTCGAAAAGGTAGGAAAAAACCCAACCAGAAATACTGAATAGCTCTGTTCATCCTGCCCACTAAATGGGGTGAGGCCGTGGGGAAAAATAGCTTTTAATCACACAGGAGATGTGAATTAGGAGTGCACATGGCAGCCTTAACTCTGGTGTTCCCAGCCCTTGAACACTTGACTTTTCAACCTTAACTTAGGTGGGTGGGGAGGTTCTTGTGAATTTTGTCACAGGCAGCTCAATTCCCCTTGAAAGCATTGGTGATTTCAAGTTTATTTTGAAAATAAATTCCATTTCATTTACTCAGTCCCAACTACTGGTTTTTAAACTGGGCTAGGAACAATTCTCCCTGAAAAGGAGGATTTGGGTTAGGGTTAGGGGAAATGAGGCTCTCAGCTGCCACCTTCACTTCTGTCTGCTCACAAACCTCCAGCCAGGAGACGAAGCTCAGCGAGGCTCCTGCAAGGAATGGGTGCCCCAAGGAAAGCTGAGCAGCCTCCAAAGCCATGGAGCTGCAGTGACATCAGCACTCAGACATTTCCAGTTGGCTTTTCCAGCACATCCAGGCAATCAGGGGCTCTGGAGCCAGCACACACTGACTCTTTATGGCTCCCCCACTGGGAACACGGCTCTGTGAGAGACCCACTGCCAGTGCTGGGTCCAAAACACAAAATCCCTCCTTCTGTGCTGAGGGATTTGCCTTACAAGCCTGGGCAGTGACTGTGTCCTTCAGCCAGAGCTTGTGTGGGGAGCAAAGCTGAAATTCAGCCTTGTGATCCCCGGGCCTGAGCTCTCTGACTGCTGGCCATCAGCCTTTGTGCATCTCACACGCCTCTTCTGCCACATGAAATCCCTCCTGACATTGCTGCTGGCCCCTCCTGAGAAGCTGAAAATGTCCTTGCTCTGTTGTATTCCATTTCCCAGTGTGGGGATAATGCTGAGCTCCCTTTTGAAGTGCTGTAAGGGCACTTTTTGGAGTGCTGTAAGCTCCCTCTGATGAGGGAGTGTTTTAGCTCTGAAGTATCACTGGTGATTCTCTAGGGCTGTTCATTCCTTTAACTCCACCTGAAGGAAATCCAGCACTGAGCCCTGCTTTACTCATGGGAAGTAGATGCACTGAGCAGGATAAGAACTGGTTTTGTGCTTTCTTAGTGCAGCAGAAGTGGGGCAGGAGCAGAGGAGTACATTTTGGTTCTTGAGCCAGAATGTTTTACCTTTCCTCAATTGGTCTTTTTTTTGGAGAAAGTAATTTTCCTCAGCCTTCCCCATCTCCTTACTAATGTCTTTCCATGTAGAAATAATATTTGGGATCTGAGATTGTGCCCTCTGAAGTGGTTTCCATCTTGCTGTCCTCCTAAGAGAACTTTAACCTGTATTGAATGATCGTGTTCAGCTACATATAATTACAAATCCATAAAAAAACAAGTCCCCTTGTATTTGTACACACTGCAGCAAAATGTACCTCTAAGGAGAAAACATTGCTTCAGTGTGACTGTCTGAATTTATTGGCTATTAGAAGCCTTACAGTGTATGGCTCACATTTTAGAACTCTTGATTTCATGCTTAATGTGGTCAGGAAATATAAAAATACATTTATTTATGTCATCTACTAAAAATCTCAACCTATGTTACTGCAAGTCGAACCCAATCTGTGTTTATGTTGGAGATGAATGATTGGTTTGTAGCTGCCTGTGTTTTTAGCCAGGCTCAATGGAATGATTCTGCAGCACAACTCCGTGTGTATTTCTTTTTTTTAACTTCTTTTTATTTACTGCATGTGGCAGCAATTTCCTTCCTCCCAGAACCCACTGCCCAGTTCTCAAGGGCAGTGCAGCTGTCTGATAATAATAATAATTATTATTATTATATAATTATTATTATTACAATTATTATTATCAGGCTGTGCACACGGAGTGCTAGGATTTACTGAATTGTTCAAAGTTGTCAAAATCCAGGCAAATATTTCCTTACTACTGATACCTGTTCACTGTTGCAAGATTTGATTTGCTTTGCTTTGCCAAGTCTTTGCAGCTGATACTTGCACAAGTATTAAACTGCAGGAAAATGTATCTGAACAGAATTTCTTCTCAGACATTTGATAAGTGGGTGTCTGCGTCACACAGGCTGCAGCAGCTTCCCTGTGGCACCTTCTTTCCCTGGCGCTTTAGTTCTGGTTTTGATCCTGGGCTGAAATTCCCACAGAGGGATCTCAGCTGAGCTTCCTTGTCCCAAGAACCAGGTCTGGCTGCCCTGAGCTGGGACTGCAGAGGGGTCTGATGGCATTTCCTGCAGCGGGCACAGCTGAGAGCAGCTCTGCCCTCCTGCCATCAGCACATTTAAAATTTTTGTCCAGCAAATTGCCCATCCTGTGTGGGTGGACAATGAATATGAACACGATGCCAATGATCTCCTTTTAAATGTGAAGGTTCCCTGGTTGAAAGCACCATGTCCAGGCACCTGGGGCTCTTCTGCTCCCTCTGAACAGAACACCCTTGTTGCCTTAGACTTTAGTGATTGTAGAATCAAACTCCAAGTTTCAAATATGTTGAAAGTCAAATTTCTTTTCCCTCTGAAAGTGAGGGTGAATAACCAACTCAGTAAAAAAGGTGTAAAGAATGCAGAGCAGAAAAAGCCATGAAGATCTGGGGTAAAAATTCAGGGAAAGAAAAAAATAGCATTAAAAGTCTTGCTTGGGAGTCAGAAATTTGCCATAAAATCAGAAGCTGAGGTTGGTGGAAAGGATTGTGGGACTTCTTTGGATAAAAGCAAGAGAAGAATTGAGGAAAAGCTAAATTACTGTGCCTGGAACTTTCATATCTTCCATATCACACTCCAAAATGAGGTTTGGATCACTAATCCACCTTCCCAGCTACTGGGGAATTCATACCTTGGGGTTATTCACCCAGGGAGGAAATAATGTCCTAAGTATCTTTGGGTTTCCATGTCTTCTCTACTTTGTGTCTCCCTTCATACATAAAGACTCTTAAAATAACATTAATGTGTGTTACAGAACTGAAAATAATACAAGTGTAGGGTAATTCTTTCACAAGGCTATTTTTTGATTCATATTAGCACTAGCTTAGTTTAAAAAGTCATACATGCATCTGTCAGTATCAGAGCTCTGCTCATCCTGCAGTGTTGTAATTAATTTTTGTTGAAAGTTACTCCAAAATTATGGGAGTGCATTGATCATTCCAATATATATAGTTGTAATTAATTTAAATAATTAAAATTAATTTAAATTTAAATAATTTAAATTAATTCTCATGTGTGCCATCACCCAGCAAACAATCTCAATGCTCTAGTGGGACAATAAATGTGTGTAGAGCTCCCAGCCCTTGCAATCCAGTATGAAGAGCTGGGTGATTTAAAAGGAGCTGCTTTGTTTGCTCTAGGAATTCATCCATCTCTGGGGCAGAACTTCCAGTTGTTTTAACAGTGTGTGTCAGGATTAGCAGCCAAGTCCTGAATATTCTCAGCTCCTCAGGCCAGCCCCTAAATGCATATTGTGAAGAAAAAAAAAAAATAAAAGAGGAAAAACCACCCACAAAACCAGTTTGGGAAGGCCTTTTTATGGGTGTGTTTGAAAGAAAATCAGCCAGAAATAATGTCCATCAATTAATCCCGTGTAGGAAAATGGGACAGTTCTGTAAAACAAGGCTTGAACCCCAGCAGCAGTGGAGAGTGTGTTGTTCTGCATGGGCTGTCTCTGGATATCCCCTTTATGAAGGTTTTTGACTTCTATAAGGATTTCTGCACAGATTTGCCATAAAGTAACCGAGGTCTCCTGGGCTCCTCTGCCTTGTCCTGCCACAGACATCTCATCCAGCAGCCCTGGTTTGGGAAAGGAGCCATGAGGGAAAAAAAAGAACAGGCTCCTTTTGTAGCTAATAACTTCCTTTAATTGGTAATTAAGCTGCCTGCTACTTATAAATGTCAATAAAGGTCAAAATATTTAGAAGCAGAATCGTTTTAGTGGCTTCCCATTTCTCATTGCATAAGCTGCCTGCTCGGACCACACACAGGCACATTTGAAGATGGTTTGGATTTCAGAGCCCTCATCTTCCCACCAAATTCTTCTCTAAAGCAGCCCAGAAGGGACAGAGCAGCTTTAGTCAGTAGGAGGGAGGATGTGAACGGAGTCTTCTGGGTGAGCATTCCTCACATTTTGGAATTGCACCGCAGGCGCTGGGCTGGAGCAGGCAGGGCCTGGCCAGATGGTGCTCTCATTTATTCCTGCATCCCGGGAAAGAAAGGGGCTGCATCCCATCCATGTGCAAAAGCACTCAAGGAAAAGCTGCCTGCTAACAGATTAAACACCAACTGCAGCTTGGAAATGAGAATTTAGTGTAAATCCTGTTGTTTCTGTCGAGCAGGGGAAAATACAGAGGGTTTTGCTTGGGGAGTTAACATGTACAAACACTTATCCTCACTGCATGGATCTGCTGGTTTTGTGAGCACTCTTCCCACTGAAATTAATCAGTTTACAAGGGGGCAAGTGAGGGGACATTTGGCTTTGAAGAGTGCAGAGAATGTATTCCCAGAGGGATCTTTGATCTTTTTATGGTGTTTTGTTTCTGAAGTATGTGTGTGTGTGTCCTGCAGGGATTTGGCATTTTGGAAATCAGAGCCATGGGGACAAGACTTTGATATTGCACTGAATATAGCTGGAATAGTAGAATATGAATATGGCCTCACTTTTAATGCTGTCCCAAAGGATCCTCAAGAAGTTCAGAGCATAATTTACTATTCCATGAGCTCCCTGGGTAGGACAGGCTGGGGTTTTATGGGAGGACAATGCAGTAGTGCTTTGTTGAATCTGGAGGTGGAGATGAGCTGAGGATGTCAGGTAGAGCTGGGAATGGGAAATCTTTACTCCCAGACTAAACTGGGGATGTTGGTGAGGGTGCCACATGCCCCCAGCTCAAGTTTGCTCTTGGTAGCATCAGTCTGGATAGGTGGGAGACCTGAAAAGGTCCTGGAAGGGGAGATGTCCTCTTGGCACATTGATCCTGCCTGGCAAGTTCCCACTGGAGCCCCCCAGCCCAGCCAGGCCCAGCTGTCACTGGAGGCCAAGATTCCATGGGCTCCTGGGGGTGGAAAATCATTCCAGCCACGTGGAATCTCCAGCTTTTCTGGGGCAGATTTGCTCACTGCCTGCACGGTGTGATCCCTGTTACTGGGTAACTGATCAAACATTGCTGGTTTTACAAATAAAGGTACTTTTGCCATAAAAGCCTCGAGCCAGGGGAGCACGAGGCACTCGTGCTGATGTGACTCCTGCTGCCTTGTTTGCTCCCTGTGTCAGCTCCAGATGTTTTCTGCACAGATTTGAAGGAAGTGGCTGTGAAGAGCAGCTTTATAGATCCAAGTGGTAGCTTTCAAAAGGCAAAAATGCTCTCTGAAGTCAGGAGATTTTGTTAAAGACCATAAGCTTAAAGCAGATAAGTATGCTTTCAAAAGCCATTGTTTCCTGGGTGTTTTTGGAATATTTGTATCTATTTTCTTCCAAACTTTTATTCTGTAATTGTGATGGAGAGAAGCTTCTCATTAAAAATTCTGAAAACAGAGCACTCTGAAAATCGCTTTTATGATTTCAGAAGATTCTCATTTGCTCATAATACAAGTAATTATTTCAGAAGAGCAACAGAACTGTTTGACCATCACACCAGAAAAATAATACATATTTTGATATTAAAGACACAAACATGAATTAAATAGCATTTTGAGACTTTTGAGATGAAGTTCCTATTGCTTCATCTTTCATAAATCCTCTCATCATTTGACTGGGGATGGTAATGTCTACGTGTCCATCTTAAGAGCCAAAAATGGACAAATGAAGATAAACACTCAAGGAATTTAAACTTTCATTTTCATCTCACAATATCTGTAACATGATTAGGGTTTGTCCTGATCCTTCTGCTAAAACTCTTCCCCAGTATCAGCACAGCCCTGCACCAGGCAGGATTTGTGTCTGTGCCTCCCTGCCTGCCCTGATCCATCCCTGTCCCACATCCTTCAGCTGATGGAATTTGCAGATTATTGGAGGAGGAACAGAGGAGTGGGAAGGATGACTTATTTCTTACATCATGATTCTGTGCATCTCCAGTGGGACTGAAGGAAAAATCAAAAAGAGGGAAAGAAAATGAGTGAAAGATTAAAAACCAAAATATATTTAAAAACAGGGGACGAAAGAAAATAATTCCAAAGGCTGATTATTATGCTAAAAGAAATCTATATATTCTCCTGGGGTATAGGTAAGAAGCAGTGAAGGAGTGGGGGGGAAGGTGGGAAGAGCTGGGCTTTTCCTTTCCCTGAACCCATCTCCTCGTCTCCCTGCAAGTTTTTCTGTAGCTTGGGTGGTGTGGAAATGCCTGTGATCATCCTTAGGAATTCTTTCCTGTGTTCCTTCCTCTCCTCATTCACACGAACACCCTGCTGTCAGCCCTGTACCCCTGTGCTCACAGGATGCTGAGCACTGACAGCTCCAGCCACCAACAAATGGTGCTGCACATTTTCCTTTTGGTTTCCCAGCACCGAGTGTATGATTTAGATCCTTCAGCCTCCAAAGTGCTCCACTGGGTGTCCTTTAATATTGCATTATATTACTCATGATGCATAGTCGATTCCACTGCTTCCATTTACTTTAGCAATGATAAATGGCACAAACTGGACGAGAAGTTTATAAATTTTAAGTGCTTTGTAGGCAACTGTTACCCAGAGAAACTTTCAAACTGTTTGTTACTTTGGGTCATGGAAAAATTGCTTCCAGAAGCCTGGTTAATGAGTTTCAAAACAGGGTAAAATGCATGAATTCTTTATGACTAAGAAGCATATTAGTGTCAAGATTTTCCCTTCTGTAGGAATCGTCAATTCTGCACAGTTAATATTTAAAAAGAGTTACAAAAATATAGCAGAAAAACTCAAGGAACTTGCAACTTAGTTTTTCTCACTGTAATGGCTTCCTAAAAACTGTTCAGCTGCAGGGGCAGGGCTGGAGCATCGTGGCCCAGACAATTCCTGTGTATGGGAAGTTGAGGCAGCTGCAGTAACCCATGCCCTGGTGAGTGTGGTGTTAACACCAGTCTGTGCCATCCCTCTCCTCGTGTTTGGAGTATCCCAGAGTGGAGGGAGCTAGAGTTTGTGCCCTGGCAGTGCTGCTTCCCCTGGGGTGATCTGGGCAGTCTGTGTATTCCTGCTCCCTCTGGCCATTTGTTGGCCATGGATGAGCCACGCTGCAGGATGGAAATAGGGCTCCTGGCCTGCTGTCTGTGCTGCTGGAAAAGCAGGAGGACAAAGGGAATTGGGAAGGAGTTAAGGAGCATTTACAGGACCCAGTGCTCTCCATTTCCCACAGGCAGCGAGGTAAAGCCCTCAGTGAGAGGAGGATGGGATGATGGCTTTACTGCACGGAAATGCTGAACCTTTGGGCATGGAACACACCCAGAAATGTTCATTCCTATTTAACCCTCGCAGGAGGGGCCGCTTGTGTCCTGCCTGACTGTGAGAGCTCACGGTCCCCAAAACTGGTCACGAGGAAATCGGGTCTGCCCAAGCCCCAGCAGTGCTTGACAGAGGGGATCATGGCTTTAAACGGCCAGAGGGCAGGGTTGGATGGGATATTGGGAAGGAATTCCTGGCTGTGACGGTGGGCAGGCCCTGGCACAGGTGCCCAGAGCAGCTGGGGCTGCCCCTGGATCCCTGGGCGTGTTCCAGGCCAAGTTGTGCGGGGCTTGGAGCAGCCTGGGATAGCGGGAGGTGTCGCTGCCCGTGGGGTGGAACGAGATGATCTCGAATGTCCCTTCCAAGCCAAACCATTCCGCAATTGCGGCGAGCGGCGCGGGGAAGCCGGCAGCGACCGCACGATGGCAGCGTGGGATCGGCGCTGCGGCCGGGAAGCCGGGACTGCCCGAGGGCACCGGGATCCCCCGGGATCCGGGGAGCCGGGACTGCCCGAGGGCACCGGGAACCGCCGGGATCCGGGGAGCCGGGACTGCCCGAGGGCACCGGGAACCGCCGGGATCCGGGGAGCCGGGACTGCCCGAGGGCACCGGGATCCCCCGGGATCCGGGGAGCCGGGACTGCCCGAGGGCACCGGGAACCGCCGGGATCCGGGGAGCCGGGACTGCCCGAGGGCACCGGGAACCGCCGGGATCCGGGGAGCCGGGACTGCCCGAGGGCACCGGGAACCGCCGGGATCCGGGGAGCCGGGACTGCCCGAGGGCACCGGGAACCGCCGGGATCGGGGGATGAGGGACTGCCCGAGGGCACCGGGAACCGCCGGGATCCGGGGGGTTCGGGAGCGTCCCGAGGGCACCGGGAACCGCCGGGATCGGGGGATGAGGGACTGCCCGAGGGCACCGGGAACCGCCGGGATCGGGAGCGTCCCGAGGGCACCGGGATCCCCCGGGATCGGGGGAGCCAGGACTGCCCGAGGGCACCGGGATCCCCCGGGATCGGGGGAGCCAGGACTGCCCGAGGGCACCGCGAACCCCCGGGATCGATCAGGAGATCCAGGACTAGCCCGGGACTGCCGAGGGGACCGGGAGCATCCCGGGGCCGGGGGAGCCGCTGCCCTGCCGGGGCGGCCGGAGGGACAGGCTGCAGCAGCAGCACGACACAAAACGCCACTGTGCACGATAATCTTTAGCCTTGTGCTGTCCCAGTGCAAGCAGCCGCTGCAGCAGGTCAGGGTTATTTTAAATGAGACTTTGACATTTTGCTTTCCTGTGTTTTGTGGTTTCCCTTCCCCCGCAGCCCAACCTTTGTGGGGGTGGTGGAGGAGGTGGATGCCCAAGCGATAAAATGGGAGCTCACAGGAATATCCCAGTTTGCAGAGGCTCCTTTTATTGCACAGCATCCACAGAGCTGGGCAGTGCGGCAGGATCCATTCCGGCTCCAAAGAAATCCTCAAAGAAGAGCCCAACCTTCAGAGCCCTGGCCGTGAAAGCACGTGGGTGATAGGCACCGGGGAGGATCTCTGAAAGTCTGTACAAAAATAAGGCAGAACTGCTCATATCAGATCCATCTGGTAGAGCTGCACAAAAACATCCAGCCAGGCTTTCCTCTACTCCTTACAAACTGTGCTTACATTATATACATCGTCCCTATTGTGCATTGTAGGGGATGGTCTCTCTCAAATGCCAGCGTCTTCTGGCTTTCATTTGTTCCCAGACCTCCCACCAAGTGGCTGCTGATTGAAACCCTTTTTACTCTCCTGCCAGGTTTAGCAAAAAGGGCTTGGTGTACTCAGGGCCTTTGATCTATCTGGGATGAACATTTTCATTGAAAGAGGTGGATGAGTCACTCTATATTTGACACGGAGCTATCTTGGAATACCTCTGGATTTGCCTTTTCAAGCTCTTTTGTATTTTCTTTTTTTTTTTTTTTTTTTTTTTTTTTTTTTTTTTTTTTTGCATGTGGCTATAAATATTTTTCTCTGCGAGAAGCATGAAGCTCTTTTCTTTTTTTGGAAATGAAAGAGCCCTATTCCAAATAGGAAAAACACACTTAGCTAAGGTTTGTGCAGTGCATATTTAGTGGTGGAAGGTGCTGTGTTGGCCCTGCCTTGCTTTTCAATACAATATCCTGCAGTGTGAAATGAATGGCTGTATTTAGAGGTATCTGGAAGTGATGACTGATGTTTGGAGAAGTTACAAGGCTTTTCCTTTTCCACATGAACTCTCCAACCTGGCATTTCCACAGCAGTGAAATACTTCTGGGGCTGAGATCATCTGATTATTATTTCCTGTGTCATGTGCAGAATTTATTATTTTGTTGAATATTACAAATATATTCTTAAGTTGCCTGAGTTTGGGGTACTTCTAAAAAGTTCACTGGCATAACAGGGATATTGGACTGGCAAAAATAACTTTTTCTCCTTGGATATTATTTTTGTGTGATTAGTGAATGAAAGTCACAAATGAAAGAGGGGGAAGGGAGAGTGAAATTCCTTAAAAACACTATGGAGATATTCTGTAAAAATTAAAATATGTATTTTTGCACTAATAACTCCTAAAAGCCAGAACTTTGGACTTTCTATTTGCTTCAGTGTCCAATTATTTTTTCTTCTCTTCTTTGGGAAAGGTGAACACTTTTGTGCTAATGCAGGATTATTCCTGGTCACAGCAGAATCAGTGCTGCTACTGGGAATTGCAGAGGGCAATGGGTTCATTGCCTCAAATATTTCCATCAAGACTTTTAATCTATTTTATACCTCTAAAACCTGAAACAGAACAGACTAAAAATCTTAAATTGCCCAAAGAAGTCCCAACCCAGGGCATTCTGTGATTCTATAAAATCCAGCAAAAGCTCTTCAAATAAATTGTGACATTAAAATGCCAATTAAAATGTGTGTGCAGCCATTGCAAGCATTAAAGCAGGATATCAGAAATAGTGAGAGTTATCTCCCATCTCAATGCTGTTGTTTTAAACTGGGCTTAATTTTCTAAAGACTGACTCAAATGCCACGTAGGGCATGCTTGAGCTGCTTTGTGTGTGCTCAGAGCAAGGTTTTTTGGGGCTCTTTTGCTTACAAATAGAGTGGGAGAATAAATAATTAAAAAAAATATATTGGCATCTGGATTCCTGCAATTTGTGTATTTGCAACACCACCCATATTTCTTCCTCCCTTGTTTTGGACTCTTGCATGGTATGTGGGTCTTCATTAAGGGATATTTTGTCCTTTGGCTTTTTCTACACATGATTACACAGTAGCCATCCGTTCCCAACATCTGTGTTTATGAAAACCTTTCCAACAAATCTGTGCAGAAGGGAACTGTCCACATTTCCTCCGAGCCCTGCAAAAGATGCTGTTTCTCTCGGTGATGAATTGGTTCAAGATTACCCAGCTGAGATGTTTGGTTTTGAGGTGAATCTTCAGCATTACTCCAGAAGAGGATTGGAAATGGACCCTGGGTGGGCAGGCAGTGCCTCCAGGGCTGTCCAGGACACCCTAAATCCTCATCCTGGATGGCAAAGCCAGCTCAGGGTGAGCCAAGGAGAACATCTAAGAAATGATTGGGGCAACCAGCTGGTCTGCCTGTGTGCCAGCCTCTGTTCCTGGGGGAGGCTGCTGCAGCTCCCACACTCCCACTGGATCAGAACCCCCTTGGCACAGACCGTCAGCGTGGGATTTTGGCCAGCATTGCCAGCTCTGTAAGACAGGGCTGTTCTCAGGCAGATTTTTGGCTCTCTGATTGCAGTCACACGAGGGTGCAAGACTCCAGTTGTGGCTGTGGAACAAAAGCCACCGAGTGTCCCAGTGCTGGGAGGGAGCTGTGAGGACATCAGCAGCCAGGCACAGCTGTGTGCTCTCGGCTGGGCAGCTCCTGCTCAGCCCTCACACCCAGCATGTTTTGGAGCTTGAGTTTCACCAGTGAGGGGGCAGGCTGGGAGTCAAATCCTCACAGGTGATGCCAATCTGGGCAGAATCATTATTAGTCTATAGGGACCACCTGAAAACCATTACAGAGCTAACGAGCTTTTATGGGGGCAGAAGTAGCTTGGGAATCTTTTTGTGGGTGAAATTTTGGGTAGCTCACCCTGTTCTGGATGTCTCTGAGGCCCAGGAGTTATGAAGACAACCTGGATTTTGAAAAGCTTCACCACTCAGCTTTTGATCAGTCAGGAAACACTGCCTTTAACTCTTGGAGTGCTTGTGCTCTATGGTCTGTGGCACATTTATTGCAGACTAAATTCTTAACTATCATCAGAACTATTTGTCTGCTCTGCAAAACTTGCAGAAACAGAGGCTGGTGCCCTCCAAACTTCTAGATTCAGGACTTGCCTACTGTTTTTCTTTGAATAACTTTTGTTAACATTGGCAACGGGGCCTGGGTTAATTTATCTTGGGACTGGGAGTGTTGAACAGGTGTGAGGACAGGGGTGTCTGAGGTGGTTTTTTTATTTCTTTCTGTGTCTGTGCTCAGTGGCTTGGCCAGACTCAAGGATGGTGCAGAGGGACTGGGTTTGGAGTTCAGTAACTCAACCTGAAGAGTTACATGGAGATTTATGAATCAGGAGCTGGTCACTGTTGGATTAAGCTCAGTCAGATGGTTTTAGAGGATAAGCCCTGACTCTTTGGGCCTGAGAGCACCTTCAGTTTTTCTAGCTCATGCTCACCAAGAGACAAAACCTGAACTACAAACCTGCTCAGGTTCCTGTGTGCTGTCCCTACAGCCATTACATGGCACTGTGAAACCACAGCTCTGCCCCCGTGTAACCTTAAAAAGATATTGAAGAAATTCTTACTGATACTCTCTGGTTCTTGGACAAAGGATTTGTTCTCTGGCAGTCACTTGCCCATCAATTAAACTGCAGTATTTTGTTTCTAATCCCAGGGAGAGCCAGTTTTCATGAAATTAAGGAAATGTCTTGCTTTTCTCTGATGTGAAAAATCAGAGTTTTGAGGGCAGTATATCATTATCTTCAAATTCCTAGGCCTCCCCTTTTCCTAATATAAGTAGTCCTGAACTGAATGTTTCCTGAGTATTAAGAAACAAACATTTTGCTCAGTTTCTCCTCCAAAGTCTCAGGAATTCAGTGGGAAAAAGGCTCAGGCCTTTGTGGAGATGTCGTTATCTGTCAGCTCTCTTTAAATTCCTTTGAGGGATTTTTATAACATTGCTTTTCCTTTCTTCTCATTTGTGTTTTACATACAAGTCCTGGTATTTTGGTTGAGCCCACAAACAACGTGAAGCCTTAATTTTTCCTGCCTACTGCAAACCAGACTTTTCCCCAGCATCAATTATCCGGAAGGGAGCTGTGGATGTAAAACCACACCAAAAAGTTTGAAGCCCATACAAAAGTATTTGAGTTTCTTGTAAAAGCCCCCGTTCCTCAGTGTGTGTTGTCTTTGGGCCACCTTGTTTTTCGCCATGGCTGAGAGGTGCTGCCCATTTTACCACCTTCTTCCTCATGGTGGTTGCTCTGGCAAACAAGAGATTTATGGTTGCTGCTGAGGAGAAAAGAGCTCTCCACAGCTTCTGTAGAATTTCTCATTTTTATTTATGCCGTGGAAACCCAACCTAGAACTGAGGTTATGACAAACTGGTTGTGTGCAACTCTCCCTTCCGGTGACCAGTGCACTAAAGTTTGGTTTCTAGGAAGAAATGTTTTCAAGACTGGACTTTGTTTAAAGGGATAAAAGTGTTTGTGAGCTGTGGGTGGGCAGATTTATCAGGGATGGCTGATGGGACCCTATGGAAGGCATTCCTTAATCACCTCAGTCTGCAGCCCAGCAGTTTCACCTGAACTGCCACTGATGTCAGTTTATCACTGCTCAGGGCTGTGAAATGGGTGCAGCCCACCTCTCCCTGAGCTGCCTCAGGTGATGGCATCTGCAAGGATGAGGTAACACTGGACAGGACAAACTTCCCTTGGCTCCCTCAGGAGGAATCCACGGAGACAACAACAATAAATGGCATTTAGATCTCTCTGTTATGCACCAGAGCCATAATGCCCATTTTATTTCTTATTGTTTGTTTCTTACTGAGCTGCAGGGAGCAGGGAAAATACAGTCAGGAAGAAGTTCAGTCCACAATGCTCTGATATTTGCATTTTCTGCCCCAAAGCATTTGCTGCAGGGAGCCACTGGAGACAGGATGCTGTTCTATATGGACTTCTGATCTGATGCAGGTTGATTGTTTTCCTGCTTTTAAATACTTTAGGGCTGGATTTTGGCCAGATCTCCTGGGGCCTATATGAAGATAACAAATCAAAATGTCTTCCCCCAAGGAGCAAACAATTTAAGCACAAGACAAGAAAGACACAGGAACAGAGACAGTCTGGGGAGTATTAAGAACAAGTTTAAAATTTCCAGCTATTAATGAGAAAAGGTCTTTCATTTTTCATCCAGCTCTGGGGAGGACATCTGAAGAGTTTGGATTTCAGTTTCACGGTCTGGGAAGCCGTGCTGGCAACATTGTTGTTTATCTCTCCTGAGAAACAGCATGTTTCAAGTTGATTCTCTATCGAATAAAGGTTTAAGAAAAATATTTTGTTTGCTGCTTTCTCAGCTGTGCACAGCATTTGTCTTCATCCTTTGCTGGTATAATATTATAATAGTTTCTTGTAAGTGCTGAGCCTTTACTGCTGACAGCTGCTGAGAAATGATGCTGTCATGAATCATGCTTGCAAACACAGTTCTGTGATGTGACCAGTTCTCAGCCCCCATAATTAACAGCCAATTACTTCCTCTCCGAGAAGCCAAAGCTGCAACAGATGAAAGAAATAGTGTTGTGGGAGCAGATGTGTTGTATCAGTCCCTGTGTCCTTTGCAAACAGACAAACACTGGCTTACATGGGAGTGCAGCAGTGGAAGTCCCTAAAACCACGCCTGGGTTTGGCCATCTGGGCTCGGAGTGCGTGAGGACAGTGAAAGGGAGGAGGAGGAGGAGGAGGAGGAGGAAAGGTCCATCCCAGCTCGGCTGCAATACCAGCAGAGTTTTCTGCCCGTTCCCGGGAGGGCACAGCCCGTGTTTATCAGTGGGGGTGTGCAGGGGAGGGCAGAGCTGCAGGCTTGGGAGCCAAAGCCCTGCTGGAGTGGTGCCAGCCCTGCGCTGCAGCCTTTGTTTAACCAGGGCACCCCTTCTCCAGCTGCAGCTCGTGTGGCACAAACCAGCGTGGTTCAGGAGACAGAGCTGGGGAATGGGAGCCACCAGAGCCTGCAGGCAGTAATTTACTGACTTTTTCTCCTCTTTATTGACTGTTTTTGACCAGAATTCCATTTTTCTTGGTTCACCTGTATCATCTGTGCAGGACTGATTTCCTGGGAGCAGATTTAAGCCTGTAAGATGTTCCCAAGCTTTTTGCTTTCTCTTTCTTCCATAATTTTGTATGTGCAGTACTTGACTGAGCAACTAAATTCTGCATCCTGAAAGTCTGGCTGGGAATTCATGAGTAGAAAGAGTTAAACCAGGATCTCAAAAGGAGCCTTTGCTCTGGATGTTTCACTATCAATCCTCCACATAGTCCTTGGTTTTGTCGACATAACATTCACTGTCAATATTCACTAATATCATGAAATGTATGCAGAGATAACAAGGACCTAAAATTAATTAAAGGGTTCTCTTTTATTTGCTTTATCATAGCTGGTGTAAGAGCGGTGGTGCCACCAATCTCCTTTCCTTAAATATGTGATGGAATTTTAATTAAAACTTTATAATGATCCCTAAAGTGTAAGAATAAAAGTGGGGGTGAATGCCGTTGTAGTAAATCTGTGTGTGCCATGAAAGGAGCATTCTTAAATATTCTGCAGTATTTTTTAGCTCTGGATTGCCTCAAAACTGCTACCAACTGTCTGGCTTTGGAGAAAGCTACTTTCCTGCCTCTGCTGCTCCTATAAAATGCATTCAGAACATTTACAGGAGGCTGGAGGAGTTAGTATTTCTGTAATTCTATAAACATTTGAAAATGTAAAATATTTGCAGATGTAGTGCCATATGCAACTCCATAACAAATTTTTATTCCTTGTATACTAAATTTCTGAATAGCAAGAAGTCTCTTGGCTGGCTGCTTCTCAGCTGTGAGACTTTGAGAGCTGCTTTTTGGGGAATGAGTCATGCAGGCTGTGCTCCCAAGCCAGGCTTTACCACCTCCCACCCCCGTTTGTTGTTGCTCTCGCATCAAGAGTGCTGCAAAGCCAGAGCCTGCTCCTGTCTTTGAGCATCCTGTGTTCAGCTGCCTCTGGGATCAGCCCCGCTTCAGAATGGATCAAGGAACAGGCTCTCTTGCCTTTTAACCTTCTGTCATTTGTACCAAGGCTTTCCTCTGCAGTTGCAAAATCTGCGTGTGTGAAAGCTTTGCTCACCAGCAAACCCTGTCAGCCTGACCAAAACCGAGTTTCATAATGTGTTATTTGGATTATGAGAGTCTCCTTCTCTCCCCACCACCCCTCCTCCGCAGGATTCAAAAAGTTTTGTGGAGTTTAACGTGGCCTCTCCCCCTTTAGAGCTGCATGATGCTAATGAAATAACTCACAGCTCATCAGCGTTATCCGGCTGGGTTTATGGAGCATATGGCCTTCAAATTCAGCCTTTCTGGTCAGCAGAAATCCCCCACATCCAATGAACAAATAGAATGCAGTGCTTTGGATGAACGTGAGAGCCTGAGAAAACCCCAAAATTGCCTTTTCTGGTTAATATGCCTGTAAGGAACGTGATCGCCTCAACTTCCACAGGGCTCCAGCAGGACCCAGGCCAGCCTCGTGCTCCTGGGCCACTTCCAAGTGCCATCCCAAACCACTTCCTCTCTGTTTAGTGTTCTGCTAGTGTGCTTCCTTCCCATTTATCTTCATCTCCCTGCCACCGGCAGCCCAGGAGAGAAAACATCTCGTGCTGCTAATGGAGACAGGGGCGTGGTGCTGGGTGGCAGAGCTGTCTCTGACCTGGGGAAAAGTGATCCAGACTTCCATTCCTCCCCATTCCCAGCGTGCCTGGACCAGGGGAAGAGGAACCATCAGCCCTTGGTGTCCCCATCAGCCTCCCAGCTGTGTTGATATCCCACGGGAGGACAAACCTGGAAGTGCAGTTCTGATTTTGGAGATGGCTTTGGGTTTTGTTTCTTTTGAGTCTCAGTTTCCAGGAAGAGCTTTGTGGGTCTTTGGTGAGAACTGGGCCTCTAAAACCCATTGCTGGGAATGCTTTACCTGCAAAAGTCCCAGAGATTGCCCTGGAGGCTTCACTCACAGCACTGCTGGTGAGAGGGGCTCATAAGGCAGAATTGCTGCTTTAAACTTTCTGTATCCCATGTCTCTTAAAACCATTGTAATCAGTTTATTTTAGGACTAGCTGTCCAATGACATCCTGGTCATTAAAAAAAAAAAAAAAAAACCAACAGGAAATTCTGAATATGAGTCATGCCTTTGTCTTAGTGTTTTCCAAGGATTTTTGGAATTTATTAAAAAAAGAAAAAAAACAGAAATCCTTGATGTTGACAGGAACAACCTCAAAATCCAAGTACTGAGAAGTCCCTTAACAAGGAAAGAATGTCTGTAAACTCCATTATTTACTTGATATCAAGTCTTTCTGATTAACCAAAACCCCACAACTCTCCCAAACCCCACAACTTCAGGCTCATCCTTGGGTTTTGGGGACAGACCCAGTGTCCTGGATATTTCTCTGCCACCTGGGAAAGCTGAGTTTAATGCTTTGCTGATAGGAAGGGTCTGCACTGTGGGACACTGCAGAAATCCCAGATGTTCCTGAATATCAGATGCTTTAGGAACATGCAGGAATTAATCCTGTGCTCCCATCTGGAGCTCACAGACTCCTGATAAATGCATGGATGTAGCTGCCAGCTCGCTGCATTCCAAGGGCAGCAGCAAACTGCTGTGGAGCAGTATGGAAAATGGGAGCACATTGGGAGGGACTGAGACTCTGCAGAGGCTGGAGCACTCAAGCCAATCCCTGCCACAGGTCTTTTAATAATTGAAGACAGGGAATTATTCTCAATCACATGAAAAAAGCTTAAAGTAGTGTTGAAATTTTACTGTAGTGAACTGTATGATTTCCCTTGTTCTCCTCATGCCTTTCAAGAGGAAGCAACAGGAATTATAGAGAGGGATGGAGATGAAACCATTCATCCTCTGGTTGTCCTGAAGTCCTTTGCCTGGAGATTTTAGAGCAGCCCTTGTTCTCTCACCATCTGTTCTTTGTGTGAGATTAGGCTGCTAAGTATTCATCCTCAAGTGATGGGCTTGTAGCTGATGGAATCAATTTCAAATGAAGGTGAAGCTGGATTCAGACAAATAAGAGTGGCAGAAACACTTTTACCAACCCCAGCCACCGCGAAAAACCATGTCAGGCTCTGACATTGCAGCAGTGCTGTAAGAATAACAAAAAATGGAAAGGGAAGACAGCAAGATGAGCAGTTGGTGGGGTAAGGGAGCTCCTGTCCTTGGAAGAGGAGCCTCGGGTGGCGGTGGCTGCCCGTGGTACCAGCAGATGGTGCTGAACAACGTGGAATGTTCTCCTCGCAGGGCTCTGGAGGGCTGCGCTGGGATGGCCGCTGCTCCCAGCCCTGTCACTCAGCAGCTCTGTCAGCCCGGGCTGTGCAGGGCTGGCCTGGCTGTCCTGGAGGCGTTCGGTGTTATTCTGCATCCTTGGAGAGGAAAAGCGAAGGTGCAAGGCAGAGCGCTGAGACAGGGCAGTCCCCAAGGCGGTGCCTGAGCACACCAATGGAGCTGGGTGTAGAGGGATCCCCCTTGTCCTGGTGCTGACCGTGGGCACGCCGGGCCTGGGGAACGCAGCAAGCTTTGCCTTGTGCCCCTGAGACCTCTGAAACATGCAGGGCACGTTCACTCCTGTATCGCTCCTGCCACTCTGCTTCTGGCTCCAATCGCTGCTGTGGGACAGCAGGAAAATCTCTTTGCTCAGGGCTTGTTGCTGTTGCTTTGCCATGGGTTTGTTTTTTCTTTAAACCCTTACTATACACTTGGAAAAGGGATCCTGTGCCCCAAGTCAAGTGAATTAATGTTTTGTAGGAGGGTGTAATCATTTATTAGCATTGTGCTGGACAAAGTTCTTTGTCTTTGGAGATTTGGCCGAGTGCCCAGACTCAGGCAGCCTCTGACTTTTGCTTTAGTCTCGAGATAAACTCTCAATGAAACAAGGCTGGAGCTGCCCCAGCTGACAGAGATCCAGGGAGCAAACCCTGTCAGGAGGAAGGGCTCGGAGCAGTGCCAAGCCCAGCAGAGATGGCAGAACCTGTCACAGATGTTTGGGGTGGTGTGGGATGGGGGCTGAAGGATCTGCTCACAGCGTGAGCCCCGGTTCTGGTCAGGTTTTACTCCACTGAAGCTGCTCTGCTCATCCCTGTGACCAGATCTGATTAGAAGGCTCAGTTTTCTCTCATCTGTCTTTTTTTTTTTTTTTTTTTTTTTTTCCTATGGAGTATTGAATTTACCACTGCCCAAATATCACAACGTCCCTGGCTCGTTTTCAGCACTTGACTGTGGATTCTGTTTCCTCTGGACACTCACCCCACGTCTGACTTAGGCTTTGTTTGAAACACACCGGCAGCTTCAAGGGCAGAGCCTTGAGCCTGAGCGCCGTTAATTCACTCTGAATGTCACTTTGAGCCTTTTCCCAACGTAATCTCTCCAAAGGTTAATCATAAAGTGAAGGAATGTGCTCTGGCTCCTGACACAATGCCTGACAAATATTTTCAGCAGGCCACCGCTAAAGAAACACAGGTGTGGTCTCGCTCTTAATGTCTCTGTGAGAGTGTTGTATCTTTGGAGAAACAAAGATAAATTGAGAGCTTAACCCATTGGCTTCTTGGCATTTAAAAAAAATTAAACTTCCACTTGTCCTGGTTTTGCTCATCCATAATTCCCCGGAGGAGATCGTGTTTCAGGGGGATGAAATACACTTGATGTCTTTATGAAAAATGCAAACAATGTGTTATTTCTAATGATGCCGGAGGTTTTCTGTGCTGTTGAATTCAGCAGGATGCTCAGAAGCCCAGTATTTACACAGTGAACTTTAACTGTTTTGGACTTGGAAACAAACAGTTTAAGGAGCTTAAATAATCTTACTGAAATATATTAATGATTTCTGGGATGATTCATTATTTTTTAGTTAAGTTTTATCTATCATCCAGCATTCTTGTTTAAAAATAAATTGAAGGAAAAGGAGTAATTCTAAAATTGTTTCAGTCCCCAAAGGGGACACACAAATCTGCTTTTACTAATTAGGGACATCTTGGTTTTTCTTTTAAAGTGCCACACTATTTTTTCTTAATATAACTTGTCATTTCCTTCTTTAGTCTTAGAACCTAGAATTAATAGATTTTGTTTTGTTGTGTTTCTTTCCTGAGATAGGATTGTATAGAGGGAAATGGGATGTTTTATGGAAACATAGGAAATCTTTCCAGCTCCTGTCCTGGTCACGAGCACAGCTTTTACTGAATTATGTAATGTTTACTGTGTCTTGCATCCTTAGAGTAGCTGCACGTCAGGAGTTGATATTCTGCTGCGGGGAGGAATTGCACTGAACTCTGGTACTTGCACGAGTCATTAGAGAGATGAAAGAAAGCCCAGTGCAGAGTGTAAAGAGGTCTCCCACACAGCAGCTGCTTTCCTTGTGCAAGCAATTTTTGGTTTATCCTTTTAATTGTCACTTGAGGCTGCTCTCAACCCAAGCACGTTCCTACCCTTTCCCTGAACCCTCCCCTTGGAGAGGGACAGAAGGCAGCGAGGAGGACTCGCTGCTCTTTCCCACCAGAGGCCCCTTGCTGTGGCTCTGGGGGAGAAGACTTCAAAACCCTTTCCCCCCTCATGTTTTACCTCTGAGATTACTGTTTGCATTTATGAATCCAAACACTGCTTGAAACCCCTCAGTGTGCTGAATTTTGGTCCCTCCACTGCATTTCTCAGTGTGTCAGGCAACGTTGGCTGCAGAAGGTTATGGTCTTCTAACCCTTTGGGCAACCACACTTTGACTTTCCTCAGCTCTTTGGTTTTTATCCTTTCTGTGCCTCCATGAGGTGATCCTGTTACTCCCTTACCACGGGTGTGAAAGTAAACCCCAAAAAGGTAGAGAATTTCCCCCTGTTTCATAGGAAGTCTGTGGCAGGCCAAGAAGTGAAATTCAGGTTGCTAAAACCCTGGGTTAGAGCCTGACCTCTCGCCCTCCTTCCCCCGGGGAAGGTCCCAGGGAAGGGAGGTCCCTGCTCATGGAACACTCACATAGAACCCACCCAGGAATGCAAGTTTTAATGCCATCCTCTAGTCCATGGACTTTCACTGAGGAATTCCTTCCCCGAGACACGCAGTCTGGGCTTGACATGAAAAACTGATTAAAGTAGCTGAAAAAATCCAACAGTACTTTCCAGTTTCCTCAAGTATCAGTTCCATTTTCCAGTGTCTGAAATCTGGTCAAATTAGAATGTTGCCTTTTGGATGTCTGAGGGGGGAAAACCCCCTCCTACTGATAGATACTCATTCAAGGCATGCTGCAAAGTGACCATTATGATATTCCATTTGTCAGCATGTGCTGCACTCACTTGTTCTGGATCCCTTGGGCAGGCTGCCTTCAAATCAATATTAATTATGGACCACTAGACAGTAGCTAATCTGAAAGAAAGAACAGGTTTCATTTAACAGTTGACTGATGGTTACTTCTTCCTTGGGGTTTGGTTTAGTTCTGGTTCCTTTTTTTTCCCCCTTTTCCTATCACAGTATTGGAGCATTAATTATGTTTTGCTTTATCTAGTATTTTTTTTTTAAATGTATCACCTTGTTTTCCATAAATCTAACGTGGCATTCAGAATATCCAGCATGCTTCTGACTGAGATTCTGTAAGATTCATCAGCACAGTTCAGCCCCAGCTCTGATGCCTTCAGAGAGCTCACCCCTGGGTAACATTTTCATTCCTCCTGGCAGCTGTCCAGTGAACAACAGAGGAACCTGACAAAAGTGGCTTTGAAATGTGTGTTTATTGCATTGTCATGATGCCAGAACGAGCCGTTTGTCTGGAATTTGTAAAACTGCTGCTCCTACTCGTGTCTGAGATTCTGCAGAGTGAGCTGTGCTAGCTGAGAGCTGGATGCTCTGCTGGCTGAGGCTGGCAGCTGATTCCTGACAGGGTTCGATGTGTGTCCTGCTCCTCCTTCACTGCGACTGGCAGCTGAAGGAGACCTGCATTTTAGAAGATTTATTAGCAAGTGTGTCGGTAATAGTGAAGCTGTGGATGTTGGATACAAATTTGTTGTAAAATTAGTTATGTAGGAGTAACAATCCAATTAAGCACAGAATCATTAAGACTGGAGAAGACCTTTAAGATCATTGGGTCCAGCTGTCACCCCATGTCCACCACTGAACCAAGTCCTCAAGTGCCCCATCCACCACGTCCCTGGGCAGTTTGTTCCAATGCTTTACTACAGAGCTGGCGATGTGAAAGTGCTCAGGAACTGGAAGAGAAGATTGGGAAGTTCCTCAGAAGATCTCCCAGTCACTTGCCATGATCACCTACACCAACATCACTCTTGACAGCTATTTGTCCATTCTCAAACCTCCCATGGTGGTTACAGCTCATGGTCTTCCCAGCTGGATCAAACCAGACTTTCACCCAGTGTCCCGAGGGCTCCAGCAGAAGTAAATTCTTCCTGGCAGAATTTTTTTTTTTTTTTTTCTATTTTAGCCCTGCAACTCTGGGACCAAACCCCTGAGAAGCCTAACTAGTGCTTCTCCTAATGGGTTTGAGAGAAAAAATATGGAACAATAAGTAATTTCCACCTTGCTTCTGGTCAGTGCCTCAAATTTGGCACGTGCCCAGCAGCTCATGAAGTTGGAAGTTGTCTCTGTGCAGTTGGAAGTGCTGATATTTAGAATTTTTCTACCATGAGTCGTTCCTGGATTTGCAAAGAACAAAGTGTCACTTGATCTGGCCAGAGTGTCACTGCTACCCCACATTGCTGCAGCTCTGGTTGCCTCTTAGCCCTGCCCTTGTGCTTTCCCAGCCGTGAGTTTTGGGCCTCCTTTTTTGGAGACTCCAATATCTATTAATCAACATTCTTGGGTCTTCCTTCATCGCCGTAACTCGCTGGAGCCCCAGCAAGAAGAAAACTGTCAACTCTCCCTGTAAACTGAGCCACCAGCGTCATGAATTGTGCTGGAATTTTATTTATTAAGCAAAGACTCTTGGATTTCTGGCTTTTGCTTTGGAATGGCAGCCGGGAAACTCAACCCTGCCCCGCGTGTCCCTGGGGAACGGAGCCTGGATAGAGCAGGCAGGGCAGGGGTCAATCTCATGGTAGAGGTGGCCCAACCACAGCTGCTTTTCCACAGCTTTTAAAGGAAGGAGGGTCTTCATGGAGCTTAGCACAGAGTCCTCCATGCCAGGGAAAGAACATCTGCTGAAGGAATCATAAAGGAGAGACAATCCTGCTGCTCTCTTCCTTATTCCATAGCACAGCTTTGCATCTGTTACCTTTAAATCCTAAAGAAAAACCTTTTAAAAAATCATTTCGGTCTTAGGTGAAGGTATGGCAGAAATTCACTTTAATTTTTGGGGTTCCATTTTAGGCAGCAAACTGTAAATACTCTGAAAATCATAACAATTTACAACTGCACCCTGAGCACAGTTTGGGAGTGGTGTGGTTTGGGTGTTTTACATGGAATGTCCTCAGGTGAAAGGGACCCACAAGGATTGTCAGATCCTTGGCCCTGCACAGATACCCCAGGAATCATTTCCCTGCTTGCTTTGCCATCCATGTCCATGGGAACAAGGGTTCTCCCTGATGAGAGACCAGCACTGCCATTATCATCTAGATTTCTTTGAAAATTGGGGGGAAATGAAACAATGCAGCAAACGGTGTGAACACTGAGGAATGCTTATCTTTCCATTCCCCCTGCTTTAGGAAATATCCCTGGGGAAGCTGTGGGAGGTAGACTCTGAACTCTCCAGACATTTAGATTAGGGAATTTAAGAATTTAGGGAAGTCTGAATTTTTTTACAAATTGGAATGGGCATCATGTCCTTCCCATAATCAAGCATATCTAAACATAATTACAAGTTACTCATTAGGATATATCAGAAAAACCTTTAAAACTAATCTTTGTTATCACTCTGTTGTCCACTTTCTCATATCTTATGGTCTTTAGTTGAAAACACATACAATTGGGAACAGAAGTGACTTCCCTTTTTAAAAAGGCTGGTGTAAAAATAAAAGTTATGTGCTTCCACTTGTAAGAGCACAGAAATAAGTACAATTGAAACATAAAAGCAAAATACAAACATTCACAGCTTGGACTTCTCTTTTATTTTTGATAAAAAAAATTTAAAACAAACTAGGCAATACTCCAGGAAATTGTTCTTGGTGTTTTAAATATGTTGTTTTAAATTTAGGTGATCCTTCACTTTATTAAGTGGGTGGGGGGATTAAGAAACATTGTTGTACATTACCTGTTTATAAACTCTGCCTCCAGAAATAACTGAGGGGCACAATTCACATCAGCACTATCAGAAAGCAGATCATCTAAATCAAAGCTTAAAGGCTGAAATTCTTGTTTACCATGTTAACTTCACCTCATTTACTGTGTTTCTATTCAGATGAAGATGTAAATAAGATACAAAAAAAGAAATTGTTGTAGGCTGGATGTGAACTGAGATGCAAAAACCTTTTCCAATGCTTTGTGTCCTGGTTTTGACCTTTGCTTGTGCAAATGCCTGCCTGGATTTGCAGGCACAGTCACTCAAACCTCCCTCGTTGTGTCATGTACAATTTTTGCTTGGCTCTTCGTGGTTGTTGAATATCCAGAGAGCTGTGGCTGTCCCGTCCCTGGAAGTGTCCAGGACCAGGTGGGACAGGGCTTGGAGCACCCTGGGATGGTGCAAGATGTCCCTGCCCATGGCAGGGGGAGGAGTGACGTGGTCTGTAAGGTCCCTTCCAGCCCACAACAGTCTGTAATTCTGGGAATATCATCAGCATGGCTGAAGCTGAGCCACCTTCTTGGGATGGTGCTCTGGGTGATCTCAGAGGTCCCTGGCTCAGCTCCTGTTGGCTTGTGGACTTGGCTGGCTTGGGTTTACAAAGCTGAGTTGCCAGTATTGCCCATCCTCCTGAGCTGGAAGCATTCCCTTGCCTTCTCCTGCCTGTTTGTATCCATCTCTTTTTCCTGTTCCAAACACAGGCTTTGGAGCCAGAGCTGTCATTTTGAAAAGCACAGTTTCAGTGCCTGGTTTATGACCAGCAGTGCTGTGCATCATCAAGATGAGTCCCAAGCCTCCCAGATTTGAATATGTTGGAGAATCTGGGTGTGGGAGAGCCCAAAGAGTGAGACATTATAGTCACTGAGGGAGTCAGTAACATAAAAGTACAAACAACTCTTGGGTTTCCACACGTTTTTTGCACACCCAGCTGGGGTTGTCCACTCCTCAGGCCATGGATCTGCTCCCTTTGCTGGATATTTGCATTCTTTGCAGTTAAAACTCTGGCTTTTTCCTTGAATTCTTCCATTAGCAAAGCATTTTACATTCCTCTGCCATCTGCAGTTTAATATATATTATATATAAATCTGGATTTATGGGAAATGTCTTTACTTATTTTTCAACTTCTTTTGGGACATTTATTGGAGAAGATGCATTTGGCCTGGGAGGCAAGGCTGGGTTGCAGGACAACTGGGGTTTGCTTTCAGGAGAGGAGAACTCCCTGGAGGAGCAGGATTGTCTCCACTGAAGATTTACAGTCTGGCACAGCCCAGTACAAGCCTCCAAACCCTCCAAAAAGGAGCCACAGCAAGACTCTAAGACACAAGGCCACAATTTTCTCCCTTTCTGGGAGCATTTTTAATCTGGGCCAGCACTTCATTTTGGGGTTTGGCTCAGCAGTGGAAGTGGAGCTGCTCTCTAATTTCTGGGTGTTAGATGGTGACCTGATTCTTGAATGTTTGCTGTGTGGACATGCAGCTGTAGTTCAGTAGGAGGCTGCCAGGGAAAAGAGGCAGTAAGGAGACCAAGTTCCTGGGTGAGCCACCCAAATTCCTGGTGCTCTTTGGGACAGTGGCAGGACTGGTGGCTTGGAGCAGTCTGGCTCAGCCTCAGACTGTATTTGCAGAGCTACTGTGGGTGAGCAGGAATTCAAAGAACAAAGCAAGTCTGCCCAGATTATGAGGGACTCCTTTTCTGCAGAAATTTGGCACTGTGTGACAGCCAGGTTACCACAGGTTCACTTTGAATGTTTGGAAGGAACCAATACTGCTGGAACTCTTTAACCTGTTTCAGAGAATGCAAGGTAAATGCAATTATTTATTGGCTGTGGAATGCTGCTGGATTTTTGGGTTTACAAATGAATCCCTCTCAGTTCCAAACTGCCTGCAGGATTGAGACACTTGATATGAGCTGATATGAGAGAGGAATCACCTTGCCCATGTCCAGCCCACCTCCAGGTATCATTTTCCTTCACAGGACACCACCATCTAAAGTGTGAGTGAAAAGTAGGTGCTGCAGAGCCTGTTCTAGCCAGGGAACCTTCTGGGAGCACAGAGGTTCTGAGTGCCATGGGAACAGGGCAGACATTGATGTGTGGTTTTCCTCAATGCTGCCCAATCGAGCCAAAGGCTTGGTCTGGTGCCCTTTGGCAGCTGCTGAGGTGGGAGCATGATTTACCCCCTTGCAGTGATACTAAAGCTGTAACCTATATCTACAAATTAAAGTCAAGGATTTATGAACCTTGGAATATTTTACCCAAGCCTCTGAACTGCCAAGTGGAACTATTCTGGGCTGTAACCCAAAAAATAGTTTACTGAAATTCCACTGCTTTAATGATGACTTTTTTTTTTTTTTTTCCTATAGAAAACAATATGAAACATTCTGCCATCCAAACATAATTACATTCTGCATCTGGAATTTGTTGATGTTTCCTTTTGCTGCTCATACACATTCAATTCAATGAAATGGTTGGTGAATGCTGTGTATCCTAAATCGCGGTTGCTGTCGGTGGTTACAGCTCTTGCATTACAAAAGAGAACTGTTGGATGGTGAATTCCAGTGGCTGCTGTGTGGAAGGAGCCCTGTTCTGTCCTTTTTCTCAGAGGGTTTGAAGAAGTAGGTCAGTCAGGCTGAAACATGTCTTGGGAATGAAGGTGAAAGCAGTTGGGTGTACATCACTCGACCTGGTCCGTGCCCTGTGTGCACAGCCAAGGCTCCTGCAGCTCTCACTCAGCAGGGATGCTGGAATCAGACTGGAAAAGGCACCTGGATCTGCACTTGACAGAGGCAGGAGTGTGAATCTCTTACAAAATGTTTGGTGGTTGCTGTGGCTACTGGGAGAGCAGGGAGATGCCACAGCCCCCAGCCTGCCAGAGCCCTGTGAGGAGAACCCTGCTGGAGCTGGGCTGGGGAGATGTGTGTTTTATTTCTGTCAGCCACATCCCCAGAGCATCTCCAGGAGAAGTGTCCCATGATGAGGATGGTATGGAGCAGGAAATGGGAGATCTTTAGTCAGAGTTACAACAAGCCTGATGGGTGAATCTCTGTTCAGCAGTTGTGCTTAGACAGGAGAAAAAATGGGAGAGCAAAAGTGATTTGATGGAGTTCCAAGGATACTGCTGGCATGGATTTCAGCAAACCTAAGCTTCCCCCAGCCCTTTAACTACGGTGGAAATTAGGCTGGCCTTGGGTAGGATTGTGTGTGAAGGGCATTTTCTCTGGAATGCCTTAATCCGATGTGGCCATCAGCTGAAAGCCAGCAGGACCACGAGAGTCAGAAAACCCAGGCTGCTTCCTGCCTTCTGCCCCTGCACTTGAGTGGTTTCAGGGGTTTCTATGTGTGTTTGTGTCTTTCAGCATTTTACAATGAAGATCCCTTTCAGCCAGGGCTTTTCTGAAGTAATTTGGCAAAGTTGAGCTCCGTGCTCCTCGCCTGCGAGCTGAGGTTCAGCCCCGTCTGTCAGCAGCAGCCACTTTAACCCAGGCTGAGGATCCAGGCTCTGAAATCCCCCGGGGCTGCATTTGCTAAAGCAAGACGGTGACAGGTGAGGGAGGCACATTGCAATGCCTGGAATGAAACCCAGGCGAGTAAATGGACCTTAAACTTCCTCTGTGCTTTTATGAAACCTACAGAGTCGGCTTCGTAATTACCTGCTCAGTGTGTGCTGCTGTGCTGCCCTGCACTGCCAGACACTGAAGTTTAATCAGAGAGGCCTGCCCAGGAAAAACATCTTCAAGGAAGCACAGCAGGACTCACAGAAGCAATTTGAGACAATATTTCAGCAGGGCAGTGCAGTGATGTTATCACCAGGGTGTTACCCCAGCAAACTGCCCCTGTTCTGGCAGCCCCTGAGCTGGGTGAGGCTATCACCCTTCCTTCTCCCATTTGATCCACTGGTATCAGCCAGGGCACCTGCAATCTTGTAAATGAGGCTGGTAGGGCTTGAGAGAAGGGCAGAGGCCTCGATGAGCAGCCCAATGGACACTGCAACCTCCTCACCTGCACCAGCAATGTCCACAAAAAAACATCAGCACAGTATAAGCACATCTATCTCTGCAACTTATATCTTGCTCTCTGAGAATACTCCCACATCATCTTTTTAGTGATACCCCTGGAACTCATAAGCATTAATCAAACGCCAGGATGTCACCCTGGCTGGAAAGGAGGGGAATTTAAGACAACATGAAGCACAAATCCAAGGTAAGAACTGAGAAAATCCAGTTCCTGCAGTCATAGGTCACTACAGCCTCTCATCTGCTCTGTGAATTTATAAACAACCATTTTAAACCACAGTAACATTTTTTTGTGTGGTTTCTCCCATCCTGTTGGAAGGCTGTGCCAGAATCTTTCTGCACCTTTTTCTCATTTCTAGCAGAAATTTATTAAGGGTTGGCTTGTAGCCACTGCTTGTTGTGCAAATGTTTTCCTTCAGATTGGATGAGTTCTTCCTGCTGATTGCCCTTCTGATTTATCTGCAGAGAGCCCTGGGCGCCTCCTCTCAGCCTCACTTCTGGTGCATCCTAAAGGTGCATCTTTGCTTGTGGGAGTGGTGCAGAGAATTCCAAGCTCCTGGTTCCAGGTGATGGGGAATGTGCTTTGCAGCCAGGTCCAAAAACCTGTCTGTGCTTCACAGCCTGGGTTTGTGTCCAGGGCAATTCCAGGTGTGCTCCCATTCAGCTCGGACAAGCAGCTGGAGTGAAGGGAAGATGAAAATGTTGAGGTTGTATCCTGAATGTCCTCCTGTCTCATCACCTTGGATTTGTCAGGGTGTGTCAGAGCTTTGGAGCAGACCCTCCCCAGCCCCCTCTGCCATTCCATGTGTGATCAGGAATGGTTCATCCAGCCCTCAGACTCCAGCAAACCACCAACGGCTTGGTGGGATGGAAAACGTGGAAGTCATTAGAGTGAAATCACATCTCTTCCCATCCTGAAATTTGCTCAGCAGACAGGAAGTTTCCAGGAATAATTCAGAGCTCAGCGTGGTGCTTGCCAGGCAGACTGAGATGCGTGGGGCAGAGCAGCACTCACCTTGTCTGTCACTGAGAGATTTTGTGTCCTTTACAAGCACCTGACCCAGGGAACGCCGTGCTCACAGCAACAACTGCGTGGTAATGCAGGTTAATAGGAGTTCATGTGGCTGAGCCTTGAAACACTTAGCTCTCCTTTTCTGTCTGCCTGACAGCTTTATTGCTGCAAATACACCGAGGAGCCAGTTCAATAAGCTGAACACTATCAAAAGATTTTTCTTTATGGTCTTAAGAGGGCTTATCTGTAATTCCTGGCTGCACAGTCTTTGAAAACTATAATGTTACAGACAGTGAGGTTTTTTTTTCTTTTCTTTTCTTTCTTTTTTTCTTTTTTTTAACATGTGGTTTATTTTGAAATAAAGACCTTCAGGGTTGTTGTTAACTCTTTTTCTCCCTCAGGTCTTTCAGGGAAACTGCAGATTTGACACAGTTGCTTTGTTTTATCAGTCTGTGGCAATTTCATTGAATTACTCAATTTGAAAGATTGCCTCAACAGTGCAGAGAGTTTAACTATTTCATAGTGAACTGAAGAAGTTTTGCTGTCATCCCCTGCACTGAGCAAAGTTCCTACCTGGCCAGGGCTGCACTAGTCTGAGATTGCTCAGTCACCTTTTATTGCTTCTGTAGTGATTCACTTGTTCTAACTGAGGATTTGCAGGCAGAGTTTGCATCAGGAAATTCTTTAATTTCTGATCCAAACTGCTCCCATCATGCCCCCCTCTGGTTCTGGAAGTGAGTGGCACACATGGGGCAGGAGGGAGCATCCATGTCAGGGGTGGGATTCTGCCAAGGAAAACACTGGCTGGCAACCAAGGAAAGATCCCTGCCCAAAGGCCTTCCCTTCCCTTCCCTTCCCTTCCCTTCCCTTCCCTTCCCTTCCCTTCCCTTCCCTTCCCTTCCCTTCCCTTCCCTTCCCTTCCCTTCCCTTCCCTTCCCTTCCCTTCCCTTCCCTTCCCTTCCCTTCCCTTCCCTTCCCTTCCCTTCCCTTCCCTTCCCTTCCCTTCCCTTCCCTTCCCTTCCCTTCCCTTCCCTTCCCTTCCCTTCCCTTCCCTTCCCTTCCCTTCCCTTCCCTTCCCTTCCCTTCCCACTTAGCAGAGGCACAAAGGGGCTGAACTGGTGGGACTTGAGCACATCCCACCCATGGGACAGGGTGATGTGGCCACCCATCCCAGCACTCCATGGGAACACGTCCCCAGCTGCTGTTTTGGGACACTCACAGGGATGCCTGAGGCAGCATCGAGCTGCAAAGGATGAGTCAGGCTGAGTGTGAGCAATAAAACACCTTCCCTGGAGCTGGCAGGAATTCCCAGTGGCAGAGAGGAGCTGCAGGAAGCCTGGCACACCAGCCCTGCTGCCTTTGAGCCAGCAAGGGCCAGACCTGAGTGGTTTTTGTCTGACACTTTTGCCTTCATCTGCAAAGCTTGAAACCTGGTTTTGAAAATGATGCTTCATTGGATCGTGGGTTCCAAAGGAGATTTCTTTGAAAGAAGTACCATGAATCTCAACATCGTTTTGTTATGCTTTTACAACTCAAATTTCATCCCTAGAAGAAAAGCAAGGATTGCATGTCAGGTGTAACTGCAAAAATATCTAAGAAGAATAGGAATTGAATCTAAGTAGAATGGGAATTTAACTGAATGCTGACACAACTGGGATCTAGGAAGTAGCTGTAGCTGGAAATGTATCTGTAGGTAACCAAGGCACTGGAAATGTTTGATGATCAGTATGGGCTCTGTGGTTCTGCACTGTCTGGAGAAAGGTGACTTGGAAGTTGTGTGCTCTCACCACCTGAAAACTTTAAAATTCTTCAAGGTATCCAAGCTGAGCACTTGGTAACGGAAAGGTTTGAAATCAGGCAGCTTCTGTAAGAATGTAGGGTTTGGTTTTACAAAATGGCAGCGCTGCTGTCAGAGTGGCTGCTCCAAAGTGAGGGGTAAGCAGGAGAAGGGAACGGTTGCAAACCTGGCTGGACGTTTTTCTGCTACATCTCGTGTGAAGGAATATTTCAGATTATTGTCAATGGGGAAGATGCATTGTACACAAAGTCCACGTGGAGTCCAGCTCTGAGGCAGAGGAGGAGGCACTGCCTGAGCCAGGGGTTATGGGGAAACTTGTTCTGACTTTCTGTTCACACACAATTAAACCTCTGCTCCCAGTGGGAGCAGCTCTCACTGCTGAGAGGGAGATGAGGGGGAGGACAGACTGTTCTGCTCCTGCTTTGTTTCTGGACACCACAGAAGAGCAGCATGACCTTAATTATATGAAGTGGGCAGTTTTAACATCTTTTTCAAATTACAGAAATGAAACTCTCAAATCCTTGGAGTATTCATCTCTTTTTAGATTGGGTGAACTGAGGAGCTCTTCACAGAGAGATGCTCCTTCCACATCCTGGGTCTGCATGGGGCTCAGTTGTGTTCCAAATCCATTCTAGTCTTGGAATAGAGTTCCAAATAACACTCTGAAATTCTTGGTTTCTTCCTCTTCCAAAAGCAGAGCCATCAGTGCTTACTGAGAACAGGGCTGTAGCCAAATAAATGCAGTCTTTCTATAGAGTGAGCGAGCCACACTTTTGAGATATGATGTTCCCAGAAATGGTAGCAGGCTTTTCAAAATTGAAAACCTCTGGACATTTTATTTATGCTCCTCTGTTAACAAATGCCTCATTTGATTGCTTTTAAATGTTGTGTTTCTGGAATGAAAATAGAATACTGGCATTTAATTCTGTATGTGTTATTATTTCAGCTTAGGAGAAGGCTGGGAGATGTTTTTTTTTAAAAAGACTGGATTGTTTTAAGGTCATTGTAAATCCAAATGTTTAAATACTGACTGTTTTAACTTACTTCCAATACTCTGCAGTAATTGGTAGAAAGACTGAATCTTTTTTCTGTGACTTCTTAAAACGTTCTTAGTTGATCAAAAAGTTTTTTGTCAAAGTCTTGGCTAACTTGGTATACAAGACCCTGATAAAATCTCTTGCAATCTGGGATTTCTCTGATTTGTGGTGTTGCCTTTTAGCTGAACAGACTTTTGTGATAGTGAAAAATAAACCTATAGGCAATTTGCTTGCCAGGAAGCCATGAAGAAGTAGGATTTGGGGATATTTCGGTTTGCATGTCTGATACAAAGGTGACGAGGAAAGGGAATAGGTGTTAATCATTGGAATAGAATGCTCTGAAATGTGCCTTAGGTCTGAATATTTCTCTGATTTTTGGGAAAATTTAAATTTCTGCCTGATGTGGAGCAGGTTCTGTCCATGCTTTGCATGTGAACAATTGTTGGTTAACCAGGACCTTTAACTGACACCCAAACTTTTGCTCTTCTGTGAATCTGAACCTGTCTGAAAGGATCTTTCAACTATCCCAAGGGCCAGGTCTAACAGTTTTTTCAATTTACCTTTTTTAAAATGTGCTGAGAAGTAAAATTATGTTCTCTATCAGGTGAAATGTCTGTGCTAAATTCTGCTTTTGCATGTCTGCAAATACTTCTGAGGTGGAGGTTTTTTTTCTGAGATGGGATTTGCATGGTCAATTGTAGGAAAAACACAGGTATTTACACTCCTACTTCCAGATCTTCAACTTGTTCTAAAAATTAAGGGGTGTTTTGGTTTAGTTTTTAATAAGTATTTTATAGTTACCTGAAAAGCCTGAAATGAGGAATGAGTTACAGACATCCATCAATTTTTTTTTCTGTGTGCTAAAAAGAGTTAGAAACCTTTGAAAAAACGTTGTGCAAAGTTTTTAATTGGCCTTTTTAATGTTTATCACTACTTTACTCCTAATTAGTGTCTAAGTTTGTCAGCTCATATGGCATAGCTGCAGCTTCTTAGATCAGAAATACTTTCTGTTTTCTCTCCATCTGGTTTCCTGTAAAAGGCTGAATTATTCTAGCTTTTATGGGTCATTGTTAAACATGGCAGGAAGGGTCATTGTTAAAAATGTTTTCAGAACTTTGATAACCAGTTTATCAACTGATTCACATGTTTAATCAGTTAATAGGTTTTCCTTTTCAGTGCATGGGAATTTCTTTGTTTATCTGAACTGAGTAACTGTTTCTACAGTGGAAAGAACTGTAGTTGACTGATAATCTTTTCAAATATCTGGAGCTTGCTCTTGTGACACAACTTGCATGGACAGATCCTGCACTGTTACTCCTAAGTCTGTGTTTATAGGGAATATTCCATCAGAACAAGGGTTTGCATGTCCATGGAAACCCCACACGGTCTGGGATTCTGGGGACACAGGGCATGGAGCAAAAGTCATCAGGCATTTTATGATAAGGCTTTTGAAGGTGTTTGTTTATTAAAAAAAGAGGGGCAGGTGCTTTTGAGAAGTGCCAAACATCCGTGGTTCCTCCAACACCTTGTCAAGAAGTTTTTTTACAATGTACTTTTATCAGAAGTGTCAAAAGGCACGTGTTTAGCATGAAATATCTCCAAGAATCACCATCCTGTGGCCCTCTGGGCACCTGTCTGGGGGCTGCACCACCTTTCTGCTGAAAAGCTTTTTTGCTAATCTCCAATCTGAGCCTGCCAAGGCGCAGTTTTTGATGTTACCCCTTGTTCCAGCATCTGTCTCAAACAAGAAGTTTGGCTCTGTCATCACTGTAATTTCTCTCCAAGTGAGGGAGTTGTATCTATCTCCTCTTAGATAACCTGTTATTAAATCACCATCTCTTCATCAGGCCCAAGAGGCCAAGGCCACACTCAGATGAAGCCCTCAATTGCTGAGAGCACTCTTGGCTCGTATTCAGCTTGAAGAAGGTTTTCTTCTGCCATCCCCATTGTAATAAGGCCAGTGTGCTCCTGTGTTTATAAACAAACTCGAGGCCAGGCAGAGCTGTAAACTTTAGTTTGCTTTTTTCAGAAAATAAATTCAATTATGTTTGCTTTCTACGTAAAGCGTGACTTGGCATGGAATAATACACAGCAATAAAGCTGCAAAATTTGAGTTTACATGACATTTATCTGCCTTGAAATTGCAGATATTTGGAGAGCCCTGCAACCCTCAATTGGGTTTCACAGGAGAACGGTGTTCATGGATTCACAGCAGCTCCTGGGAACTGGCATTTGTGAGAAAGAGTCAGCAGCTTGCTCTGTGTATTTGAGATTTTTTGATATTTTCATTCCTGTTGCTACAGGAAGGAAATGTGTTGAGATGAACACCAGCCCATGTAAAACCCAAATGTCAATGGAAACTCAGACATGGGGGTTTGGTTGGGATGCCCTGGGCTGAGGAAGGCACTGCACACATTGTGGCTCACATCTCAATTATAAATTCCTCTCATAAACAGAAAAGAGGTGAAAGTCTTGGATTAGACATAAGAAAGGAATTTTTTCAACAGTGGTAGTAAAACACTGGCACAGGTTGCCCAGAGGGGTGGTGGATGCCCCCTCCCTGGAAGTGTCCAAGGCCAGGTTGGATGGGAATTGGTGGAAGTGTCTCTGCTCATGGCCTTTAGTGCCTTCCAACTCAAACTATTCCATGATTCTCTGAAATGAAGACTATTCTGTCCTGTTGAGAGAGTGCTGGGAATTCTGATGGGGAGCCTTGGTTGGGAAACACGACTGGGCCTGGATATGTCCCAGGAAAAAGGATTCTCCTGGAGCCTGCCAGTCCTGGGTTGTGTTAAAACAGAGCAGGACTGTGCTGCCATCCAAAGTGACTGCTCTGTCACTGATGTGAGAGAGAATGAGCAGGGAGGAGGCTGCAGGGATTTGCTCTTTCCTGTGGCCACCAAAAAGCAGGAGTTGATGGGAGGGAAGCAATGGAATCTTGTGGATGTGGGTGAGAAGAAAGCAGAAGGTTGGATTAAGGCAGTTGTAAAACTTGTGTTGATTCAGCCACTGTTTCATATGGAGCATTAATTCAGTGTTTTATTTAATAAAGCAAAACTTCCTGAGCCTTGAGCAGGATATTGAACTGTGGATATTGAAAACCAGGGATACCAATCCTGCTTATGCTGTTTGAGTAGTTACCTGTTAGAAAAAATATTTTATCAAAAAAGATGCTTATTTTAAAAATACTTCTGTGAAATGTGGGGAAGATAAATGAAGTGTTACATTTGAAACCTTTTTTTTTTTTTAATTTATTGTCATTTTTCTGTTCTCTTCTACTAAAAAACTTCTCTGTGGTGGAGAGCCAGAAGCAAATTTGATCGTCCAATTTGTTGCTGGAGTTTTCTGAAATTTAAACCCAATTCATTAGGTACAACGTAGGTGTAGAGCGTGGGCAGTCATTAGGATTTCAACAGCAAATAATGCAGCCCATGAAACATCAGACTTATTTCCTTCTCATGTAAAACACAGTAATGCATTTCACCCTGGCTAAATGTGCTCTTGAGCTTTTATGTCAGAGTGAATCATGATCTAACGCTCACCAGATTAAATCTAAACGTTGCAGTATTTCCTTTCTAATTCTGGCTCTTCCCACTAGGATAATATTATTTGTCTCGTCAGTTATGTGCAAGTGTGAATGAGGAGATGTAGTTTGTACATGTGTGCAAACACCCATGGAAGCGCGGGGCCGGGGCTCCGCGAGGAGAAAAGCCCGCTGGATAATTAGGCAAAACGCATAATGAGATCCATGTCCGCAGGGCCAGCGTGGCCCAAAAGACTTTTATTTGTGTGAATTCCTGGTAGGAACGGGAAGGATCTCGCTGCCTCTCCAGGGAGGACCTTTGGGCCCATGCCCAGCGGGCCCCGAGCCGCCGGCGCAGCCGAGCGGGCCCTGAGCGGCTTCGACAGCGCGGCCACCGCGGCCACCTGCGCCCGGGCCTCGTTAGGGCCCGTCAGCCAAAGCCGCTGCAGCAAACGGGCCCAATTAGCAGCCCTGAAAGGCCCTCTCCAGCCAGCCATCACTAACACTCCAGATAAAATTTGACATCTTCCCCCCGCTCCTCCCCCTGCCCCCAAACTCCGGTTAATTGAAATGGTTTTACTGAGGGACCGTGGCTCTGCTGCAAAGGCAGAGGACTTTGCTTGGGTAATCAGCTTAAATAGCGGCCCGTTTCCTGCCCTCGCTGCTCCGAACTTCCCATTTGGGAGACATAAATACTGGTTTTATTTTAAAATCTTTTTTATCTCCAATTTCCTCCAGCTTTTCTGATGGGCCTCGTACACGACTCCGTTTCAAAGGGCAGGATGGTGCAGCCAGTAAAGTGGATGCAGACAGGAACTTCTAAGTTCAATGTTGATTGCCTTTATTGGAAGGAAGGGGTAGTGAGGGGTCTCACATGGAAAAAGTGCATCTTCTCTGACAGTCACAAACTGGTGATAATTAGGAACAAATCCACAGTTTCATTTATTTTTATACTTTTTAAACACTCCTACCTAAACAAGTATTTTGAATCTTCTGCTGCAGTTTCAGAGCCATAACCTTTTTGAAGTTAAAAAGAAGTAACAGCTCATTGTATAATTTTTATAAATATATTCACCTGAAAACATGCCAAGGTCTAGGTCAGCTGTAAGATAAGCTGTGAAATACCAATATTCTGTAAAGATAGAAGTTGTTAAAGCAACATCTGTAATTCAGTATGATACATAGCTCCGTTTCTGCCAGGGTTTGATTCTTCACTTTTCATTAATCAAGGGAATTGCCATGGAGTGGATGAGCTTTGTGGGGTCAGGGTCTTTGCTCAGGTGAAAGACTTGAGTGTGTTTAATTTTAGGAGGGTACACTGGAAATATTCCTGTGCTTCAAATTACGCATGCACACCATTTTATTCCTGTATTCACCATGAATTTTTTGTCCATCAGACATAAACTGATGGGGAAATTCTGTTTTCTAGGAGGAGAATTGACAATCAGTTTGGGATCACTGCTTTTGCGTGTTTCTTTTAAATGGCCAATATTTCTCTAACTTAACATTCTCTCATTTTCTTAACAGGCAGCAGCAGTTGGCCTAGAGGAGAAGCTGCCCTCCAGCCACAATCCTACCCCGTGGCTGATCCAGAACCTTGGGAACCAGGCACGTGGTGACCTCCAGAGATGGCAGCCAGCAGCAAACCCACGGGACCTGCAGTGACACAGCGCAGCAAAAGTCAGTGTGTCACCCTCTTCCCAGCTGACACATCAGCTCTCAGAAATTCCCTCCCACCCTTTTTAGGGATCTGCTAAAACTGTCCCATGTTTTTACACCAAAGGCTGTAAAGTGACACTGCACAGGAGTCAGAAAATCATCCATGGACTCCACTCAGATTTCTGGAGGCAGGTACATGTCATCTGCTAGGGGAGGTTCATCCTCTCTTTAAAGTCCAAGTCAGGACCCCTGTGACCGTTCTGGGATTTGCTTGGATTGGCAGGAATTGTGTTAGGAACACTGTGTGGTTGGCAATCTGTGTTCAGGACCAAAATGAGATCCCCTGAGGAGTGCTCAGAAGCTGCTCCTATGTCAAGGAGAAGTGATCTGTAGGAAAATCAAGCCTTTCATCCCACCTTTTTACTTCAAGAGGAAGGGGCTGGCTGGCGTTGATGTTAATCATATTATTTGACTGGAAACGGCTTTGGGTTCCACATCCAGAATTTCCCATCCAACAACTGGACCCAGCTCAGCTCCTGCAAGGGCACTAAAATAAATTTACAGACTTGCAAACTAAAGCTTAGGAAGCTGATAACAGTCAAGCTTTCCTAAGCATGAACATGTTAACAGTAATGGTTGAAGGGTGATTTTTTTTGGGGGGGAAGGTGTCATGTTCTTCACCTCATGGCAGCAAAGCCAGGATCCCCTTCCATCTATCCCAACCAGAAATGGATAATACTTTTCCCTGACTGGGTTTTAGGGAAAAAGCATGCTGTGTTCCCAGGTGTTTGAGAATTGAAGGATTACCTTTTTTTTAATGTATTTTATTGATGTCAGTTTATACATTTATTACCTTTTTTTAATGTCAGCCCTGTGCGTTGCTATTTCTCCAGTGCCAGTTTTCTAGCACTGCTTAATGATGAATCATGAGCATTAACTTTATGTATGTGTAATGCTTTATATATACACACATATATATTTATATAAAAATCTGGGTGGTGGCAGGGAGAGACGAATTCTGTCTGCTGCATCTTTTGTTTGGATCTAGTTGCCATAGAAACTCTAGGATCAATTTTGACAGACTAAAATACTACAAATTACACTGTCGGATGACCTCATTACACAGGGCTGGCACGTTGGATTGCAACATTGCTGAAAGGAAAAGCGTGAACGCTGCAGGAATTTCTGCTCCATGGAAAAATGTTATTTTTGGATTCTTCAGGAAGGCGTGCACATAAAACCACCGGTTCCCTGGTGAGTGACTGGTCCCTGAGACCAGCACAACTTTCATCTTAATTTTTGGTTGTGGTAGGTGATGTCATATTTGGCCATACATTTCCTTAAGCTGCAACTGGCATCTCACTGAGAAAGACCTTCATGTTTTCCTGTTAAACACTGAGGCAACTGATTTCTTACAGGAAGACTGACAGAATGAGTCTTTTTTCTTCCTTTTTTTGGTGTCATCTGCTACCTGTGTGCCTTGGTATTGATACAGCTGACGTTGGTTTTGTGGTTTTTTTACCCTCCTGATCAATTAAGAAGCATTGAACTATGCCTTGTGTCTCAAAACTGGTTCATGCTGGAAACAAATGCCCCTTTAATTCCTGAGCAGTGTGTTTTGGGATGGATTCTCAGTTGCAATAGGAGGTCCCTGCTGCATGGGGACAGCTGTGACATCTCAGGTTGCTCTGGGTTTTCCTTCCATCCCGTTTCCATGCTGATATGGGCCCTGCAGTTTGACTCAGGGAAATCTCTTGTGCAACTTTATTGCTGTGTAGTAAAAGACACGTTTAGTCCTGGGTTTTATTTAGATCCATTTATATGTTGGTATTATTTGTACACAGGGAGACAATGTGTGTGAGTTGGCAAACAGTTCAGCCATTCTGTTTTCCTTCTAGTCAAGAATATTACTCTTGCTCTATCTAATCTAGAGTTGTAAATTGCAGCAGAGGTACAAATCCAAAACAAACATTCTGAAGAATTTGAATGGAGTAGAGCCCCAATTTCCATTTCAGTTCTCTCTCTGTTGTCCAATTTGTTAAACACAAGTGGTCCCATGTGCGAGTAGCATGACTGCCAGAAGCACTCTGCAGCCATCTGCTTTTCTGGTAAGTCTTTGATTATTTCTCTGTCCAGTTTTCTATCCAAAATTAGAACTGGCAACTCAATTGGTTGATTAATATTGTATTTTTTATCATTTAACATTTCCAGCTTATGGCTAGGAAATGTCAGCAAGGTCATAAAAAGCACCAGAAATGACCTTTCCTTCTCAAGCCCAACTTTACCGTGGTAGAACTTTTTTACCACGTTGTTCCAGCCCTTCAAGAGCAGCAAGAGAATTGAATAGGAAAAGTTTTACTGTTTGAGGGTAACACCAAACTGGAAGGAAAAGACAAAACAGCCTGGATTAATCTGAGAGCTGTCTTGGACAAGTGAAGAACTGCCAGGCACTGATATAGGCATTCACATAAAGCTGAACTTAAAGCCAGCACTGCATATAAACTCAAAGGGACTAGAAGGAACCACTGGACCTTTTAGAGTCTGTGGTTTATTTGGGCTGAATTGTGGGGTTTAACACATTGGAAGTGAAGGGGAAGGTGGCTCTGAAGGAGGCACCCAGAGGATTCCTGGTGCATGCTGTGGGCAGAGCCCTGCTGTGTTTGTGCAGCTTCAAGGTTTCGGTTCACGAGCTGCATCAGCTGACAGAAACTGAAAGGTTTTAGATGCTTAAAGCAGAAATTCTACTGGAAACACTGTGAGACAAGCAGAGGGTGAGTGAGAACTCTGGGTCATTGCCCTTGTATTTACTGCATGAGCTCCCTGGTGCATGACACCGGGCTTTTGGATCGGAGCGTGCCGGGTGTGTCCGAGGTGTGAGCCAGAGGAGGCAGAAATGGTTGAGCCCTGTAGTACAGACTTGGCCAGTCAGATTGCATGAGAAAGAGTAACTGAGTATTCATCTGCTTGGTTTTTTCCCCTTTTTAAATAAATTGCATCAGATTTTTGGTCTGATCCAGCTGCATCTTGGGAAGTGCAGTGGGTTTGCAGGACAATGGTTGAAATCTCACGTGCCACATGGAGAGGTTTGGTGTTTCCAGCACCACCTCAGCTGCAGATGGGAAGGGTGAGGAAAGGAAGGGCTCTTGAGTGCAAGCTCACCTTGTGAAATGTGCCATATTCTGATGTTATTGATGGGGAAGGTGGCTGGTCCCTGACACAACCTCAGTCCATACATTCATCCTTGCATTTTTCTTACTGTGTAGGCAGCATTAAAATGTTTCTTTCAAACCTAAAGATCTCTGGAAACTGAACTCTCTTTGCACTTCTAGGATTGCCCTCTGGATGGGTGGGAGACATTGATTTTTGTGGCAGTATTATGCAGAAAATCAGAAGTTGACCAGGGCTGCTGTTGAGGGTGGACAGCTCTGGCTGGGCTGCAGCTCTCCATGCTCAGGCAGCTGATGGGTCCTCAGGGCTGTCAGAGGGACAGGGAAGGGCAGGCACTGCCCAAATACACAAAGACTCAACACACTACAAATATTTTTGTTTTAAATTATACTGGAGGAGGGGAATAATTTAGCAAGTGGGAATGTGGTGGGAGCCAGCCAGGCTGGGCTTTGCTAATATCTGAATTAGGCTTTTTAAAACAGTTCTAAATCCACCAGAATATCCTGAAAGTTCAGCTCTCCCCAGTTTAAGTTAGTGGTGACAGGATTGGGCCCTCTATTACTTTTTTATGTGGTGTAAAAAATGACTTTTCCATATTTCCAAAGCCATTATTGAATCTTTTCAAAGCACGTTGTGAAATCATTCTGTGCATTACTTGTCCATATGTACAGTAGGGTAATACAGCATTTGGGCTTTTCCCTTTTGTTTGGCTTCTGCAAAAGAATGGCAAACGAGAAATCTTTCCTCCTCTCCCCATTTTGATTTTTTTCCAGGTAGAATGATGGCAGACATGCTCAGCTCAGTTCCATATAACATATTGCTTACTGGAATAACCAATTTAGTTCTCTGCCCATTTACTGTAAACTTGGGGGTGTTTTTTTATGTATTTGTGATTTCCTTTGAACCACTTATAAACAGGTTAGAAATACCATTTCATGACTCTATTAATAATCAGGGCTCTTTATATGGGTTCTTAAGGAACCTTTCTGTCTAGTAGGAACAAACTATGATAAACAAACACCTCCAAATTCTTCCTGCTGCACAAATATTCACTGCATTGTTTTGGTATTCCTTAGAGCATTCTGCCTTTGGTCAAAATGTTATAGTCAGGGATTTAACTGGTAGTTGTTGTTTCCAGGAAGATTTCTGTTTTATTGTTCTTTTAGAGTACAAAAAGAAGTCATTTTTGCTACAGCATTCATATTGCATGAAAAAAAAAAAAAAACAAAACTTTAAATCTTTTTGGACAATAGTGAGAGTTGGGATTTTGGTGCCAGGTGCAGAAGGCTGCAAAGTTTGCGTGCTCTGCCTGATCCAGCAGAGCCAAGACAGTGATTCACTGTCCTGGACTTGGTGATCTCCAGAGGTCCCTAAATTATTTCATGGTCCTGGAAGGTTCCCTCTGCTGCTCTGGCATTTGGGCTCCTGTCTGAGCAGATTCATCTCACTGCACCTGCAGAAAACTGAGGAAAAAGACCTGAGGATTTGTGCAGTTGGCATTGAAGGGCTGGTAAAAGTAAAAGCTGGTGTAAAGGAGCAGCAGGACTGTGTGATAGGAAAAAAAAAAAGAGAAGATTGGGACAGACCTTTCAGCAGCATCAGCTGTTAGAGCAGCTCAGCTCTGTCACTGTGCTGACCTAAAATGGGTTTGGCTGTGTCAAACCTCACCTGTGCCTGTGCAGGATGTGTGGACACCATCCTTGAGCTGTAATGGTGATACCAGAGTATCTTCTCAATTCTGGCTTTGCCCTTTGGGAGGTTCAGGTGGTTACCTGTGCTTCACTCTGTTTCCTTGGACAGAAGAATGGGAAGTTCCTGAGTAGTGCTGGAACATCTGAGTGCCTTGTGACAGCACTGCAGAGAAGGGTGGTGTCACCCAAGCAATGATCTCCCAGAGCTGGAGGAGTTCAGCAGCAATGAACGTTTTCTTATTGCTTTCTTCCCTCTAAATGTAAAATTCAGGCACCAACTTCTCAGCTGTGATAACCTTTTCATGAACTGTCCTGGCTCTTAGGCTTTCACCTGTTAAAATAAATGACATTTATTAAAAAACCCCAGTCACAATAACACCAAACCCATATTTTTTTTAGGGTATAAATCTACCACTTCAATTGCAGGAGCCTGTCAGTGAATTTCTGACACCAAGTTATGTTATTTAATGAGTGCTATTAGGTAGTTCTGTCACTTAATAGGATTGAGGGTTGGAAATGCCATGTAATATCACTTCACTGGAGAAAAAATCAACAAACAGCCCTCACTTAAAACCTTGTGTTGCCTTTGAAGTTGGTCAGAGCTGCTGTCACTTCAGAGGGAACCCGCAGGGCTGTTTTCACTCCCATTTTAGGGGAGGCAACAGTTATTCTTGGCAATTTACAGTAGGGGCACTCAGAAAAATCTCCCACCATCTGACTGGGAGTGAGGAAACAGAATAGTTATAGCAAAAAATGGGCCTTTGCAGGCTCCTGTCCATAATTATCATCTCCTTCAAGGAAATGGGAATATGGGAGAAGTGCTAATGGCCATTATTGTCATGGGTTGTCATTTGCACTCAGGTGCCACCTAAAATCCCTGGGGGAGGTCTGGGCTGCCTTGTGTCCCATGGAATTAGTGGCAGCTGGTTTTATCCTGACAGCTTGGTGGTCATGGAGTCACCTGTGTCCCCCGTGTCCCTCTGGTTGCCCTCTGAGCTCAGGCTGCATCTTTATGGGAAGAAGGTGCCCAAGAAAGTGACAACAGCCAGGAGAAAGCAAGACGGAGACTTGGCAGCTGAAATTTTGATTCAGGTATTACTTTGCACAGCAGGGCAACTAAAAGCCATCAGATTTTTATCTCCTGGTGTTTTCCCCTGTAAGGAAAAAAGGCTTTTTTCTCCAGAGAGGATTCCCCAGCTCATTGAGAGAACAGGCACCAACTACAGGTACTACTGAGGAGAGCAGAGGGAGGAAATGTCCTCCCCTTGGAGCCTGGGGCTGAGTGTGGTTGGGTGCACTGCTTTCATCCAGAAAGTCAAATTCTCCCTTTGATCCTGGTGTCCAAAGTGTAGCAAAGGAACTAAAATCCCTCTGCAGCAGCTGAGCAACTTAAGTGGGTTAAAATCAGAAAGATTAGATTCCCTGGGAAGGTTTAATGGAAAAAGGTGTTTTGCCTTTCCTGTTAGTTTCATTTTGAAGTCCCTGTGAGGGTGCTGGGGTTAAACACGCTGTCAGTACCTTCATGAGCAGTCCCACATGCCTTCAGATCTTTCCTTAACTGGGCTTCCTGTGTTTGCAGGCTGTGAGCTGGTGACTGGTGCAGAGAATGACTCTGTGTTCCTTAAATTCTGAATTTCCCAAGGCTACAGCCCTGTGTTCACACACAGGATGCAATCTGTACCTTCTGGAGCCTGTGTGCAATAGCAAATAAAATCCCAAACCATTTGGAATAAGGGGAGCTACAACATTATATCCAAACCAGTTTGGTACTGGTACTGGTTTGCTTCTGTAGATCTACCAGACTAGGGGCTGAAATGAAAAATGCTGGCTAAACGGTGAAATATGTGTAATAAAATAACAATTAAAAACATCACAACTTTTTAAAGGCATGGCTGTGGAGGGCTGTGGAAGGGCCCTGTGCATGTACCTGGAGACAAGGAACATTCCAGCAGTGAAATACAGCTGCCCTGACATCCCTGACACAAGTCTCTCTCACCTCAGGGCAGTCAGGATTCCATCACAAATCCCACTGAGCCCATTTCAGCCTCCACAGGCTCCGTGCAGTGGAAGTGAAAAGGTCCTGTACAATGGATCCAGTGTTTCCAGAGGGATCTGGAAGCTGGAAGTTGATGTTCTTCAGTCCTAAGCTGTACTTCAGGGGTTGAGATACACTCAACTTCTTCCTGTAACAAATCAGATTTGTCATTACTTGAAAAAGTGCTGATAGAGACCTAGGGAGAAGTTAAACCCTCTACAAAACTTCATGAAATAATACCAATGGCAATGTTTAAAAAGTGAATTAGGCTGCAATATCCTTATTTCTTCCCTTATTTCAACTATTTCTCTGTGTGTGGCAGGTTTTGGCAATAAACCTGGATCTGGGAATTGAGGGTCTCTCAAAGACAGGACTTTTTACATTTCATTTTAGATGCTTCAATTTTGCAGAATTATTCAGATTTCTGTGGGGCTGATAATTAGTAGGTGTCCAGTTCAAAGTGGTTTCAAGTGGGATTTGTGATTGAAGAAAAAGTGAGTTAGGCAAAAAATGGATTTGTCAGCATTAAGTTTGTGTTCTGTTGCAGCTGAAGACAGGCTGCATAAAACTTGTCCTGTGGGTCAAAATAATGTGTGTGTGGAGAGAGGGAAGTGGAATCCCAGGGTTTGAATCCTCAGCATAAAGAAGGTTTGTTAAGTGCAGATCTTTTTTTGGACCTTTACACTGGGATCTAAATAGAAAGTGCCCAGCTAAGCTCAGTGAAGTCCTGCTGGGATAGGTCATTTTTGGAATAATTCAAACATGACTTGGGCCAGCTCTTTCTGTTCAGGAAGCTGCCCAGGTCCCTGGTTTAAACCAGACCCTTTTTAAAGGGATTTTCTGTGTAAAGAATTGCCACGTGCAACCTCGGCATGAAATCATTGCACAAATAGCTCCACTGTAGGGATATCCAGATTGAGCATACATCTATTCCCTCTGATTAATTTATTTTTGCATTCATGGACCCCTGGAATCTTGAGGGCGAACAGTTTCCTGTGGGGAGATGTTTATGCAAAGAGTGAGATGGGAAATGAGTGAAGGCTGATGTTTGTGTTGCCTCAGGGGCAGCTGCTCAGCTGGACTGACAGAGTTAACACTCATCACATCACCCCAGAGCCAGCACAAGCCTTCTGCCTCCTTAGACATTGGCCATTAATATTTTGACACATATTTTGGTTCTTTCATCTCAGAAAGCAATTACTGTGTCCAGTAAATCAAAACCACGACCGTGCGAGGCTTCACCCTGACGGGACCACCTTGCTAAAACCACACTTAATGTGATTCTAATTATGAAACATGTGTTGATGAGGAGCTGAGATTTCGGTGTCCTTTGTGAAATGTCATCCTTGTACCTCAGAGACTCTGAACACGTGTCCAGTGTGTCCATATGGGGTGTGAGGGAATCCCCTCCTGTTGGGAGAGGCACGAGGGGGAGCCGGCCAGCAGCAAGTGGCAGCACCACTGAACTGTGCCTGTGTCTGAGTGCTGCCAAGGCTTTGTTCCCTGCTTCCTCCTGAAAAACCATTCGTGAGGTTTAAATAGGACTTCTAAAGTGCAGCCTGAGCTGATCCAGCACAGTGAACCAATGGGAATCTGAGAGAAAGGAATACAGGAGTATTCTGTAAAACACTCCAAAACATCAACAATCATCTTCTTTTGAATCCCCAAATTTCTTACAGGAATCCATTTCACTTTTGGAATATTCTCTTTCTTAAAAAGATGCATTGCTTTGGAAAAATGCCCAGAGTGCAGTTTGTGGTGGTGTGTCCAGAAGATGTTCCCAAAAGCAAGCGAGGCTGCTGTTAGGTGTCACTTCATCCTGAAATAATTATCTGCTGTTGGCACAACAGAAATCCCATCCCACTCTCCTCATCTTCCAGGTGTTTGTTGCTGCTGTCTCCCTTGCTCCAGCATCAGGGCAATAACCTGGACCAGAAAACAGATCCAGCTAAGAACTAGCCAAACTATAAATAAATCAAATAAGTCCCCAGGTTGGCTTTAGGCCAGGCTGGATTGCCTCTGCAACTTGCAGCAGGACAGAACCTTTAAAATTTGCCCAAAAAGCTCCATGCTAAGGAATGGGAGGAAATTTCCCAGGTGGGAAATGCTAAGGAATCTCCAGGTGGGAGCCATGCTGAGGAATAAATCACTGGAAGTTTGACTCCTTTCCCAAAGGAGCTGCTCCCTGGCCAAAGTGAGTGGCCACAGCCACTCACCAGAGCGGCTCCTCCACGTGGGAGCTGCCCTGCATTGGCATTTTTTTCCATGGGCTCAGGCTGGGAGAGGCAGGTTCCTTCACATTCTCCTGGATGTGCATGAGAACAGCCTCCAGGAAGAGCTGGAGACTCCAGAGGCCTCACGTGGAGCAGCTCTGGTGTGGGAGCCCCGAGCGGCTGCTCCCGAGGCTCTGGCTCCTGTCCCAGCTCGCAGGAGTTTCAGTTCTTGGGATGCTCCTGTGCAGAGGCTGGAGGTGATTTATAGCTCCTGTGTTGGGAAACAGCACTTGTGTAAATGGGTTTTCCTAGATAACCAGGAAATTTTGGAGTCTTCTGGGACTCCTGGGTGAAAGACTTTAGATATTTATTTATTTTTCCATTTGAAGCAATGCTCCTCCTACTTGTATCCTAAATAGGACATATTTCTGTTTCAGAAGACTTTTTTTTTCATATATTCTGTATAAAAGAAACACAAGGGTGAATTTGATCCTCTATCTCCTCCCAGACACCCCTGGCCATCAGTACATCCATATTAATGGACTGGTTTGGAATTTAGAAGATAAATGACTGATTTTTTCAGTTCTGTTATGAGAGGGAGGTTCTGGCTCCTCCAAATCCAGCTGCTGACGTGGGGTAGGGATGGCTGGTAGTGAGACCCCGAGCAGAGCAGAGCTTTTCCTAAGCCCAGAGCCATTAGGCTGAGCCTGCTGGGTCCCTTCCAGCCAGCCTGCGTGATATTTCCTCTGGAGTTTCAATTGGATTAGATATTCATCTTCTCTTCCTGTCCCAAACTGTTGTTTAGTGCTGATGTGTCCTCTTAAGCCACTGCCAAGTTCCAGCACAGTGGTGGTGAAGCCAGTCCTAGTCTGTGCTGGGGTTTTTAAACTTTGGGAGAAGTTTAACCCTTCGTATCCATTGAAATCAGGGGGATGTTTGCACCTAAATCTCTTAATGGCTTTGAGAATTCCAGCACTGCAGCCACTGAAAGGCCAAGCTCAAGCCCAAGGCAGCTCCAGACCCTCTTCCCTCTGCAAGGTGCAGAGTGATTATTTAGAATCTCTTTGGGAATGTCTGCAATAATAAGGGTTAGTTTTTCTCTGGCAATTTAATTGGCAAAAACTCTTCATAAATGGCTATTGTTTTTCAAACGAGCAGATTCCTTGTGCTGTTGGGTTTTTAAATCCTTGGAGATACAATATTATACATACACCACACTTGGTTATCCACACAGACTTCGTTTATTTGTGTTTGCCTGCTTAGTGCAAACTCATTACTCTCCAGGAAAGTCCTTTGTTGACACAAAAAGGCACTGGGGAAATACAATTTTTTTTTTTTTTTTTTACAATAAAGTCTTGTATTCATATAAAATGTTTCTCATTGGCAAAACAAAATAAAGAATCCAGAAGCACTGGCATGCAGAAGTTCACAGCTTTTAATACAGTACATGTGTCATAGCACAGTGTGGCCACCTAATGAGGGGCCTACTACATTTTAAAAGTCTAATAACAGGATAGCTCAATGAGTTTGAAAAGCCTTAAAAACTCATCGTCTGAGAGCATGAGGATGAATAACTAATAAGCTGAAATGTATTTACCTTTAGAACAATATGTTTTGTTCCTCTAAATGCAAGCCTTTGATCCATTGAAAGGGCTCTGCTCATTTCTAAGGCAGGGAGTCAAACTGGAATTCAAACTTTAAACTTGGTTAAGGAACTGTATGTACAAGAGCACTTTGCAATTAAAAAAAAAAAGGCTGAAATGCAGTAACCTGCTGCATTCTTTGGGAAACGTAGCCCTAAGAGAGAGTTTAGATCCTGGGAGCTAACACACACAGTTTTCAGCGTGCATTACAGATCACAGAATGGTTCGAGTTGGAAGAGACCTTAAAGCTCCTCTCATTGGGCAGGGACACCTTCCACCATGCCAGCTTCCAACCTTGGGCACTGCCAGGGATGGGGAGGCCACAGCGAGGTGTCCCCGCTCAGCAGGGAGTGCTGGGGAGGATGTCAGGAGGATGCCCAAGGTCGCAGCCCCTGGCCGAGGCTGTGCCCTGCCGCAGGGCAGCGCTGGGGGATCCCTGTGCAGCACAGAGCACGCACTGTTCTGCAGCTCCGTGTGCTACTGGCTGCCACATTTACAGAGAAGCAACACCCTGCGTGCCAGAATGACATAAATCCCGCTGCTTTCCGATAGACTAAACCTCAGGCTGGGGAGGTGTGATTACCTCATGCTCACCTCTGCACCTGGGGAGCACTGGAGGCCAGCAGAGAGCCAGAGCCAGCAGAGCTGCTGCTCCTGGCTGCTCCGGGGTGTGCAGGGCAGAGTTCAGGGCGGGGGCACCAGCTCTGCTCTGGGTTTGTGCAGGTCAGGCTGCCCAGCACTGCCCAGAGCCTGCTCTGCCTGCCCCAAGGGACCAGGCTGTGCTGGGCAAAGGGAGAGTCCCTGCTGTGTGCCCGTGTCTGCAGGGCAAACCTCCAGCAGTGATCCAGCAGTGTGACTGCCGTGGGGTGTTGGTTTCCCCAGCTTTTACAGAGATGGGGGTAACTGAGATGTGTTTGAAAAGATTTTATTCTGTCAGCAGTCTCAATGAAGGATGAGACATAAGAGATGTAAAACTTCTCACTATTCCATCAAAAGCCAACCTATTTCTTGGTTATGATACTTTATAAATGTTTTGCAGCCTATTAGCTTTTGCCACACAATGCTGCTATTACTTCTAACACTAATCACAGTAAAATTTGTGCGAGCTTTCTGTCAAGTTCTGAGAATTCTTTACAAATCCATTTCTCACAGTGGGGGTGCCCAAGCTCTGTCACCTGCCCATGCAGAGTCCTGGTCACAGCAGGGACAAAACAGGAGCTTTTCTGTAGGGAAGGGCAGCAGGTGCTCAGAGACAATAACAACCAGATCAGGCCAGCTTTGTTAGTGACAGGAAGGGCCTTTTTGGCCCAAGCAGGGTTTTCACAGTCATTTTTTTGTTTGTGTTAAAATGGGTTGATTTTAAGTCAGAATAATCTTTCAAGAAAAACGAGAATGCATTTACCTTTCATTAAGTGGAAGTTCCTTTCTCACTGTACTAAGCAATGAAAGGCAAAGCCATGACTATTCTCCCTATGGAACAGAAAGCTGACCTGTGATAAGGACCCCTCTGCATTCTTATCTGCTCCAATTTTGCAAGGCATTTTGAGCTGAGTGATGTCAGAGGCAGCAGGAAACCAGGTCAGGCTATGGGACTTGCTGAATTTAGAGGAAGTGCTGCAGGGTCTTCTCTAAAAGCAGCAAAACACCCTGAGTGTCTCCCCAGAGCCCTAAATCCAGGTGGATTTCTGGTGTCTCCAGAGCCTTGCAGCTTTCCCAGCTGTTCCAGAGGTGACTGGAGGATGCCCAGTCCCTTCACTCTCATGACACCTGCTCTCTGATGCTGTCTGGGAGCTGGTTTTCCAAGGAAAAGTTGCTTTGTTTCTGTGTGTGTCTACAGACAGACACAGCTGAAGCTGTTCACCCAGAGGAATTTAACACTCCCCACCTTCTGTGATGCAGAGAAGCTGCCCTGACAAGGGAGATGCCATGAATATTTTGGCTTTGACAAGTTCTCACATCTTGCTAAACATCCCAGAATCCACACAGGACTGAGGCACCACCGGGACTCGACCACAGGCTGTGTCACAAACCAAACTCATCCAGGTTTCCCCAATTCCTGTGTTCCCAAATTACTGGGTTTATTTTCACCCATCTGCCTTCTTGGTCGGTGCTCCTCAAGAGTTTTGGGGCTCCCTCCTTCTCTCTGTTATTTTCCACTGTTCCTCAAGTCTTGCCTACCCTGCAAGCCAGAATATTTTTACATAATTGACTTAATTAGCCCAATCAAAGGAGCGATGGCGCAATGAACTGAATATTCAAGCTTTCTTCTAGAGGAATGAAGCTGTACATGTTCACTGGGGTTACAGCTCTCCTTTAATCCCCTGCCAAGCACTTGACTTGGTTTGTATCGTGACTTGATAAAGAAATGACATCATTAATACAATAATAACAAATCATTTCTATGTAAATCAGGGGACCTTCTACCTGGATCATTTTAATGATTGCCCTCCAGCTCACTTTTTCCTTCAAACAGCATCTTTGCATCCAGTAATAACTATTTGTTAATTTAACTCAGATTATCTTGGACTTGATGAAGGAAGCAAGTAGGGCAGAACCCTTCAGAAGCTTCAGAATCCAAAGAAATCAGGTGTTATATTGCCTTTTTTCAGGTTCTTGCAGTTTTGATTCAAGTTTTAATTTTGGGGTTTTTCCCTGTGCTTTTGAGATTTGGAATCCAAAGCATTCCTTTATCATTGTTACCATTCTGCAATACCCAGATTATTTTATGCTTTCTATAGGAAAGCAATGTTTCTCACAGTTCAAGTTGTCTCTTCAGTAAAATATGAGGTTTGTGGTGTGATCTGAAGTCAGGTGAAATTTGTCTTGATGGAGAACATTTATTGGGGGGAGTTTCTTGTCAGCTGGGACTGGAACTGAACCTTCCAACCTCTTTTCCTGCCTCTGCCTCTAAGTCACTGTCTGGATCTTGTAATTTAATTAACTTTTTAGCATTTGCTTGCAAAACAGGAATGATTATTTTATCCTCACAAAGGAGTGTTAAGAAACTTAATTAAACTCTGCCTTTAAAGTGCATCCCTTCATACACTACAAAAGATCAGTGAGCTAACATATATCACATGCATTACATATAAATAGCTTTATTCCAAGAGCATTAAGGGAATGTGTACTTTGGAAAAGGCCTTTGTGTGCATCTCCACTCGTGGCAGGGTTTTATGTCAACTCACTTCTTTGAGTCAGAAAGTTAAACGTAGTAATTAATTCCTTTTTGTGCCTGAAAGACAAAGCTCCACAATTAGCAATGTGCAGGTGATAATTAACTCTGTTCAGTGACAGTCTGAGCTACCTGGTCATGGCTGATATTTTAGGGATGGGCAGTAAGGAGCTGAAATTGTTCTTTTAAAAGATGATTTAGTCCTGTAGGAATGCAGTCATCTGAAAAGTACCTATGATAGATGGGGAAAAAATGCTTCATTCTTCCATAACGAGGTCTCTGCAGTGGTTCCCTATGATCCACATAACACATGTCAAAAACTGAGCTGACGTGGCCCAAGGCTTGGCAGGTTTCAGTGCCAAAGCCATGCAGTGCTCTGAGGAGCTGGCAAGGTGCTGGGGCTGAGGCAGCCCACACTTAGGTGATAATTTATGGCTACCTGTAACCTCCTCGAAATAGAAACCATTCATATTCTCTCCAGGGAAGGGAGAAGTGACCAGACAACGTGAGTTCAGCCAAACCAAGAGTCCATATAACTTTACAGAAGACAAACGCTCTCTGGTACTGACATTAACAATGCTGTGGGCTCTTAGAAAGGGTTCGCCCGTAGGTTTTATTTATTTTAGTATTGTTTGCTTGTGTAATTTCAGAAACTGGCAGTTTATAAGAGTTGAAGTTGAGTTTTAACTCTTGGACTTTGATTCTGTTTATTTAAAGCATAAAAAGGCCTCAAGAGAAGCCCAAGCCAGTGCAGGGCCTGGCAGTGGGGTCCGTGCTCTCCTGAGGGGTGACTTGCTGGTAATTCCAAACGAGTGTGATCCTGACACCGTCAGTCCCTGATGCTATCAGGGTCTGTCCCAGAGCTGCAGGATTCCTGCAGACTCTCTCCTGGCCCCACCCTGTGGTTTGGCATGGCTCTGCCCTTCCCTGGAGAGCTCCTGCCCCGCTCTGGGAGGTTTGGGGGTGCTGGCAGGGCAGGGGCTGGGGGTGCTGCTCCCTCTCCTCAGCACGGGGCTGGGGACCCTGGGCACAGCTTGTGCTTTGGGAAGAAATCAAAGAGCAAGGGTTCATCTAAGTCCTCGTGCTGCTGGGACTGTGCCACCTTCCAGGTGTGGAGTCTTCCAGGAAGAGTCTGAGCCTTTCTGGGAGATCAGATGAGCTCAGGCTGTTGGAAAGGAAGAAGGGAGAGTTCTTCCTCCATTCACAGCTCCTCAGTCCCCTCATTCCATTTATGATTCCCACAGCTGGTGGTGTAGAGGATTGGGATGTTATCCCTGCCCATAGTCACACACTGGGGTTACCAGATCCAGATTGAGAATCTCAGTTTAGATCTGCCTTTTCCTCCATCCTGATTTATTCATGTGCTGAGATCAAGGACTGCACATCAGATTCCCTTAATTCTGTGGGTGCTGATGTTAATTTTGGTCTGAGCCATTCTCTGCTCTGCTGTTTGTCTCTATGTGCTGTTTATCTTTGCACATCTGCATATTTATACATTATTATTTATGAAAGTTCTTCCTCATCCTCCTGAAGAGGGTGAAATACTGGAAGGGGACAGGGACTGTTTATTCCTTATACAAAGTAATGCAATACAGCTTTTGGATATCCCTGAAACTCAGATCATTAATTCCACTGTGTTTAACCAGTGAGGAAAACTTTATTGTTTAACAGTTCTTTGTGGTTTATTAACTTCTCTTTTGTGGACCAGCAGGTTCAAGTCTTCTCTCCCTCTTTTTTCTTTTTTCTTTTTTTTAAGTTTTCTTTTTTTTTTTGTAACTGTTAAGCAATTCCACCTGGAGATGTGAAAACTTCACAGGCTGTAAAGCTTATATCCTGCAAATCTCCCTATCCAATATTAAAACATCTAAAGGAGGGGAGGCACCGCTGAAATATTTTGAGCTATGTTTAGGAATGAACACAGGGATTGGATTTATTCAACAAAATAGCCTTTGTGGTTTTAGGAACAGCCCAGTGAATGAGTCTGGTTGCAGTCGAAGTATGGAAAATATCTTTTACCAGGTAGCAGGATGAAAGAACTTCTTTAAAGCTGGGTAGAGTTGAAGCCAAATGGAAAAGATCTTAAAAGCAGAAGGGACAGTGGCCAGAACTGCCACTGCCTTGTGTAAATCCTGGAAGTCCTTCTCTCCCACTGATGACCTTTGAAAAGATGCTTTTCCTTGCAGAGGGGAAACATCTGTTTCTCGTGTAAGTTAATACTTAACCTAAGATACACAGTAGAAATATCTTATCAAAAATAGGATGGAGGCAAAGACTGCAGGAATTGCTTTATCCATGTGGAATCAAGGTGGTGTTTTCACTTCAAGGAGAAGAATGTGGATTTTAGGTCCAAAACGATCTTATAATAAGCATGGGATGGTTTGTGTGTATATTTGTGCCTGTATATGGAATTAGTAAAGCTTCTCATAGGTTATGATTTTGAAAACACTGACCTTTGTGTTGTTACCCTTATCCTCAGATTTATTTGATATAAATATCAAATATTGGGAGGGTCTCTGAGTTACACTCAGTGGCACTTGTTTCTTGCTAACTTGCAGGAAAATATTCCAGTTCCACTCCAAACCCTCCTGCACTGCCCCTGCCACCACACACCAGTGCATGCACTGCTCCTGGGCTTCTCTTTGGAGACAAAGAGGGAATGCCAAAGCAGATGGCACTGAAGGCATCTAGAGTAAATCCACTCAGCAGGCTTATAGATGTGCTTGCTGAGCAAGGAAAACCAAAGTCTGGTGTCACAGGACTGAAAAAGAGCATGTGAGTGCACAGTTGTGTCTCTGCCGAAGTGCAGGCTGCAGTATGTGGAGTTTTGTGGATCTTTATGCCTTAAAGGAAAACCTTAGAACTTGTTTTCTTTCGTGTTGCCATAACACTTTGTATCTTAGCAATAAAATTTGGGTAAATTTAGTGTTATCACAAGAAATTTGTGCTCCAGAGATTTACTGTTCCACTCCCACAGTGCCTTTAAACCCCATGTCAGGAGTAGGACAGCAGTTCCTGGCCTGTGTTAGGACCAATTTACCTCATTTCCTCTGCTTCAGCAAAGTGAGATTGAAGAGGTTAGAAAAATAACAAACATAAAACAAGGAGGAAAGCGATTGCCAGTCTGTGTGAGTGACTCTGCCCAAGTCACCCTGCAGGAGAAGCCCAAAGGTGCTGAGGGGAAATCATTCTGCTCTGGTACTCCTAAGGAGGGCCCTGCTGGAATCCAGCTCGTCCCTGTTGTCACATCTCATCTGGGTGTCTTTAATATGCAATAAAATATTGCTGTGTCGAGGACCAAAAAAACCGAGTGGAAAATGCACTCATCTGCGTCCCTCACTTGTGCCAAAGAATTTTTCATTCCCACCTCGGCTCTAATTTGAAATGTGTTAAATAAAAATCTCCAGGAGAGTATCCAGAATAGATAGGCATGTTTGGGTCAGCCTACAACTTGGCATTGCCATGGGCCTCATCTCTAATTACTAAAGAAATAGTGAGTTAGTGAGTTAAAATACCCAGTGACTGTGATCTAAATCATTTCCACTCTGGATACCGGCCTGAAATAAAAAGGGCTTTTCATTAGCGTGGCACAGATTTAGTGTCGTGGGACACAGTTTGTGCTTCGCAGGAAGCGCGGTCAATGGGCCATTAAGTTCTGAAACAGGAGGCAAGGCATCCTCTAATGCTGCTGACAATAAATATTGGGGAATGGCTTAATATGGATTCATGGCAGCCACGCCACAGCCACTCAAGGAAACTCAGATTTGTGATCCCTGAACGCGCGCGCACGGCCTCCGCATAATGGAGGGATCGTTTGCAGGTCCCGAGGGAAATCTTTCCTTTCAGCCCTGGAAGATGAGAAACCCACTGGGAACTCTAACCCAGGGCAGGATTGAGTGGCAATTACTTGTGTTGGGGGATTTGCTTTTCCCCCGTGGAAAATTAAAATGTTCCAATTAGAAAACAGTCGCTGAATTTTGGCGGTTTTCTGTTTAAAAACAAGCAAGCAAACAAAGCTTCGGAGGAAGATTTGCACCTTGTGGGTATGCAGGGAAGGCTCCAAAGCTGGGGAGAGCAGCACTGGCACCCCTGGAAAGAGGGAGGATGGGAAGAGTTTCTGGGCTGTCATTTGAAGTGGGTCTGACCCCACATGTGAACGTTCTGTGAGCTCAGGGAGCTCTGCAGCCTCAGCTGTGCCCATGCTGGGAAGGGAAGCCACCCCACATGGGAGAGAACTGCTCATTTAATTAGCTGTGTGTTTGCAGGATATTAATCCTTCCTCTTTATCCTCCACGTGGGCAAGGCCATCCTTGCAGCAAAACTCCAGTCTGGACATCCATTTCTCATGTGTTTGCATGGTTTTCACCAGTTTTTCACCTGAGTGCTTCACTAAGATGACTGGCTTTTTCCAATGATTCCAATCAAGAGAAATGGGTTTTTACCATCATTTAGAGGTAGCTCAGGATTTTTTCGTAGAATAAATACATATAAAAATAAACCAAGCAAGTAATGGTGCCTCATCTGAAACAGCTAGAATCCAAATTTTTGGAATGTGTGTCATCAAACACTGTAATGCAGTGCTTAACTTTATATTCCTTTCCAGAGCAATTGGAGTTTAAATAACTGTGAGCAATTCAGCTAGAAACAGACACTTGCTTGGAAGATCACAACCCAAATGTTGAAAGTAATCAAAGAATAATTAGTAGGAAATAGTATTTTACAAGCCAAGCAATGCTAGTAGCAGGCTCTGGGGATGGCTACAAGTGAATGCTGCAATTTCTCTGACTTGGAGGAACTAAAAACATTGTTTGATGGGCAGTTCATCCAGCCTGCACCTTGTAGAAGTCACAGGTTGTGTCCAAGGCTGCACCCTCACCGAGCCCATCCCTCTCAGCCCATGGTCAGAGTGGCAGTGCTGGATCAGCTCTGGGATGTCCAGATGTCCCCTCAGCTCTGCTGCCCCTCACTCTGTGAGCACTGCAAGGGGAGCAGGAAAAGCTTGAGATAAACACATCTGCATAGGCAGAGGCACATATGGGGCATGTGGATGAATGTATGGGCATAAAAAGAAAAAAGAAAGCTACAGCTCGATCAATGCAGGATTCTTTCTCTCAAAGAAATTATTTAACTCTCAAAGAATGCAAAAGTGTGGCTCTTAAATGACATTAAAGTCTGTTTTTTTTCAGGCCTGGCTCGGCCTGGCAGCTGTCCCTGCTGCATCCCAGGGGAGGGATGTGCTCACTGGGCACGTCTGGGAGAGGTGGCCAGAGCCACTGCTGGATACTGAAACTTAGGGGTTCCTTAAAAACCCTCTTAAGTGGCTGAAATTCTCAGAGAAACTTAAGTCACATGGGCAAAGAGAGTCCTGGATCCAGTGGGCTCACAGAACCTTTGGGAATAGCCCAGGCAGGAGCTTGGGTCCAGCTCGTGCTGTGCCTCCCTCCAGCCTGAGAGCTCCTCCAGCATTCCAGAAGCTTCTGTGCCTGGAGCAGATGGAGGCAGTAAACAGCTCTTATCTGGACCTGGCTCTGAAATGCCATGGCCTGGGGGAGGTTGGCCCACCTGATTTGGGGACGTTTGCTGCTCCAGTCCCTGCCTCAGGCATTTGGGGCTCGGTGCTGCTCCCTCCCCAGGGCAGCACAGGGGCTTGAGGCCAATGTTTACCAGGTGCTGGCAGAACAAAAGGTACCTTAGAAATCCATTTCTTCAGTATTGAAGGAATTCTTTTATGGGGCTGGAGAAATACCATGGCTGCCTCAGCACAGCCCTGGCAGGAGTTGGCATTTCTAGCCAAGAAGAGCTGAAGGCAGAGGGGGACAGTGCCTGCCATGCCTACCAGTGAGGGGAATGAGGACACAACAAAGTCCCACCTGCCTCCAAACCATTGAAAAGTGCCCAGGTAATTATGACAAGCAGCTGTTGGAATTGTGCAGCTCTTGCTGCAGCAGTGGTGGCTCCCAGTACCTTGGCTGTAGCCCCTGCCTTCTTCAGAGTATGGCAAGGTGGTTTTTATGGATGTGAGCTCCTCAGATCGTGCCACGCTGTTGAAAACATTTGGAAGTGGAGCTGTAATGCATGAGCTGTGCAGCTGTTCTAACAAAGTCTTCTGGACTTTGCCCATTTTGAAAAGTTTTTATTCAGGAAAACAGCGATGCTAATGGGAATTAAAAATCTGAAGGCAGGAGAATTTGTCTAAATAAGGGCTGAGCTGGAGGGAAGAGCCAAAAATTGCAAGGAAACATTTTGCTTGGCTCCAGGAGCTCGTAATGGCATCATGTGGGGATGTGGCACCTGCAATCCTGTCCTAGAGAAAAACACAGGACACTGGCTCTCCCAGGCAGGCCTGCAGAATTCCTGGGACACTGGAAGGCACAAGACAGCCCACAGAGTGTGAGAGAGCTGCTGCCCAATCCCAGACTGGAGTTCTGGAAGTGGATTCACCTCCAGAACGTTCCCATCCTCAGGAGCTGATCCAAGGGTTTTGGTTTGGTACCGGCTGAAAAGATGAGTTGAATGTTTTTAAGTCAGCTGTGGAACTGGAAAACAAGAGAAGGACAAAAATTCCTCTTCAAAAGTTAAGATTGTTGGCTGTTTCCAGCTTCTCATGAGCACCAGGGCCACTTTCATCTGCCTGGCAGGAGGGTGAGCCCTGCCTGGTGTCCTTGTTCCCAAAGCTGGAGCCTGGAGAAAGGCTAAAGCCTTTCCTGCATGTCCCTCCTGCCAGGGTGGCCATGCCTGTCACACATCCTGGGAAAAGATGAACTTGGGGAACATCCTTGGCAGAACTGGTCAAGGAAAAAACTTACAGTGGCTGTGAGAGCTGCCTGGGGGCTGCCTGCTGATCCTTTGGTTTTGGAATAACAAATTCACCTTCAAAATGTAAAAACTGAGAGTGTGTTTCTACCCAGGGTGTTTCAGTGCTTGTATGGAAAACAATTTTCTGCTCACTGTATTGATATGTTTGGAGCTCTGTGCAAAGAGTTAAGTTATTGTATATTTTAGTTTTTTAATTGACTCCATATCTGCTGGCAGCAGAATAGACATTGATCTGGTTTTTTCCTTCACTTTATTTAGGAAAATACAGCACAGAGTGTTTACTCTGCCTCCATACAGCATTGCTTTGTAGGGTGAAAGTGAGGGCGAGACCACAGTGAAGAATTCCCTCATTGTCAATTTTAAAGGCTTCATAATAAATGGTAGGCTTTTTTGGATGGGAATCAGAAATGTTTTCATGACAGTGTTTTGCTTAACTTTTTGTATTCAGCTGGGATTTTCTAAACCCTTTTGAATCTGCTGGTTTGATCATTTAAACATCTTCTTTCTGACCACCAACTACTTGATCAAATTACTGCAGTGACACTGTACCTGACAGCTGCTCAATAGGCATTTGAAAAGCTCAAACATGTGAGTGTAAATTAAAATTTAGCTGTACCAGGCATCATTTCCCTGGAGACAGCATCCAGCCTGCCTTGCAGGGGGAGAGGATGAGGAGCTGGACCAGTAATTCAGCACGGAGAGAGGCAGAACTGTGTCCACACAGAGTTTTGACTGAGGAAGGAAGTGCAAAGGAATGGATGCCCAGTATTGATCTGCTCCATATATTCCAGCTGAACTATCTACTGCGTTTGATTTGCATTGGGCCAGGCCAAAAACATTAATTAGTGGCACTTGGCTCCTCATGGCTCTCCATTTCAACACAATTTGTGTAGCTGTGAAGCCGTGTCCTTCCAGGGCCCTTAGCAAGACCTCTGTGGCTCCTGGGCAGGACTGATGGTTCGTGCTGCTCGTGGGCTGGGGCACAGCAGGATTGCATTGAAGTTTTCCATATTCCCCTGGGCTTGAGGCAATGGTGCTTTACTGATCCCTTCACAGTGGTCGTGTAGTCCTTTCAAGGGTTACTCTTGCTTTCCTCTGAAAACTCTCCAGGCCTTTTGTTTGTTTTTCCTCTGGCCTTTTTTTTTTTTCTTTTCTTGTTTGGTTTTTGTTGTTGGTTTTTTTTTTCTGGAGTGCTTTGTTGTTGAAAGTCTCCATGCCTGTTGCAGCCTCCCCTGTGAGTGCTGTATCCAGACAATCCGTGCAGTTTTGCTCTGGAGAGGCTCCTTGGCGTGGCTCTGGCTCCTCACAGCCACACTGCTCAGGGCTTGCCCGCTGGAGAAGGTCCTGAGCAGTGAGGAGCTTGGAGGGAAGGAGCCCTCTGGAAGGCGTCTGCGTTTTCCCCAACTGTAACAGCACAAAGCAAAGTGTGATCCCTGTGATGGATGAGCAGCTGAGCTATTGATGCCTTTTTCCATGCAGTCAGCCCTGAGTTCATGCATCTCCTGGAATGACCACTGCTTGTAATGCCTGCTTCTTCCACTTCTTTTTTAAACAGCAAAACCTCCTTTGAAAAAGAAACCTTGTTACCCTTAATGCAATGCAAGCCACCCACGGAGCCTCTCAACAATCCCAGGCTTGCTGGGGTCCCTGTGTTTATTTTCCCCGGGATCACTAACAGTCCCAGGACTGTTTTGCTTGTGCTGCTGAAAGATGTCCTGGAGATGTGTTTTATCATCTTAGCACCACAAACTGCTTTCATTCTTTCAGGCCTCTTGCAGAATAGCACGTGAGTGGCAGGACGTGTCCTGCATGGGGGAATTTTTATGAGGCAGAACTTCACTTGGGAGGTTTCATTTACTCCCAGTGGTACTGAGTGAGTAGCTGTGGTGGACTGAGCTCATCACCCATTTCTTGCATTTAACCATTGGAATACACCTTGGTGAAGACCATTTTGCTGTTTCTCCATTTTCCTGGTGGTGAAAAAGTTCTGCTTCACCGTTGCATTTTCAGTTTGAACTGTGTGGGCTGGTGCAGTTCAGTTGTAATAAACAAGTTCCACTTCAAGGAACTGCCCTGATTTGTGTTTGTGTCAACCTGCTGATCATCATCTCCAAATTCCCATGGTTTTGGGGCAGAAGAATCCCATGGGGATATCCAGTTACTTCAGAACATGAATTGGAGCTTTAATACTGTAAATGCTTAATACTTTATTCTCTCTCCCCCTTCCTGATGGCTGTAGGCTTGGAGTTTCCTTTTCTTTCCTTCCCAAAAAGCTTTGGGGAAGAGGGTGGTCAGTAGAGATGCAAATCCCCAACCTTTGTGTTGTTCAGCTGGGATTCTTTGCTTCGTCTCTTTTCCTCACCCCATGAGATCTGTTTTTCTCCTCTCAGTGTACAAGAGTGTTTTGCCTTCCCTGGCATAGAAATAATATACTCCAACATGTTTCAGTACAGGAAATCCTATATCCAGCGTGGGGAGGAAAGGCCTTAATCAGTCCAAATTCCATTGTGTTTATATCAATCCTGACCCTCGGTGTCATTGGGACAAAGCTTTTTAGTCTGGGCCCCAGGCACTGGTTGGTGCTGCTGGTTCACAGCTACGTCACTGCCAGCACACAGGGCCCAGATTGGCCAGATTTCTGCTCCTGAAGTTATTTTTTATGGAGATTGCCTGCCCTTTCCATGGCAGGGACTGAGATGAGGGGCAAGTACGCAGGGAGCTCCTCTTGATTGCAAGCTTTTCCCCTTCTTTGGAGGATAGGTTAATCCCCCAGCATTTCCTGAGTATGAAAGGCTTTCATAAGAGAAAAGAGGATAATTCAAGAGAATTTGTGATCTATTTCACAATCCTTAGCCCTGTTTTCTAGGCCAAGCTGGCTGCATCATGAGCATGGTCTAGAGGGAAGGAGCCCAGTGAGATCCTGGTCCTCTCTGAGCTCTCAAAGGTCCTGTGTGAGAGCAAAGGTCCATGGTGTGAGTGTTTAAATCAGCAGGAAACTTTCCAAGCAGCCTGGCCCATTAGTGGAAGCTTTAAACAGAGGATTGACTCTCCATAAAAAGAGCCCTGCACAAACAAACATTCCAGCAGCACCCTTCCTTCAGCTTTCAATGTGTTTTTTATCAGGCCTTGAATTAAACCACTGTCCAATTATTTGAAGGCATGATTTTCAGGAGTCATCCAAAACATAATTAATGACAAGGCAATGCATTCCCTGGGAGGGGAAGGAAGGACTCTCCCTGCTCTGGCTTAGAGAGGCAGCTCAGTGGAGCTCTCCCATGGGTGCTGGACCAGCCTGGGAGGGGGCCTGGATCCTCTGTCTGACCCTGTGGCTCTCTGCGAGGTGGCAGAGGTGACCAAGGGACATGACTGAGGCACAGGATGAGTGCTGGCTCCACCCTGGCTCCAGCCTGGTGCTGGGAATGAGCTTGGAGCAGCTCCCTGAGGTGTCTGTGGGCAGCCAGCAGAGACCTCTGCCTTATTTTCCCTTCCTTTCTCCCTCCAGCTCTTTCTTCAGAGCAGCAGCTCCCCAGGGCTCCTTCCTGGCTGCAGGCAGAGCAGGATCAGCCTGGCACCGTGCTGCTCTTCTGTGTCCCTCCTGTCCTCCCCTGGCTGCTGCCCCTCCATCCCTGTCCCTGACCCCGCCGTGCCTCTGCCTGAAATCTTTTCTCCAAGCTCCACATCTTGCTGCTTTTTTGGGAGAAAAGGCTGTGGTGGTCTCGTTGGGACTGTCCCATGGCTCACCCCAGGAGCTGCCAGGAGCTTTTCTTTGGGAGCAGCCTCGTTGCTTTCCCTGCACATTCGAGGCATTCCCACATGTGGCATCTGAGGACGCTCTTTAATATTTCCATCTTGTGGGTAACAAAGGAAAATAAGTCTCTTTACCAGCACTTTTCTGAGTGTTTAATTAAAGCTGTGCATTTATGACAGGAAATGGGAGCCAATATTTGACCTCTGAAGTGTTTATACAATTGAAAAATCACTTTTTCTTACCTCATCCCCTGTTTGTGTACAAGATACTCTGTCAGTACTTTCCCAACACAATGCAACACTTCATTATACAATAGACATTTAAATAGCAAACTATTCCTTTAATAGTCAGGGGTATCTGCTGTAATTCTTGGCCTGGGAAATGGGCTGGCCAGAATCTTTAGATGCAGATGGCATCAGTTCAGGTACTAGTATTATTGTTATTTTTTGCCAAATAACCAAATTAACATTGAGTAGTTTGGCTTGGTGCTGAAAAATTCACTTTTGGAAGTGAATTAGGTTGGTTTTTTTTTTTTGCCTTCCAAGTCCTGGCACGTGTTGCAAGGGCCTTAACATTGGAAGAAATAGACTTGGATGCTCTTCAAAGATCTCTGGTGTGGTTCTGCCATTTCTAACTTTTTACCTTGCTGTTCTTTCTCTCCACCTCTTCCCAGGGGAACTGAAGGTAAATGATTGATACTCTGTCTCTCCTGCTCACTTTCTTTTTTTAAATCTCTTTTGGCTAGACTTCTCTAATGTAGAAATATTTACCAAAAGGAAAATCGCAAGGGTGGGGGAATGGAGAGAAAAAAGAAGGAGTTGAGCAATAAAATATAAACATTCAGCAGTCCAGGATGGTGACTTTGTTGGGGAAAGAGGCCGAATTGTTTGTAGAACCTAATGAGATTTAGGATTAGATTTCCTGTATCAGTGGGCAGCCACTGGGGAAAAGTAAATTCCCTGCACTTAAAACACTTTGCAGGAGAGGCATTTATTTAGTGGTGTTTGCAGATGGCTGTACCTGAAGGGGTCCCAGCCTCAGGAGGTGCCTGCCCCCAAAGACATTCCAGCCTACAACAGTCACAGCAGGGAAAAAGGCAGGGAAAGGACATAGGAGCATGGGGAAAAGGGCAGCTAAAGGTGTTTGCTGGCAGTGCTCATAGGTGGGGTGAGATCTGGGCTGTTTGCAGCTGGATTGCTCCAGCTTTATGTGCCGGAGTCTGAATGTCATGGGAATTTCTCAGTGCCTGGAAGGTGCCTTTGCAGGTACACGGTTCAACTTTACATTAATACTTTTTGACCTGACAGGCACTTATCTTTTAGCTCAGATAAAATATCCCAGTTTTCGAGTTGTTCTCCTACAGCTTTCTCGTAAGGACTGAAGCATTCCAATCCAGGAACTCACCTGGCGCAGTTTTTGCTTCAATTGTCTTGTGCCACATCCTGGCTCTGTGTAAATTGAGACCCCAAGGAGGGATGGAGGTTGCTCTGTGGGACGATGTCCATCCCCAGGCAGGGGACACAGCAGAGCTCTCCTGGCTGCATCCCCACCAGCTTCAACCTCAGGGCAGGATTTCCTGGTTCCCTGTGAGGCTGAGCAAGAACAATACCCCACAGAATCACAAAGTCACAGAATAAACTAGGCTGGAAAAGACCTTTGAGATCATCGAGTCCAGCCTATGACTGAACATTACCTTATCAGCTAAACCACTACACTAGGATGAGGCTCTAAATTTTAATCCTTTGAAATGAGACTTTTCCCACCCAGGCAGGTGGCTTTGGAGCTTTACTGAGGCAGCCTGGGCTGCAGTGGAAACCTGGGAATTCTCCTTGAAAGACCATAGGCACCTCATGAGTCACCCTGACTTGTTTTTCTGTAGTTGTACCAATAGTTGTATTTTTTCCTCTCTTCTCCTAAGCCACAGATCACACTCTTGTGCCTTGGCATCATTGAAAGTTCTGGTTTTCACATCAGACTATGAAAACAGTCTTGCCAGATCAACTCTGGCAGCTGTCAGCAGCCTAAGGTGCAGGAAATTCTTCCTTTTGGGAGACCTGGCTCAGTGAAATGTCATCTCTGACGTTAAGGTAGATGCAGAAGATCCAGCAGAAGTGGGAAGAACTTTGAAGCCTGTGGTTGCTCCTTGCCAGCTGGAGGTAGGACCTCTTGCTGAGTGCATTCCTGAGGTGGATAGACCTCTGGCTTGGGAGGGAGGATGGGAGAGGCACTGATGTTTGATTTCTAGGGTGCAGTTCCCTCCTCTCTGCCTCTGCCTGGGTCTTTCAGCCAGCCTCTGTTATAGAAAATTCCCAGGCTTTCACTTGGAAGGGTCAGTGGAGCCATGGCTCTTCTTCCAGCACAGCAACTGGAGGCAGCTGCTTTGGAGAAGGATCTGTCTTGCATCATCCGTGGGCTAAGGAGGCAGAGATTCACCCCTCAGCCCTGGGGAGCTCTGAGACACCTGAGGTGCAGCTTCTGGGCTAAAGCCCACACTTAGCACAGGCCCTGCTAAGAACATCGCATTTTTTAATCCTCAGCAATGTTGTACCAGGCCATTGTGATTCCACTGCACTAAAAATGTCCTCGATGTCTTGTTTGTTTTTTTTAAGCCAACCTCTGTTTCCCTTTGTGATACAGATCCCCTTTCCCCGCCAAAATAAAATTCTTCCTGAGACTTAGTAACATTTTTAAATATATACACATAAAACAAATTTCCTTCCCCAACCGTTGGTGTGGTTTTTCAAATCATTAAGGGAGTTTCCTCATTCTGTGATGTCAAGAGTCACCCAGATCAAAGCCTTTACTGATATTACAATTAAGCACTCTGCACCATTAAATTCACTTTCCACACTGTAATTTTTATAATAGGTCGGGAAGGAGCTTCATGGTTTGATTTCAGTCCAGCCATGGCGCCAGATTCTGATTTCTCATTAGTTCCTACATCGAGGTTTGTGAAATCCTGGAGTTAACAAGGAGCCTGGATGAATATTGGACTGGAACCTGTCCAGCTCAGTGGTGTTCAGTGGACTTGGTGCATATGGGATGTCAGGGAAATTACACAGTCAAGAGAAAGGAGCAGCTTCAAGATAAGGATGAGGTAATCCCTCTTCCTCCTCCCAAAATCCATTCCTGGGTGAACCGAGGTTGTGCAGAGCAGATCCAAGCAGTTGCTTCAGTTCTGCATCCTTGTGGTAGAAATAGAAGGCAGAGAAAAGAAACTCTGAGAGGGGAAAAGGGTCAGGCTGAAAATGGATCTTGCAGCAAAGGCAGAGAGGGAAAGGAAAGATAAAAAAAGAAAAGAAAGATTCCTCTTTTTTCCTTGAGGGATAATGGAATAGCTCCCTTTGCCTTCTTTGCAGGTGCCTGGAGGGAGTGCTAAGTGCTCTCAAAATGGAAAAGGTCACTGGACTGCCTTAGATTAAAAAAAACAAATGTAGGTGTTTGCTTTTCTATGTGGGGAAGAATGAAAGGGAAGACGCATCCTGTGCTCAGCATTCCCAGTAATGGGAATTGCATGAGGGCAAGCAGCTGGGTTCTGGGTTCACTGAAGCTGTGACCTGCAGGGATGGGGAGTTCTGCTGGAAGCTGGTACAAGCCTGACTGAAATCAGCATCCAGCCCTGCAAAGGAGAAATCAGGGAGAGCTCCTGATCCGGAATCTCCCAGCATGGCTCCGTGCACGCCACAACAGCTCAGTCTTGGAGGGTATTTCTGGAAAACTCTTCCAGCAAATGTCAGAAAAACGGATCCAAAGTGAGTGTTTTCAGGCAAACATTTGGAGAGGGATAAGCTGCATTCATGCCTCGAGCCACGGCGCTGCGTCCTGAGGGTGATGTGGAACAGATGCCCTTCCTTACCTGGGCTCTGTGCAAATCAGGTCTGGTAGCAAAACTGGACAAGTTGGGAGCCAGGGGTAAATTTATACAGACTGGTCCTAAACCTGCAGCAAACACCACCTAACCTAAGAGGTTCTGCTGAGCCAGGACGAGGACTTGGTTCTGCACCAGCAAGATTTACAGCCTGAGCATGCTGGGCTTAGCTGCAAACTCTGCTCTGAGTCCTGTATTTGAAAAAAAAGAAAAGTGTTTTCTAATGTGTTTTTCCAGGAAGTTCCCTCCGTGAGCATCTCCATTCCAGATGCAATTTCACACTGCAGCCAGACAGTTTTAAGGGCAGCTACTGAGTTGGGGTGGTGACAGATGGTACCTGTGACAGCACTGCTGCAGTGCCTGTGCCCTCCCTCCCCTCTGCAGTAAAAGGGGAGGTGCAGGTGTGGCTGCAGTGATTGGGATTCCTTGCTTTGTGGGGACAGAGCTGTCATCCATCAGTTTTATACATTTTTTTGGGACTAGGATGTGGACTTGGGAACCTTCCGAATGAAAACACAGTTACAACCCCAGAGCCTCAGACTTTGGGGAACCATCCATCTCCCCTGAAGAGCCAATTCTGAGCTGAGATTCATTTCCATGGTGGGCAGAACCCAGCCCCAGATCTACACTGCTTTGGCACTGGAAATCTGGTCCCTGCTTAGAAGGAGTTTGAAGCCATTTCTGCTATCAGGAGCTCCAGGGACTCCAGTTCATGATATTGCAAATTAAATCAGGGTTTCATTACACACCCCAAGTTCATAAACCCAAAAAGGAGATACAGCCATACCTTAGCTGAGCTACCTTTGGCAGGCATCCTGTGGGTAACAGTCTTTATTCAGTTTGGGTGATACTCCTGGAGAGTTAATAATCCAAGCCTAATTTCATGTGAGCACTTACTGAGCACAAGACAGAGCTTGTTGGTGGATCCAGGTGGTGCTGACCTGCAGTGCATGTGAGTGAGAGCTCCCACCGTGCCCCAGGAGCACCAGGGAGGCTCCAGGTGGGAGGCAGGGGCAAGAGAGCACATCTGATGTGGCACACACAGCCTGGACATGTGGCCACGTTTCCTGCTCTCCTTTCCAGCCCTCTCTCTCAGCCAGTAAACCTCTGAGAGAAGAGAAAATGTTGAGGAGCTGTTTGACATTGTGATCTCCACACTTGGTGCAACACTTTCTCAGGGCTGTCCAGGCAGGATTTCTGCCTCCTGTCATTTATCTCGTCCCTAAAAGTGTGGGGCTCCTCTGCTGGGGCTCTGCCCTATTTCTGAGCAAAGAGCAAAGCTTCAGTTCAAAAGCACAACAATAAATTTTCTATCTTATGTTCTGTTTGGCCAAATTTCTGTTTGGCCAGAGGCCAAATGCCAAGGTGTGGTTTTGCTGGTTTTGCTGTTCAGCAGCAGCAGCACATTTTTCTCCAGTGCTACTGAAAAATCTCTGCAGGTTCATGATCATATCCAAGATGACCTTCCTGTGGCAGAAAGCAGAAGTGCTGTTCCATGAACCCTCTAGAAAGATGTTTTTGCTGGAATTCTCTGTCTCAGGCTTCAGTGCTGCTCTTTGCTTTTGCTTGTGGCTTGTTTGGCATCTGATTTAAATTAGAGGCATCTCAGTGCCTCGTTTGACACGGATGTGGTGATGCTCAGGACAGAGGCTGTCACTGAGCCACCTCTGTGCTGCCACTCCTGATGGTTCCAGCAGTCCTGAGCTGCTCTGGGAGCTGGGGGGGATTCAGGGAATTTGTCCCTGCTGCAGGTGAAAGTCTGAGAGCTTTGGAGTGGGAGCTGTGCCTCAGGAATGAGCTCAAAAAGATAAACCAAGAGTGGTTCAGGTTGTTCCATTCATGGTAGCTCTGAGGAGCTGTAACACATCACAGGCTCAATAACCTCACACTTGCACTTCAAACAAAAAGCCTTTTTTTCCCTATCTTTTAACAGAAATCCCCTGGAAACTGCAGAACTGCCTTCTATCTTTTTTTTTTTTTTTTTTTTCTTTACACATTCCTGCAAAAAGTAGCATGAAACTCTCTCTGGTTTAGGCAAAATATTTTGCAATTTTCCAATGACGTTGCCAATAAGAAAATGATTCCCCATATATCATGGGAAATGCCTGCTCTCTCACAGGGCTGCAATGTTCAACTATCACCAGTGAAGGATTCTGCTGGCTGCAAGTTTGGCAGGAACACGAAGATCTTCTGGTATGGTACATTACATGAACTATTGACTGGAGAATGCCAAAAGCTTCACCCCACTTTAAATGAGCTCCATTTTTTAAACTAAATCAGGATATGAATCGAATGTGTTTCTTCCAGAAAATGAGAGTCTCAGCCTCTGTCCCGAGTTTACATCATTGCCCTTTTTAGCCCGGGAATCAATCTCCAGTTAACGGTTGAATTGCTTCATCATCTCATCAAACACTTGGGTTGGATCCTGCGCTGCCAGGGACGGTCCAGTGACCATTTTGCAACTAAGTGTTAATATTCTCCTGACTAGACATGTCCCTTTCCCTGGCTGGGTGCTGGGATGTGCATGCCAGGAGCTATTCATTATGGATGAAGAATGGTTTGTGGTTAAAGTCCTGGACTGTGTTGTGGGAGATCTGAGTTCAGTCCCAGATTCTTCTTCCATTTCCCTGTGTGCCTGTGCTATGAGCGAGTTGTTTCATCTTTCAGTGCTCCAGTTCTCCTTTGGTAAAATGGGAATAATCCTATTTCCTTTCTTCCACCCTTCCCTTTTACAGTGTTTGTTTTCACAGTTGCTTGTTTATCACATCTGTGGGACACAGCATACAGTAACAGGAGCGTTAAATCACTGCAAAACCATGAATAATAATTTAGCTTTTCACTTAATTTTTCATATCCCACTTTTAAATTGAGGAAGATAAGGAAAACTTGATGTCAGTGCTGTCTGTTTATGTGCTATGACCTACTTGTCCCAGAAAGCAGCATGGCCAAGAAATTGAAACAAGATCTTGTGAAGTGCCATTGCAAATAAATCTGCTCCACTTCCCTTCTGTCAAGGCATCTCACGCTAGGGAAGACCACTGGGAGTCATTAATTGTATAATGGATATACTGGATTCTTTAAAAGGGCTGTTTTCCCAAAGATTAAAGCAATTATGAGCAAAGTGGTTTGAAAAGAAAAAAAAAAAAAAAAAAGAAGAAAAGAAAAACACCCTAAAGGAAACAGTGTGGATGATAATGGGGAATGGTTTAAGAAAACTTCAGCAGATGCTGTAGAAGTCACAGTTTTGCAGTTGTGGAAGAGGATTTTGTCAATGGGAACCAAACACCCCCTTCCCCAGCAGAGAAGGGAAATGGAAGCTGCTGTGTGAAAATGCATATGGAAACAGGCACTTGCATATATATGAGTGCAGGAATGGAAATAAAGGGGAAATAGCAGACTGATAATGAGGCTGGAAAATACCAGTATTTATGAGATAAAGATGGTTGATGAAGGAAAATAAGGAAAATCATTGAAAGTTGTTGATGGAGCTGTAAAACTGGCTACAGCAACACAAAACAGAGAGGAAAATGTGCAAAACCAGCAACAAAAATCCCTGATGAACTCTCTCTGAATGCTGTTCCCCATGCATGGAATTAAGGTAGGAGTTTGCCCTGCCCCAGGTGCAAGCTCCCTCCTGCAGCTCAGGTTGGGGTCACCATCAAAACATGCTGGGATTGTGATGGAGACACCTTTCCTTGATTTCAAGTATTTCAAGGCAGGAGCTCAACTTTTAACAAAGGAAATACCAGAGAATAAAGGAATTGTAACTTGTGAGCTTCCACAGACTCCTTGCAGGTGTACTTGGCATTTTCACGAGGGTGGTGACACATGAAAGGTGCCATTAATCACCCTAAAACTAAAGCTTGGCAGAGAGCACAGTGCCACAAGAAGCACCAGCTAAGCTTCAGTTAATACTAAAGCAGATCTGGAAAATGACCTCAAACCAAATCAACATCATCATCTCAGTTCAAAGAAAAAAATCAGCTTGGAAGCACAGAAACAATTCCATGTGTTCGCCTGGACATCAGTTCAACCTGATAGTTTGGTTTGTATAAATAATTTCTGTTCATTTAATTCCTTAAATGAGATAGTGGCTTCTGACTCCCATATCTGTGAATAGCAGAGCCTGGGTTCCTGCCTGAAATTCCTGCCATTAGCAAGTGGATCCTCCCTTTAGAAGTACAACAGCATGAAATGCATTTTCTTGAAAGCAAGATCCAGTCCCCTGATAGTGCAGGGATATAAACCAACCCTTAACCTGAAGAACCTGTGCCTCTGCACGTGATCTTGTTAGCTCTTTTTTGAAAGACAGCACGGGAGTAATAATTAGCTTTTGCAAAATGTTTTGAAGGAGCAAAGTCTTTCATCCTGTCTGGATGCCTTTGGAGCCACGGCAGCGAAACTGTGGAACTTGGGATGGACCTGCAAAGCCAGTCCAAGTGTGCATTTATACAGGAACCCACTGCAGCAGCTGCAGTGATCCAACAGCTCTGGGACTGTGTTTATATGGCTCCTTTCATCTGGCAGTGGAGCAGGGTGGTTCCATCCTCCTGCCTGCTTGTCATGGTCTTCCTGGAAAAAAATTCACTTCCATGTCAAACCACGACACTGCTGCTCCTCCTCATCCCAGCTCCTCTCCTGTGCTGACATCACCTTGTTGTGGGTTTGGTTGTTGCTGAGCTGGATCAGTTCCCTGCTCTGGATCCCAGCTCAGCCAGGACTGTGCTGCTGGCACAGGGCAGGCAGCAAAGCAAGCAGGGATGGGGAGGACACGGTGCCAGCAGTGACTTATGCTGGAATTAATGACCCTGCCATTGCATCCTGGTGTTTTCTACAGCTTTTCTCCACCCCTTTGGAATAGCTGAAAATGGGATGGAAGGCAGAGAGCAAAAGGGTCGTGTGCAGGGCTTGGTGTGGGTACTGCATTTACCAGTCCCATGACAGATGTTGGATGCAGAGATAAGCACTTATCTTAAGTACTGTGTGCTGTGGTCAGCTGAGGGTTGGGGCAGCCCAAATCATGCTTGAATTTTGATCTCTTTTGTTCCTGTTGAAATTTAAAAAGCAATAATCTACAGGCAGTTTTTATGTTGAGGTCTTTTTCTCCCAACCCTCCAAACCCTGTTCTTGTGACCCTCACTACAAGCAGCTTTTCAGAGCTGGAGAAGTTCCTGTCTCACAGAGCTGCTTTCACCTTTCTGTGGGGCAATAATTCCATTCCAGGGCTCCCAGAGAGAAGTGCAGTCACAGTTTACACCTTTATGCAGAAGCCATCAAAAAGGAAAACAATCTAAGGCTTAAATTGTACTTCAGTTGATAACACAGCAAACTCTTCTTTTTAACTTTCTTCAATCCAAAGTGTCCACGTCTCCAAGAGATGCTCTGTGCTCATGTGTGCACAGGTTTTGTCTTTGCATTTTGGTAGATTTAATTTATTCTTGTATCCATTTCAGCTGGGTGTGAATGTGTGCAAACAGATGCTCAGCACCCAGGGATGTGCTTGTTTTCTCTTACATCCAAACCTGAGCTGCCTTAAAAGGTTCTTTTTCTGCAAAGTCAAGTGCTTGGCTGTTCAGAACTGTCACAGTTCACCTTCAGCTGACCCCCTGGCACATGTATTGTGTTATCTGTCTTTAATGACAGGTTACCAGGGGGGTTTGTTCCTTTGTTTTAACCCTTTTCCTCTGAAGTTGCTGAACCATTTGGTTAGGAAAAAAAAAAAAAAAAAAGCCCCAACCCAATATTTAGCACAGAAAACCTCAGCAGGAATGGTTAGTTTGGCAGGGTGACAGGAAATTGTAAAAGGGTTTCTTTTTGGCAAACTTGGGAAATCTTGATAAAAAGAAGGGTTGCAACCTGCATGTGAGCTAATAGCTCCTGCACAATTGTTCATTCCCAAATAAAAGCAAGGCAGAGACCACTATTTATTCAATAAACAGGATACGTTTGATTAACCAGAGAAACAATTTGGCAGAACCGTGATTTATGTAAAAAGTTATTGAAAGCACAGCTAAATTTAAATTAAAAAGAACACATCATCACCACAGTTAATATTTTTCTGTAGCCTAGTTTTGAAAACCATTAGTAGTAATAAACTTTCCTCCCATAAAATTTCTGCCATTTTAATTTCCAATTAGAACTTGCAAAAGATATATACATGGCAGTAAAAGTAAAGAAATTAAGTCTCAGCCCATGCTGCAGCCTGACACAATGATGCCCCAATGCTCATAAATCAGTTTCTGTTTGTTGTGAACCTCTTAAATCCACACTGGTAAGAGGTGTAGAGGTATTTGTCTCCCATGAAAACATTCTCCCACACCCTTTGTAATTAAAAGTAATCTTAAATTTCATCTAGTTCCATGAGAAAGAGCTTTCATACAGTAATTTGAGTTGGACTCCAGAACGATGGAATGCGAGTTGAAAGTTTAATGAATTTACTCTATAAATCTTATTCTCTGTTTTTCTTGTCAGTTGTATCAGGGCATTACACATATTTTTCCTTGCATTGCTAGCTGGGGAATTTTTTTTAAGAGAACCTCAGCGCGTGTTTTTGTGTGGAGCCGCGTCTGCTGAAGTTGGGTTTATTAATCCTGTAGCATGATTGCTGCTTTTGGGGATCAGGGCTGGATGCCATTCTTCCCATGAAACAAGACTGGGAAAGCTCCTCTTGGTTAAGTGATTTCATGAGTGTTGTTTTAGTTTATTGGCTCTGTAGCCTGATAGCACAGCAGAGCGTTGGTTGTGCTTTCAGCTGAGTTATTTATCCAGTGGGATTTACTGAGAGCAGCCCTTGAGCTCTTCCAGCTTCTAGAAAGGCCTTGAGAATGGAAACCTGCTAAGAAGGAGTTGCTGGATATTGTTACTTCTTTTTGCAGTGCAACTGCTCCTGGAAATGATGATGTGACCTCAGCTGTGCTGACAGGTGAGGAATGGTCCCTGCTCAGCACAAAATGCGCCCGGCGCTGCCAGCGGGGCTCTGCTTTACAAGGGATGGGGGACAGGACACAGGGAATGGCTCCCACTGCCAGAGGACAGGGATGGGTGGGAGTTTGGGAAGGAATTGTTCCCTGGGAGGGTGGGCAGGCCCTGGCACAGGGTGCCCAGAGCAGCTGTGGCTGCCCCTGGATCCCTGGCAGTACCCAAGGCCAGGTTGGGATGGGGCTTGGAGCAGCCTGGGACAGTGGAAGGTGTCCCTGCCACGGCACTGGATGAGATTCAAGGTCTCTTCCAACACAAACCACTGTGGGATTCTGGGATTCTTTACTGCTCAGACTTGCCATGTGCTTTCCTTTAAGGACTTCATTATTGCTCTTGAAGCTGCCCTCACTTGTGTTTCCTTCCAGGTGCACTGGGATTGGTATTAAAATGGATAAAGGAACAATGGGAATGATGACAGGATGGAGCAGGGAAGGGGAGCAGAGGGGTGAGGACAAGGAGAAGGTGGGAAAAATTGCCAAAGGAGTTTGGCAATTAGGCCTTTGGAGTGACCTCACCATTCTCCCACGCAGAACAATTTTCTGAAACAAGACAGATTTATAAGGATTATGGGAAAGTTTATTTTGCACTACCTACTGCATTTTGTTCTATGTATGTATATAAACAGAGCTGAGAGTTCCTTAAACATCTTTACAGAACATAATTCAGCAGTGGCCAGAAAGATTAAAAGCATGCAGGAGGACTTTGTGTAAATAACATGTTAAAAGAAAAGGAGATGAGCAGGGAAAGGCCAGAGGGGGAAGGAGGGAGTGCTGCTCCCCATTACCCCACGTGTTACAGGGAATACAGATGAGTTAAAATCCCCTCTGCGGGACAACTGGAAGGTGGATGAAGGGGAGATCAGATGTTTTCTGTTTCCAGAAGTTATCCCTTTTCTGGTGGTATCTGCAGGAGTGTGGAGTGAGGGTAAAAATCCTCTTTTCTGCTCTGGCAGCAGCACAACCCATTTGTACCAGCACAGGTACCTCATAATAAGCTACAGAGAGAAGTTAAAGTTGAGCTTTCCATCACCTCAGCTGCTTCTTGAGTTTTTCAGGGTCAAACTATGAAACATTAATTAACAATACATTGAATTCCCACATGCTGCTGGCTAAAGCAAATAGAAGTGGCTCTTCTATGTTGACAGCTTACAAAGGGAACTCTGAGCTTTGAATTTTTTAATAATAAAAGTGATCATAAGTGATCAAAAAGAACATGTCAAAACACGCAATCATAAAGGGCAATTGTGTGGTTAAACAGAGAGAGTCCCTGTTTTGTGCTGGCCTTTTGTGGGAGTGCTCTTGCTCCTCCAGCTCCCTGCTCTGAAGGAGGCACAGCATGGATCGACAGCTTTGTTTTCCTCCTTCATCTTTCAGTTTGGGAGACCACAGTCTGTCACCTGTCAACAGTATCTTTATTATATTGGAGAAGCCAGGGGGAAAAAAACATGCCTTGAGGTGTTTCCATATCAGCAGACGTCGCAGTGTGGTCTTTGTAGCCAAAAATATGTTGAAATATCACAGGTTTTTCTTACTGCTACTTTCCCTGTTCCATCTCCAGCAACCTGCCTTCAGATGGAAGCAGGCTCTGGCTGGGATGATGTCCCTGTGCCTCAGATCCCAGCTGTGCCCTGCCCGGCTCACAGGCTCAGTGCAGGACTTGTGACAGGGTCACCATCCCTGGAAGTGTTCACCAACCCAGCAGATGTGGTTTTTTGGGACAAGGTTGAGTGGGAAAGAGGATATTGGTCAGAAGATGGATTTTAATGATCTTGGAGGTCTTTTCCAGCCTTAGTGATTCTATGACTCCTCAGGTTTAGATCTCTGCAGAGTTACCCCTCACAAATAAAATGAGGCAAGTGCTGGAAGGTGGGAACTCAGCTGCTCTGGCAGGAAGCTCTTCCAGCTGCTTCTGCCACATCCCTCAGAGCAGCTGAATCTGGCAGTGTCCTAGCCCAGATTGCTGTCACCAGAAAAAATGGGATGTATTTTGGCTTTGCAGTCAGGAACTTTACCAAATAACTGATTCTCTTGAACCTGAAGACTCCTGTACCCCAAATGTATAAAAATGGAATTGCAAAGTGCAGCCATGGGGACCAGCAGCCAGGAGAGCTGCTTCTCCATGCAAAACTGACTCTCACAAATGCTGCGTTGCTTTTCCTTAGGTATTTTGCTCTGACATGGTAAATTTTCTTCCTTTTCCACCCAATAAAAAGGGTGGAAAAATGCAGTAAGATCCTGGTGGGACTGGCCAACACAATTCACAGATCAAAGTCCACTCGAATGGCCAGCAGTCCATTCCATCTATCCCATAAACAACTTCAGCAGCACTCAGTCCAAACCCACTATTTAAGTTTCTTTTTGGAAAAAAAAAAAAAAAAAAGGCAGCAAATTGTGATGATTAGTGGGGAGTCCCAGGGAAAGCAATGGGTATAAAAGGGCTCTTCATTTTTGACAGGTGCATTGTGCATTCTGGGCTCCCAGCCAAGACACATTGTCATCAAATGTTAATCAAATCTGCAAATAATATACAAAGTATTAAATTGTGCTTATTCTCAGAGTAATTTGAGACATAAATTTATCAAGCTGTGCTATATGTTAAGGTCCCTTAAAATGAAGAAAATCAGGACTATGAGGCAGATGAAGAGATTGGGACAACAAAGGGCTTTCAGTGAGCCCTGGTTTGGGAGAATGAAACATTTAAAACCTCTCAGTATTTTCCTTCAGAAAAGGTTCTGATGTAAACAAGTAAATCCACAAGTAAAGAGAAGCAGGCTGGGATGAGAAAACATGTGAAACCTCTCTACAGCTGCACCCTTAAAATAGTAATTTCAGTTTTCTGCATGTGGCTGTGCCCTTCCTCACCAGGACTGTGGCTGCAGGTCCCACCCCCAGCAGTTATTCTGCACCTGAGAAAAACATCTGTATTAGCACAAGAAACTCAGTTTTCAGGCTGGAGGACTTTCTGCAGCTGTGTTTTGTGTGCTTTTGGCTGCTCACCCTGCTTCCTGCCAGGATCCTGGGGCAGTTCTTTGGGATGCTCTTCATCTTCCCCTTTGGAGCTCAGATCCCCAGTGTTTGTGTCTGAGTGACAGCATTCAGAAAGTTACTCAGTCTTCTGACTTTGGAAGCTCTGCTTTAATAAGTTAATTATTGTTTCAATTAAGTGTTCTTTACTATGCAATTAAGAAATAGTCAAAATTAAATCTAATGGGCAAAAGAAATGCAGAGTGTGAAGATGCTATAGATGAGCCTGCCAGCCACAGGAGGCCTTTCCTGCTGATCCAAGGTCTGTGCTGCTCTTCCCAAGCACTTCCCAGCATAAGGATTTCCAATTGTATTTCCTTTCCCTGGCAGAATCCTTCCCGGTTTTTTGCTCTAAGCCCACCCAGAAGGGATTTTCCTGGAGTAAGCTTCTTCCCCACTGGTGCCAGTGGGATGGATGGATAAGAGTGTAGCTGTAAATGCAGGTGAGAACCAAACCCTCACACAGAAGCTCTGCAGTGAGGCCATCAGCTCTTTAATGAGTCATTTCTTTTCTCTGCTGGGTTTTGGAGAGTGGAGTTGTGCTGTTTGTATCCAGCAGGGAAATAAAGAGGGGCTGGCAGAGCCCTGATCCTGCCTGTGCAGTGCTGCCCTCCCTCCCACCTTCCCCTGCCACGTCCAGCACAGGGCAGCTCTCCCAGCCTGTCTGCACTCAAGAATGCAGTTGCTTCACTGCCTATCCCCTTAGCAAAGCAGAAATCCAGCAACCCAAACTCTTCCTCCTCAAGAATGTGCCTTGCCAATGGCCTTTGTCAGGGCCAGGTTGTTATCAGGGTAATGCCTGGTGTTTACTTTTCAGTGCCAGTAAATAAATCTCAGTCCTGCTTGACCCTTCGCTCTCTGGCCTCCCCCGAGCTGAAAACAAAAATGCTGTTCTGGATACAATCAACCAGTTTGGTTCAAGTCCTGCTTTTCAGGATCTGAGTCTGAAACTGGTGGTCTCTGAGTCTCTTAATGCCATTAAAGCTCAGATTTCAAAGATGTGTGCCTTGGAGCTTTTGGGTTTGATTTAAAGATAAGCCACTCAGGCTATGTTGATCAAGGGAGTGTCTTTATGTGAATTTTCCTTTTCAAATAAATCCAGGCCAAGATTTATCGGATCCTTCTAAAGGCATTTGTTACTGGAAAACATTCCTGCCTGCTTCCAGCTCGTCTTTTTTCTTCCTTTAAGGAAGGATCCTGAACTGGCCCTTCCCTTTCTCACAGCACCAGGATCTCAAACTGGATTTTAGGCAGTCCATAAAACAATGACATCTTCTCATATGCTGGGGCTCTGTGTGATTTGTGAAGCCTCCGTGACCATTCCTCACTTTCCTATTCCTTTTTTTTTTAAATTTTGTTAAAATTTATGAGAGTGTTTCCACATCCAGCAAAGCAGTGGAAATAGCCAGGAAAGTGGGACCTGGTGGGAATTAAAGGCTTCTCATCCACCAGCACAGTGGGAATCAGTGGAGCTGTCTCACCAAAATGCCACAAGTGGTGCTTGTCCTCCTCTTGCAGATATAAAATGTCACTCTGAGCACCTGCAAGTCACCCCTGCCTGAGCAGCACCAGGGCTGAAAAATTCTGCAGGAATGACCTGAGTGAAACACCTCAGACATTTATTTTCACTTTTTTAGAACATGTGCTGTTTACATTTTCCAATTATTTTGACTCTTCTCCACAAACTTCTACAAAATCAAATCCAGAGCTTTCAGAATAGCAGCAGATTCTTTTATTTTGGTAGAAATGGTGCTTATTTGTAAATATTTCAGAGATTCTCTTCATATTTGTAAAATATATTCCAAATATAGGTGGTAATGTGGGCAGTGGAAAGAGTTCTGAAGAACTGCTGGATGTGAGGGCAATGTTGCTGCTGGGCTGTTGTCACATGGACAGGCACGAATCTGTTTCCTTTTCTCCTTATTCACCTGATCATTTTTTTTCTTTTTCCCCGTTTTTGCCCTTAGTTTGGTTTATGCTGCTGGTTTGTATTCTTTCATGTTTAAAACAATTCATAAATCTGCATAAGGGCAATTTCCTTCACAGAGAATTGTCAGTGTTTTATATATTTTGTACTTATTTAATAGTTACAAATTGGACAACCAAAACCCCACCTTGTGCTGTTTCCACATTGGCTGGAAGAGCTGGGCCAAGCCCCAGGAATGTTTGAGTTGTGGGGATTTCTGGCAGAAGGGCTGGTGCCCACATTTGATGATCCAAGGGTTCCTGCCCAGGGCTGGGACTTCTGGGGGGCAGAGAAGCGAGGTCTGGGTCTCTCCAGGTGGAGTCCCCAGCTGCCCTTTACCCCTTTTCCAGTGCTCTGATTCCCCAGTGGGGTTTTCCTGACAGTTCATCCTGATCTTTTCCAGGAGAACAGAGCCCATGAGACAAATTTTAGATTACAAACAGAAGAGCAAAAGCTGCAGATCTGTCAGGAGCAAACCAAACCAAACCATCAGGGCCTCTTTGCTCTACAAACACCTTCAGAAGTCCAAACCCAAGCCCCCTTCCCTCCCTATTCCATGAAGTTTTCAGATGTCAACTCTGTTGATTAAAACAATCCCATTTGGTTTTTATCCCTCCCTGCTTTTTGTGCTCACTTTGGTTCAGCCTCTGTCCCTACAGAAGTCCTGCCGATAGGAATCCCACCCAAAACCTTTCTGGTTTCAGGGCTGGTAAAAAACCTAATTCAGCAGTTGAAATATTTGGAAGGAGCACAGCATCCTAAGGCCAGCTGGAGCGTGGGGAGGGGGGAGGCAGCAGCTCCACTGGGGAGGGAAGAGCGGGATCTGGGGGAGGGTGAGGGACTGTGGGAGCAGCCTGGAGACATCCTGTAAGCTCAGCCCAAATATTGCAGAGCTCAATTCAGCAGCTTTTTGGGGAACCACTGCAGTGAGAACAGCACATGGCACGGGTGTCCCCAGGGGTGCCAACTGCCCCCATCCCAAAGCTGCTCCCTGCTGGATAACACTACCCTGCAAGGACCTGTAACAGGAATAACAGGTTTCTGGTCAGCAGGGGTGCTTTCACCTCCTCCAGGTTTGAATCCTTCCCCTAGAGATATAGCTTTCCCATATATACATATATATATATATATATATATGTGTGTGTGTGTGTGTGTGTGTATAGGATTTAATCCAGGTTTGAATCCTTCTTCTACATATATATAAAAAAATATATATACACACAGAGACATGTGTCTATATTATATATATATATATATAGGATTGAATCCAGGTTTGAATCCTTCCCCTAGAGATAAATCTTTCCCATATATATATATATATATATATATATATATATATATGTGTGTGTGTGTGTGTGTGTGTGTGTGTATAGGATTGAATCCAGGTTTGAATCCTTCCCCTATATATATATAAAAAAAATATATATACACACAGAGACATGTATCTATATTATATATATATATATATAGGATTGAATCCAGGTTTGAATCCTTCCCCTAGAGATATATCCTTCCTACATATATATATATATATATATATACATATATATATATATATATACACATATATATATATATATATATATATACATATATACATATATATATGTGTGTGTATATATATACACATATATATATATATATACACACACACATATATATATATACATATATATATATGAAAAAAAAATACATACAGAGGTATATCTATATGAGAGAGAGATATATATAGGTATATATGTATGTATATATATATATATATAGGTGTATATATATATAGGTGTGTATATATATATATATATTATATATATATGTGTGTGTGTGTATATATATATATAAAATATTAAAATATACATAGAGAGAGGATATATATACAGACATTAATCACTGTGTTACTGTGGGGGTTAACAAACCAGAGCCCCTGCTGGCCCCTCAAGCCCATGTGGCGTGTGCCCCTCAGGTGACAGTGACCTGGCCCAGAGCCACCTGTCCCCCCCAGTGTGTGCCATGTGTTCCCTGCCCCTGGCTGGTTTTGTCCCTCCCCTCTCCTTTGCCTGGTGACCACAGGGTGAGCTCAGGTGGTCACTGGCAGCCTGTTCTCCAAAAAGAGTTTTGCTCTTAAGCAGGCCTCTGACCAAATGGGAGGAAAGATGGAAATACCCAGATAAAACTCCACGGTTTGTGACCTTTCAGTGGAAAATATTTTCAAAATAAGCCATAAACACCTCATTTCTGTGGCAGGGGATACAGTTTCAGGCTAAGATGGTTTCTGCAAAAGAGATTTTGCTTACAGCCAGGCAATAAGGGGCACTCCAGTTAGACATTCCCAGAAGGAATCTCTTCTCCCTGGACCTCCTATCAGAGGAAATGCTGCTTTGTGCCTGCTGTGGAGCTGGGGGAGCAGGGATGGGGCTGCAGAGCAACGTGGGCACTCCCCTTGTCCTGGGGCAGGGAAGGATACCCGGGGTGAGAGAGACTTTCCCAGCCCAAACCCAGATAAACATCCAGCTTGATCTCATCCCCTTTCCCTTCCAGCCCCTAGACCTTCAGCCAGCCCCAAATGAGATGCTGTTTTCTAGAAGAATGTCTGATTTGGGGTAAGATTTCTGAGCAATAGGGCAGCTACCTTTCATGAGGAGGGGTTCCAGTATGTCATTACCCTCACAGCTACGAGATTACATCTGAATACAAGGTCGAATATGTTTAGTTGCAAGTTCCAGTCATTACATCTCATTAAGCAAGGTTGAAAAGTCCCCCACTATCAGATCCCTTTTTGAAGTTCCTCTGCGCAGTAATAAAATTGTCTCTTAATTTTTGAGAGACAGTCTTTGGAGAGAGGCCTAAACATAGCACTGAGCATAATGAAATGAAGTTTAAATTGGCAGAGAAACAAAAAAAAAAAAAAAAAAAAAGGCTAACAAACCACCAACCACCCAAACCCAACCCTGAAGCCCATCCCTTCCCTTCCCTCCAAGAACTTTAAGGAACTGAATTAAAAATGAAGGCTGGGAAATCTCAGGTTTGTGGTTGCACCCACCCACCTGGGCTGTCTGTGCTGCAGCTGCAGGAGATACAGAGAGGTTGCCTGAGAGATGGGTTTGAAATTTACCAAATAAAGCTGCAGCTCTCTTATCTCACATGCCTTGTGCCCTGAGTTATGGTGGGGAGAGCGTTGCCTTGGTTTGTGGGTTTCAGCTACATGGCTAACGTTAATTTAAAATAGATCTCTGTGGTTTCATAGCTCTCCATTTGCGGTGTGGTTATCTGAAAAACACAATTCTGTCTCTTCAGGAAGGCAGAGAATGGGAAAACAAAGACTGAAAACGCTGTGCTGAAAGAGCTGCTGCCTTCACCATGGCTTTAATGCTCCCCTCATCCCTCCCAGCCAGAGCAGGGGTCTGTTACTCCAGTTGCCCAGCTGGATTCCAGTTTGGATAATTACCCTCTGCCCACTGAAGTTTCTTCCTGCAGTTTCAACTGAATGTTATTTTTTGCTTCCTCCTTTGAAAAGAAACCCATTGTTAGCATAATTGGCACCGAGGTGGCAGCAGTGGCAGGGACAGGGATCTGGGTACCTACGAGAAGGTGTTATTTAATATAATTAACTGGAGCGTGGATCTGCTGCCTCCCTCTCTGGGTTCAGCTCCCAGCTCAGACCCAGGCTCTGCTCCTCATTTTCAAGCTGGTTCTTCAGGAACTGGAGCAGTTTTCCACCACACAGGTCTGATCCTGTACTGTGCCGAGCAGCCTCAGCTCTCACTGGAGGGAATGAGAGCAGAGGTAACTCAGCATCTCCCAGAAGGAGGGATTTGAATGGGAGATGAGTTGAGGGCATGGTTTGGGGATCAACATTTGGTTCATGACTCTGGGGTTAAGGGCTTAAAATAATTCTGCTATGAGCAGGTTTAGAGTTTAGCTACCTTAGAGCTAAATGTTGAAAACATGCCTTGCAGCAGGGATCCACCTTCATCAGTCTGTCTGAGGGCTGACCACAAGTGGAAGTTGTCTGGAATAACCCCTCAATAACAGCCCCTTCGCTGACCATGATTCCAAATGGAGTCATGCTGGACCAGCAGCAGCACTTCTCTGCTTCCCTCCTCATCCCTCTGATTCCCAGAATAAACCCCAAGTGGCTCATTCATCCTTTTGGGTTTCATTTCTCTTTCCATTCTGTGCTGTGTTTCACCTGCAAGATTTCACCTGTGGCTGGATTTCACCAGCAGCAGGGTGACCAGAGCAACAGAGTCCTGCCAGTATTTATACAAACTGTGCTAAATCTTCAAAAAGACCATCATTTCCATCATTTCCTCTAAGTAACTCCAAGTGTCTGATTGAGTTCAAGCCCCTGATTTACATCAGAGCTGGGAGTGGCTGTTTGTAAATGGTTTGTCCACCTGGAGTGACACTATTGCTACAGCAGTGGAATGTCCCTCCTGATGACCAGGCTCACCTGAGAGTCAGTGACAGTGATGTGAGCAGCAGCATTAACATCCTGACTCAAACAGTGAGCTAGAAACGAGGATTTATAGGGTATTTCCAGAAACAGATTTAATTTCTACTAAACCCTGGTGTTGCTAGCAGGATCTGCAGAGAAGGATCCTCAGGAGATGCCACCCACAGATCTCCATGGGGTGAGCAAACCCCAGGGGGGAGGAGGTTCTGTTTTGATACCCAGCCAAGAGCTGCTCCAGAAACAAGGCTAATAACAGTCTGCTGGGGATGGGCTTTTACTTGTGATGTCTTTGGTTCTCCCTGGCAGTTCATGCAGAACCAGGAAATGGAGAAAGGTGCATCCAACATCAAAGAGCTTTCAAGTAGGCTTTTTTTGCCTAATATCCTAAGGAAATGAGCCTTGTGTGATCCCGCTGCCTCTGGGGGGGTGTGTGTGTCTGAAAGCTTTTGAATTCACTGGCCAATTCCAGCCAGGTTTAGCAAAAGGGTGAAGATCTCAAAGAGGGATCTGTTCCTACAAGCTGGGGGAAAACAGGGGAAGGGGAATGAATGGGAGAGCCCCTGTTAGCAGCTCGCTGAGGGAGGAGGCCAAGCTCACCTTCCATGAAACAGCAGAGAGTCACACAAGGGGAAGGAGGTGAAGAAAGATTGGGAGTCAGACAAGTGGAAAAGAAGCCTGTGTTAGTTTTGCTCATCATGGGTGTGCTGCCATGTGTGTGAAATCCCAGAATTGATCTGTTCTATTTGCTGCACTGTGCATCCTCCAGAAGTTCTGTGGAGCTGGATCACAGGACTCCCTTTTGGCCAACACCTCCCTGGTTGCTTTGAAGGGGCAAAAATCTTGTCTGGAGCCTACAAATGCCCAAACCCTAAGCTGGATAAGAATGGATTCCATGTGAGGTTCCCCAAATCACAGCAAAGCTGGTTATTCAAGGCTTTAAATAAAATGATCAATGTTTAGGCCTTGCTTGGCTGCCTCCAGGGAGATGCAGCCCTTAATCACAGGAGACCATATGGCATTTTAAAGGGCCCAAAGGCTTTTTGAATTATGTTTATAGAGACCAAAGTCTTTGAGCACAAATGTTTGATTCTAATAATCTGTCTGGCAGTGTCACTAATAAAGATTTATAGGCAGAATTTCTCAGGGATGCCTAAGCTAATGCTCTTCCCATAGGGAAAATCCTCTGGAACAGAAATCTGCTGGACTAAAATTGGGAAGTACTTGCTGCTGGGAAATACCATCCAACAGAAAAAAGGTCCTAGGAACTCTTTCTTACTTCCTGGGTGACCAACTTTTGCAGTTGGTTTTGTAGATGGAGCCCAGATTCAGGCATGTCCAAGGAAGGAAGGAAGGCTTGGAGGGTGCATTCAAAATGTCAAGGAATGGGTAGGAAATACTCAGATATTTCTTGGACTTGGACTTACTCAGATATTTCCTGGTTGACTCTGCACCATCTTAGAGCAGAGTTCCTTCACACAGGCTCAGCATGAAATAAAACCATATACTGATAAAACATCCCCATTCCCAGTCTGCTGGGTCACGTTGGGAAGAAGAGTTTCAGTCAGTAGTGCAGTCTGTGCACTTTGGGCACCGAAGTGTAAAGCCCTGGGTGAAAAATGTAAGTGTTGGCAAAGTGACTGGCAAATGGAGTTGGCAATTTTCTGGCTTAACCCATCCAGCTCTCTCCTGAGAACTGCTTTAAGGAGCTTCCCTGAGTCACTGCCACAATGGGCAGATTTCAGAACCTGCCACTTCCTAAGAGGGAAAATATTTGCTGCAGAATATTAGATTGGCCCATTTTGATTCAACTTCCAGCAAGTGCTGTGCTGAAATCACAGACGTGCTTCAGCTGGAGAGTTCACTTCCTTGTGCTCCTGCAGGTACACACAGGGACACATTGGGCTCCATTCATTGCTGGGGCAGCCACTTCTTTCTTTTTTTTTCAAAAAAGAGAAGTTAAATACCGAAAATGATGGCTGTGACATAGTGGGTGGGATTCCCATAGGGAAAATGGAGCAGGCAGGTTGGATTTCTCCTCAGAGCCCTAACAGATATGGCATTCACACTTGTTAGAGTTTGAAAATTAGTACTGAGTCACGTCCATGGGGCTGCACAACCCACTGCCAGTTCAGTGGCCATGTGTGAGGAAGGAGTTTTGCAAAGCTGTGGTCCCCAAACTTTAACTGCAGAGCAGTTTGGCCTTGATATCCAAAACACTAGGATGCATAACTACTGCTAATTTTCTTTATGTGGTCACATTTCTATCAAAACAGTTTAATGCTAAGTGTACACTGCAATTCTTGCTGGGATTAATGCAAGACCCTGGAGCTGGTGCCTCGTTTCCTTTGGTAGCTCATGTTGTCAGACTCCTCACATTTCATAATTGCTGAGCCTTGGCACAGTTAATTCACAGCAGTGGGGGAAAGTCCTGGTTCTGTTCAGGTCAGACCCCAGGATTCAATCAGTCAATGAGCAACCTGGCCTGGTGGAAGGTGCCCTGCCTTGGACAGGGGGGTGGAATGAGATGAGCTTCAAGGTCCCCTCCAACACAAACCATTCTCTGATTTTATGATTTTCCTTCACCCTAAAAAAAAGCAAACCAGGGCAATAGCATCTGCCAGGGTATGCTTTTCACAAGGATACTGAAACTGGCTGAGAAATAAAATAAGAAGCCTCAAAGAAAAAAATGCAAAGTTGTCTCAGTTCTGCTCTCCACATTTGTAAAAAAATGCCACAAATGTTTTCAGCTGGATGTATTGAACACCTGTGGATGGGCAGGTTCCATCTATTGGCCTCTTTCTTATTTCCAGCGTTCAAGTAATTCTAATAAGACAGATGAATGTAAAAAAATAGGAAAAAAAGAAAAAAGTTGTAGGAAGATTGGAAGTGATGAAGTTGGCAGTTAGGTGCAATAGAAACAATGCCAGTTTTATTACATGCCTTTCCAATAAGAAAACTCTTTTTTGGGGTGTTTCAGCTGTCTGTAATAGGCCAGACTAATCCCTCACCCTACAGACTCATTAGAAAAAAATTCCTACCTCTGTATAAAACAGTTTATTCCTGCTCCTCCAGGAAACAAGGGTGGAGCATGCAGAAAAAGAACATCTATAAATCACATCTTTGATCCCAGATGAATGAGATGTGAGCTATGAATCATGTGGAAGGATGAGCAGGCTCTGCCTTCCATTATCACAACTGACCAACATCTTTGTTTGCATTAACTCTTCTCATCCCATGAGCACTCTTGAAATTAAAAAGTCTGAAAATATCACACTTTCGGGTTCCTTTCAAACACTTGAGGAGGAACCCAAAGGCTGAGCATTTGGTGTTCAGGCATTGATGTTAGGAGGAAATGTAGTCTGTTGGGCCCTTGGTTGGGAATGAGTGGTTGAGGGAAGGGTAAAGTAAGTAAATACTTCATCTCTTTCATTTTTCTGACAGGCATGCTTGGAATCCTCCCCCATCAATAGAGGTTTTGCTGGATGCTGGCAGTGCCCCTCAGGCAGTGCACAAGATTAACAGGACTCCCTATCTAATTACAGGTTTACTGACGGATATTACTGAGGCCCCAGCAATGCAAGTTCCCTACATTGCACTTTCCCCCCTGTCTAGAGCTCACAGAAAGAAAAAGAGGCAGAAAACCAAGTGTACTGAGGGAACAAGGCACCACTCCAGCCCTGTGCCTGCTGGAGGAGTGAGCATTTTGCTCCTAAAGCAGTGCAAGTTTAGAGGTTTTAAACAACCATCCAGGTTTGTGTGAGAACTGCATGGTTTGCAGGCTGGAGATAAACATAAGGAGGAGCAAAAGGAGTTTTCTTTGGCAGTTTGTGCATAGTGGCAAATAACTCTTGCCAGATAATGCCCTGTCAGGGGTGCTCATAGGCAGAATTTCACCCCTTGCTTTAGCTGCTGCTTTTCTCATTTTCCTTAAGAGCTGGGTAAAGACTTCAGGAATTAAACACAAAACCAAACACCCTCTAAACTTACCTCTAAACAAAACAAAACAGCCCCTTCCCCCTTTTGAATGTCCAAATTAGGGGTAGGAAATGCCATCTCTGTTCAGATTTGCAGCCGTGGCAGATTCTGGTGATCGAAACATGAGATTTAATGGGATTTTCAGTCCTGAATCTAAACGTGGAAATAGAAAAGGAGAAAACAGCAATAGAAATGGGAAATAAAACACAGAGGTTTATTGTGCTCTGACAGTTCCATCCCTAAAGGGTTGTGATCCCACAAGTTTATTATCTCCTCAATGCACAGGCACTTTTGGGATGGCTGCTGTTGCAGGGGATGTATTTCCCTTCTAGGTACACATTGGAAATTTAAATCCTTTCAGCCAGCTATCAAGTCTCTGTAGGTGGTTTTCTTTCTAGGAAACAGCTGTTTTCTGACAACATGACAAGAAACAATGACTCAAGACTCCTTCCCACATTAAAAAGGTCCTAGAGGAACTTCTAATTGTTGTGGAAATGCCGATTTAAGGTTCCAGGATAATTTTCGTGGACTGGTTTCATGAAATTAATTTTCATTCTACATCTTTTCCTGCATAATTAATTGGGTTGAGGCAATTAGTGGAGTTCACTCCTGGGAAGGGTCTCCAGGAGGCTGTGACAGGGACCCTGCCCAGGACCCTTCCAGCTCGGGGCTGCGCGTGGCTCTCCCGCCTCTGCTGCTCCAAGGAGAGCTGGGAGAGCAGCAAAGCCTCGCTCCACTGGACTTCTCACTTACTCTTTTCCTCCCCTTTCTGTGTGTTGTCTTCTAATAATCCCTTCTCTCTGAATCCATCGCCTGCAGCGCAGACATTAGATAAATAAAGCTCGCGTGGGCCCCGAGCCAGCCGGGATTGCATAAATACCCCGAGCTCTGGAGCACGCAGCCTCTGCTTGTGAGACAGGGCAAGGGCTGCCTGGTACTGCTCTGGGCTTTCCTGACAACTGGGGGAGACTGGAACGGGCCAGGCAGGAGAAGGGAGGGGGTGAGGGACACTGTGGGGGTGTTCCTGTTTGACTCCATGTCAGCCTTTCCAGCAGCTAAAATTCCCTCCTCCCCACTTCCATCTGTGCCTCTCCGAGGGGGATGCAGAGTGGCACCAATCTCCATTTCCTATAAAATAGAAGTGGAAGGTCTCAGGGAGTAACCCACAGTCCCAAGGCTCCATCCTCTCCTTCCCAGGGGTACTCAGGCCATGGCTTTCAGAGGCACGGGGTTTAAACGGGACAGGGATGAAAGAGGAAGGGAAGAATTGCACTGCCTGACACCACAGCCTGTAGCTGGCTGGGCTGAAGAATGGGAAACCAGTTTGTCCAGCTTTGGCTTCACAAGAAGGTTCAGAGATGCCTTTTCTTGTAGTAAAACCCCCACACACCACGGGTCCCCAGGCACAGCCAGGGCTGAGGGGCGAGCTCTGTGCTCGGTGTGCGTTCCCTTCTCACCCTCCTGCCAGGACTGCAGTGAATTCTCTGCCCAGTTTATTCCAGTCACTTCAGCAGCTTGTGCATGATAGTTCCAGGTTTTCCTGGGCTAGCCCTGAGCTAGCACCATGAAATTTCTTTCATTTCAGAGGCGTGCCATCATTGAAGTGCCTGTGCTGTCAGATGTTGTTACATGAATACACCATGGATGCTCCAGGGCTTCAGATGCTCGTGCTGGGATGGGGTTTGATGGGGCTGGGTTTACTGGGATGGGTTTTGCTGGGCCAGGGCTATTCTGGAGCTCACTTGTGTATCTTGTAACTCCCAGCTAGAACACACCTTAAGGAACTCAGGTCTCACCAGGCTCACTTGTCTCAAGGCTCCTTTCCAGCCTGTTTGGGCAGAAAACACAGTTATTTGGAAACACTTGAATTGTGCTGTGTGTCCCCCCAAAAGGATGTTGAGGACCTGGCACCTTCATAAAGAACTTTGTAGTGTGTTATTCCTCTCTCTGCTGAGTGTGACAAGGCCCTGGTGCCAGTGGACCGTGGTTCTGTAAAACATTTTGAAATGCCAATAAATCAGAGGCACAGTTTGGAAGCTGCCAGCTGGAATTTGCTACTTGAGCTTAAACAAGCTGGGCTTACTCCTGTTTTATTTGCCTAGGTGTAGCGAGAGCAGTGCAGTGACTGGGGGGTTTATTGGAAAAGTTTGGGAAAGGGGAATCTGGAAAAAGCCATGCTGAGTTTGTCTCCTCATCCTCGCTGCTAAAACACTCAGGTCATTTTATGCCACGTTGTAGGCAAGCATAATGACACTTCCATGGTGCTGGTTGGAAACACCATCCTTCAGATTTGCACAAAAGTGATTATTTCACTCTTTTTGGTTGTTTATTGGCTTCCAGCTGAAACCTAAACCCGAGCCTGTGAGCTCTGGAGGGCATTAAGGATCCCCGACAGCTTTTTGCAAATGTAAGGGTATTAAACCCAAAGGCTTGGCTGAATTCCAAATGAGCAAATCTTATTCTGAAACCTTTAGGTTTCCCCTCTACTTAAGGGAATTTAAGATGTTTTGCACTTCTTAGATCTCACATGATTATAAGTGACTTGCCCAGGTCACACAGGAAATCTGCTGGGGAAAAGACCTGAATCTCAGTTTTCCTGACTTCCCAGAGAGCTTCTGGCCAGATGAAGGGATGTGCTGGGTGAGGAAGGGCTGGGGTTCAGAGGTGATTCCCAGAGCACCCCTGAGCTTTGGGATCCTCAGGAAAGCACCTGTGAGAATGTCCAGCAGTGGAAGAGTTGTGCGCCCACACTCAGCCTCCCTCTCTTCCAAAGGGGAAACAAAAATCCCCTGTCTTCCTTAGCTTGCAGCCTGTTCTCCTGGAACTTGAAGAATTTAACCTCTGAGGCTGCTGAGTTTGGCCATTTCAGAGTGTGAGCCTGGGAATGCACCCAGGTTAAATAGGAACACAGGGATGCTCCTGCTGCATCCAAGAGTCAGAGCAGTGCCAGGGGTGATTCCCAGCAACATTCGTGACAAAAGAGAGCAGACACAGGCTGAGAGTCTCTTCCTGGGACAATGTCACCCACTGGCAGACACTGGGACACACTGGTGGCACCTTTGTCAAGTCCTGGTCACGGCACTGTGCTGTGGATTTCCACACTGGCTTCTGCCTTGTAGAAAAACGCCTGGTTTGGCTAAACCCAAATCCTCAGAGGCCTAAAATCAGGCAGAGCTGCCTTTGACACTTTGAGCAGATCCAAGTCCTGCTGCTGCTGCTGCTGCCTTTGCCTCTGCAGGCTTTGAGAGGCAGGTGCCAAGGGCATGTCTTGGAGCAGGGAAGCAGATCCCTCTGGGAAGGGCTGGCCAGGACTCTCTGGGGAGCAGAGTTTGCCTCTGGAGCCTGGCAGCATCCGTGGGCACGGTGGTGTCTGTGGGCTCTGTTGGGCTTTGTTAGCAGCCCTGCTAATTGCTTTGATTTGTAAAGTGAGGGGCTCGGCAAAGCAGGAGGAACACAGATGAAAACCAGACCTTGATGAAGTGTGTCATTAACTGAAAAGGCAGAAATTTCGGGCATTACCCACCCCCCACCCGTGTGGAAGGCTGGTTATGATGTCTTGGCCAACAGGGAATAAACAGATGGTCAGAGCACACCTTGGAGCAGGTTCAGGTTTGTGCTGCTGCTGCTGCTTTACTGGGGTGGAATTCCACTGCCACGGAGGTGCCCCAGTGCAGGAGGGGATCCAGGCTCTTCTCCCTGCCTCTCTCAGCCCTGTGCCTTTTCCTTCCCATGTGCTGAGCTCACAGTGAAGAAAACAGAAAGAGGATCAACCCAAACCAATGCAAAAAAGCTCTTTCCAAGGGTATCAGAGCTCAGAGAGGCAGAATGGGTCATCCTGCAGGCAATGAGCATTGCCACATTTATCTTTGTTTCCAGCCTCATTCCAAAGAGCAAATTCAACCTGATCAAGTCCTGTTGGAGCTGGGGTGGCTGGAGCTGACACCTCATGGAAAGCACTGGGATTCTCTTTGTTTTTGCTAACAGAAAAGAAAACAGAACAGCTACATATCTGAAACCAAAAAAAGGCTGTAATTACCACTCTCAGAAATTATTTATTACTTAATGAAATGTCTCTTTAGGCTGAACAAAGAAATTGTCAGAGAGGAGAGCACTGAAGGGCGGGACAGAGAACACAGGCAAGAGCACAGTTCAATTACAGGGAATAAAATCCTCTCCGTTTCTGGGAGATCTCATTAGAACCCTTGCCAGGCCAGAGCAAAGGCTGCTTTTTCATAGAGACCTTCTGTAACTATTTCTGCTGGGAGCACTGGGAGCCACCATCCATGGCCGGCCCACAGGGATGTGCAGCTCATCCCTGCAGGCACGGCTTCAGAGGGCTCTGCTTGCTTTTCCACCAGCTAAATGCCTGATCCATTCTCACAGCAGGGATGCTGCCAAGGCTGGGAACACCCTGACCCCCTTTGGAAGGGAAACTGGCTGTGGATGAGTGGCTCTGGCAGTGGGAAGGAGGGTGGAAGTAAAATAGTATTGTTAAGGTTGGAAAAGACCTCTAAGGTCATCGAGTCCAAGTAGGGAGCAGGGAGCACTTTGGAGGTGTCTCCCTCCCCCTGGCACACTGGGACCACAGGGCTGGGGTGGTGTTACCCAGGAGGAGACACCCCAAGGCTCAGCTGGAGGGAGAGAAGATCTGCAGAAGGGCAGCAGGAAGCACAGGCTGCTGCAGGAGGTGAATCCATGGTGGGAGCCACCAGCCTTGGTGTGTGACAGAGATTTGTTGATCCCGTCCTGGTGGGGGAGAAGCTTTCCCCAGCTTCAAGTGAAGCTCGTCGTCTCTCTGTTTATTTCTTTATCTTTATAAAACTTAATTTATTGTTTTATTTAAAGTCCTCTTTAGAAAAACTCTGCTGGTCTCTCTGTTATTGCTTGGATTAATTGACTACTGTGCACTGCAACTTACAGCAAAGTGGGCTTGGGTAGGAAATAACAGAGGATTTAACCTGTAGCACTGCTGTAAAAGCAGCCTTAGTCAAGTCTGAGGTAAATAATGCAGCTGTGGAAATCACCTTTCTCCAGTTTATGCTGGGGGAAAAAATCTCCTGTAATTAAGCAAGACCCTTAACCTTTGGTGTTGAGCATCACGGGTAGGTTCAGGGATGGAACATGGGATCATTCTAAGTGCCTAAAAAAGGGACTTATGATCCAAAACCAAGGAGATGTCACTCCTGAGGCAGTGGGTGAGGTCATAACCAGCTGAGTGAGGAAAGGGCGAGGAAAGGGCAAATCTGGAGCCCAGGTACAAGCCAGAGTGAGGCAGCAGAGTCCAGCCCCTGGTGACCTGGAGCCTGGCAGAGCTGCAGGAGGTGGGTGCTGTAGGAATGTGGTGTTTGGTGGGATGGGAGAGCTCCTGCTGTCCCCAAAGGACCGGCTCTCCTCTAGCCCTCCCTCCTCACAGAGCCTTGCCTTTGGTTTGGGCTCCACATTTCCTTGAAATTGGACAATTTGGTGTCCCTAGGGCTTGGACCCGTGTTCAGGGGCACTTTGGGGTTTGCTCTAATATGAAAAGGCAGCTTGTGACCAAACACAGACACTGGGATAAGCTCTGGCAGCCCTTCAGAGCTGTCACAGCTCTGGGACCGTGTCACCCACGCCCATCAATGTCAGCAGGAAAACAGGCAGGAATCCACAGACTTAATGAGGCTCAGGAAACTCCTGAAATCGATGGTTAAACAGCAGGTTCTAAACTACCACTGCCCTCAGGCTGGTTTGAGAAGCTCTTTGCTCTGAGGATTGTTGCATGCTGGCAATCACCCCAACATAATTAAGTAGTTTATTCTGTCATGTTTTGATAAATTCCAACCTTCACCCTCTGGCTTACCTTGGGAAGGCTTGGTCCATGTGCTGCCTAATGTTTGTGGTACACAGGGATTTGTTATGCTGTTCATTAATTCTTTCACATTAAATGGACTTGGGAAGGAAAAATATTGATGGAGAAATAAAGAGCAACTTTCTCACCGAGGGCTGCAGCGAGTTCTGCCTGGAATCCTGATTCACACTAAGCCAAGTTTTTCCAGTCTCGTGAAACCATAGGTTTTCCTGCTACAAATTGATAAAACATACCTGTTTTCAGTTAAAAACTGATATCCAGGTGCAGCACATTGCTGTGAACAAAGCATAACATGACCTCAGCAGGATTCAGCTTTGGTTTTGGTAATGCCTCTTTGGCATTTGTTAGCCAAGGCAAATGCAAATCACATGCTGGAATGATTAAAGGATTCAGCCCTCGCCTTAGCTCTTGTTTTGACTCTGCAAAGGAGGTATAACTTGCACTTGATCCTCGGTCAAAAACAGTTTCTAGCAGCAATTCTGCCTAGAAGGATGCCAAAAATGAGTGGGAACTGAATATCCCGTTGCTTCCAGGCTGCTGGTTGGAGCCAGCCTTGGGGTGCCATGCTGGGGGTGACCATGGGGGATATTCACTCAACTGTAATTAACTTAATCAGCCACTGGGTATCAGTATTGTCTCACATCCATATATAAAAAAGGGGGATTTTTATGGAGCTGAACATCTCTGTTTGGAGGCATTGCTGAGGGCTGGCCCTGCCTGGCAGGGGTGTGAGGGGTCAGGGGGAGAATCCCCTCCAGCTTTGAGATACCTCTGACAGACACCCGAGCCCAAAGCAGCACTGCACAGAGCCAAGGAACTGAAGGAGAGGTGGGCAGCAGCACAGGAATGGGGTGCAGGGTATTCCCAGTAACTTCATCCCCAGGGAATGGCCCTGCCCCTGCTCCTGCTCTGCTCCTGTCCCACCACACACCCTGGGAAGCTGAGCACGCTGCAGGCTGGGTGAGCTGCTCCTCGCAGGAAAAGGGCTGTGCAGAGTCTGTGTGTGACCTCTGCCGTGGGTGTCAGGTGGGATTTGGGGACGTTAATCCCAGGCGTGGGCTGTGCTGGGAGTGAGGAGAGTGCCTGTGACAGCGTGGAGGTGTCGAGTGCCCCGAGTGCTGCCTGCTGGCACGGGCACACAGAGCAAGGCATGGCAGGAGATGCAAGGTCCCTTCCAACCCAAACCATCCTGGGATTCTTTGACTCCATGTGGCCATTTTCCAGCTGGATCCCTTTTGTGTGGTGCCACTCTCCCTTCCCGCTGAGGCAGGAATGTCTGTGCTCATGTTTGTGTTTAATGGGGTGCTCCAACCCGGATGCACAGAGGCAAAGGTGGTGCCCAGATGCTCCATGAACACACCTGGCACCACTCAACTTGCAGGTTTAGCCCTCAGCCCACTGTGGGGTGGGTTTGGAGGCCTCCAGCTCTCTGGGTGATGGATCCAGGAGGGAAGAGCTGCTGGGAAAAACCCACCTGAGTGAGGTGTGTCCCACTGCCAGGGCTTCATCTTCAGGGAATGCTGCAAAGGCTTGGGCAGGTTTTTCTCTTGGGCCCCTCGCCTTCTCCACTAGGGATGGGACTCCAGCGCTGGTGGGATTTCTGCCTGAGTTTCCATTCAGTTTTGGCTCCAGGTAACAGTTGCTTCCCTCACTGCGGCCTTCCAGCCTCGCTTCCCTTGCCAAAATGCTAATTTAGCCCTTCAGCTATGTTTAAAAATAAAAGATCCTCCACTTCTCAGGGTATTAAAAGGCCAAAAGGAATATAAAAAGTTCACCAGACTGGTCAGTTCACTCCCTGCTGTGTCTTCCTGGGGCGTTGCAGCAAAAACACGGGTGCAAAATCCAAAGCAAACAGCTCCCTCCTCCCTCCTCAGCCTCCCCTGGAGCCTCTGGCTCCCAGCTCTGTGCCCATCTCCCTCCAGCCCCTGCCTCTCCACTCTGCCCTGGCCATCTCCCCAGCCTCTGGTAGCATCTTCTGTACCACTTCAGCCACACTCAGAGGCTGCTTTTCCAACACCTGAGTCATTCCTCTTCCTGCATTCTCCTGGCCCCAAAATTTCCCACCAACTTCTGGGCTGTTCAGGCACAAACCCAGCAACAAGGATTTTTCCCCACTAGTCCCTCCTGGAGTAAGATAATATATCCACATCCTCCCTGCTGTTCCTGCCATTCCCAGGCATCCCACAAAGAGACCCCACTGAAGTGCTCTGCTTGACTTTATTCCTTGCAAGCTGCAGAGGGATCTATTTAAAAATCCAAACAGGATTGTGGCTGTGCATTGGGTTTCATAGAAGCTCTGCAAGGTTGGTAAAACCTGGAGGGTCACAGGATTCATATTTATTCCTACTTGGTTAAAGCCTTCTGTTACAGTACAGGGAATTTGGAAAACTAGGGCAGAAAAAAGGTCATTTAATGGTTGGAAGTTTTTTGTGTTTCCTGACTTTAATGATGGTTGTGACTTAAATTGCTCTGCTTTAAAATGTGCTGTGGGTTGGGACTGGAGTCTCTGAATGAGATCCTTTTGTTCCTGAGGCTTTTCATTTCTCACAAATTGAGAAGTGCAGCTCTCTCCCTCCTACAAAGGTAAAAGAAGTGACACTTTGAAGCAGCCATGGAGAAGGAGAGGTCTTGTTTAGATTATTTCATTTTGGGGCAGTGCCTGTTTCAGTTTAGAGCTGCTCGATGTATGGAGAGAGAGCTCATTCATGTTCTTCCAAATGAGCTGTCACTTCCCAGAGCTGATTAATCACCACGAGACACCAGCCCTGGTATCAGTGCACGGCTTCAAAAGGCTGAGTCAGCCAAACATGGCACGCCATCCCATGGCCAGGTTCACCCCACGCTGCTGCTCCTTGCTGCCAGCCCACTCCAGCCTGCAGGAATTTAGCAAAATCCATTTTATTGACTGGCACCAGGAAGGATCTAACACTGCACAGGGACAGTGCCCAGATGGTGCCCAGCAATGGGATGGGAAGGGAAACTGGGCTGGAATAAAGTGCAGTGGGGACATGGAAATAAGAAAGGGGAAACGTGGTTCCAACTTGTAAGCAGCTAAATAAAATCCCAACACAAGCCCAGTGACCATTATTCTGCAAAGATATTTTTTAATGTAACTCATGTTGAGTGTTTGAGTTCAACCAGTTTGTACTCCAACACATGGCTTTTCTCCATTAATGCTTATCCTGTTCTCATCAGTTTTGCTTTCTTTTATTTTTTTTTTTCCATCAAATATCTTTTTTTCCTCAACAAGAAAGACCCTAATCATTTCAGGGTGCTTGCCACCTACTATCAGTGGTTATTTTGGGGATAGCTCAGCAAAGCTTTAAAATGTCTGAACTGCATTAAAATGAATTGTTGGCATTCCAGCCCAAACCTCAGGAGGCAGGAATCTGCCATGAGAGCATGGAGGGAAGCACTGTTATAATAAAGGATACATGTAATGAGGTTTGAAGTGCTTGAAATTCAAAGTCTGGTCCATATTACGAAACATTCACTGGTTTAACAAAATCAATTTCAAATTGATCTAATTAAACCCCTAGACAGCTTTAGTGTAGACATCTTCATATTGGTTTTATCCATTCTTAAAACAGTTTAGCTGGGATGTGTTAGGGACAAAATGCCCAGGAACTCCTCAGATGGGAGCTGGTTGTCATTTACAGATCTAAATTCACTTTTCAGGTTTGTTCTCTGTATTTTGCTTCTTGTAAATCTCATGTTTGTGCTTCTTTAACTCTGGATTCTTGGTGACTTTGGGCACCGTTAACTGGCCTTGGATTGGAGCACACGGCTCCAGGAGAGAGGAGGAGGAGGAGGAGGATGAGGATGGCCATCCCAATCATGCAGTGTCCAGTCAGGAGCAAACCAGGAGTGCAAGAGGCTCCTGTGAGACCCTTGTAGATTCTGATCTCCTTTTATAAACTGGGAGTTGAAATGGCTCAAGGCTGAACATTCAGTGTCCTGAGTTCAGCCTCGTGCTTCTGGTGGAGTTTCCAGGCTGGAATCCACAACAGAGTTGGATCCGTGGCAGATTCACAGCACATGAGGAGCTGCACATCCACGAGCTGGTAAAACCTTCACACAGAACTTCATCTTCACTGCTGCCCTGCACAGAACATCAGTGTCTGACCCATCTAGAAAGACTTTGTGCTCCCAAGTGGGAATTCCCAGTCCCAGGAGTTGCTGCTGGCCTTTGGACAGGCAGCATTCCCACCTGGCAGCCTCAGACTGCCACGGAGCTGCAGGGTGGGACCGAGGGATGCCACTGAAAGAATCCCTTCTAGTGGGAAAGAGAAGCTCAGTGATTCCCTCCTGGTGGGACAGAGAGGCTCAGTGTTGAGCTTGCTTGGTTTTCTTTGCAGGAGCAGGAGGGATGATGCCAATTCTGAACTCACCCATGGATTTTGCAGAGGTTAATGCACCCCCCGAGAGCGTGGAACAAAACTGTCTGTCAAACAAAACTGGCTCTTGGGGCAGGGAGGTGCAGTGCATAAAAGTACATTTTATTCTGTTGACCATTAATTGTATAAATAAACCAGCACTAAGAATGTTTTTATATGCCACTCTGTTTTCTTATAAAATAGAGGGGTTCCTGAAGCTGTGTAGAAATTCCATAGTAAACAGAAAATCTGGCAAGTTATACCCACCCCGTGGAATATTGACAGAGATGTGCAACTCTGCACATCACAGGAGCAGGAGAGGCTGCAGGTTTCCCACAAAAGGCAGGGACAGAGCAGCAGAACAGAAACCTCCTGCAGCTCTGACCCTACGTGCCCTCTCTGGGGAAGGGAGCTGTCATCCCCGGGGGCGAGGGAATCCCTCTTCCCTCGGAGAGCACAGGTGATGCTTTATGAGGATTAGCGATTTGAACACGATGTTCTGGTGTTGAAACCCTCCCAGAGGGCAGGAGAGGTGTGGAGAAATCAGTGCTTTGCTCACATCCCTGCTCCCCAGTGGTGTCTGGGAGACATGGATATGTTTTTTGGAAAACTTTTGGGGCACTTCTGAGCGATTCTGACAGCGGCCGCCTGCCTGTGGCTAATGAAAGGTTTTCACATTCCTTTCCATATGCTTTGAAATGCCAGAGGAAATGTCCCAGGGACTCAAATTATAGGTGTTACTTGGGAGTAACTGCTGCAGTATTGTTGAACACCTGGAATTGGCAGCAGGCAGCCTGCCTGCTGGAAAAAAAGGGAATTGGATACTCAGCCAGCTCTTCCTACCTCCAACATCCCTGGTTTTGTTCACCTGCAACAGGAACTGAGGGGTGCAGGTGGGCATTCAGATGAACCTTGTCCCATTGCCACCATCTGCTCTGATTCTGCCCCTCAAATATTCCTGTTCCCTGCTGAAACACCAGAGAATTTAGTTCAGAATCAGTGTTCTGATTCTGCTCCTCAAATATTCCTGTTCCCTGCTGAAACACCAGAGAATTTAGTTCAGAATCAATGTTCTGATCCTGCCCCTCAAATATTCCTGTTCCCTGCTGAAACACCAGAGAATTTAGTTCAGTATCAAAGCATTCATTCCACAAAGTTAAGCCATGGATGGATTTGGATGGGGATCTGCAGATATTAGGGATGCTCCCAGAGGATAAAGTGCATCTTCCTTCCACAGAGAAAGGCAGCTGCAGTCACCTGTTATTTATTTCATTTTGTCAACATCTTGACAGTAAAACCCTTGGAACTGGCTTTGCCAAAGATATTTCTTTTCCTTCCAACTTACCCTGTCCTCTCAACCTGTCTAAGGAGAGCATTCTTGGCATGGCAGGGGCAGCTCTTCCTGCCACTGCTCTGCCTGGCCAGCTGGGCTCTCCAGCACATCTGCTAATGCAGATTTACCTGGTCTGACTGCTGTCCTGCTGCTCTGTGGGTGTGTGGAGGGAGAGGGATTGAGGATTTTTTTTTTTTTTTTTTCCCACTGAGTGGTGCAGAAGGGGCATTTTTGTTTAAGGGCTTTATAATGTGCAAGGTCACATCTACTGCTTGGAAACTATAACAGATCTGGTTAGGCTGGTTCAAATCTGTTTTTTTAGGTAAGTCTGAAAATTCCCAATCTTCAGTTACCACAATCACACCTCCTCTCTGTATTTGGTCTAAGGCACATTTTGGTGAGGCTGTTTTCAGGCACCAGGCTCAAATGCTAACAAGATTAAATGGCACCTTTTTTTCTCAGTTCCTTCTCCTGATTTATGACAAGGATTTCTATGGGCTTCCATGGTTTGATCCAGAAAAGTGGGAATTGGTTTGTAAATGATGTGTAGCTAAGCTTTGCTCAGTTCTTGACTGGAATTATCAGAGTTTTATTTAAGCTTTGTTTTGTAAATGTTGCCTTTACTACCCATTGCACCAATGCAATATTAACAGGCTGGGAATCCTTGGTGTCTCACTGAAAATTTATCTTTCTGGTAAAGTTTCTGGAAGTTTCTGGGATTTTCTTGGTCTTGATGTCTTTTATTGTTTCTCTGCAGCTTGAGTAGGAGCTTCCAAAACTAACCTAGTAGGAACTTCATTAAAGGGCACCTGCCATGTGAGATATAACTTTATTTCATGCAAAGACACTTTGTGAGTCAGCTGAAATATTATATTTAAAACCAGACTTTGTGCTGGTTTTTGGGGAGCACTTGGTGCAAGGTGATGAGTGGAATGTGCTTCAGATGGAGAGCCATCCTTGGAGGAAGGAGCACACAGGACTGTGCCATGCACGCTGAGCTTGCACTTCATCCAAGTTTTCTCAAAAAATCGGGAAAATCTTGTCAGAAGTAATTACCTGGGTTTGCCAGCTGCAGAAATGTGGAGCTAAGATGGGCTCCAGCCCACCAGATCCAGGGATCTGACAGGTGGGATGTGTGGATGCTGCGTGTCAGCCGTGGGCACCGAGCTTGGCTGCCCATCTCCTTCCATCTGAAGGTCCATCCTCACACCAGGCACCACTCAATGTTGATTCTTTAACTTTTTTTTTTTTGGTTTTGTTAAGGTTCGAGATGGTATTTTGTGCTTAGACTCAGATGTTTGTTATTTCTTATCTATATTATGGTTTTTCTAGTTGTGAGTTTTATAGCATTCTATTGACAGGTTATAAAATGGTTAACTATCTTGTTTTATAAGGTCTTTTAAATTTAAACTGTCTAATTAAGAAATGACACTTCAATTATTTTTACTTTTAACTTAATCATTAATCTTCTGTGTCTCGCAATGTGGACTTTGTTATCTAATTATAAAATACTACCTAAACTCATGAAGAGGAAGGTGAAGAAGAAGGTGTAGCTACTGCTCTAAAACTTCTATCTTAGTTTTATAGATATTATTGTGTTCTAAAACCTTAAGGTCTAGGCTGGGGCTGGAGCCCCATGGAAGCACCTGCCCCTCTCTCAGGGGGAGGGCTCTGTATGGGCAGCAGCAGCCCCAGTCCCAGGTTTTTCATGCCTTGTTGCCCCCTTTGGAGCTGTGCTCCAAGGAAATCAGAGATCCAGGCTGGGAGGAATCAGGCTGCCCGTGTGTGGTGGTGTGAGGGAGCTGAAGGGAGGGCACAGACACAGCAGTGAGATGTGGAGCACACATCTGAGATAAATGCTGCCTTGGGTCTGCTGTGAATTCAGACTCCCAACCCAAAATAATAAACTGGGCCTTGGGAAGAAGTGTCTGGGTGACATTTTGCATTGTGTTTATGAGCTAGTGGGGGTAGAAAATCTGTTAAAGACCTCAGAGGCTTTAATAGCTTGGATGATGATTTACAGCTGTTTTATTCCATGATTTATAGACTGCTCCTTATCACAGAGGCAGGATACAAATACTGAATTTAATAAAGGAACACAATTCTCATTTCTTTCTCAGAAACATATAGACAGAAAGGCCATTCCACAGTAAAGAGCAGCCTCTTCCCTCATCTAACCACCCCCTGACAGAGATTTGAGACTGCAGAGCACGGCCAGCACTGCCTGGGCACATCTCTTCCCATATAATTTCCATAATACAGCCCTTTCCTCTGGCTGTAATGCAGCCTCCCTAAATACACAGCCTGCTCCCATAATGTTACATTCCCACTCTCCCTGTCTGCGACAGGAACCTCAAAATAACTCACGAGACCTTGGCTCTCAGAGCCCCAGAGGAAAGGGTCAGGGGCTCTGGCAGTGGGCAGCCAGACCCTCACACACATTCCACTGGAACAGACCCCCGTGGGCTCCTCATCCTCACGTGGCCTCCATGAACTGATCTCTGTCTGATCCCAGCTCTCAGTCACATCAACAGACTCGTAAATGAGTGAGGAAAGGGAGCTCTGGCTCTCAGCTGGGGCTGCCCCTGGATCCATGGAAGTGTCCCAGGCCAGGCTGGACAGGGCTTGGAGCCTGGGATGGTGGAAGGTGTCCCTGCCATGGCTTTGAGGGAGCTTTGAGCTCCCTTCTAACCCAAACCAGTGTGGGATTCTGTGACCAGGGGAAGGACATGGCCAGGGTCACCCTGACCTCCCTGCTCTGCCTGCTGGGCCTTGCTGCTTCCTCACAGCTGAGCAGAACTCTGCTCAGAACCCTCCCTCCCAGTCCTGAGAGCTGTAAGAGAAAGCCTGGAGTCTCCAGAGGTGGTGACTGATGCTCAGGGGATGGTGAGGATGGAAGGGACACTGCTGCCTCCAGCACGAGCTTGGTGTGTGTGTGCAGGTCCCTCAGCCCAGTCTGCACTGGTTTGGGTGTTTAACTCCAGCAGCATCAGCAAAAAAACTGCATTTCCACGTGGTACCTCTCTGCCGGGAAGCCTAAACCAGGGTGTAAACAGGAATTAACTGGATCACCCCAGTGTAATGAGTCATTTTCATTAACCCTCCTCTCAGACTCATACATTTTGCTTCAGAGATCCCAGATGACTTCTCCAAACAAAACCAGGGGAGGGCCAGGAGGAGTCCCTCAGGATCCTGCTGGAAGGTGTCACTGCCCTGGCCCCTGGTCCTGCTCTCCTCCGACAGCCCTGCTGGGGTAGCCAAGAGGGAGAAAGCTCTGCCTATCCTAAATATCACTGTTAAATATCTCCCAAGTGCTCTAATCTCTCCAGCTATATTGTGATCCTCCGATTTCTCCTCCTGGCCTCAGTAATTGGAGTTTTTTGCAGGTAGAAGTAGCCTGAGGCAGAACTGGAAAGCAAGCAGGATCACAGTGAATAAATCCATCTTCACAGGTCTCTTCTTTGTGCACGCCTTTATATCAGTTAGGTTCAAAGAAAGTATCTCCTTACTCTGCCTGCACTGTTTAGCATTTTTTATTAACAAAGTCCTCTTTTAGGCTGCAGTCCATTGAGGTTCATTAATCAACAATTGCCATGAAGTGAAAAATTCTCAAACTTCCAAAAATCTTTTTCTTGGAGTGAGTTAATACTAACAATGAAGTTTTCCTTGGCTAAGTGTCCCCTGCTTTGATGTGTCTGGGTGAGAAACTAAAAGCCACAAAGGTGTTATAAACTAGGCACCAATCACACATTTAGACAGGCTGGTATGTGCTTTTAACCAATAAATATATATAATATCACAAGAATTAGTGTTTGGTTTGTGCGAGAGAGAATTTTTGGCATTTGAATGATTTTCTTATCGGTTTTTCATTAGTCAAACTATTATTTTTTATTTTTTTTTAAAGAACAGCAAATTCCCCTCAGTGTCCTGAAAATGGCACTGAAAGTGGTCACCCCAGCCCCATTCCTAGAGTAACTTTGGTTTACGTTATTTCTGGCAGGAGCCATAATACAGCTCTTCTTAATTTTGGGAGCAGGCTGTTATTCAAACATATGCCTGTGCAGCTTGGACAGCTCTGCAGTGCCTCTGGAAGCCCTGGCACGGGGAGCTGTGCTGGCAGCAGGAGCTGTGACCCCGCTCAAAGGTCCATTCCTGGGGCCAGACCTGGCAGGAGGAGCAGCCACAGCCCTTCAGATGGGACAGGAGCTGATGGGAGAGGTTTGGCCACTGGTGCTGCTCAGATAAAAAAACCTTTCTTTATAAAAACACGGGCAGGGGAAAGGCTGGGGGATCGCTCTTGAGGGTGTAAAGTCCCTAAACCTGCTCCAGGCTGCCTTCCCAAACAAAGCCTTGCTCCTGAGGGCAGTAAAATAAAGAGGAAGACTCCCACGGCTTTCCAAGGGCCAGTGGAGGGGCTCGAAGGAGCAAACAGCTCCTGGGAGCAGCCAGGCTGCTGCAGAGCTGCTTCAGCCTGGCCACATCCCTGCTCCCAAGGTCAGGGGGAGGCAGAGCATTCCTCAGTGCCAAGATTGCAGAGGAATGAGCGCTGCCCCTCAAACCACAGGCTCCAGCAGTCCCCAGCCCAAGGGAGGGAGAGCTTCTGTCCCTCGCTTTGTTCCTTGGGTTTGCCTTGACTGCTCTGATTGTTCAGACTGAGGGAAGTTACTGCTCGCCTCATCTTTCCACGGCAATATTGTTATTTTTTAACCTGCTATAAAAAGCGAGCAGAAACAAGAGGAGCTGCTCTGGCCTCCCTAAATAAGGATCCGTGTTTACCATTGATCACAGTTACCAGGGTGCTTCTTCCTGCAGCGCCTCTGAAGTGGATCAAATCAGCCCTCTTTGTTTCTGTTTTTGTGTGCCTCTATTTCTGTTGCTCACATTTCAAATGCCTGTATTTTTCTAGCAGTTGAAGGCTGCGTTTTGCACGCATAGCACATTCTATAAAACCTTTGGAAAAAAAAAAAAAGAAAAAAAAAAAAGAAAAATTGGCAGTGTGAATTCTCTCTCCAGTGGGGCTGGAAGGATTTTAAAGTCTCCTGGAGGAAAGAAAGGCCATGCCAGCTTTCTGCACAGAAATTCTGCACTGAGCAGGGGTGATCAAATAGCTGATGTGCACGTTTGATACGCACTCACTCACACAGGGAGCACCAGCCCTGGGAGAAACGACAGGTTTATGAACCAGAGCTCGTTCCTTATCTCACATCAGCTCATATTCCAGCAGAGTCAATATTTCACTGCAGCAGCAGAGCTCTAAAACCTGCAGGGTGACATGGGTGAGGTCCCCACGTCCAGAGTGCAGGGTGGGGGCCTGGAGGGACGAGCGTTCTCCTGCAGCTCTGCTCATTCCTCATTGCTTTGGGGGGTGAGGGTCTCTGTGGACATGGGGGTGTCCCTTGGAGAGCCACAGGCTCCTGCTAGGACACAGAGGATGCTTGTTCCTGTGGAGGGAGGGGCTTTGGTAGGGCCAGATTGGGGAAAAAGGAGTGAAAATGAATGGGAGTGTCACCAAGCAGTGTCCTGTCACTTGGAAACTTCCTGGAGACACAGAATCATGGAATGGTTTGGGGTTGGAAGGGACCTCAAAGCTCAGCTGGCTCCAAGCAGGGCCATGGGCAGGTATTGTAAATGCAGGTGAACAAGTGGGGAGAAATGCTGATGTCTGACTGCAGCTCAGAGGCTGAATGATTTCTTTATTAGAACTCTGCTGTAACACATCAATTTACTATTTAAAGGAGATACTAACACTACAAACCTATTTTTCTAACTCACTCACAACTGGTGCCCCTCTCTGAGAGCCCAGCCACAGGTGGGTTGGATTGGCCACCAGCCCCAAACAATCCTCACCAGAACCCAACCAAGCAATCACCCCAGGGAAACAATTCTCCAAACACATTCCAAATGGGAAAAACAAGGAGCAGGAATGGAAATTGTTTTCTCTTTCTTCTCTCTGTGCTCCTCTATGAAAAATCCTGAGAGAGAGAAGGATGTGCCTGCCACAGGCAGGGATGGCACTCACTGGCTCAGGGCTCCACCCAGCCTGGCCTGGCACACAGGTGACACTCATGTGGTGATTTGTACCAATTTATCCATTTCAATTTAGCAATATCTAAAACAAACCTAATAGAGATGGCAATTCTTCCCTAGAAGAATTGCAGGGTAGTTCCAGCATTGTCCTTATTTTTATATCGTTTTAACAAGGCTGTTTTTCCACCCTGTTTCCACTCTGTGGCTTTGCTTTCCCTGAAGAGAGTAAACAACTCTGTGCAGGAAGGTGCCCTGATTTCCACTGTTAATAACCAGTGAATAAGTGAGAAATGCTGTTTACAAATAAAAAAAAAAAAAAAAAAGATACATAAATACAAGAAATCAGAAGCTCTGTTTGGCTTTGCAAACAAAAGTAGCCCAAAAATAAACAGGCCTACCCAGCAGAAAGGAGACTGGGAGGGGAAGTGGATGCCAACTGAAGAGGCAGATGTAAAGAGCATTTCCTATTTGGTTTAGCAACTGCAGACTTTTGTCTCCAGTCTGCCTGCATTTCCTCCAATGATTCATCATAAATGTGCATTTATAAATAAACTCCACCTTGGCCTGGTACATTGATTGCAGGCTGGTTACTTAGGGAAACCAAAAAAAAAAAAAAAAAAAGGAACCATACTCCCCAATTCTGAATGATACCTGTGTGGCAATATAATTTTAAAGAACGGTTTCCAGGCTGTTTATTTTATTTATGTTGCGGGATTGTGACCATGAGAGATGGGACCTGTGGTTTCCTCATTTCATGAGAGTAACAATTCATTAAGGAGCTTGGAATGATGTCTCTGTGCACGTCCAGGGAGTGGGGTTTGGGAGCCTTGGCTGGGATGGTGGAGCCCAGGGCAGTGGGGTGTTCTGGGGTCATTCACCAGCCCAGTGGCTCCCCCAGGGCCATGGGCACCCACAGGGCTGTGAGAGGCTTCCCAAGCCCACAGGATTTATCCCTGTGCTTTCCTCCTGTTTGGTCACAACACCCAGAGCAGCGGGCGAGGCAGACCCCACTGTGAGGCAGCTTTTCAGGAAGGCAACTTTGGAGTGATTTCTCCCTCCTTTGAGCTCTGCCCTTGAGCCTGGTGCTGCAGCCTGACCCACAGGGGAGAATCCCCTGGAAAATCCCTGTTTGTGTGGCTCAGCAGCACCTGGGCTGTGCCCAGCTCCCTGCCAAGGCTGCCCACACCAGAGCCCCCTCACACCTGGCTCCTTCCCACCTTGTCCCCCTGGAGCTCTGCCCAGCTCCTGCCCTGGAGGCTTTCCCCTCTTTGCTGCCCCCTCTGCCCCACAGAGTCCCTGAGGCTGGAGAAGCCCCCTGAGATCATCCTTTAGCAGCACTGCCGAGGCCACCAGCAGCCCGTGTCCCCAGGGCTCACATCCAACACATCTGTTCAGGGTGGTGACTCCAGCACTGCCCTGGGCAGCCTGTGCCACTGCCTGACCACCTGCTCAGTGAAGATGTTTTTCCTGATATCCAACCTGAAGCTCCCCTGGTGCAACTTGTGGCCATTTCCCATTTCTTCCCATTCTATTGATGCCTTAGGATTTTATATCTTCCGTGTATTTGTAATCCTGCAATTCTTTAGTGTATAACTCTAAACTCCATATTCAGTGTTAGCTGCTGCTTTCCCATTTTGGTCAGACACAACAATTCCTCTCTAGGCTTGGAAATCAAGGACAGACACCCTAGGCATCACAAGCACTTGTTACCTGGGAAAAAGATGCTGCTGGGTGGAATGAGATGAGCTTTAAGGTCCCTTCCCACCCAAGTGATTCTGTATTTGAATCTCTGACTGTTGGAATAGAGCTGGAGGAGTAGATAAATAAATATTTTTTAATTTGTTTTTTAAGAAAAAGAGCTAGATGATAGTAAGTTTCCCTAGTTTGTTTTTTTTGGTTTTTTTTGTTTTTTACCAGACCCTGAGCATGTGCACAGCACTCCTGAACTTTTCCTGACTTGTGGAGCCACAGCAAAATCTGCAAAGCAAAGGGCTGCTCTCTCTGCAGCCACTGTAAAGGTGCAGCACAGAGAAAACAAAGGCAAGGCAGTCCCAGACTCTGCCCAGCACATGATTCCCTAATAAAAAATGTTTGGCCTCTTCTCAGGAATAACATGGCCATGCTTGTAGCTCCAAAAGAAGCCCTGAATGATATTAATACATTCATTAGAACAAGTTCAAAGAAAATCATCTTAATTAGCTTGCCTGGCTGAAACTGAGGTTCATTAATCTAAAGTAGATTAACCTGATGGTAATGCCATGAAAGCTGGCTGGGATATTAATGAAATATATGCAGTTGCAGAGAGCCCAAATGTCCTGCTGATAAAACTGCCCGTGTTTCCTGCACTTGGGGCTGTTCTGAGGAATTCCTGTCCCTTTTCCAGCCACCAGCCTGGCCCTGCTCTGGGGACACGCCGTGAAGGGAGACACATTCCACAGGGAAACTCGGGAAAACAACTCCCTGGAGCCTTTTGTGCAGGGAACTTGCTGGAGCAGAGCGTGCACGTGCACGTCTGGAGCAGGCAGGGATTTGCCCGTGCTGGGAGCACACAGGTTTTTATAAGGCAAACCGTGGCAAAGGACTTCCAAAATTTGACCTGTTTTTCAGCTCTGTGCTGGTGCACAGCGTGCAGCAAGGGTCTAAAAGCTTCCAGAAACCCAGCTTGGACCCAGCGGGCTTAAAATGGCCTTCTCCTCTCCCCAGGCTCCAGTATTCTTAATCTGAACTCTTTTTAGTCTTTGACACATCATTAAAGTGACAGTTCAAGAACAGCTCCGAGATCAAAGGCCTGCAGAGCTTCTCTCGTGTTGCAACTCTCGGCAGCTCCTTCTCCAGGCCTGTTCCTCAACTCCCTCCCTGCAGCCAGCAGGAATCTCTCCCACTCCCTTCCCTGCCCCTCATCTTCCCGGGGCTTTGCCCCTCTGCTGGGTCACCCCAAGGGTCACTGGTCCAAGGCTCAGATTTGGTGTATCACAGATTTAGGTCTATCACAAATTTAGGTGTATCACAAATTTAGGTATATTGCAAATTTAGGTGCATCACAGATTTAGGTATATCACAAATTTAGGTATATTGCAAATTTAGGTGCATCACAGATTTAGGTGTATCACAAATTTAGGTGTATTCACAGATTTAGATGTACTAGAGATTTAGGTGTATCACAGATTTAAATGTATTCACAAATTTAGGTGTATCACAGATTTAGGTGTATCACAGATTTAAATGTATTCACAGATTTAGGTGTATTCACAGATTTAGGTTTATCACAAATTTAGGTGTATCACAGATTTAGGTGTACTCACAAATGTAGGTGTATCACAGATTTAAATGTATTCACAAATTTAGGTGTATCACAAATTTAGGTGTATTCACAGATTTAGGTTTATCACAAATTTAGGTGTATCACAGATTTAGGTGTACTCACAAATGTAGGTGTATCACTGATTTAGGTGTATCACAGATTTAAATGTATTCACAGATTTAGGTGTATCACAGATTTAGGTGTACTCACAAATTTAGGTGTATTTGTGCTGCCAAAACAACTCCAGGTTTGGGCACGGCCGTATACAAATATATACAAATCCAAAATGCAAATAGGGAGGAATTTGCAAAATCTGCTCTGCTCCGGCGTGCCAGGAGAAGGCACAGGATGGAGGATGAGATGAGGGACCGGGGAGATCAGGGCTCCTCTCCCAGCTTTTGCTTGGCTGTGCTGCTGATCCCCTGGAGAGGCTCCTGGGTTTTGCCAGGTGTGCCAGTGCCCAGGAAGAGCTGATTCCTGCTGTGATGTGCCCAGTGCCCAGCCCAGGGGTACTCGAGAGAAGGAAGCTCAGGAAGTGCTGATTTTCTCTTTACAAACCCCCCCACCTCTACCTAAATGTTGAGTAAATTCTGCAGCTTTGTTGATGCATATTTATAGAAAGCTCTGTGATCCAAAAGTGAAAGGAAATCCATATGGACACGGTGTTGTTCAGGACAAGATCTTCCTTCCTCTGCAGAGCTCGGATGTGGAATTTCAGATCACAGAATCACAGAACACCTTGAGCTGGAAGCAAGCCACAGGATCATCCAGCTCCAGTGCTGAGGACTGAGCTGGGCTGACCTCGCTGTGGTGCCTCTCCCTAAAGCTGAATATTCAGTGACTAAGTGTCTTTGCCTTGTTTCCCCGTGAAAGGCTCGGCTGGCCCACAGCTTATTTACAAGGTACCATGGTGTGATGCATCATAAAGACACTTTTGAAGAATTTCTGTTATTAAAAACTGCCCGTGGAAAGAATTAGGTCAGGTGTTTACAAGTCAAAGCTTTGGGGATAATTAGGTGGAAGGCAGCAACTGTAGAAAAGAGGGTTATTTTCCAGCCCTCCAAGAAGTGTGGAGTAATGCCTGTGTTACAGGAACCTCTCAGCAGCCAGGTTCCCACCTCCTTAGTGCAGGATCTGTTACAGCCACTGCTTTGGGCATGGGGAAGAAAGCAGGGCTTAGAAAAGCCTCCAAAAATACAGAACCCCCTGAGCAAACCTGTTGGTGTCGGGGTGTTACATAAACAGCCATCCAAGTCCTCTTAAGGGGGCTGCTTGTAAATACAAGCTGTAGCTGCTACTGCTGCACAGCCAGGGTGAATTCTACACCACCTTTGAGGGAAGAAAGTTGTTTTCTTTCCTTTTTTTTTTTTTTTTAAAAAAAAAAAAAAAAGGGCACTTGTTCCTGGTGGCAGAGTGTGTGTGTGTGAGAGGAGGGACGGGACAGGGCGCTGGCTGTTTGTGCACTTCAAGCAGAGCGACCTCCTTGAACCTCACCGTGCACAATGATGCTTTCCATGGAAAGTCTGGCTCTATTACCTTTGGCAAGGGCTGAGGGAATATTTTTGGAAGCTTTAAAATCCTCTGTGGAACACGCTTCATTTTTTTGTTCATATACAGTATCTTTATATTTATTCAGTGAAAAAAAAAAAAAAAAGGTTTCTGTTTTGCTGCCTGACCCTGACCCTTCAGCTCTTCTCCAGCAGTGCCCAGGGTGTTGGGAAGGGTGGGACAAGGAAAAGATCAGGCCTGAACCATCAGCCCCTGCCATATTGTACTGGTTAAAGCTCAGTTGCTCCCCTCTCCTAAAAGTTTGTTTAAAGTGGTAAGAATAGAACCTGTTCAAAGTGAGCCCTCCAAGGGCCTGGTTCCCATTTGCATTTAAGCCTTTCTGTGGAGCTGGAGCTGGGTAAAGGGGCCCTCGGTCCTAAATGGGAATCAGACTCCACAGCTGTGCTTTCCAGTGTCCTTCCTTTCTGCCAGCAAAGCCAGGAAACGGCTCTTGAATGGGAAAGGGACAATTAATCACCAAAAAAAATTGCAAATCGAGGTTGGCAGGGCCGGAGGGCGCGTGTGGTGTCACCTGTGGACACTGTCCTGGCTGGATCCCTGGGATCTCACCCAGGATCCCCTTGCACAGAGGCTGAGGAGTAAAACACAGGAGGTCTTAAACTCAGTTTTAGCTTTCGGGTTGCATTTGGGAGCTGGAGGAAGCAGAATATGGAATGTGGGAAGTCAAATGAGCACTGCAGCATCCCTAAGAGGGGTTTTTATAACTTTTAATATTAGGAAATTTAGGAAATCAGTGTGATTTGCTGTCTCTGCCTCTCCTGGTTCAGCTGTGATGGCTAAAACAGTGTTGCCAGGAGAAGGAGGTGCCCAGGTGCCACCAGCCTGAGCATCCCAAAGCTGGAGGGGCTGGAGCAGGACAGGTGAGGAGCCACTGCACTCGGGATTTAGATGGCAGCAGATGCAGGCAAAGCAGCTGCTGCTTTAGAATTAGCCATTCTTTCACGTTTTTAGCCTGTTTGGCAGTGCTTTGGGAAGCCAGGGAAGCTGAGTCACGGCCGGAGCAGACGCGGGGCTGGCCCCGGGGCCGGCTGGCAGTGAGTCCCTCCCCTCTCCCTTCTCCTGACAGCCCTCCCTGCTCCCAGGGCTCAGGACAGGCTCTGAGCCTGGCATCCTGTGCTTCCCAGCCTGGCATCATGCACTTCCCAGCCTGGCATCCTGTGCTTCCCAGCCTGGCATCCTGTGCTTCCCAGCCAAGCTCCTGGCTGGGAGGGGCTTTCAGCTGCCTCTCCTGTGCCCAGGTTCATAAATTTTTACATAATATTTGACTTTCCTGAGTCAAAACAAGATAAAGACAAAATTGCAAATGCCACTCCAAATTACACCTGGTCCAAAAATGCGACATCTTGGTGCAATTTCACCTCAGTCCTACACACAACACCCAACCATGCCCCTGTGCAGCTGCCACAAGGGATCTTTCTCATTTGTGGAGATAGAGTTTGGCCATAAATTCAGATAGAGTTTGCCATTCCATCAAACGTGGAAGGTGTTCCGTGTAGCATTGGGAGACTTTGCTGACACCTAACATAAAAATGATAAAAAAACATAAACGTAGAGAGAAGAGGTTCATCAATCAATATAAACCTAACTGTGATGATAACTTTAGAACCTAAGGGTTTGTGTGATGATAACTTTAGAACCCAAGAACTTGGCCTCCTGCTCAGACTTTACAGCCTGGCATGGGCAAGTCTGCTCTTGGCTGTGGCTTGGAGCCGTGGGGGTGAAGGTGACTGTGAGGGTGAAGTCTCCTGTGCAGAGGCCTCAAGTCTCCAGCTGCTGGCCTTGTGCAGGTGGTGGCACGAGCTGGAGGTGATCCCTGTACAGGTGATGTGGCTCTGCACTTGTCCTCAGGGCAGCATCACAGAGTGGGCTAAAAGGACCTTGGGATAGCCACTCATCCTCTCCCTGTCACGGGGCACAATCATTGCCTGGCAGGTGTGAGTCTGACATTTCCTAAACATGGAATGGTTTGTGTTGAAAGGGACCCTAAAGATCATCTTGTTCCACCCCACCACCATGGCAGGGATGCCACCCACCAGACCAGGTGGCATCGTGGGATGGAAATTCTACCTAACCCTTATAATCCTTTCTATAATTGTCTTGGTATCTATCCTGAACCTTCCCCTTGCTGTGGTTATCTTTGTCCTTCCTATCCTGGACACGGAGGAGGAGAGCCCAGATTTGATGAGCACAAGAATTTACCCTGCCGCTGTGCCAGGTTGGAGTTTGCAGGTTAAAATCCCCGGAGTGATGCCGTGATAAAATCTGGCAATAATGGCAGAAATCCCTCTTGCTTCACCAAGTTCCAGGCCCAAAAGAATGTGTGAGGATGAGTTAAACCCCAGGGAATTGGGATCTCTAGTAAAAACAAACACGAGCAGCCTCTTCACTATTGCAATCCACTATCAAAACCCCTTTTCAGAAAATGTTTAGTTAAAGATTTCGTTTGGAACAAACATTGTTAAAGCATGACCATCGGGCTGCTTATTGGAGCCAGATGTTGACTCTGAGGACATTTGGGTCCATTCAGGGATTTTTGCATGCCCTCATCAACTGGGGTGAGCAGAAGGATTTGGAAAGCTCTGACTCAGATTCTCAACTTGCCCAAAAATGCAGAACCCCACTGCAAGTGCCTCACCCTGTGCCATTACAGGGCAATATTCCATGATGGCCAGCATCCTTTTTGTCTTTCTGTTTTTTCTAAGGAATGACTGGCCTCTCCCAATCTGTGCTTTTGATTTTTCTGTTAATCCCACATACTTGTTGAACAATCTTTTAGGAATACTTCTCCCTGAAGGCTGACTTTCTTCACAATTGAAAAATGAGTATCTGTTGACCTAATCCTGCAAGCTGGCTGGGTGTGACCAGCCCACGTTTTCCAGTGGAATGGTGCCCTCGGAAGATGTTCCAAAATCTGACCCCTGTTTCCAAACCAAAGGCCAGCAGAGCCACGGGCCCTGCACATTGCATGGAGCTTTGGCCAAATTCATGTGCTGAAAAAAACCAGACCCAACCAAAGCTTCGCAAGGTTGATTTTAATAGATTTTAGAGCTGCTTCTTCTATTTTTACTGCTTGAATGTTGCTTACTGGCTGCTTTGTGGATGGAAATCTCACTGGAGATGCTCAGCAGGAGAAAAACAAACATGGGAAAGGGCCAAAGCGTGCTCCACATCCTCCAGACCAGGCTGACCTGGGCTTCTGGGGCCTGATGCTTGATGGAAATGGGGTTTGGAGCAGATCAGGGCGCTGCAGGCCCCTGGGGAAGAAGCCACTCAATGGCCATGTGTCTTTGCCCCTACCTGTGCCCCTCTGCTCCTGTGCAGGCAGGGCTGTGCCAGCCTGGAGACCCTCAGGGCTGTTGGAGCTGCCCTGGGAGCAGATCTGTGTCAGGGGGAGTGTTTGAGTGGAGGGAACAGCAGCCCCACAGCTGGGGACAGCCATGTGTCACACGTGTGACACCCAGGGCAGGGACCCTGCATCCCTGGGCAATCAGCCTGGCTCTGGCAGGGCTGAGCTGGCCCTGCTCTGCTGGGGAGGAGGAAGGAGCCAGCAGGAGGTGGAGGTAGGACCAGACTCCCCTGGAGCTGGATGGACTCAGCTGGGGTTTAGTGCACGAAGGGTTCTGATGTGTAAAACCACGTTGGGTTTTTCCATCCTGGACCTCCTTGAGTTTAGAAGATGAGCATATGGGGAAAAGCACAGAATGGCAGGGCAGATCCTCACTGCTGATTCTGCTGATGTAGAACTTGGGGCTCACGTCTGTTCACACATCTGCAGATTGCCCTCACAGGCAAACCACGTGTGGCAGTGGGAAAGAACTGGGGAATTTGCTTCAGAAGTTCACTCTGGAGGTACAGCAGCCCTGCAGGACATCCCTGCTGGTGCTCCTGTCCTCCCTTTTGCAGGACACGAGGGCAGCTGTATCCCCAGAGCCCACAGCCCCATGCAGGCAGCTCTTGGGTTTTGTGCTGCTGAAAGACACCAAAGCATTTACAGAAAACATCCCAGCATGGCCAAGGTGACAAAAAATAACTTATTGTGACATGAAAATGGAATTGACATCATCAGAAAAAACACGAGCTTGCCTCTAGGAGCACATCAGCACTTGGAATGTCGCTGTCCCTCCTTCCCATCCTCCGTGCCAGGGACCAGGGGGTGTTAGAGGGGTGCAGCTCCAGCTCCCCAGTGCCTGCTCCAGTGTCCAGCAGAGGTGGGTGGCTGTGCTGTTTCCTGGCAGGGTTGGCTCCCTGGAGCTCAGCCTGCCAGCGCAGCGTGCCCGGACAGCCCTGCTCAGTGGGACCATTGTCCAGGGCTCATAAGACTTTCCACTGCCTCGACGTTCTGTGACGTGACTCAGAGTTGTAAACATTGGCACCAGCTGCTCTTCTCACTGAAACCATAAACCCATTAGGGGAAATTTGTTTTCTAAAAATAATCTGATCAATGAAAGGACTCTCTCAGCGTCCCCAGCCCCTCTTCCCCGCCTCCCTCGTAATGACTTCCTCGTAAATACTCTCCCTTGGAGGAGGAGGATGCCTCGTGCCAGTCTCCATTGACCAGCTCCAGTCCTCCAGTGAAGACATTTCAGGGGTAGCTCAGGGCCTCATTCAGAGATGTTTTGCTCTTTGGGGTGAGCAGCGCAGCAGGGGAAGGTGTGACTGCAGCAGTTTCTGTAGGGAGGGGAGAACACGGCCCAGGTGCTTGGGAAGGTTTGTAATTTCTGTGTCAGATTTATCGTATCAGTGCCTGTGGATGGTCAGCACCGTGAAGTGATGGTCAGCCCAGGGAGGCAGGCTGGGCTTTGGCTGAATGAGTGAATCTTGTGGCATTAAATACCCTGGATAACTCTGCTGTACCTTTGCTGTGCCACAGAAGGGAATCTCAGTTCATCCCTCAGGTTTCCAGGAATCAAGGGCTCCTCTCCACAGCATTTCAGATGTCAGCACCCTCTGGGTGGGGACACTTTGTGGATGCTGCTCTCAAGGCCTCCACCTTCATGGCAGTGGGTGATGGAGTGGAAGGGGAGACCACACAAAAGCTGTGCCTTTGTAGGTCTGGTGTGAGCAGATCAGACCCCTCAATATCTGTGTGATTTTCATGGTCCCCCCAAACAACGCCCCCCCCAGCCCCTCCCAGGCTTGCAGCTGTGCTCTTCCCAAAAAGCATCACCAGGCCAAGGACTAACTGGCTCCTGGAGTTCTGGGTCATAGATCTTATCTCTCACCTTTCAAAAGCACTGCTGTCATTTCTGAGCAGCCCATTTATGGTCCAGTCTGCTCTAGACAGAAGGAAAGGGCAGAGTGCATTTGGCAGCAGCAGGTTTTGTGTTCGGTGGGAGCTCAGGGAAAGGTGACCTGCCCTGCTGATCTCCCTCCAGGGGCAACACTTGGACACCCCAGTGTCCCCTGATGGCAGCTGGACGTGGTTGTGATGCCTCTTGTGCAGCCCTGATCTCCCTCAAGGACACCTCGGTGGTTTGTCACAGAGCAGAGCTAAGGGAGAAAATTCCAGACGAGTTGGCACAAGGCATCTCAGCCTTCCCGATGCCATTTCCTCCCCAAACCTGCCCCAGACTTCTTCTGAAGGATCAGTAGCTTTTTAAATAAATGGGAAATGATCCCCTTGAGCCAGAATGGGTGCAGTCACTTGGTGCTGGCTGCAAAGCAGAGCCACTCCTGCACTGTTCTGCCATCAGGGAGCACCGTGCCACAGAGGTCACTTGGTGCTTTCACTCAGAAAGGACCACATTTCATTACTATTCTGCTGCTCCTGTGGTTTGCAAACTGCAAATGTGAACCTGTTTAATCTGGCTATTAAGTGGAGATTTTGAAACAGCACAGACCCAAACTGCTGGCTGAGGGGAAAGGTGCCAGCACAACTGTGACCACAATGGAAAGGAACCCATCCCAGGATTAACTCCTGGGGCCATGGACTGATCTTTCCACAGGGAGGGCTTGGAGCCTTCCTTTGGCTCACCTGGTCCCTGGACAGAGCTCCCCTTTTATCTGATCCTGCTGCCCTGTATTTTGCTGCCTGAGACACCAGGGGTTTATTATTTTAATAAACCTGCCTGGGTTTGCCTAAGGCCAGTTTGAAGCGAGCCCTACCCCTGTAATTGGGGTCTGGGGTGGTTTGGGAGGCTTTTGTGCTCTGCTGCTGCTCCAGGATGCCTGGAGCTCCCTCCCATCCCACTGAAGACCTGAGCTGACCCCAGGTGCTGTTCTGCTCCTCCTGTGCAGGCTCAGGTGGCCCCACCTGGGCTGTCCCATCAGCTCCAGGGGTGCCTTGTCCCAGGAGAGCACCAGGGAGCTGCCACACGGGTGCTGCCCACTTCCAGACACGTGCCTGGGAGAGCTGGGAGGGTGCTGGGCAGGCGAGGGGGCTCGAGAGGGGCCAGGCTGGGAGGAAGGGAGCATCAAATCATGGCAGCAGCCCCGTTCCCCCCACACCCTGCCCCAGATAAGGGGCTTTGGGGAGCAGGGTCTGCAGCTCAGCAGGAAGGAAGGAAAGAGGGAATAGGGGAAGAACAGGGTGGTTTCCAAGAGAGAGATGGGAAAGGAAGGGATTTCTTCAGAAGGGAAGAGGATGAGCTGGGAGATAGGAGTGCTTGGAGCAGTGGAGATAACCCAGCCTCTGGCCTGATGGAATCCCAGAGGAGTAGGAGACCCCTGGAATGGGGTGGCTGCGTGGAGAGGCCCCAAAGCAGCATCAGTGAGGTGCCCTCAAATCCCTTTTGTGGTTTGTTGTCCTGGAAATTCCCATTGAAACACCTGCCCAGGTGTCTCCCTGCCATCCTTTTGCATCGTGTGGGGGCGACCCTCAGCACCCCCAAATCCATCTCCTGGGGGAGCCAGGGTCCACCTCAAAAAGCTGGAATGTGGCTGCAGTCCTGATCCATAAGGGATCATTTCCATGGGAGTCTTACCACTACTGTGGCATTGTCACTGTCCTGATCCTCAGTCTCACCAAACATAATTAGTTTATTTTTAATGACTGCTGAGATTCTTGCACAATCAAATCAAAGGGCTTTAAGATAAAGTTAAAAAGTTGCTAAATTAAGAAACTGGGGCTTGTGACCAGCAGAGACCATTGGAGAGCTGACATAAAAGCGTGCTGGGGGTAAAACCAGAAGGGAAATTAAAAACAACAATTATTTTTAATTCTCATTCTGCTGCTGCTGCTAGGCATAGTAGAAACCATAACATGAGCATTTTAGCTGGTGGATTTCAACACATCATAACGGGAAGGGCCTGAGGAGGGGTCTTGACACTGCAGGAGCTGGCTGCCAGCGCCGGGAGCAGCCTGGCTCCTGCGAGGGAGCAGCTCCCAGCCCTGGCCCTGCCTCGGCTGATGCCACAGCGAGATTTCGGTGGCTGTGCCGCGCTCAGGCGCAGCCCTTTCTTTTCTAAACATGTGTGCTTTGAAAGGGAAAAGGTTGCTGCCAGCATGTCTGACTCCTTCGTCCTGACAACATCCGACCATCCATGTTATCAAGCCTTACTGGGACCTATCAAGAGACATAGTTAAACAAGCTGCTGTTTATCTGGGGGAAGCTGTATTAATTGCGCAGTGGGATAAAGAACTGGCCGGCACCAGGCAAATCTCTCTGGCATGGGAAAGGGACGGCCGCCTCCGCTAACAATGGGCTGGGCAGAGAAAGTCGCTCCGTGCTGGAGCCTTTTTGCTTTGCAGACTTCAGGGGTTTTTTTTGTTGGTTTTTTTTTTTTTTTCTTTAATAGCTCGAAGTGCTGTTTTGTATGCCTGTTTTACAATAAGACCTCAGCCATGGCTTTGCTGCGGGGAAGCGCCGCTGCAGGAAACGGGAGCGGGGCTGCGGAGCCGGGCCGGGCTCGGGGGCTGCGACCCCTCCATCCTGTCCCTGGTCACTGCCACGGCTCACCCTGACCCACCCCAGCTTTGCTGGAAGCTGCTGAGCTTCCAGCCAGGCATCCCGAAAGGCTTCTGCTCCACGAGCACCCAGAACCCCAGAATGGTTTGAGTTGGAAGGGACCTGGAGGATCACCATGCTCCAACCCCCTGCCGTGGGCAGGGACCTTCCCCTGGAGCGCAAAATGTGTTTGGGGTTTGCTCGGGGCTTTGGGGTGGTGCTGGGGTTGGGGTTGGGGTTGAGCTGCTGGTCGTGGGGGAGGTTCAGTGGTCCAAGGCACCTTCTCAGCAGGGAGTCCTTGGAAAAGACACTGCTTTTCCCAAGGGAACGTGGCTTGCCAGCACTGTTGTTACCCCATCTTGGAGCAAGGGTAGAAGGAGACTTTGCAGCTACAGCCCACCAAAACATCCAACAAACAGCGAGGAGTGCCTGAGAGCACAGAGCTCAGCGTTGTTTGTGGGCTCATGCTCCTTCATCAGAAAACTCAGGTGGAAATATTTGCAAATCTCCTTCTTTCACACTGTTAAACTCGGAAATTGGTACTCAAAGTGTGTGGTTTGCTGGTGCAAAAGACCCCACCCAAACCCTCAGCCAGTTGCAAGCTCAGAGCCATTGGTTAATGCTCCTAGAGGCAGCAGTGACCCACCCAGCCCAGCAAAGGGAGAATTTCTCCCTGATGGCAGCACTGGTTCAGTTTGGGCATGATTCTCCTATCAGCTGAAGGGAGTTGTGCTGGCCTGCAGAGCCCAGCTGGGCTGTGGGATGGGGAAGAGAGGGAATTTCATCCATGCTATGCCATGGAGGCAGCAGTGACCAACCACAGGGGCAGAAGCAGCCCTGCATCGTGTCCTCTTGTGAAGAAGCAAATTGTCATGGAGAGGCAGCTTTTGTCCAATGATGCTTCACTCGAAGCAAGATGTAAGAAAAGGGAAACTACCAAATGAATCACATCCCTTTTCTAATCTTATTTTCTCTTGGGGGTGGATTTGGGCATGCTCCAAAGCCACAGCCTAATTTAAATCAGGAGAAAGGTGGCTGGGAAGAGCAGAGAAGCAAGAAAGCTGGGAAAAATGGACAGAAATATTTGTCCCCCCATGAATGAATATCTGTCCTGCTGGGAAATGGCCACATCTGGTGATAGAAAACAGAGGTTGCTTCTAGACACTAATCGCCTGCTTTTTATCTGGGGTTCACGAGCCATTTTAAATGCTGTGTTGTGATGTGACTGGGGCTTAGGAGGGGGAATGGTTCCTGCCTTCCCCAAGTCTGCTGCCCTTCCTAGGGGATGCTGACAAATGTCTTGGGGAGATAGTGAGCAGCTTGCAGGAAGGAGCCTCTTCAAAGTCCTCTCTCCCTTATCTCCCCGCTGGAGTTGTTTTGACAGCGGCCAGTTAGAGACAGGAGCCCTTGCTGGGATGAAGTCAAGATTGCAAGAAAAAAAACAAACCCAAGAGACTGCATCAGCAGCACAGGCCATAACTCTCCTCCAGAGCGGGCAGATGGAGTCGGTGGGATTGCTGCTGGGCCAGGGGAGCCCAGCCAGTCTAAATAGTCCTGGAGGTAACGTGAAAGGTCACTGCTGGTGGAGTTCAGCAGTTTAGTGCTGCCAGAGCTCCGAGCGCTGTTGCAGCTTGGAACGGGCTCCTGGTGGGGTTTGTGATAGGGCAAGAGCAGCCCCTGCTTTTCCTTGGCCTGCTGGGCTGGGGAATGGTTCAGGGATCTCACCTGGCTCAGGGATCTCACCTGGTTCCTGGGGAATGGCTCAGGGATCTCTCCAGGTTCCTCAGTGAAATTCTCAGGGCTCTCACCAGGTTTTTAGTGAGTTTCTCAGGGCTCTCACCTGGTTGTCAGTGAAGTTCTCAGGGCTCTAACCAGGTTGTCAGTGAAGTTCTCAGGGCTTTCACCTGGTTCCTGAAGGGCTCAGGCTCTCCCCTGGATTCCTGCTCCATTCCCTTTCCATTCCCTGTGTTATCCAGCCCTGTGTGTGTCCCTGTCTCGCCCCCACACCATTCCAATCACTCAGAGGTCTCACCCTGGCTTCTTTCCCACCTCTTGTGCCAAGTGCCCTGTGCCTGACCCCCCCAGGCTGCTGCTGAAATCCCTGGCACTCAGATCCCGGGATGGAGCTGGCTCTGGGGGCTGTGCTTGCCCTCAGCTCCTCAGTGCCCAGGAGGAAGCTGAGCCATGTGGCCACTCAATCACCCTTGTAGCCATGGAGGTGCCCCCATTTGGCTGTGCCAAGGGCTTGCAGCCAGGTAAAGTGCCCCCAAATCAGATTCTGGCTTTCCAATGAGATTTGCTGCCAAAGCCGTGCTGGAGAGCAAAGCCAGCACACACCAGACCTAAAGAAATGCAGCTTTGATAAATGGTCACCAAAAGAAGTTCATTGTGGCGGCTCTGGTGCTTCCCTCAGCAGCCTCTGCCATCTCAACACACAGGTGAAAGGCGCCCTGGCACCTTTTGGACCCATGTCAGGCAGCAGTGGGGTCCCACTGGGTTTTCTGTCACCCCAGTGCTCATCTGTCCACTCATTTCCGTTTATCGGTGCAGTTAAAGAACCAAAACTGTGTCTCTCTTTTTAAAGGTTTTGGCAATATTTTTAGCCCCTCGAGCTATGTAATCACAGCTCCATGACACAGAGAGATAAGCTAAGTATGTAGGAACACAGACGGGATCTGGGATGTGGCCCAGCTAGTCCTGTACCCTCTCTCTGACAGTAGCCAGCAGGAAACAAATGAGAAAGTTTTGCAAAAAGGGCTGGAAAGATGATAAGCCCCTCTCCCCAGATGCTGCCTCGTGGACTATTTCGGTAAAGATCCTTTGTTATGGATTAAAAAAACAGTTTCCAAAACCCCTGTCATTTTTTACTTGGTTCCCAACTCAGAGAATCACAGAATCCTGGAATGTTTTGGGTTGGAAAAGACCTTAAAGCCCATCTCATCCCAGCCCTGCCACCTTCAACTGTCCCAGGTTGTTCCAAGCCCCATCCAGCTTAGCCTTGGACACTTCCAGGGATGGAGCCAAGGGCTTTGATGGGCTGAGGAACACCCAGACTTTGGCATTGGATGCCTCTGAGTGACTCCAGCCACCAGCACACATCACAAACCCAAGCTTTGCATTTGCAGTGGAAAAGGCTGTTGGGTTTTTGGCCGGTTTCGAGCAGCACTGGAGCATCCTTGATGCGTCTATAAATAAGGAATTATTATTTCAGGGACCCTTTGCATTAGTGGTTGCCATGGCAATGAATGTTGGGTCTCTGCTGGGGCCAGACTGAGCATTATTGTCCAACGTTCATCCAAACAACTTCCAGTCGTGGTGCAGTCACTTAAAGACCCAGCAGATGGTCTAAAGTAAATTCTGCCCCGAGCTGTGCACCCTGGCAAGGTGCCACGCTCCAATATTGATGCTGAATATGTAAAGACTACTGGATTTCTCTGTTAAAAACAAGAAAAAAAAAGTTTGTTAATTGTCTGTACCAAGCCTGTCTAATTAATGGCACATGGATCCACCCTCATGCACAGGGAGAAATGGGAGTGAATCTGTTCTGCCACGACTTCCCAAAGTGCTCTAAGTGCATGTAAAAGCTGTAATCAGGGGCTGTAATGGCTTCCTAGTTGGAGGCTGCTCTGTAGCCTATGAAAATGTGCTGTGTGGAAATAAACCATTTGTGCATCAGGCTGAATTAAAACCAAATGCTCGAACTTCTAATTAATTTTTTTTTTGAGTCGGGGAAAGGAAAAGCTTAATTACCACCAAAATCCTCCCTTTTTCTTTCTTTCTTTTATTTATTTTTTTTTTTCTTCTTAATCATCTGTGTCCCATAGTTTTGGGGACATCTCCCATTCCTGGCCAAGCAGCCCCAAAAGCCAGGTTGGCTTTGCAGGGCTACCTGCCCATGTGGTCCTCGTTGGCTCTGCTTTCAAAGTTTACTGCAAACACATGGATGGCTGCCTACACATTCCAGATGCTAAGAAGGCTTTAGGAAAAATGGAGGGGGGGAGAGGAAAAAAGAGGGAGAAGTGTGCGTGGGGTGGAGGGGGAATAAACAGAGTTAAGGAGATCCCGTTCCTGGCAGACAGAGATGCTCCTTCCACGGGTTTGCTGCTCCTCCCTATCTTGCACCCTGTATAATAGAGGGCTTTTTTTGAACTTTAACATTTGGACTCCTCAACAGACTGTTCTTTAGTGTGGTTTGGGAAGGACAAAAGAAGACTTTTGTTGATTTGGCATAAATTATACAGTGGGTATTTTTGGCAGAAATGTTGGAGTTTGATGCTTTTTTGTTGGTTTGGCAAAATATACCTTGAAATCACAAAAATATGCTTCTAATTACAGAATGTATGTTGCAGTGATGTGGGACAGTGAAGTAAGGACCCTTTCAGTATTTATATTAACTGAATCAAAAAATTAACCTCTTCCTGTAGAATGTTTACAGCTGGAACCCAGTCAAGGAATCTGAGGCTGGAGCGAGTAATGCCTAATACATTTCTGCCTCAACAGCAAAGATAAGTAATTCATTATTCAGATTTTAAGCATTCAGCAGGCCAGTCCCTGCAATTAGGGCTTAGACTTGCTTGAGAACTGTCAGGTACCCTGGGCCCCACATTTCAGCTGTGTGGTGATGTTTTATGAAGCCCTCCATGAAGAAAAATCTTGCGGGGAAATAAAAGGGCAAAACTGCAATGAAAACAGGGTTTTGTTCATGCTGAAAGCTCCTCCTGCCACGTTTGTCTCCTGAGCATTTCAGAGCCTGCTGGAGGCCACAGGCAAGAGCAAAGCTGTGTACACTGCCCAGTGCTTCTCCATGCAGCATCACCCATCCCTGCTGGATCCCCATCCCTGCTGGATCCCCATCCCTGCTGGATCCCCCCATCCCTGCTGGATCCCCATCCCTGCTGGATCCCCCCATCCCTGCTGGATCCCCCCATCCCTGCTGGATCCCCATCCCTGCTGGATCCCCCCATCCCTGCTGGATCCCCATCCCTGCTGGATCCCCATCCCTGCTGGATCCCCCCATCCCTGCTGGATCCCCCCATCCCTGCTGGATCTCCATCCCTGATGGATCCCCCCATCCCTGCTGGATCCCCATCCCTGCTGGATCCCCAGCCCAGCCCAGCCCAGCCCAGCCCAGCCCAGCCCAGCCCAGCCCATCCTTCCAGGGCAGGCTGGCAGAGTGCTGCCTCTGGATCTTCATCCCTGCTGGATCCCCATCCCTGCTGGATCCCCATCCCAGCCTTCAAGGGCAGGCTGGCAGAGTGCTTACTCTGGACCTCCATCCCTGCTGGATCCCCCCATCCCTGCTGGATCGTCATCCCATCCCAGCCTTTCAGGGTGGCAGAGTGTTGACTCTGGATCCCCATCCCTGCTGGATCCCCATCCCTGCTGGATCCCCATCCCTGCTGGATCCCCAGCCCATCCCAGCCCATCCTTCCAGGGCAGGGTGGCAGAGTGCTGACTCTGGATCCCCATCCTTGCTGGACCTTGCTGGATCCCCATCCCATCCCAGCCTTTCAGGGTGGCAGAGTGTTGACTCTGGATCCCCATCCCTGCTGGATCCCCAGCCCATCCTTCCAGGGCAGGGTGGCAGAGTGCTGACTCTGCCTCTCCAGTGTGATAAGATCGTTCTGCAGAGGAGTCAATGACCCTAATTAAGAGCCTATGTAATGTTTTGCCTGAAGAGCTTCCTGTGCATGGCTCTCCCAACATGCCTGTCTTGTTCAGAGATGCTCTTTCTGGAATTACCATTAAATTGCAGCGCTGGGTAATTGCTCCGAAGGGTTGTAAATCCAACTTAACCCTTCCCAGGTTCTGGAATGCGAGCGCCGCGGAGCATTTCCAAGGGGTTGGGTCTGAGTGCACTCTTTATATAGCAAGAAAGAGTTTTCTGGGAGCTTTTTTTTTTTTTTTTTAATGCATATATATTTCTCCTGAAGGGCTTTTTATTAACCTGGGCAGCAAGCACTGAGTGCAAGAACAACTGACTAATTTAGAGCACCCTAGACAGCTCTGAAGGAGATTGCAAAGGTTTGCTTGACAAAACAGGCACCAAACATGTCAACTTTTGGGAATGCTACAGAGAGACTATTATGGTTCCAGGCCCTTCCAACACCAGCAGTAGGAAACTACCTCGCCCTGCGGCGTATGGGCAGCAAAAAGCAAAAACAATGAGTGTGAAACCCACTCTGGCTCTATATGTGCAGCCTCGGCTTCAGCAAATCCTATCAGCTCTCACGTCATAAAATATAGAAAGGAATAAATGTTTTCCCCTTCCCGTTTCTTTAGGAATGGTTATACAATTCCTGTGGTAAAAGCTGCTTGGCTGTGCTGGTTGCTAAGATAATATGATCATGTTTTGAACAGGGGGGGGAAGCAGTCTTTTTATTGCTGTATATAATGGCTTTTCCTGTTTCTTCATCATTATAGTTATGCTTTTTCTTTTCTTTTTTTTTTTTTTTTTCCCACGTTTCTCTGTCCTTCTGAGAAACATCAAGAAAAGACTCAGTTTTCTAAGGTACTTGATGGCAGTAAGGATAAAAATCTGTGGAAAAGCAGCAGGATGCACACAGGTCAATTATTGCCACTCTGGGAAAACTGGTCCCCTCAGAACTCAGGAGAAGTTGGTGGCAGTGGTCATTTTTCTGTTATTGTTTTCATTTTTGTACTAAAAAAAAAAAAAGGAGCCCCAGTTTTGTGCATGATGTTCCCTGGTGATGATTCAGTTGGAGAAAGGTTGGATTCTCCCAAAAACTCTGGTTCCCCATTCTCAGACAGGTTTTTGTATGATATTGGGCAGGGGATGGCATCTCTCCAGGCACCTCTTCCCTGCCTAAACTATGGAGATAAGGAAGTGTCAGGATACTGAAAGGACTTGGTGAGCTGCTGGTTTGATGTGCTGTATATTGGGCAGGGAATATTTATTCCTAATAATTATCCATCACCCTTTTAAAGCCTCAGTTCCCTTATGGTTCTTCCTGAATACTCTTAATTATTTTTTCTCAAATTAATACAACAAACGGTCTTGCAGGGAAGGCAATTTCCATTTCCAATTTCAATTTCCAATGAAATGGAAATGTGGAGCAGAGGTTTTGAAGGCGAATTTTGCTCAGGTACCATCAGCCAAGGCTTTCCACACCAAGGACAGGTTGATGCCCTCTCCCTGTTCCAAGTTTTGGCTTCACATCATTTCCACCAGGGTGAGAGATTGATGGCAACTCTCTGAACTGCCTGTACAGGAGAGAGGCCCCTCAGTTCTCCACTGATTTCTCCACTTGAGATGATTTCTCACAGAGTTCTGAAAACAAAAAAAAGTGATCCATTTCCCATTCTTTGAAGAGAGACCTTTAACTTCCTTGGATAAAATAATGTGTAAAACAATGTTCGGGAAAACTTCCAGGGGGCTCATTTGGGCTTTACAAAGGAACCCTCCGCATTTGAATCCTGATGGGAAGATAAGATAATTCCCCAGCACTGTTTAGTTATCGCAGGGTACAAACAGCCATCCTCTCCTCATCTCCTGAGAATGCAGCGCTGCTTGGGAAAGAGTGTGAGGAACAATTAGAACAACTGGAATAAACTCCACATTCCCCAGGAGATCGTGGGCTCTGTCCCCATCCCTGCTTGAGGGCTGTCAGTAGGGCTGTGGATCTGAAGGTTGCTATTCACGTCTCCAGGGCCATTTGCTGAGGTCTCCAGATGATTTTAGTGTTTTAAAGAACCCAGACGTTAATTATATGCACAGTCATGGCCATCAGCTCTTTCCCTGGCGTCTGTCAGCTCCCCAGAAGCTGTGAGTGCCATCACTGGGGGAAGAGCTGGGAGGTCTCTTGGACAATCCAGGATGAGGGAGAAGGAGAATTTAAGGGGCAGGAGGAGCGTGGCAGGGGCCATGGGAGGAGCAGGGCCAGGCCTGTGGCTTGTCCCTCGTGGCATTTGGCTCTTGGGCCCGTGCAGCAGGGCTGGGAGGGCAGGGAGCCCTGCTGGATTGGCTTTCCAGCCTGGGAGGGAGCAGCACCTCGTTTGTTTGGTCGCCGTGGCTTTGAAGCGAAAGCAGTGACAGCAATGTGTCCTACCCTTATCTAGAACCTTTGCTAATCAGCCTGAAAGTACTCAGGGGGAGGTCAGAGGTGTTATCCTCATTTCATGGGAGGGGAACTATTACTCATTTTGCTCGTGACATTGCTCTGCTGTTACCAAGTCCTGTAGGAGCAGAGACATCCCTTCCCCTCGGATTTATCTGCAGGGAAGGATGCTGGAGCAGTGACAGAGCTGGTTGGAGACCTGTGAGTGAGAAGAGCAGTGGTTAAGTCAGCCAGAGGAATGTTTTGCCAGTTTGTCTCTGTTATTTTTTGTTTGTTTGTGTATTCAGCAGAGCACTCTGTTATCTTCCGCCCGTTCCGACGCCATGCTTTTCCTGTTTAAAATTCCGACTTCTGATTTTCCCTTTGGGTTTTTGTCCTGCTTTTTTTTTTTTTTTTTTTTTTTTTTTTTCTTTTATGCTTCCCCAATTGTTCTAGTTTTATGTTCCCGGCACCAATTACCAAATGATATCTAATGAAAGCATTTGAGGACACAGTAATTTGGTGCCTCTCTCCTGACGTGTTCCCTGTGGTTCTCCTCTCTTGTTTTCAAGACCAGCTCTGTATTTCCCTGTTTCACTGGCTAAATCTTACCTGGTCATCCCTCTTTGCAAAGGGAGATCATGCCATGAAGGAGGAGGAGCTGAGGGAGCCTTGTGGCTCTGCACAACCCCTGACAGGAGGGGACAGCCAGGGGGGTCGGGCTCTGCTCCAGGGAACAGGGACAAGAGGAGAAGGAACAGCCTCAAGTTGTTCCAGGGAGGTTTAGGTTGGATATTGGGAAAAATTTCCCTGCACAAAGGTTTTCCCAGCCCTGGCACAGGCTGCCAGAGACAGTGGTGGAGTCACCATCCCTGGAAGTGGTCAAAGCACGTGTGGATGTGGCACTTGAGGATGTGGCTTAAGGGTGAACACGGTGGTGGAGCTGGTTGATGGTTGGACTGGATAATCTCAGAAGTTTTTTCCAACCTAAACCATTCCATGATTCTTAAAGTACAGACAAAGCTGGAGTGGAAACTCCAGTTCCTTCCTGGACACCCTGGCTGCTGTTGAGTGCACTGAAGGTCTTTCAAGCCATGAAACAGAGGAGACACTGAGGCCTGGGGCTCTGCAGGTGTCACTTTTTCCCTTGGTGCTTCTCAGGGCTGATCTCTGTGCCACGTGTTGCACAGAAAAGAGGAACCTCTGCAAAGGGACAAAACATCCCCCCAAACACTGGGATTGGAACAAGATGGTGTTCAAGGTCCCGTCCAACCCAAACCATTCCGTGATAAAATCTTAAATTTTTAATCATCAGTTTATGACTCATTTCACTCAGCATTCTTGTCTTGTACAGAAGAGGGTTTCAAACAGGAAATATTCAGTAAATTTATTGTTGGGGATAGAGAGGCTGAGCTTAGAGGGTTGTTCAGAATCTCTGACACTGGCTGTGGGGGCAGAGCACTCAGAAGTTTTGTGGAAATCCAGAGGCAGTAATGGTGCACCTTTTATAATTTTGTTGTTTCCTGTGACAAATTTGGGCTGTTTTGTCAGGAACTGTACGACAGAACTACAAGATAGTGTGAAAGAAGTGAAAAATCAGCGGTCTGCAAATGGGATGAAATAGGAGCAATATTTAGTGAGGACTGGAGTGCTGCGGGTCCATCACGAGGACAAGTTGCAGTGGTTTGGATCCCTGTGCCATGAATCCAGGCAGGAATGCTAAGGAAGCAGTTCTGTGCCTCTCTCACACACATACAAACACACTCAGTATTTTGTAAAGATGTTCCTTTGTCCCTCTCTGCATGGGAAAATGTGCTTTCCACCCAAACATAAATTACTGTGCAAACTGCAGCCTGTGATTCAGGAGGCTGCGTTTTTAGTGGCAAACTCTGCAGATCATTTTGGCACCAGCTCTGAGCAAACTCACCAGAAAAAAAAAGGACTTTGGGTGAGCAGCGAAGAAGCAAACAACCTGAATTCACTATAATGAACTTTTTTTGGAAGTCCTGAAGAACATTTTCACAGCAGGGACTATTTTAAAATACATTCGGGGAATACAGAACTCAGAGAAACCAAAAAAAGCCAGCAAAAACTGAGCCCAAGTCTATCAACAACAACAGAGATCAGAATCTACTCATGCTCGTTCCCAGTTCATTAATTAATGCCAGTCATTAACAACCTGAAGGAATCACAGTCCCCTCACCCAGACAATCCCAGATTTTGCAGGTTCCCTTAAAGTCTCCTATTCCAGCATAGTTCCTGATTTGTGGCATTCAGCTTTTTATAGTTTTGCTTATCCTAGCATTTAAGGTATTTTCAAACTTTCATACACTTTAATTTGTTACATTTGGAATGAGATGCTGGGTTTAGCACATAAAAAGGGTATTTTCCTTGGAGATGGGACCAGCAGTTCAGTGAGGAGGAACTTCTGACCGTGGCACCCTGCCATCCCCCAGGTAGAGCAGAGCACAGCAATTCCCAGGGTGCAGCAATCCCACCAAAAGGCTCATGTGGGACAGGGGACACCTGGGACCCTCCAGAGAGCCCCAAAGCCCAGATCTGCCCAGTCCCTGGGAGACACCAGGCTGGGAATGGTTTCCAGTGGGTTCATGGGAGCTCAGCACCCAGCTGGATCCCACCACAGGATGGAGGAGGGAGCACAAAGATCTTGCAGGATAAACGGAGCAGAAGATCAAGTTCAGAGACATTTCACTGGGGGAATAGCTGACCTGGTTGATCAATCAGAGGTTGATGATCTTGGAGGTCTTTTCCAACCTAAACAATTCTGTGGCCTCAGCCAGGCCTGCCTGAACCAGCAGTGGGTGGGAAGGGGGGACAGCGTGGCTGGAATGGGCAAAGGAAGGTGGGAATGGTCTTGGCATCCTGCAGCCAGCACGGGAGGGTCTGGCACTGGGACATGGCCTTTGCAGAAAACTTGATGAACTTTTTAAGCATTTGACTCTCCCCCGTTTCCAGCTGATTCTGAGGCAGCTCAGAACCAGTGCCAGGGAATTCTGTTTGGATTTCCTCCTCTGTGCCATCCCAGTAAGATGGAAAGGTTCAACTTGCTGGTTTGGAGCAAGAGAACTGTTTCAGAGGGATAAACCCCGAGTGGTTTTGGGTGTGTTGGGAAGGAGCACCATTCCCCCTCTGCCAGGGAATGTCATGGCTTCAGTGCCATTTTCTGCTGAGAGAACTGCCATGGAAAGCCCAGCAGGGAAAGGCTCCAGACCTGGGCAACACACAAAATTCATTGCACCAATTCTGTGGATTCATCCCACACTTCTTCAGGCATTTCACTGCATGGGATGCCTGATGTAGAACTTGGCTCCCTCTGTAGTGGAGGAATGCAGGTGGGCACCTCCAGGGATTAATTAAGATCTTAGGGAGTAATTAAGGTCTTAAGCAGTGCCCACTGGAAATGCAAAGAGCTCTCCATGTGCTGTGGAGGGAGCCTGAGGTGACCAGAGTGAGAGGGTTGTGAAATGTCTGTGGGGGTGGGTTCAGTCTTGGCTCAGGACTCACTGCATGCTCTGAGCTCTGCAGATGGTACCAGGGACCATAATTTTATCCATCCCATTCAGGATCCCTCTGGCAGGTGTGAAAACAGGAAACGTGAACTTCCAGACACTTTGTTCCCTCTATCTCAGAATGTTCCCTAGTGCTTGTGGTATCATTTTGGATGGAAAGTTCTCCTTGACATTTAATTATTATCAGAATTAGTCATTAGCACTGTCGTCATCACAAGGAGTTTGGCCACTGATGTGTTTGGGATGCAGCCTGTGAAAATTGCTGTGTGGGATCAGCTTTACCTGAGGGGATTCATCAATCCCCAAACTTCTCTCAGGGAACTTGATGACCTTTCAGGAATGTCCCAGAGCCCATCTTTACTGAAGGACGAGGGATGCTGGATCCAGGATCCATCTTTGTGCTTGCTGGGCTACTGGAGAGGGAGTTTGTTGCCCAGCTCTTGGTTGGCAAACACGAAATCCAGCAAGAGCATTCACCTCCAAAGGAATGCTGGAAAAACTGTGCGATTTCCCAGGCATTCCCCATTTCCACATGTGCTTACTCCTAATGAATTTCGGGTGTTATCATATTGATAACACACAGAGGAGCCCCTCAGCCCACAGCTGTGCACATCTGGCTGGCACAGCAGTGCCCTGCGCTGCCAGCTTTGATATGGAGCCTCTTTCCCTGCTCTTGCTGAGCCCCAAAGCTCTGCCCCCACAACCAGACCCCTTCCAGAGCTCCTCCAGCCCTGCCTGGGCTCGGCAGAGACGTGCCCCATGCCCAGGCAAGCATCCAGCAGGTCCCTTTGGGAATCTGGAGCTCCTGGCTCCCCCCAGGATCTCTTTCCGCTGCCCCAGGCGCTGACTTTCCCGACTGAGATATCAGAGATTGGATGGATTATCTACGGGCTGTTTCCAGACTGCTGTTTGTTTGGAGAAATCATACTGGAGATAAGATGGTAAAATACAGATAATTAAGTTTCCTTGATACGAGTGTAATTGTGAATTGAGATTTAAATAGCCTGCTTTGAATCCTACGTGCCTCTCCCGGGATTTGCTTTGGGTCTCTGCTGAAGGAGACGAGGGGGAGAGCCCTGCATTGTTGACATTTGCTCTACAAAAACATTTCCAGCTCTTCTTAGGGCTTTTTTTTCAGAGAAAGAAACCAGTTCAACCACTTCCCCACGAACATTAAGTTCTTTACACAGCCCGAGAACAGGCTCCCTGGGCTGGCTGCAATTCATTCCTTTGCCTTGCTCTCATTAACACCTCTTCGGCTCACACCGGGGAAATTTGGGAAGTTTCATCTCGAACAGAGGGCAAATTGAACCGTGAGGAGACCCTCCTTAACAATGTGCAAAGCCCTTACACAGGGACCTAAAAGAAAATAGAAAAGCTTTCCAAACCTGTCAATTATGGCAGCCGTGAAATGTAATAAACTCTTTAAACAGCCCTGATTGATGTGGGATTGTGTTTACTCTGCTGCTCCGGCAATAAACGCTCTGTCACGACAGCCCCTCCGTGGCTGCTCTGGGATAAGGTGGGGATGTGGGGTTTGTGAGCTCAGGGAGGTGCTGGCAGCTCAGGACCTGCTCCTTTCCTGTCCAAACTGCGCCGTGCCGTAAGCCCCAGACACAGTCTGGGGGAAATGAATAAGCAACTGAAAAGAGAGTTCAAAGCGGAGAAGTCTGGGTGATCAACCAGTAGCAATTATCCCCAATCTGCCGGAAACCGAGCTGTCTCGGGCTAATTTGAGCCTTCTGAAGATATTAGACTGCTGGTTTGAATCATATTCCTGAAACTGGGTAAGAGGCAGATGAATCACAGCCTGCTTTGGGTTGGAAGGGACCTTATAGCTCATCTCATTCCACCCCTGCCATGGGCAGGGACACCTCCCACTGTGCCAGGGTGCTCCAAGCCCCGTCCAACCTGGCCTAGTGGAATGCTGAAAACGGAATAAATGTGATTGACCAGGGTAAATCACTGCAGCCTGTGCTGAGCGGCTGGGCTCGGTGCCGACCAAAGCCTGACCTTCATCCCTAAGAGGCAGGACCGGGGCAGAAGCTTTGCCATCGTTCCAGCCTTGATGCCGGCACATGGATCACGTCAGCAGAGCTCTGGGGCTGTCCACAGGACACACCAGGGCCGGTGCTGACGCCCAGCAAACATCTTGAACTGCCTGGAAGGTCAGGGGAGTTTTTCATAGGAAAGACGTCGCCCCGTGCTCTGCTGTCTGCCTCCGATTCAGGCTGTCCGGCTGATTAGGGAGAGATTACTTGGACAAGAGGCAGAGCAGCTCTTATCGACCCGGGGCTGCTGCTGGGACAGAAGGGGTTTTTTTCATTGTCATTAAACCCCTCTGTGAGGGTAAAATCCCGTGTGAGGCACAGGCTGCGCCGTGGAGCTTTGAAATCCGAGTGGGCTCCTCCGGGCGGTGTTTACGCTACAGCGCAATTTGTGTGTGTGAAAGAGCCTCTACTTCTGTTTCAGCAGCATGGCAAGGATGGAAGTAATACCCTGTGACAGCCACGTTCGGGGGTGTTTGTCCAGGAGAGACTCCTGGCTGAGCAACACGGAGCAAACGTGTCCCGAGAGGATGGGGAAACCATCCCAAAAAGCAGCTCCTGCCCCAAACTCACACTTCAAACCCCTTTTGTTGGAGCCTTAAGTTGGTGAAGGCTTTGGACCCTTTCCTGCTCATTTCTCTCCAAGAAGTGTCATCATGTCCCTTGACCACTCAGAGCACACCACCCCATCGGGGACGCTGGAATGTTGCTGGAATTCCCAGCACCTGCCTGCTTCCCTGAAATATCCTCATGGGAAAAGAGAGTCTCCTTGATACAAATGACCCATTATCTGCAGCTCTACAGCATTGTAGTGCTGTAAAGCAATTTCTGCCCTTTCAAAAGTGACGTGTCAGTTGTGAAATGGAAGTTCTGTAATGGTGTAAGAGACCTGAAAACACAGGAACAACCATCCTGACGCCACCAACAATTTTGCTAATGGTCAGTTGTGCAAGCAGGAGAGAGGTAAAAATTACATCTGACTCCAAATCCGAGCCATCTCAAAATCTCTGCCTCTCCCACCTCCTCAAAAGAGCATTGTTAAGTGGGTGTTTGTATGGATTTAATTGGAATTATTTGAACTTGCTTGAAAAAAATCACCCTGTGAAAGCTCCAGATCCCAGTGGAATTGTATCCTTAAGAGATGAAAAGAACAGAAATTCCATGAACTCCATGAAAGGTTTGGGAACTCTCTGATATGGGGAAGGGATTTGGGCACGCTGTAAAAACCTAAGATGGGCAGACAGCTCGGAATCCTTTTGCATTTGGGATCAGCCACGCAGGCCAGCTCACATCCAGCACTGACTGCCTTCCCATTCCTCTTCCACTTACAGTAATGGATTCGAGGGCTTCCAAGTGTCCTGCACTATTGATTGGAGATTTTAATGAGCTTTAAATTACCGAAGGGATTTATGGGTCAGGTGCCTTCGGTGGAGGAATTGTTCACAGGCCTGGGGTTCAGGAGCTGCTCCTGAAGCCACACAGGCAGGGCTCGGGAGCCTCTGGCTGCCAAGTGCCCGAGTGCCCTTGCCTTGCCCTACTTATCTGAAGAGGCTGTCAGCATGTTCTATAACCAGTGGAAACCACTTTAGAGCTGGAGCCAGACACCGAGGTGCCGGGGTCCACATTTCATTTCTGTGCCTGGGAAAGTTCGGAAGCAGATACGGCCAGAGCCTTCTCCCAGCAACATTTTTCTGCCTATCTCGTTCTCAGCCCTGAGCTGGCATGTCTGGAGATTGACACAGGCCCTGTTATTTGTAGATATTAAGGGTTTTTTTCCCTAGGAAAAAGAAAATTGTGACCATCAGAAATTGCTGCAGAAGATGAAGCTGTAGCAGTTTTTAGAGCAATCTGAGAATTTTAATTGTATGTTTGCGGAGAATTTCAGCTGCGCTGTGGGAAGCGTGTCCCAGCACACTGTAAACCCCAAAATCCAGCTAAACTTCTGCTTGAAATTCATCCCATTAGCAGCTATTTGGGTGTAATGACATCCAGGAAGCATATTGGAAAGTTGTTCCAAGCTGGTTCCCCTTGGACCGTGTAATTAAACCAGTTGTTCATTAAGAAGCGGCGCTAACAAAGCTTGGTTTTGTTGGGATTTGCAGTCTCTGGCCCTATAATAATCCCATCTGGTGATTTCCCATGGCTTGCCCAGCACAGTCCCTGCTGCTCCCATGGGACAGGCAGTGGAAGGTGCTGTCACTGCCCGAGTGCCCTGGTCACCTTTTTGGGGGAACAAATCCCTGTCTTGTCCCACCGCAGGGCAGCTGCTGTGAAATTCGGGGTCTCGAGGTCTCTGTTCCTCTCAGAGTTGGAAATTTGGCTCAGCAGGTGAGGAGGAGGAGGGACCAAGTGGCCCAGCAGGGTGATGGTTTCTCTGGCAGGAGAGGTGAAACCTGGCTCCCTATAGATATTCCCAGTCATCCATGTGTGGGAACAGCTTTTCCTCCTCCCTCTGGGCTGATATGAGAGTTCTTGGCTGGGATTAGTGGGATTCAGAGCTACAAGGTGACAGGAGCCCACCAGGAATGTTGTGTGAGCAACACAGATACAGAGATCTCACCTAAAGATGGAAAAAGAGAGCTTTGAGTGCTGAATGCTCTGTAATTCCAGACATTTGGACTTCCTTTGTCAGGCAAAGAGATATTATTTTAAAGGAAGGAGAATGTTTTCCTAGGGACAGGTTATGCTTCTTAAAAAACACTTCAGATATTATTACTTTACACAGATTCTTGGTGGGGAATAAGCAGAGTTTAAAAACAGCCAGAGCTGTTAAAATTTATGGTATCAAAATATATTCTGTCAAAATATTTATACCATAAACTGGGATCATTAACTGTCCTCTTGTCCTGCTCCTGGGAAAGGAGAGAGAGAAATCTGAGATGGCTGATGTGTAAAGTCCTTCATTTATCGCTGCTTATTGCTTGGCAGAGCAACAACAAGTGGCTTCAGAGCTTGAATGGATATGGATCTGAAGGAATTCCTGTTGTTGAACAGTGTTTCTGTGGGCTAAGGGGGTGTTTTCCAAGTGACATATTTCCAGAGGCACCTCCACACATACTTCACATCCCAGCCCACATGCCAGCGCATGTTATTAGCCTGCAATTACTCTCCAGGAGTTGAGCAAGCAGATTCTGCTCCCATCGAGTTGTGTGGCAGCAGGAAGGGACTTTCTGGGGCTTTTGTGTGTGGAAAGACAGGCTGGGAAATGGATGTGCCGAGCCCCTGACGTTCTGATCTCCTTGGTTCTGCTTTTCCTTTGAGGAAAAGATGAGCAAAGTTGTAAAGCTGGGGAGAGATCCTCGAGACCAACACATCTGTGAAATCTCCTCTGCAATTTTTTGCCCTACAGCAATTAATTAGAAGGTCTCAGGGGTGTGGTCTTTATTTCAGAAGCCCCCACTGTGTGATGCTGATCTGTCAAACGTAGATGGAGATGCACTGATGGAGGGACAGATACCCTGAGCTCTGCATCCTGCACCCTCCAGAGCCCTTTACCCATGGGCTGCAACAGGTCTGCAACAGAGGCACCACTGACCTTTAATTGCCTCTGCTACCACCAGCAATGAAATTTTTGCCACCAGAAAAAAGCAAACAGCGCCTCAGTCTTTCATAAAAATTAACTGTCCTACCTCCTGGAATTATTACTTTTGTTTTAACACTTGTCTATTAATTGCTTTGGGATGGAAAGCAGCAGATGGACAGGAGTGCATTACACACATGATTTAAGGCCCAGGGTTACAGTGTCACCTTCTGTTATTATTTCTCAGGAGTTGGGGTCTAACACAGTGATTGTTAATATTTGGGTTGGTTTGCCTGCGAGTGCCTGGAAAAAAAAAAAGACATCTCTTGGGTTTATTTTTCTTGGCAGAGGCAGCCTGTACATACAATGCATCTTTAGTTTTTGTAACCAGTTGAGAAGCAGCCTGGAAAGGGTGATGCTGAGTCCGTGCTGAAGGACTGCCCAGGGTGAGAGCCCCCAGCAGGGTGTTGCTCTGGACCCCATTTCCAAAGGAGGTGCTGGAGCAGGGTCCTGTGCTGTGTTCCCAAACCTCTGCCAACCCCAGCTCACAAGATTCCCTTAAAACTCCAGCAAATGCATATTCTTTTAAATTGTAACAAGGGAGTTCTTTCCTCTGCATTCTACCTTTGGCATTATTTGGGTTCCTGGGGTTCTCTGGAACCATCGAGGCCAGAAAACGACTCCTGAAAAAAAGAGGAAAGTCGAGATTCTGGTACATTCACAGGTCTCCCAGGACCAAGGCCTTACAAACCCCATCAGCTATGAGGATATGTTTGTAAGAGTTGGCAGTGACCAGGTTTTCATGTCCAAGTGTTTGTGCAAGTGAAAGCCCAGATTTTCATTCGTCTGAAAATTATATGGTGCGATAAGGAAACGAAGTGCATGAAAAACATGGCCAAGCAAAAGCAGCCTCCAGCTTCAGAGCACGTGAAAATGTGTTCCATTAAGTGAGTGAAATGGTGGGTTTCATGTAGTGCAGGGGGGTTTTTTATCCCTTTTTATTTTTTGGGGACATAAACATGTGAGGAGACATGGGGGGTGTGCAGTGAGGGTGCGCAAGGGAGGTACCTGTCAATAAATAGAACTTTTGTAAATAGAGCAGCGGGTGATCCAGGCAAGTTTGCCCATGTTATTAAATGAAATAAGAAAAAAAAATCTCCTGTTTCTGTATGAAATCCTGTAGATTTTAAGGGATTATTCAGGGCTGCAACCTGCAGCCACCGTGCTGCAGCGCCGCTGTGTTCCTGTGGGCCAGAGCAAGGTGACAGCAACAACTGTCCCACCAGAAAATGCCACCACTGGAGTGATTAACCCCAGGAACAGGGAGAGTGGCTTTTTGTCAAAGGACAAAGGTAGATGGAATGCTGGGGGGAGACAACTCCTAAACAGAGCTGATGGAAAATGCTCTCCAGGCTCCGGGCCAAGGGCAGTGGGCCTGGCTCCTCACTATCTCTTTGGCCATTTGCACCAGTCCTGGGGGGATAAATGAAGCCACTGAGGTTTGATAGTGTGCTGCAAACATTTTGTTCCTCTTTTGCAACGTGTCAGCCTTTAAAGACACCAGTGTGGAGTGCAGGGCAGTGGAAATCCATCCCCACAACAGCGTAGCCAAGGGTCCCAAACGGCAGCGCCGCTGACCCTGGGGCCATGGGAAGGAGCCTGCAGCTCATCTGGAGATGTCTGCAAGGGGCTCCTGGTGCTCCACAGCACAGGAGATTTGGGAGCCATCAGGCAAACCATGAGACAGAGGAATTGGGAGCCATCAGGAATGAGTTGTTCCCTTGGGTGGCAGCACCCGTGCCATGAACAGTCCCCAGTGCAAGACTGGGCAAGGGACATGAGGAGCCTCTGCCTCTCCTCTATCCCCTTATCCACCCTGCAGGCATCTCTTTTGCACTGGGGTGGCCCTGCTTGCTCCTTTGCCATGAGAATGAGCCTGGGACAGGCTAGGGATGAGCCTGGGAGAAGCAGGTGAGGATGGGAGCTCACCAAGCCACTGGCAGCCCCTGAGCTCCCATCGCTCCCTGTGAGGAGAGGCAATCCTGGGGTTCCCAGAGACAGGAGGCAAGACAGGCTCCACAGCCCAAGTCAGCAGCTCACACCAAGCCTGGCCTGGTGAGACAGTCACCCAAACCCAGCTGGCAGCTGGCAGCAGTCCCTGCCAGGTCCCAGAGCCCCTTTGCAGAGGTGTGAGGAGCAGGTTTGGCTGGCACGGAGGGCAGGAGCAGAGAGGTGTGCTGGGATTTCACTGTTACCGCTGTGCAAAGCCAAACTCTTTCTTTTCCCTCAGAAATATATATAATGCTTTAGGCACCCCGGGTGTGAGTGTCCTGGGGCAGCAGATGTGTCAGGAGTTAGGGCTGGTTCCTCTCTGGCACCGTGGCAGCAGCGGTGCCAGAGCTGTGCTTGTGCAACCCAAAGCTGAGTGTCACCACCATGAGAGGGAGGTCAGGGTCAGGGAAGTGCCCGAGCACGGGGGCTCAAGCCCGAGGGTGTCCCAGGCAGCCCCGAGCTGCTCCAGCCCTGGCTTCACCTCGCTCACGTTTCTGAACCGCTCCTGCTTTCAGCAAGCCTGGCTTGTTTTCAGCCGAGCCTGTGCCTGGGTTGGAGGAACCATAAAAAATGTCAAGCACAATAAAAACAAGGGGTCTCAGGGAAGCTGTCTTGGGTAAGAGGAGCACTCCGGGCAGGAGATGAACTGGGGCAGTGCTGGGGGTGCAGCATCACCTCGCCGTGGCCATGGGAAGGACAAAACCCTCAGGGACACCCTGCTAAGGAGCCCCCAAAATGTGTGGGCAGGTTCTTTCCAGGGTGGATGGTTTGTGAAAGAGGCTTCTCCTGCACAGGGATGTTCCTCCCTCTGGGTTTGTGGGATGTTGGTGTTAAGAGGAAAGCAAATCTCCCTGACAAGATCTGGTTGTGGGCTGAGCTTCCATTTTTCATATGAAGAGGCTCTGTGGTACCAGGACAGCCCTTTGCAGGCTGATGCATTTTCTGAAAGGATGTTTGAGCACAGATAAGAGTGTTTCCAAAGCTATTTGTGTCTCAGCCAAAGAACTCTGGAATGGGAGCAGACCTGCATTTTATCTCCCAGTGGGAAATGAGTAAAATTAGTTTTCTGGAGGGACAGGGTGAGACGGGATGTTTAGTAGCCCAACCCCTAAGTTACACATGGAGATAGCTGGAAGCTGGACTTTACTGGCCAAACTTTGTGTTTCCCCTGTCCTAAACCATCCCAAAGGGAATCAGTAAAGTTCCAAACACCATGGAGGTAAGCAGAGGTCACAAAGCAAGGTTTGGACAGCTCAGGGTGGTGCTGGGATGCAGCAGGAGGGAACTAAGTCACTGCAATATAAAAATCCTCTGAACATTTATCCAGGGTTTTCAGTGGATTAAAACCAGATTTTAATGAAGGATTTGTCTCCTTTTCCTGTTAATATTTTCCCTTCTCAGCACAAGAGGGATCTGTGTGGCAGTGCAGGGCACAGGCAGGGTTCTAGCTCACCTCACCTGCAGAAGGTGAGGGGTGCAGGAGGCACAAAAGCTTTTATATAAATATAGGATGAACCAACTGACCCCCAAAAGAAAATCTTTATTTTCAGAAGCACTGCAGGGAAGTGTGTGTCCAGATCTCTGGGATTTGAGCTTCTCATTCCAGCTCGGAGAGCTGAGTCATGTGAAGGCTGCAAATCTGATTCTCTGTCTGTGACCAGACTTCCAGGCTTCAGTGGCAGGCAGGGTTTGGCCTGCTCCAGTCATCCCAAATACATCTGCTTGTCTCAAGTGAAATCTAATTTGGCACTTTTGTGAGATTTGGCCATTGTTAATTATGCCCTCAATTAATGGTATAATGTAGGCTCCGAGAGCTGCTGAACTTGAGTCTGCTGCCGAGCCAGGGCTTGGCTTGGAAAAATGTTGTGAGATGCCATTCTTGGAGAGGATGTTTCATGGGCACTTCATTTAGGACAAGTCCTAATGTGCATTTGGCTCGCAGAAGAACTAATGGTTGCACAGACTATTTAAACATGACCCCAGAGATTATAGGTTGGCAACGTGTGCTGAGCACAACCATCTCCTTCTGCAAAATGAAACTTAATCACGCACCCAAAAGCAGTGAAACATCAAGCTAGCAGACAGTTTGCCCTGCCGTTATTAACTCTGAGTTGTTACTTTAAAAAACTGCCTCTTACTTGATTTTTCTAGTGGGATCTTGCAAAGCAAAGTCCTCCTACTCCCCTTGGAAAAGCAGGAAAGCATATTAAGAGCGCTGATAAAAGGTAAACAAACCAGGAGACACAAAGTTTCTTGATATGCTCTAATTGAGCTGGTTTCCTTACTTCTGCTTTGAAAAGGAACAGCCATGAGGCATTCTTGAGAGAGCCAAGTGAACTGCTGTTATCTCAAAAAGGTCTCCTTAATGTCTCGCTCGTGGGGGCTCCAAGTCTGCTCCGGCCATTGCCTGGAAGTCTAAGAAAAGAAGCCTACTGGCTTCTGTGATAAAGCTCCCATTTTTAGGCCTTGGGAAGGATGGGGTTGTTGACAGTTCATTCCTGTGAAAATTCAGTGCGGGCCCAGTCTCGGGATTGTAAATGGAAGGAATATATGGCAGCACTAATGCAAAAGGTATGTGATTAGATAGTCCTGCCTGCTATCTGCCCCAGCGTCCTGCTGATAGGCAGCTCTCTCGTGGTGCTAAATGGGAGCCATCAGAGTTGCCAGACTGACGCCAGGCCCTTCATCAGCTGCCTCCCAGATAAGGGGGGGAGGCTGCAATCTTCACGTAACGCGGCGTTTCCCCAGTGGGTGAACTTGAGCATTCCTGGCTGCATCTTTCACAGGCATCTTGAGGGGCCAGAACGGGGATAATTTATAGTTTCTAACTGCAAGGAGTCCAAAAGTTCAGTGAGAGGGATCCTGTGGCAGCCACACACACAGCTCCTGGTGCCTGCCCAGGCTGGAACCTTCTCCAGAGCGCTTCTAGACGCGATGGCAGCAGAAGATCTTGGATGGTGCTGGTGTTCCAGGCTCCTCAAGGAGGGAGCCTGCCTGGCCACAGCACACCCCGTGGGATAACCCACCTCAAACCCCTGCCCACGGGAGAGATAAAAACAGATGAAAATGACCTGCAGTGAAGGACCCACTCAGGGGTGCTCCAAGAGGGCACCCCCAGGGTCCCTGTGGGAGATCTGTGCCCTGGCAGGTCAGCAGCCCCCAGGCACTGGTGGGCTGAGCCCTCCAAGGCCTCTGCAAGGCACAGGGAAGGTGGTTTCAGCATGGACATGATGGAGCTCCAGGCTGCTCCGGTTTGAGCCCTGAGATCTGTGGTGGGAGTGGAGCAGGTTCTTGCTTACCTCTAGTGCTGCTTTGGCCCACAAACCTCTTGCACAGACCCCAAGAGGTGCCCTTCCAGGGGCCTCCCACCCACATAACATCCAAACTTCTGAGGGGTAAGATGGCAAAATCAGCTGCCTCACCCTGTGCGGCCACCACTGGTTTCTGCTGCTGCTGGGGAGCTGGATTAGAGTCTCAGCCTGCCCCTGCCCTTGACTTGGGGCATGTGGGAGATGCTCCTGGTGCTACAGCTGTCTCTGCAGACTTCCAGGGATCTAGCTAGGCTCAGCAGAGGTTTTCCCACCATTAGCTTCCCTGCATGCTGTAGCTCAAGTGAATGATCCTTCTAAAGTCTTTTAGCACTCGGCAGTGGGTGATGACCTTCATAAAACCTAGAAACCCTCCCCAGTGAAATGCACTGCAACCAGAACCTCGGGTACACTGGTTCCAGTTAGTCCAGAACATGATGCAAAGGCACCCAGTAATTTACAGGATCAAACGCCAGCTGTTTCTAGGAGCGTGCTGGAAGCACTTGGTAGACCTGAAGGCTCCACAGACAATTGCATTTCCTCCTTAAGCCTTATCTTTTTCCACACCCTAGAAAAACCTTAGAGCTTATTCATTCATTAAAACAGAGGGGAACTTTCCTCTAATCTTTTCTGAGTGACTCACAGGCTGTCAGGGCTGCCATCGGAGGTGTGACCAGACCGTGGGGATGTTGACCCAAGTTTCCTCTGGGCTTTTCAGCTTGGGTGCCCCAAAGGGTGTTGCCGTGGCAGAGTGGATTCCCACGTGTGTGCCAAGCAGTGGGTAACACCACAGTGGGAGTTCTTTGGGTCTGAAGGAACCTCCTGTTGGTCCCAATGGTCTCTCGACCTCACACGTGTGCCACAGCCAGGCTGGAGAGCACAGCTCCCTCAGAGCCATGTGTGGGCTCCTGTTAGTCATTGTTTGCAAGGATTTGAGTGATGGCCAGCACCGATAGAAATGTCTACACAGCCCTGGAGATTCATAACTGTTGGCACAGAAGGGCCTCCTACAGAAAATCCTTAGCCTGAAATCCCTAAATCCAGGTGCCAGGCCTTTGCTGGCAGCTGGGGCAGGGATGCCAGCGGTCTCCTGTCTGGCAGCTGGAAGGATGGACAAGACACAAAGCCAGATGTTGCATGGAGTAGGTGTGAAATTCAGTTTAACTGAAGTGATCTTCAAACAGAAATTAAAAATCGGGGTGACATTCGCAGCAAATGCTGCACTCCGTAAATGACATCCCTGAGCTCATTGCAGTGCATTTACTTGAGGATTGTTTTGTTCTTCTCTTCCTTTGTGCTTCCTCTGTCTCTTTTTAAAACTCCTTGGTTTTCATGCCTTTTCCGTGGAGTAGCTACACCAGTAATTTTGCAGTGAGGTGACTGTCAGATTTCACATTAAGGTGGTTCCTGATTTCTTTGAGCTGCCAATTTAACAAGGTGTGTGAAGCTAGAGGTGTTTGAGTGGGTACAGCTCAGGTGCAAAGCATTGCTTAACATATAAAGGAAAGGAGAATGATTTTGGGGATCTCGTGGGTGGCACTAGCCCTGACGTCCCATGCATGGCTGGCTGGGTCTGGGCGTCACCTCCTCCAGCCAAAGAGCCAAAAGAGAAAGGAAAAAGAGATACAAATGGGTTTTTTTGCATGCCTGCTGAGAGCTGCATGTCTGTGTGTGCTAAACCAGGCTTTAGAAGCAAGTTTGGAATTTCAACATTCATTTTGAAGGAGGTTCCAACCACCTCTATTAGGGACATCCTGTCGGATGGTGCTGCTGCAGGGAGTGTGGGCCCTTCATTTCTGGGAGCCAATTTAAAAGCCAAGTTTAAACATGCAGACCACTGCTTATTTCAGTGAATCATGCATGCTTAGGACCTGATCCTGCGAGCTCCAGAACATCTCCTGGGAGATCTTGAGAGCTCTCCTTGATACTGCAATTACCCCTTTTCAACTGGAAGACTAAGGCAGCAACTCTGTTGCTTGAAGAATTGCAAGGGAGGGCTCGGTGGTTTGGGTTCTGCTGATGGAAAAACCCATTAGGGGCGAGCTCACCCCATTAATTTGCCCAGTAACATCTTGCAGCGTGGACAAACAAGTGGTTACACGAACAACAAAAGCAGGTGGACACACAGCCATGGGTTGTTCCTGCTTGTTTGTTCACTGTTTAGATCACAGGTCAGTTTAAGGAGCTGACTTGAAGACCATCACCTTTTCCATCAGCAGAACCCACCCACGTAGGGGATGATCACAGCCACATTCTCTCCCATCACATTGTCCATTTTCTACCTGGTGTGAAGCTCAGGGCTGCCAGAGTAGGACAGTCAGGGATTTCTACGTGGTTTGGATCCATATTTACTTCAAATCATCACCTTTCCCTTTTTATTCAGACAGAGCAGATCTTGGTCTTAACCACTGGGCAAGATCAGATAAACCCAGCACAATCAGATAAACCCCCCCCCATATGAAGGAATGAAGCTGTGGCTGCCCCTGGATCTCTGGAAGTGTCCAAGGCCAGGTTGGATGGGGTTTGGAGCCCCAAACTGGGACAGTGGAAGGTGCCTTGCCCATGGGGACAAGCTGAGCTTTAAGATCCCTTCCAGGATTCAGTGACTCTGAGAGCACACCCCTGTTCACATGAGTTTATCTCTGTCCTTTACTGCACCTCCTGTTTGCTGCTTGGCAACTGGAATAATATTATTGCACACACACATGAAATGAGGTCTTACCTGCAGTTAGGGTTTATTTCTCATTCCAGGTGAGCAGATGCAAGCCCTGCCATTTTGGAGGCTGCTCTCGTTGCTGTACAGAGCAGCTGCCAAGAGGGAGGCAGCTTACAGCGCTGAGGGAATGAGTCACGTTCTTACACACTCGACAGGATTAGACATTTCACTCCTTAATGCTTAAATGGAAGGTCATTAAAACAACCCTGTGGTTTGGGGAGGATAGCAATTCCATAAGTTGCTTATTTTGGTGGCAAGTGAAAAGCCTGGTTTGAATCTAAACTGGTTTTCGGTGTCGTGGCAGAGCGGAGCAGCACGGCCGGGCTCCTCCGTGCTGCTGCCTCTTCTTGCTTTGTTGCATCCAGCCATGGCTCAGGAAAGTGGGAACTTTTCTGGTTTATAGCAGGGTCCTGCTGGAGCACAGGAGCTGCTGTGCCCCAGGCAGGCACACAAGAGCCCTTGCTCCAAGAGCACAATGTCAGGGGATCAGACAAAACAAAGGATATGGGAAACTCTGGGGAGAGATCAAGGCTGGAGGGAGACTGTTATGTTTTACCTGGGGTTAGTGGTCACCACCCTTTCCAGAGAGAGGTTTTAGAAAGCCAGTGGTACCTCCCCAAACCTCTCAAGGCAGAATCTTTTTTTATTGTGATAATAAAAATAACTTGCCCCATGAGCAGCGGAAATACTGAAGCTCTGGTTTCCTCCCTATTTTTACCTTGTGCTGGGATTTCTGGGTGACAACAAAAACGCAGCTTCCAATTCCAGCTTTTTCTGACACAGTATTTCCATCCTGCCAGTAAATTCCTTGGTGTCACATCTTCTGGGCTGTAGGTTGGTCCTTCCCCAGCAGTGGTGCTCAGAGGCTGCTCTCCTCCCAGCTGGAATGTTCATGGAGCCCCTCTCCTTTGGCACAGCTAAATTAGGTGGTGGTGACTGACCCACGACTTTAAAAGCCCCTGCCATGGCTGGGGAATGTGTGCACGTGCTCACATCCACTGAGAGCAGCTCCACAAGCTTGGAAGAGCAGGTTAAAACACAGGAAGTGTGTTCTGGATAAGGCCATGCTGGGTGTCATCTCCTGGTTTCCCAGGCTGAGCCCGGGGAGGAGGCAGGACAGCAGCAGTGGCTGCAGCTGACCCGGCGTGGAAAGCCTTGGGAAGCGTCTGGAAGCAGCAGCACTTCAGGCTGGGCTCACCCAGGGTACAAAACATCTGCAGCAGGTTGAGGTAAAGCACCATGAAAATCGTTTTCACAGCCAAACCTCCCCGTGGAGCTGGAGCTGTCAGGCAGTGTCTCCATCAGGGTTGCTCCACTCCGATGGAGCTGTGAGCAATTCCCAAACCCAAAGGCCTTTCGCCTTCTCATGGAGTGGTTGGAGCTGGGAGTGGATGATGAAACGTGTTCCTCTTTAATCTGCCTGGATTAGGAATGTTTCATTGCTCACTGGGAAGAAACTGCAGCAGGATAAGTGATGTTAACAGCAGCTAATCAGATGGTGCCAAAGCAAGTCCCTGCACATCAGGCAAAGCCTCATGCACAGGGAGACAGGGGAACACGCTCCAGTCTGTCAGGGGAAGCACATGGACAAGGAGTTCTGAGGGCCAGGAGCAAGCACAGGTGATCTTGGGGAAGGGGAAGGGACCAGCCCTCATCCTGGGCAAACATTCCAGGACAGGCAGGCAAATAGAGGTGACCACCCCAGTGTTGTTTGGGGGCAGGTTAATGCCAAGGAGGGGCAGTTGTTGTATGGAAGGGAAGCTGCCAGGCTTTCTTGGTGCTGGAGATAATGGAAGAAAGTGAAACCTGTAGTTATTTGGGGATTTTGAGTGAGAGACCTGCTGTTTTAAAAATTACTGAATTTTAGGCTCAAGTTTATTTTGGGAGTCGGGTGGGGGGCAGGTGTTGGTTTGTGGTTTGTGAGTGCAAATTGAACACTTAGCTTGTGCTGTTTCTTGTTTCAGAGCTCTATTAATTTTATAAAATTTTAAAAGGAAAATGATGAAACCACTCTGTTCTCTGGGAGATCCGTACCAGTGTGGCACCTGGACTCAGTGCTCAACCTTCTCTGTCAGCCTTACAGCCCTGGGTCAGTTCTGCGTGCATCCCATTCCAGAATTGGTGCTAAAATCTGGTTTTGGCTCCTCTACCACAGATCCAGAGCAACTCCATCGGCTTCAAGTATCCCTTGGAGAAAGATCTGGCACATGGTCTTCTTCCTTTTGTGCTTCCATGGGACCTCTGGTCCCATCTCTAGGCTGGATGTTGTGCTCATATATTTTAAATATCATCTCACCCACTACCACAGTAACTCTCAGCCTCTTCCTGTGATCCCTGATTGTTTCCTCCTGCTGGACACCCTTGGTTTTATCCAAAGTGGCTTCAGCCTGAGAGTCTGATCCTGTGCCTGGAGTAAGATTTAACACTGAATGGGGAGTACAGACTTCAACTGTGTTTTCATCCCCCTTGGCTGCTTGAATTGGACCTTGGACTCCCAAAAAATGGAGCTGTTTTTCTTTTTAAACCTAAAGTTTTTGTTCTGCAGAACCTGGTGGGGCCAGCAGAGAAAACCTTGATACCAAAGCACTGTCTCATCCTCCTGCTGAGCTCCCTGACTTCAGCTCTGTGCCTTAACCACAGGGCCACCCCTTGTCCCCTTCATAAGACCATTTATTGGTGAACCAAAACCAAGCTGATGGAAGCCACCAAAGAGCCCCAGCTTAGAGAAAGCCTCTGCTGTGCCTGCAGAGCTCATTCAGCCCAGGGCCAGCACAGGCAGGCTGGGCTGTGGTGGCTCACAGAGGCAGCAGTGACCTGGTGACGTGGTGGATAATCACTGCGTGTCCCTCAGAAGGTTCACAGGGATGAAAAGGCTCTGTGCAATTGTAGATTTTATTTTTTTCCTCTCTAAGGCCAGCGTTTGGCTTGGGCTCCCCGAAGCAGTTAAGTTTATTAATAGTCTGTTTCTGGAGCCCAAGTGACTCCGTAGAGGGGAGTTGTTCCACGCAAAACAAAACAGGAAAAGAAAACAATGTCCCACTCCTCTGTGCTGGAGGGGTGCTCAGAGAGCTGCATTGTTCCACCTTCACACACAGAGAGAGGAGACCCAGGGCAGAGCAGCCCTGGCAGGAGCAGGGTGCTGAGGTCAGGCCCAGGGGCAGAGAGAGCATTTGGGGACGAAATGTGACTGACTGCTGAAAATGAGCCTGTTCCTGGCCAGGTTTAGGCATTCAGAGGGAGCCAAAGGGGGAGCTTGCAGGCAGCAGCACAGTGTGTTTCTGATGGGAATCCAGTGCTGGTTCCCTTGGGGGCAGCAGGACCTGTGAATTCCCCTCTCTGCTGGCCAGGTCTGTGCTGGGCCCTGACACTTGCCCAGGTGCAGCAGTGCCGTGGAACATTTCCCCGTCTCTTCCACCTGAGGCTTTGTGGGGCCCTCATTCTGGATCCTTTTGCACCCCTCTGCTCTTGGTTGGATCAGTGCTGCTGGTTCCTCACCTCACCCAGTGCATGGGGAGAAGGTGGAGCAGGGGCACAGGGGGGACAGAAGATCCAGGGGAAAGCAACACTCAGGAACAGGCAGGCAGGAACAGGCTCTTCTCCAGGGACTGTAAAGATTAAAGGAGACCTCAGCTCAGGAGAGCCTGGCAGGATGAGGCTGGAATCTTAGAATTGTTTAGGTTGGAAAAGACCTTTACAATCCCAGAATCTCAGAATGGTTTGGGTTAAAAGGAACCTTAAAGCTCGTCCCATTCCACTCCTGCCATGGGCAGGGACACCTGGGATAGGGATCCCAGGTTGCTCCAATCTGGCCTTGGACACTTCCAGGGATCCAGGGGCAGCCCCAGCTTCTCTGAGCACCCTGTGCCAGGGCCTCACCACCCTCACAGCCAGGAATTCCTTCCCAATACCCAACATAAAATCCATTCATCAAGTACAGCCATTAAGCCAGTTGTTTCTTTTTGCAGCTGATGTTGTGGGTTTTGTTTATGCTTTTCCAAATCTTCTTCCCATCCTGGCAAATAAAGCCACGTGGGCTGAAAAGGACACGGAGAGGGGAAGTAGGATTGCTCCAGCTCTGTATCATAAGCAACCTGGTGGGAAACACAGGAGACAGTTGTTCCTCAGGAAAATAAAACATGGAACTTTTCCCATGGCAGGGAGAAATGTTCTTTATCGTGAATAACCCAGCATCATCCAGCTCCTGCCTTCCCCCTCCTCTGCCTAAATATAAAATATTCCTCTCGTGCCTCGTTTTGCTGGGATTCTGCAGTGCCCTGAGCATTGCTGGCTTTTTTCACTCCCATATTTCAGCATGTGCCCCTGTGACAGACAGCCAAGTGTCTCCCATCAGATTTAGAGCTTGGGATCTTTCTCCTACAAGAGGAGAATAAGCTGTAAGCATCCCCTCAACAGGGCTGCTGAAGCTTGGGATGAGTTTGGGGAATTCCATGAATCTTGGTGACAGTACAAAGTATCCACTTAATGACATCTTCAACTTCCAGCACTTCCAGAAAGTTTATTACATTAAATCTGGGATGAAAACGGATCATTGGCAGTTGCAAGTTTTTGTTCTAGTTCTGAATAAACCAGATTATTTTCTGGGAAATGAGGGCTCGAACAAAAACGTTGGTTGAATGCATGGGTGGATTTGCTCTCCAAAATTTATAGCTTCTTAAAATTAGAATGAAGTGTCAGTTAGAAATGGAGATGATTTCAACTCCAAGAGTCAAAACGCTTCGGTCTGAAATTCTTTGGATTTCTTCTCACTGAAATTCCACATCCGTATTGTGAGGAAGCGACCAACCTTGTGCTGGGGCACGTCTGAGACAGCTGATTTTGAATCTTTAGCTGAAAATCACTCATCTGGGTGGAGGAAGCACAGGGCCCATCAGCAGCCACGTCTGAGGGAGGGTGAGCTGGGCACCAGGTAGGCTGGAGGCAAATTAACTCACCACTCCACAGGCTCCTCAGCTCCTTTCCCTCCCTTTGAACACCACAGAATTCCTCCTCCTCAGTCACTATTTATACAGTCGCACACAGATTGTTTCTTAAGCATCCACATATTTTACCAAGTCAGAAAACACTTTTAAGATGCAAAAACCCCCGATGGTTTTAATGAGTTTAACAATAAACAAGCAGAGACTAAAGCGTGCACGGTGCTGGGGTCAAACCCACTCTGAATTTCCACTGGCCTCAGCTCAGAGGAGCTTCAAGCCCAAGTGCTTTCTGAAAGCCCAAGTGCTTTCACTTCCAAATCACGCTGGGCTGGCGAAAACAGAGTTTTTACCCGTGCTTCACACATAAATGGGGAATTTTGGAGTGCTGGGGGTCACTCAGAGCTCCTTGCTGGGTGCTGCTTTGGGTGAGTTTTTGCAGAGGAACCTTCCAGTTTAGGTTGCTGCTGGCACCCAGCACTGATCTGGCAGCAGAAAACTTTCTTCACATGCCTTTACATTTAACTGAGGCAGCTTAATTGTTACTCAATGAAAGCCCAAATCTGCAGCAGAGGCATCGCTCCACGCCAGGGAGAGGAGCTGGGATTAAAGAGCTGGCAGGGACAGACCCTTATGCAAGGGCAGGAAGATCATTCAGAAATACCCATAAAACACGAGACAAATCTTCAAATATTTATTAAAAACAAAGTTTGACTGTTAATTCCCCCTCACACATGACCCGTGAAAGAGATTGTAGAGATGGGGAAATGAAACCACAAAGCCAGTAAGGGATTTGCCCGAGGCCTCGGCCATAAATCAGGCTCTCCACTGGAGAGCAGCTCTTCCTGCTCCCTCCTGACTCCATCTCCTCTCCCCAAAAACCCACAAAGGGCCGTGGCTTTGGCCGTGTCCCCCCGGGTGCCACCTGGGAGTGATGCTCAGCAAGGTGTCAGAGCTCCGAGATGAACCCTGCAGCTCCACAGGGAGCACGAGGGAGTGCCTGGGATCTTCCTTATTTCTCCCAAATCTTATCCTGCCATGATGAAACAACCAGCTCTGATGAAACAACTGGGACTCGCTGTCTCCAGCTTGGGAGTGCTTTCCTGGCCTTATCAATGAAAACACACCTGAATTTTACCAAGTATTCTGTGTTGTTAGTGGGGAAAATGATTGATGTCAGCAGTTTTTTGTTTAAAAAGAGCGTTTAAGTCTCTTTTTGGAGTCTTTCTGATTTTGCCCAGCTGTTCTGTGATTTTTCCTTCGGCTGGCTCAATCCCTACCTGCAAAACCACGAGGTCACCTGTGGACCAGCAGCCCTGGTCCCTCTGCCAGAGACAAATCCATCTCTCTCCACTCCCTTTTGCAAGCTGGTTGAGCCTTACTCCCAGCACCCATGAGCTGCCAGGCTTCCCAAACCCCCCTGGGCTCCCCAAACCCTCTGAGCTCCCTAAACCCAACTTCCCCTGGGCTCCTCAAATCCTCCTGGGCTCCCCAAACCCAAACCCTCTGGGCTCCCCAAACCCCCTGGGCTCCCCAAACCCCCTGTGCTCCCCAAACCCCTCTGGGCTCCCCAGACCCCCTGGGCTCCCCAGACCTCCCTGGGCTCCCTAAACCCAACCCCCCCAGGCTCCTCAAATCCCCCTGGGCTTCCCAAACCCCCTGGGCTCCCCAAACTCCCCTGAGCTTCCCAGATGCCCCTGTGCTCCCCAAACCCCCTGGGCTCCCCAAAGCCCCTGGGCTCCCCAAACCCCCTGAGCTCCCCAAACCCCCTTGGACTCCCCAAACCCCCTGGGCTCCCCAAACCCCCTGGGCTCCCCAAACCCTCTGGGCTCCCCAGACCCCCTGAACTCCCCAAACCCTCTGGGCTCCCCAAACCCCCTGGTCTCCCCAAACCCTCTGGGCTCCCCAGACCCCCTGAGCTCCCCAAACCCTCTGGGTTCCCCAAATCCCCCTGGGCTCCCTAAACCCTCTGGGTTCCCCAAACCCCCCTGGGCTCCCCAAACCCCCTGGGCTCCCCAAACCCCTCTGGGCTCCCCAAACCCCTCTGGGCTCCCCAAATCCCCCGGGTGCCGTGGCAGTGTGGCGTCCCCGCCGTGTCACAGCGCACAGACGGAGCCTCGGCCAGCGCCACTTCCTCCCGTGGGACTCTCCAGATAAGTCACTTGTGTATTAAAAGTTGTTTACCCCGTGCTCGAAGCAGGATGCTTCCCTTATCTGCGGGCTGAGCCAATTCCCCCAGTGCCTCCGTCACCGCTGGCTCTGCCTTATCTCCAGACAGACCCTGCCCCGGCAGCCCCGGGCTCACAGTGCCCGCTCCAGCCTCTTCAAAGGCTCCAAATTGCTCTGTAATTTGAATCTTTAACAACACGTGGAGAAACCTCCCCGAGCTGGCCTGTATCATGTCTGCGAGTGGCTTCATAAATACCACGCTGAGGAATTTGGGTTTTCTCCTGCGTGTTGTGTGCGTGCGTGTCCGTGAGGGATGTTTGCGTTCTAAAAAATGCATTTTCTGCTTTCCTCTGGAAAAAACTACTGCAGATCTACTGTGCAGCTCCTTTTCCTCACCCTTCCATCCCTGTCCCATAGCTCTGGCTCTTGTTCCCTCACTGAGGGCAGGGTTTAAGCCCCATCCCTAATTCCCAAACCAGTGGCTCCTCCTTGGCCACCACCGTGGTCAAACCCCCATCTCCATCTTCCTGAGATGCAGAAGCCACATGCAGAAAGTCAGGATAGGAAAAAAAAAAAAGCTCGATGGAATGTATTTATCTGAAAACAATAGTGTGTCTGGATGGAAAAGGCAGCGTTTTACACCAATCATGTGGTTGTTATTAGTGTTTTCCAAAACACCCAGAGGTACCTTATGTGTTAAGTAAGGGCGGCCTATTCTGCCTAAAAAGCAGAAAGTGCATCTCTGCACCTCACACTGCTCTTGTGTTTCAGCCCTGCACCGAGGCCCAGCCGGCTGCCAGAGGAATTTCCCGTTCCCCCAAATCTGCAGTCACGGGGCTTGAGCTCAGCCCAAGATGCTGCAGCAAATATTTATGGTCGTGTTTCAGCGCTCCCCTTCCAGTCCCTTCCCCAAAGCTGGAGTGTCCTGGAAGGAGCCCGGGCTGGGCCTGGCAGCCCTGCCTGGCTCCGTGCTGCCACGAGGGCTTGGGATGCCATTCCCAGTGCCCAGCTCTGGCTGCAGTCCTGGGCCAGGTGCTCTGGGATGACCCTGCTCGAGCAGGGACGCTGGAGCAGATGTCCCCAGCGGTGTCCCTTCCAAGCTGAGCCGTTCTGTGGTTCTGGGCTCTGTGGGGACCCCGTGGGGATGATGTTCCTGGGCAGTAGGGCACTACCATGGCTCCAGCTCCATCCTTCAGCCAGGCACAGAGCTGCTGCAAGGAGGGATTGTTTGAAGCTGCTCCAGCCGAGCCGGAGGGTTCATTTCCTCGGCTGAGGCAGCCCCAGAAACCCAAGATCCACTGATAGCCATTGAGCGAGGATTTCCATTTTTGGTGCGAGCTCAGACTTAAAATAGACAGTCTTGAGCGAGGAAGAAACTCTGTTGACAGAACATAGGGAACATTCCTCCAGTGTACTTTTGCAAAGGACTATCTCTGTCTTTAATCTCCGCGGCGTTTCCTGCAGGTCTCCCGGGCCCAGCTTCCCTCTCATTGTTCCTGGCGCTTTTGGAAATGACCTCAGGCAGTTTGCAGTGACTGGCGACCCACGGTCAGAATGACTAACCCAGTCTGTCTCCATCCCTTGGACATGTCCCATTGACTAAATAAATGACAGGCGCTGACATGTGAATAGAAACAAAAACAGCCTGACAAGTGAAATCTTAACTCTTTGGAGCAAAGAGACGTCTGGACGCGGGCTCATCCTGCACAGGGAATCGCTGCAAAAAGTCCTGACAACGATAAAAAACCAGCAAAACGCAGCGAGGTCCCCAGCTGCCCGGGACACATGCAGACTGGGGAGACAAACGCCTCTAATATTACTTTTAATTGTTGAAAATTGGTTTGTGCAGCTTTTTATCTCGGCACATCTTTAATTAAAAGCGCAGCTCGGTGTTTACGCGGCCGTTTGGGTGTCTGGGCTCAGCATGAATAATTCCACTGAACGTAAGAGGGGCAGTGAGGATCGGGGCTGTCACAGGATCCCAGCCCCACATCGGACCCACAGCTGACCCAGGGGAGCCTGGAGATGCTTCCTGCCATTCCCATTCCCCCCTACTGCACAGAACCACCCTTTGGAGAGGTGATCCTGGCTCCCCAAGCCTGCAGGGACCTGCCTGCACCGTTTTTAGGGAATATGTGGATTTATGCCCCTCCTAAAAGCCACCAGTGCTGCTGCTGTCAAGTTTCAGGGACAGAATTCCTCATTTTGCTCAGCTCCCTCCATCCCCATCCCAGCTAAGCGACACCAGAGTTTGGGAACGTGCCCCACCATCCCAGCATGAGCCATTTTTTTTATGCTGTCTTTTTTTGGTGCTGTTTATGCACCAAACTTGCTGTCTTTGAAATCTAACAATAGTTTTACCAATAAGAATAGAATGCGTTTTAATAAGCTACATTTGCGGAATTTTTTTTTTTTGTTGGAAAAGTAGGCAAGTATTCTCTTTAATATCATCAATTAAACGCTGTAATTACAATAATTAATAATGCTGTTTAGCAGTTATTAGCACTGGGTGCCTTGTTAGGATGTCTGTGTTAGCTCAGGTTTAATAATGAGCTTCATATAAATCCAAAAAGAAGAAAATAATGATACAGGGAGTGGTTGTAGCACTGTGGTCTGAAGTCTTCTTGCTTTAATGTAAGCAACAAATAATTCCCTCTGGCTCTCAGCATTTGTGGATAAGGCCATAAAAAAGGAGAAGAAGAAAAAAAAAAAAAAAAAAAAGAAAGGAGGAAACCTCAGCTAATAAAAATGCCACCCTGGCTTTATGGCCGCACGAGGAGCGTTTGTTGTTTGGCTAATGATGATGGGAACAGCTCCTGTTGGGATGGCCACTGTCCCTCTGTCCTCCTGCACATGTCCCACCTGTTTGGGGAGCACAGGGACTGGGTGGCACCGGCAGCTGGGTCACTGTCACTGCCATGGGCACTGCCTGGGCTGCAGGTGCCTTTGGGAGGGGTTGGCAGCACTTGCAGCCAAAAATGTTGCCCTAACCTGGCTTTGGGAATTTATCAATTTATTTCCCTTGTCCTGAGCTGGTGCTGACCAGCTGCTGTCCCTAGCACAGGGCTGGTGAGCTCAGTGAAGAGAGGAAAAGTCCCATGAGAAGTGGGACAAGAATCGCTGGGATTTGGTTCCTGCAATCTCTCAGCTGAGCTCTCCACACTCCTCCTCTCTCCCTGCTGGTTTGGTCTGGGTTCAGCACATCTGCTCACTGTGCATCAATCATTTACCAGCTGAACACAGAGAGGCTGGCAGCTAAACCCCACTCATTCCTATAAAATTAAGTTTCTGTCGAGTGCCTGCTCCAGTCAGGGCTCCATCCTCTTGCTGTCACCCCAGCATGGCCTGGCGGGCTGTGGGAAGCTGTTTGCACACAGCAGGTCAGTTTTGCATCCCTGAGCCAGGCTGGATTTTGGGAAGGGTGGGCAAGAGCCAGCATGCCAGGTCAGGCTGGGCAGGGAGGTGTTGCAGCCGTGCCCCACCTCAGGAGGGAAATCAAGGTCAGAATTCAGCTGGGACCTGTGTGGGGGAGGTGACAGGTGCTACACCAGGGCTTGGCTCACCAAAACACCAGGGTTTAGTGTCAGAAATGCATGTCCAGCCATGGAAAACCCCAGTCCTGGCTCCAAGAGGATGGAAAGGGGGATGCAGAGGGCACCTGCACCCCAGAGCTGCCTGGCATGCCCAGGAGTGGCCGTGCTGGCAGCCAGGATCCCTGTGCAGCAGGGAGGGGTGCTGCTGGCACCCACGGAGCCTTGGGGAAGGAGCTGCTGCTCCTGATCCTCTCCCAAGAGCCTGGAATGTCAGAGCCAGCGTTTTCCTGGACAGACATGGCTTCTCAGCAGAGTTGGAGGAACAGAAGGGCCAAGCCCGGGGGTGCCAGCTCAGAGAGGGGTTTCCTCATTCCGTGGTGTGCCAATGGAATGGAGAAGATCCCCTGGAGACCTGACTGGCTTCCAACCCCCATCTGCCCTCTCAGCAAAGCCTGCCCCTGTGCTGGCTGTTTGAGCTGGCTGTTTGCTGGACCAAACTGTGTCCTGCTCTGTCCTGGTGTCTGTTCAGGGGTGATTTGCTCTCAGTAACACCCAGCGGTGCCGATGACTCCGGGGTCAGCTCCTTTCCTCCCTAATCCTGCTCTCCGTTGGAACAGCAGCCCTGGAGATCCTGCAGGCAGCTGCCAGCAGGGACACTCGAAACGCAGTTTCAGCACAAAAAGAGATGGAGCTGTGGTACTTCAGCAACGAGTGCCTCTGGCTACCATTGGTCTGGACTCAGAACAGGGAAGCCAATATTCTCTTTTTCTCTTTTTCCCATCATGATTTTCACATCCCCATTTAGAGGCTGTGAGAAATCTGGGAAAGCATCAGCCCAGCGTGTGCTGACCCCGCAGCCGTGTCCCAGGACCAGCTTTAGAAGCCTGCCTTTCTCAATGTTCCCTTGCTGCCTCTCCAGCCACTGACTCAATCCCTATTTCTATTCCCTTCCCACTTCTGTTCCTGCTTCTCCAAAGTTTTGGTCAGTGGCAGCAGCTTTTGCTGATGTCTTGTGGCTGCTCCTCTCGGAGTTATTATTGGAGATGCCTACGAAATAACAGTGCTGCTCTGTGAGATGCTGCTGCACCACTGCAGAAAATATTTACCAAAGCTGTGGTAAGCAGCTCTTTACTGGAGTGACTGGCGTCTGCTCTGAAGCTGCCCAGACGCCACTCACTCCAGCAAAGAGCTGCTGCAACAGAACAAATTGCCCAGGGCAGCAGATCTTGGGCAGGGAGAAAAGCCAGCAGCCCAGTCTGTCTGTCTTTGTGTTTTCTAAGGGAGAAAAATTATCTTTTTACAAGCCTGCCCTAGTTGGCTCTGGCCAGCTCTTCCCAGAAAATACCATCATAAATAGGAGAGCAAACTACTGCAGAAATGGACAGGTTGCCATTTAGGGCTGACCTTTCTCAGATCTGCTTTGGTATCCTCCTCAACCTTCCTTCTCCTCCAGCCCTGCCGTGTTTTTAGCTCCTGCTTCCAGCAGAGCACCACTGGACACAACAGACCTCAATTAAAATCCATTTTGGACATAAACATATACATTTATATATACTCCCTTTGCTTTCTGGACCAGCTCCAAACAGAATAATCCTTTTTTTAATCCTATCCCCCTGAGGAACGTCTAGTTTTGTGTTTGCAAATTGTATGGGTAAACATGGAGAGGGGTAGATTTGTTTTTTTTAAGGACACTGGGCTTGGCATGTTACGGAGTTTGCTGCTGGATCAGCGTGGTGGCAGCACACAGAGCTGTTTTTCTTACTCAAATAGTCCCTTTCCAGCTCAAAAATGACAATTCTCCAAAGCCAAGCCAACAAGAACGTCAAGGGCAGTTTCAGAACTGGGTGTTATCTGCCTGGAAAAGGCTCCAGAAAGGCAGACTGTCTCCACAAGCTGCTGAATAAAAGCTGATAGAAGGACAAACTGCTGGTGTGTGTTAGGGGGTTGTGATTTCTGGCTGTCCTCTGGCTGTAATTCCCTTCCCATCCGAGCAGTGCAGCTGGTTCGTGTGACAGAACTGGGCTCCTGCAGCCCCAGCAGGACAGGAGGGGTTTAGGGGCTGCTGGTCCTTCCGAGGCTGGGGAAGGAAGGATTGAGGCTGAGGTAGATGATCCAAATTCCCAAATTGCCATGCAGGCAGGGGCTGGACTCAGCATGTGCCTCTCTGTCCTGCAGAATCCGCAGAGGCTGCACCGTTTTCAGAGGTGCTGAAGGTGACTTTTCCTCCCCATCCCCCTCTTCATCTGTCAGAATCCCAGAATGGTTTGTGTTGGAAGGGATCTTTAATCTTATCTTGTCTGGGCAGGGACACCTTCCCCAGGCTGCTCCAAGCCCCATCCCAACCTGGCCTTGGGCACTGCCAGGGATCCAGGGGCAGCCACAGCTGCTCTGGGCACCTGTGCCAGGGCCTGCCCACCCTCACAGCAAAGAACTTCCTCCTAATATCCAACCCAGCACTTATCTCTGTCAGTTTTAATCAGTTCCCCGCTGTCCAGTCACTCCAGGCTCTGGTAAAAAGTCCCTCTCCATCTTTCCTGTAGGCTCCCTCCAGTGCTGGGAGGACCTTGCACTGTCCCCTCCTCGTGCTCACAGCACTGTGGGACCCACTGCAGCTCCCAGAGCACCACCAGGTGGGAAATCCTCCTGGATAAAGCCCAGGTGGAGGCTCAGCAATCAATGCCTTCATCCTCTCCCACCACGTGCCTCATTCTCTCAGCTCATCACTTCAAAAGGCCACGGAGAATCCCAGCCAGTGGCAGCAGGAGGGGCACTGGGAGCTCTGCTGGCAGCCCCGTGCTCACAGGTCACCTTCCCATGCCACTGCCAAAGGGAACCTGGGCACACTTCATGGAGACTTCACCCTTCTCTGCTTTGCTGAGCTGACTCTGCATTTTCTGAAGGTATCCAAGGCTGCTCAGAGAGGATTGGACTCCCCAGAGGGGATTTTCTGCACCACTGGGAATGACAGGAGATGCTTCTCCTGCTTCATGTTTTACCCTGTGACTGACCAAGAACCACGGGGTGTCTCTGGCTTCTTCTGCCTTGGGAAAAATGGAAATTAATCTTTTATTCAGCAGTAAAGCCCCGCTTTCTCTCTGTGGAGGCTGGCATTGTGTTTGCATGAAGGCACTCTTCCTGTGCTACAAAGCTGGAGACACCAATGCTTTCCTTGGATTGCAGCAGGGCTTTTCTGGGATGCCTTGAGTTTGTTTTCCTAAAAATGAAAGCAGCAGCACAGGGGATAATCCTGTACTCGTGGCACTGGCCTGACTCGTGGTTCAATCCTTGTTTGTCATGAGCCAAACCAGGGAACTGAACCCAATACTCCCTATCTCAGATCAAGGCTCTCATCTCCAGTGCTAAAGTCAGACTCGTTCTCCCTCAGAAACTGCTTAATTTTTTTTTACAATTTGGCCCAGCTCCACCTAGGAGGGATTTAAAGAATCCATATCCCTGCTCCAAGCAAGGGACCTTTCTTGGGATGGGCACCGCCAGGATGGATGCCATCACCCACCCCAAGGACTTTTGGGGAGATGATTTTACCTCTATGGGTTTGACTAGAAATCCAGGCCTGCTCCCAGAAAACCTTTCCAAGCAACATGGTATT